>NC_071991.2:24277500-24902500 GCF_028885655.2 Pongo abelii
TCTTTCTGATGAGTGCATTCAACACACAGACTTGAACCTTGCTTTGAAAGAGCAGCTTTGAAACACTCTTTTCGTAGAAACTGCAAGTGGATATTTGGAGCGCTTTGAGGCCTATGCTGGGAAATGAAATCTCTTCACCTAAAAACTAGACAGAAGCATTCTGAGAAACTTCTGTGTGATGAGTGCATTCAACTCACAGACTTGAACGTTCCCTTTGATAGAACAGTTTTGAAACACTCCTTTTGTAGAATCTGCAAGTGTTTATTCGGAGCACCTTGAGGCCTATGTTGGAAAAGGAAATATCTTCACATAAAAACTAGAGAGAAGGATTCTCAGAAACTTCTTTGTGATGAGTTCATTCAACTCACAGTGTTGAACCTGCTAATTGATAGAGAAGTTTGGAAACACTCTTTTTGTAGAATCTGCAAGGGGATATTTGGAGCCGTTTGAGGCCTATGCTGGAAAAGGAAATATCTTCACATAAAAACTGAACAGAAGCATTCTCAGAAACTTCTTTGTGTTGAGTGCATTCAACTCACAGACTTGAACTTACCTATAGAAAGAGCAGTTTTGAAACACTCTTTTGGTAAAATCTGCAAGTGGTTATTTGGAGCACTTCGAGGCCTGTGCTGGGATATGGAATATCTTCACCTAAAAACTACAGAGAAGCATTCTCAGAAAGTTCTTCACGATGCATTCATTCAACTCACAGAGTTGAACCTTCCTTTTGATAGAACAGATTTGAAACACTCTTTTTGTAGAATCTGCAAGAAGATATTTGGAGTGTTTTGAGGCCTATGCTGGAAAAGGAAATATCTTCACATAAAAACTAGACAGAAGCATTCTCAGAAACTTCTGTGTGATGAGTGCATTCAACTCACAGACTTGAACGTTCCTCTCAAAAGAGCAGTTTTGAAACACTCCTTTTGTAGAATCTGCCAGTGTTTATTTGGAGCGCTTTGAGGCCTATGTTGGAAAAGGAAATATCTTCACATAAAAGCTAGACAGAAGCATTCTCAGAAACTTCTTTGGGATGAGTGCATTCTACTCACAGTGTTGAAGCTTGCTTTTGATTGAGCAGTTTTGAGACACTCTTTTGGTAGAATCTGCAAGTGGATATTTGGAGCGCTTTGAGGCCTATGCTGGAAAAGGAAATGTCTTCACATAAAAACTAGACAGAAGCATTCCAGGAAACTTCTGTATGATAAGTGCATTCAACTCACAGACTTGAACGTTCCTTTTGATAGAACTCTTTTGAAACACTCCTTTTGTAGAATTTGCAAGTGTTTATTTGGAGCGCTTTGAGGCCTCAGCTGGAAAAGGAAATATCTTCACGTAAGAACTAGACAGAAGCATTCTCAGAAACTTCTTTCTGATGAGTGCATTCAACACCCAGACTTGAACCTTGCTTTGAAAGAGCAGCTTTGAAACACTCTTTTCGTAGAAACTGCAAGTGGATATTTGGAGCGCTTTGAGGCCTATGCTGGGAAATGAAATCTCTTCACCTAAAAACTAGACAGAAGCATTCTGAGAAACTTCTGTGTGATGAGTGCATTCAACTCACAGACTTGAACGTTCCCTTTGATAGAACAGTTTTGAAACACTCCTTTTGTAGAATCTGCAAGTGTTTATTCGGAGCACCTTGAGGCCTATGTTGGAAAAGGAAATATCTTCACATAAAAACTAGAGAGAAGGATTCTCAGAAACTTTTTGTGATGAGTTCATTCAACTCACAGTGTTGAACCTGCTAATTGATAGAGAAGTTTGGAAACACTCTTTTTGTAGAATCTGCAAGGGGATATTTGGAGCCGTTTGAGGCCTATGCTGGAAAAGGAAATATCTTCACATAAAAACTGAACAGAAGCATTCTCAGAAACTTCTTTGTGTTGAGTGCATTCAACTCACAGACTTGAACTTACCTATAGAAAGAGCAGTTTTGAAACACTCTTTTGGTAAAATCTGCAAGTGGTTATTTGGAGCACTTCGAGGCCTGTGCTGGGATATGGAATATCTTCACCTAAAAACTACAGAGAAGCATTCTCAGAAAGTTCTTCACGATGCATTCATTCAACTCACAGAGTTGAACCTTCCTTTTGATAGAACAGATTTGAAACACTCTTTTTGTAGAATCTGCAAGAAGATATTTGGAGTGTTTTGAGGCCTATGCTGTAAAAGGAAATATCTTTACATAAAAACTAGACAGAAGCATTCTCAGAAACTTCTGTGTGATGAGTGCATTCAACTCACAGACTTGAACGTTCCTCTCAAAAGAGCAGTTTTGAAACACTCCTTTTGTAGAATCTGCCAGTGTTTATTTGGAGCGCTTTGAGGCCTATGTTGGAAAAGGAAATATCTTCACATAAAAGCTAGACAGAAGCATTCTCAGAAACTTCTTTGGGATGAGTGCATTCTACTCACAGTGTTGAAGCTTGCTTTTGATTGAGCAGTTTTGAGACACTCTTTTGGTAGAATCTGCAAGTGGATATTTGGAGCGCTTTGAGGCCTATGCTGGAAAAGGAAATGTCTTCACATAAAAACTAGACAGAAGCATTCCAGGAAACTTCTGTATGATAAGTGCATTCAACTCACAGACTTGAACGTTCCTTTTGATAGAACTCTTTTGAAACACTCCTTTTGTAGAATTTGCAAGTGTTTATTTGGAGCGCTTTGAGGCCTCAGCTGGAAAAGGAAATGTCTTCACGTAAGAACTAGACAGAAGCATTCTCAGAAACTTCTTTCTGATGAGTGCATTCAACACACAGACTTGAACCTTGCTTTTGAAAGAGCAGCTTTGAAACACTCTTTTCGTAGAATCTGCAAGTGGATATTTGGAGCCCTTTGAGGCCTATGTTGGGAAATGAAATCTCTTCACCTAAAAACTAGACAGAAGCATTCTGAGAAACTTCTGTGTGATGAGTGCATTCAACTCACAGACTTGAACGTTCCCTTTGATAGAACAGTTTTGAAACACTCCTTTTGTAGAATCTGCAAGTGTTTATTCGGAGCACCTTGAGGCCTATGTTGGAAAAGGAAATATCTTCACATAAAAACTAGAGAGAAGGATTCTCAGAAACTTCTTTGTGATGAGTTCATTCAACTCACAGTGTTGAACCTACCAATTGATAGAGAAGTTTGGAAACACTCTTTTTGTAGAATCTGCAAGGGGATATCTGGAGCCGTTTGAGGCCTATGCTGGAAAAGGAAATATCTTCACATAAAAACTGAACAGAAGCATTCTCAGAAACTTCTTTGTGTTGAGTGCATTCAACTCACAGACTTGAACTTACCTATAGAAAGAGCAGTTTTGAAACACCCTTTTGGTAAAATCTGCAAGAGGTTATTTGGAGCACGTCGAGGCCTGTGCTGGGATATGGAATATCTTCACCTAAAAACTACAGAGAAGCATTCTCAGAAAGTTCTTCACGATGCATTCATTCAACTCACAGAGTTGAACCTTCCTTTTGATAGAACAGATTTGAAACACTCTTTTTGTAGAATCTGCAAGAAGATATTTGGAGTGTTTTGAGGCCTATGCTGGAAAAGGAAATATCTTCACATAAAAACTAGACAGAAGCATTCTCAGAAACTTCTGTGTGATGAGTGCATTCAACTCACAGACTTGAACGTTCCTCTCAAAAGAGCAGTTTTGAAACACTCCTTTTGTAGAATCTGCCAGTGTTTATTTGGAGCGCTTTGAGGCCTATGTTGGAAAAGGAAATATCTTCACATAAAAACTAGACAGAAACATTCTCAGAAACTTCTTTGGGATGAGTGCATTCTACTCACAGTGTTGAAGCTTGCTTTTGATTGAGCAGTTTTGAGACACTCTTTTGGTAGAATCTGGGAGTGGATATTTGGAGCGCTTTGAGGCCTATGCTGGAAAAGGAAATGTCTTCACATAAAAACTAGACAGAAGCATTCCAGGAAACTTCTGTATGATAAGTGCATTCAACTCACAGACTTGAACATTCCTTTTGATAGAACTCTTTTGAAACACTCCTTTTGTAGAATTTGCAAGTGTTTATTTGGAGCGCTTTGAGGCCTCAGCTGGAAAAGGAAATATCTTCACGTAAGAACTAGACAGAAGCATTCTCAGAAACTTCTTTCTGATGAGTGCATTCAACACACAGACTTGAACCTTGCTTTTGAAAGAGCAGCTTTGAAACACTCTTTTCGTAGAATCTGCAAGTGGATATTTGGAGCGCTTTGAGGCCTATGCTGGGAAATGAAATCTCTTCACCTAAAAACTAGACAGAAGCATTCTGAGAAACTTCTGTGTGATGAGTGCATTCAACTCACAGACTTGAACGTTCCCTTTGATAGAACAGTTTTGAAACACTCCTTTTGTAGAATCTGCAAGTGTTTATTCGGAGCACCTTGAGGCCTATGTTGGAAAAGGAAATATCTTCACATAAAAACTAGAGAGAAGGATTCTCAGAAACTTTTTGTGATGAGTTCATTCAACTCACAGTGTTGAACCTGCTAATTGATAGAGAAGTTTGGAAACACTCTTTTTGTAGAATCTGCAAGGGGATATTTGGAGCCGTTTGAGGCCTATGCTGGAAAAGGAAATATCTTCACATAAAAACTGAACAGAAGCATTCTCAGAAACTTCTTTGTGTTGAGTGCATTCAACTCACAGACTTGAACTTACCTATAGAAAGAGCAGTTTTGAAACACTCTTTTGGTAAAATCTGCAAGTGGTTATTTGGAGCACTTCGAGGCCTGTGCTGGGATATGGAATATCTTCACCTAAAAACTACAGAGAAGCATTCTCAGAAAGTTCTTCACGATGCATTCATTCAACTCACAGAGTTGAACCTTCCTTTTGATAGAACAGATTTGAAACACTCTTTTTGTAGAATCTGCAAGAAGATATTTGGAGTGTTTTGAGGCCTATGCTGTAAAAGGAAATATCTTTACATAAAAACTAGACAGAAGCATTCTCAGAAACTTCTGTGTGATGAGTGCATTCAACTCACAGACTTGAACGTTCCTCTCAAAAGAGCAGTTTTGAAACACTCCTTTTGTAGAATCTGCCAGTGTTTATTTGGAGCGCTTTGAGGCCTATGTTGGAAAAGGAAATATCTTCACATAAAAGCTAGACAGAAGCATTCTCAGAAACTTCTTTGGGATGAGTGCATTCTACTCACAGTGTTGAAGCTTGCTTTTGATTGAGCAGTTTTGAGACACTCTTTTGGTAGAATCTGCAAGTGGATATTTGGAGCGCTTTGAGGCCTATGCTGGAAAAGGAAATGTCTTCACATAAAAACTAGACAGAAGCATTCCAGGAAACTTCTGTATGATAAGTGCATTCAACTCACAGACTTGAACGTTCCTTTTGATAGAACTCTTTTGAAACACTCCTTTTGTAGAATTTGCAAGTGTTTATTTGGAGCGCTTTGAGGCCTCAGCTGGAAAAGGAAATGTCTTCACGTAAGAACTAGACAGAAGCATTCTCAGAAACTTCTTTCTGATGAGTGCATTCAACACACAGACTTGAACCTTGCTTTTGAAAGAGCAGCTTTGAAACACTCTTTTCGTAGAATCTGCAAGTGGATATTTGGAGCCCTTTGAGGCCTATGTTGGGAAATGAAATCTCTTCACCTAAAAACTAGACAGAAGCATTCTGAGAAACTTCTGTGTGATGAGTGCATTCAACTCACAGACTTGAACGTTCCCTTTGATAGAACAGTTTTGAAACACTCCTTTTGTAGAATCTGCAAGTGTTTATTCGGAGCACCTTGAGGCCTATGTTGGAAAAGGAAATATCTTCACATAAAAACTAGAGAGAAGGATTCTCAGAAACTTCTTTGTGATGAGTTCATTCAACTCACAGTGTTGAACCTACCAATTGATAGAGAAGTTTGGAAACACTCTTTTTGTAGAATCTGCAAGGGGATATCTGGAGCCGTTTGAGGCCTATGCTGGAAAAGGAAATATCTTCACATAAAAACTGAACAGAAGCATTCTCAGAAACTTCTTTGTGTTGAGTGCATTCAACTCACAGACTTGAACTTACCTATAGAAAGAGCAGTTTTGAAACACCCTTTTGGTAAAATCTGCAAGAGGTTATTTGGAGCACGTCGAGGCCTGTGCTGGGATATGGAATATCTTCACCTAAAAACTACAGAGAAGCATTCTCAGAAAGTTCTTCACGATGCATTCATTCAACTCACAGAGTTGAACCTTCCTTTTGATAGAACAGATTTGAAACACTCTTTTTGTAGAATCTGCAAGAAGATATTTGGAGTGTTTTGAGGCCTATGCTGGAAAAGGAAATATCTTCACATAAAAACTAGACAGAAGCATTCTCAGAAACTTCTGTGTGATGAGTGCATTCAACTCACAGACTTGAACGTTCCTCTCAAAAGAGCAGTTTTGAAACACTCCTTTTGTAGAATCTGCCAGTGTTTATTTGGAGCGCTTTGAGGCCTATGTTGGAAAAGGAAATATCTTCACATAAAAACTAGACAGAAACATTCTCAGAAACTTCTTTGGGATGAGTGCATTCTACTCACAGTGTTGAAGCTTGCTTTTGATTGAGCAGTTTTGAGACACTCTTTTGGTAGAATCTGGGAGTGGATATTTGGAGCGCTTTGAGGCCTATGCTGGAAAAGGAAATGTCTTCACATAAAAACTAGACAGAAGCATTCCAGGAAACTTCTGTATGATAAGTGCATTCAACTCACAGACTTGAACATTCCTTTTGATAGAACTCTTTTGAAACACTCCTTTTGTAGAATTTGCAAGTGTTTATTTGGAGCGCTTTGAGGCCTCAGCTGGAAAAGGAAATATCTTCACGTAAGAACTAGACAGAAGCATTCTCAGAAACTTCTTTCTGATGAGTGCATTCAACACACAGACTTGAACCTTGCTTTTGAAAGAGCAGCTTTGAAACACTCTTTTCGTAGAATCTGCAAGTGGATATTTGGAGCGCTTTGAGGCCTATGCTGGGAAATGAAATCTCTTCACCTAAAAACTAGACAGAAGCATTCTGAGAAACTTCTGTGTGATGAGTGCATTCAACTCACAGACTTGAACGTTCCCTTTGATAGAACAGTTTTGAAACACTCCTTTTGTAGAATCTGCAAGTGTTTATTCGGAGCACCTTGAGGCCTATGTTGGAAAAGGAAATATCTTCACATAAAAACTAGAGAGAAGGATTCTCAGAAACTTTTTGTGATGAGTTCATTCAACTCACAGTGTTGAACCTGCTAATTGATAGAGAAGTTTGGAAACACTCTTTTTGTAGAATCTGCAAGGGGATATTTGGAGCCGTTTGAGGCCTATGCTGGAAAAGGAAATATCTTCACATAAAAACTGAACAGAAGCATTCTCAGAAACTTCTTTGTGTTGAGTGCATTCAACTCACAGACTTGAACTTACCTATAGAAAGAGCAGTTTTGAAACACTCTTTTGGTAAAATCTGCAAGTGGTTATTTGGAGCACTTCGAGGCCTGTGCTGGGATATGGAATATCTTCACCTAAAAACTACAGAGAAGCATTCTCAGAAAGTTCTTCACGATGCATTCATTCAACTCACAGAGTTGAACCTTCCTTTTGATAGAACAGATTTGGAACACTCTTTTTGTAGAATCTGCAAGAAGATATTTGGAGTGTTTTGAGGCCTATGCTGGAAAAGGAAATATCTTTACATAAAAACTAGACAGAAGCATTCTCAGAAACTTCTGTGTGATGAGTGCATTCAACTCACAGACTTGAACGTTCCTCTCAAAAGAGCAGTTTTGAAACACTCCTTTTGTAGAATCTGCAAGTGTTTATTTGGAGCGCTTTGAGGCCTATGTTGGAAAAGGAAATATCTTCACATAAAAGCTAGACAGAAGCATTCTCAGAAACTTCTTTGGGATGAGTGCATTCTACTCACAGTGTTGAAGCTTGCTTTTGATTGAGCAGTTTTGAGACACTCTTTTGGTAGAATCTGCAAGTGGATATTTGGAGCGCTTTGAGGCCTATGCTGGAAAAGGAAATGTCTTCACATAAAAACTAGACAGAAGCATTCCAGGAAACTTCTGTATGATAAGTGCATTCAACTCACAGACTTGAACGTTCCTTTTGATAGAACTCTTTTGAAACACTCCTTTTGTAGAATTTGCAAGTGTTTATTTGGAGCGCTTTGAGGCCTCAGCTGGAAAAGGAAATGTCTTCACGTAAGAACTAGACAGAAGCATTCTCAGAAACTTCTTTCTGATGAGTGCATTCAACACACAGACTTGAACCTTGCTTTTGAAAGAGCAGCTTTGAAACACTCTTTTCGTAGAAACTGCAAGTGGATATTTGGAGCGCTTTGAGGCCTATGCTGGGAAATGAAATCTCTTCACCTAAAAACTAGACAGAAGCATTCTGAGAAACTTCTGTGTGATGAGTGCATTCAACTCACAGACTTGAACGTTCCCTTTGATAGAACAGTTTTGAAACACTCCTTTTGTAGAATCTGCAAGTGTTTATTCGGAGCACCTTGAGGCCTATGTTGGAAAAGGAAATATCTTCACATAAAAACTAGAGAGAAGGATTCTCAGAAACTTTTTGTGATGAGTTCATTCAACTCACAGTGTTGAACCTGCTAATTGATAGAGAAGTTTGGAAACACTCTTTTTGTAGAATCTGCAAGGGGATATTTGGAGCCGTTTGAGGCCTATGCTGGAAAAGGAAATATCTTCACATAAAAACTGAACAGAAGCATTCTCAGAAACTTCTTTGTGTTGAGTGCATTCAACTCACAGACTTGAACTTACCTATAGAAAGAGCAGTTTTGAAACACTCTTTTGGTAAAATCTGCAAGTGGTTATTTGGAGCACTTCGAGGCCTGTGCTGGGATATGGAATATCTTCACCTAAAAACTACAGAGAAGCATTCTCAGAAAGTTCTTCACGATGCATTCATTCAACTCACAGAGTTGAACCTTCCTTTTGATAGAACAGATTTGAAACACTCTTTTTGTAGAATCTGCAAGAAGATATTTGGAGTGTTTTGAGGCCTATGCTGTAAAAGGAAATATCTTTACATAAAAACTAGACAGAAGCATTCTCAGAAACTTCTGTGTGATGAGTGCATTCAACTCACAGACTTGAACGTTCCTCTCAAAAGAGCAGTTTTGAAACACTCCTTTTGTAGAATCTGCCAGTGTTTATTTGGAGCGCTTTGAGGCCTATGTTGGAAAATGAAATATCTTCACATAAAAGCTAGACAGAAGCATTCTCAGAAACTTCTTTGGGATGAGTGCATTCTACTCACAGTGTTGAAGCTTGCTTTTGATTGAGCAGTTTTGAGACACTCTTTTGGTAGAATCTGCAAGTGGATATTTGGAGCGCTTTGAGGCCTATGCTGGAAAAGGAAATGTCTTCACATAAAAACTAGACAGAAGCATTCCAGGAAACTTCTGTATGATAAGTGCATTCAACTCACAGACTTGAACGTTCCTTTTGATAGAACTCTTTTGAAACACTCCTTTTGTAGAATTTGCAAGTGTTTATTTGGAGCGCTTTGAGGCCTCAGCTGGAAAAGGAAATGTCTTCACGTAAGAACTAGACAGAAGCATTCTCAGAAACTTCTTTCTGATGAGTGCATTCAACACACAGACTTGAACCTTGCTTTTGAAAGAGCAGCTTTGAAACACTCTTTTCGTAGAATCTGCAAGTGGATATTTGGAGCCCTTTGAGGCCTATGTTGGGAAATGAAATCTCTTCACCTAAAAACTAGACAGAAGCATTCTGAGAAACTTCTGTGTGATGAGTGCATTCAACTCACAGACTTGAACGTTCCCTTTGATAGAACAGTTTTGAAACACTCCTTTTGTAGAATCTGCAAGTGTTTATTCGGAGCACCTTGAGGCCTATGTTGGAAAAGGAAATATCTTCACATAAAAACTAGAGAGAAGGATTCTCAGAAACTTCTTTGTGATGAGTTCATTCAACTCACAGTGTTGAACCTACCAATTGATAGAGAAGTTTGGAAACACTCTTTTTGTAGAATCTGCAAGGGGATATCTGGAGCCGTTTGAGGCCTATGCTGGAAAAGGAAATATCTTCACATAAAAACTGAACAGAAGCATTCTCAGAAACTTCTTTGTGTTGAGTGCATTCAACTCACAGACTTGAACTTACCTATAGAAAGAGCAGTTTTGAAACACCCTTTTGGTAAAATCTGCAAGAGGTTATTTGGAGCACGTCGAGGCCTGTGCTGGGATATGGAATATCTTCACCTAAAAACTACAGAGAAGCATTCTCAGAAAGTTCTTCACGATGCATTCATTCAACTCACAGAGTTGAACCTTCCTTTTGATAGAACAGATTTGAAACACTCTTTTTGTAGAATCTGCAAGAAGATATTTGGAGTGTTTTGAGGCCTATGCTGGAAAAGGAAATATCTTCACATAAAAACTAGACAGAAGCATTCTCAGAAACTTCTGTGTGATGAGTGCATTCAACTCACAGACTTGAACGTTCCTCTCAAAAGAGCAGTTTTGAAACACTCCTTTTGTAGAATCTGCCAGTGTTTATTTGGAGCGCTTTGAGGCCTATGTTGGAAAAGGAAATATCTTCACATAAAAACTAGACAGAAGCATTCTCAGAAACTTCTTTGGGATGAGTGCATTCTACTCACAGTGTTGAAGCTTGCTTTTGATTGAGCAGTTTTGAGACACTCTTTTGGTAGAATCTGGGAGTGGATATTTGGAGCGCTTTGAGGCCTATGCTGGAAAAGGAAATGTCTTCACATAAAAACTAGACAGAAGCATTCCAGGAAACTTCTGTATGATAAGTGCATTCAACTCACAGACTTGAACGTTCCTTTTGATAGAACTCTTTTGAAACACTCCTTTTGTAGAATTTGCAAGTGTTTATTTGGAGCGCTTTGAGGCCTCAGCTGGAAAAGGAAATATCTTCACGTAAGAACTAGACAGAAGCATTCTCAGAAACTTCTTTCTGATGAGTGCATTCAACACACAGACTTGAACCTTGCTTTTGAAAGAGCAGCTTTGAAACACTCTTTTCGTAGAATCTGCAAGTGGATATTTGGAGCGCTTTGAGGCCTATGCTGGGAAATGAAATCTCTTCACCTAAAAACTAGACAGAAGCATTCTGAGAAACTTCTGTGTGATGAGTGCATTCAACTCACAGACTTGAACGTTCCCTTTGATAGAACAGTTTTGAAACACTCCTTTTGTAGAATCTGCAAGTGTTTATTCGGAGCACCTTGAGGCCTATGTTGGAAAAGGAAATATCTTCACATAAAAACTAGAGAGAAGGATTCTCAGAAACTTCTTTGTGATGAGTTCATTCAACTCACAGTGTTGAACCTGCCAATTGATAGAGAAGTTTGGAAACACTCTTTTTGTAGAATCTGCAAGGGGATATCTGGAGCCGTTTGAGGCCTATGCTGGAAAAGGAAATATCTTCACATAAAAACTGAACAGAAGCATTCTCAGAAACTTCTTTGTGTTGAGTGCATTCAACTCACAGACTTGAACTTACCTATAGAAAGAGCAGTTTTGAAACACTCTTTTGGTAAAATCTGCAAGTGGTTATTTGGAGCACTTCGAGGCCTGTGCTGGGATATGGAATATCTTCACCTAAAAACTACAGAGAAGCATTCTCAGAAAGTTCTTCACGATGCATTCATTCAACTCACAGAGTTGAACCTTCCTTTTGATAGAACAGATTTGAAACACTCTTTTTGTAGAATCTGCAAGAAGATATTTGGAGTGTTTTGAGGCCTATGCTGGAAAAGGAAATATCTTCACATAAAAACTAGACAGAAGCATTCTCAGAAACTTCTGTGTGATGAGTGCATTCAACTCACAGACTTGAACGTTCCTCTCAAAAGAGCAGTTTTGAAACACTCCTTTTGTAGAATCTGCCAGTGTTTATTTGGAGCGCTTTGAGGCCTATGTTGGAAAAGGAAATATCTTCACATAAAAACTAGACAGAAGCATTCTCAGAAACTTCTTTGGGATGAGTGCATTCTACTCACAGTGTTGAAGCTTGCTTTTGATTGAGCAGTTTTGAGACACTCTTTTGGTAGAATCTGCAAGTGGATATTTGGAGCGCTTTGAGGCCTATGCTGGAAAAGGAAATGTGTTCACATAAAAACTAGACAGAAGCATTCCAGGAAACTTCTGTATGATAAGTGCATTCAACTCACAGACTTGAACGTTCCTTTTGATAGAACTCTTTTGAAACACTCCTTTTGTAGTATTTGCAAGTGTTTATTTGGAGCGCTTTGAGGCCTAAGCTGGAAAAGGAAATATCTTCACGTAAGAACTAGACAGAAGCATTCTCAGAAACTTCTTTCTGATGAGTGCATTCAACACACAGACTTGAACCTTGCTTTTGAAAGAGCAGCTTTGAAACACTCTTTTCGTAGAATCTGCAAGTGGATATTTGGAGCGCTTTGAGGCCTATGCTGGGAAATGAAATCTCTTCACCTAAAAACTAGACAGAAGCATTCTGAGAAACTTCTGTGTGATGAGTGCATTCAACTCACAGACTTGAACGTTCCCTTTGATAGAACAGTTTTGAAACACTCCTTTTGTAGAATCTGCAAGTGTTTATTCGGAGCACCTTGAGGCCTATGTTGGAAAAGGAAATATCTTCACATAAAAACTAGAGAGAAGGATTCTCAGAAACTTCTTTGTGATGAGTTCATTCAACTCACAGTGTTGAACCTGCCAATTGATAGAGAAGTTTGGAAACACTCTTTTTGTAGAATCTGCAAGGGGATATCTGGAGCCGTTTGAGGCCTATGCTGGAAAAGGAAATATCTTCACATAAAAACTGAACAGAAGCATTCTCAGAAACTTCTTTGTGTTGAGTGCATTCAACTCACAGACTTGAACTTACCTATAGAAAGAGCAGTTTTGAAACACTCTTTTGGTAAAATCTGCAAGTGGTTATTTGGAGCACTTCGAGGCCTGTGCTGGGATATGGAATATCTTCACCTAAAAACTACAGAGAAGCATTCTCAGAAAGTTCTTCACGATGCATTCATTCAACTCACAGAGTTGAACCTTCCTTTTGATAGAACAGATTTGAAACACTCTTTTTGTAGAATCTGCAAGAAGATATTTGGAGTGTTTTGAGGCCTATGCTGGAAAAGGAAATATCTTCACATAAAAACTAGACAGAAGCATTCTCAGAAACTTCTGTGTGATGAGTGCATTCAACTCACAGACTTGAACGTTCCTCTCAAAAGAGCAGTTTTGAAACACTCCTTTTGTAGAATCTGCCAGTGTTTATTTGGAGCGCTTTGAGGCCTATGTTGGAAAAGGAAATATCTTCACATAAAAACTAGACAGAAGCATTCTCAGAAACTTCTTTGGGATGAGTGCATTCTACTCACAGTGTTGAAGCTTGCTTTTGATTGAGCAGTTTTGAGACACTCTTTTGGTAGAATCTGCAAGTGGATATTTGGAGCGCTTTGAGGCCTATGCTGGAAAAGGAAATGTCTTCACATAAAAACTAGACAGAAGCATTCCAGGAAACTTCTGTATGATAAGTGCATTCAACTCACAGACTTGAACGTTCCTTTTGATAGAACTCTTTTGAAACACTCCTTTTGTAGTATTTGCAAGTGTTTATTTGGAGCGCTTTGAGGCCTCAGCTGGAAAAGGAAATATCTTCACGTAAGAACTAGACAGAAGCATTCTCAGAAACTTCTTTCTGATGAGTGCATTCAACACACAGACTTGAACCTTGCTTTTGAAAGAGCAGCTTTGAAACACTCTTTTCGTAGAATCTGCAAGTGGATATTTGGAGCGCTTTGAGGCCTATGCTGGGAAATGAAATCTCTTCACCTAAAAACTAGACAGAAGCATTCTGAGAAACTTCTGTGTGATGAGTGCATTCAACTCACAGACTTGAACGTTCCCTTTGATAGAACAGTTTTGAAACACTCCTTTTGTAGAATCTGCAAGTGTTTATTCGGAGCACCTTGAGGCCTATGTTGGAAAAGGAAATATCTTCACATAAAAACTAGAGAGAAGGATTCTCAGAAACTTCTTTGTGATGAGTTCATTCAACTCACAGTGTTGAACCTACCAATTGATAGAGAAGTTTGGAAACACTCTTTTTGTAGAATCTGCAAGGGGATATCTGGAGCCGTTTGAGGCCTATGCTGGAAAAGGAAATATCTTCACATAAAAACTGAACAGAAGCATTCTCAGAAACTTCTTTGTGTTGAGTGCATTCAACTCACAGACTTGAACTTACCTATAGAAAGAGCAGTTTTGAAACACTCTTTTGGTAAAATCTGCAAGTGGTTATTTGGAGCACTTCGAGGCCTGTGCTGGGATATGGAATATCTTCACCTAAAAACTACAGAGAAGCATTCTCAGAAAGTTCTTCACGATGCATTCATTCAACTCACAGAGTTGAACCTTCCTTTTGATAGAACAGATTTGAAACACTCTTTTTGTAGAATCTGCAAGAAGATATTTGGAGTGTTTTGAGGCCTATGCTGGAAAAGGAAATATCTTCACATAAAAACTAGACAGAAGCATTCTCAGAAACTTCTGTGTGATGAGTGCATTCAACTCACAGACTTGAACGTTCCTCTCAAAAGAGCAGTTTTGAAACACTCCTTTTGTAGAATCTGCAAGTGTTTATTTGGAGCGCTTTGAGGCCTATGTTGGAAAAGGAAATATCTTCACATAAAAACTAGACAGAAGCATTCTCAGAAACTTCTTTGGGATGAGTGCATTCTACTCACAGTGTTGAAGCTTGCTTTTGATTGAGCAGTTTTGAGACACTCTTTTGGTAGAATCTGCAAGTGGATATTTGGAGCGCTTTGAGGCCTATGCTGGAAAAGGAAATGTGTTCACATAAAAACTAGACAGAAGCATTCCAGGAAACTTCTGTATGATAAGTGCATTCAACTCACAGACTTGAACGTTCCTTTTGATAGAACTCTTTTGAAACACTCCTTTTGTAGAATTTGCAAGTGTTTATTTGGAGCGCTTTGAGGCCTCAGCTGGAAAAGGAAATATCTTCACGTAAGAACTAGACAGAAGCATTCTCAGAAACTTCTTTCTGATGAGTGCATTCAACACACAGACTTGAACCTTGCTTTTGAAAGAGCAGCTTTGAAACACTCTTTTCGTAGAATCTGCAAGTGGATATTTGGAGCGCTTTGAGGCCTATGCTGGGAAATGAAATCTCTTCACCTAAAAACTAGACAGAAGCATTCTGAGAAACTTCTGTGTGATGAGTGCATTCAACTCACAGACTTGAACGTTCCCTTTGATAGAACAGTTTTGAAACACTCCTTTTGTAGAATCTGCAAGTGTTTATTCGGAGCACCTTGAGGCCTATGTTGGAAAAGGAAATATCTTCACATAAAAACTAGAGAGAAGGATTCTCAGAAACTTTTTGTGATGAGTTCATTCAACTCACAGTGTTGAACCTGCTAATTGATAGAGAAGTTTGGAAACACTCTTTTTGTAGAATCTGCAAGGGGATATTTGGAGCCGTTTGAGGCCTATGCTGGAAAAGGAAATATCTTCACATAAAAACTGAACAGAAGCATTCTCAGAAACTTCTTTGTGTTGAGTGCATTCAACTCACAGACTTGAACTTACCTATAGAAAGAGCAGTTTTGAAACACTCTTTTGGTAAAATCTGCAAGTGGTTATTTGGAGCACTTCGAGGCCTGTGCTGGGATATGGAATATCTTCACCTAAAAACTACAGAGAAGCATTCTCAGAAAGTTCTTCACGATGCATTCATTCAACTCACAGAGTTGAACCTTCCTTTTGATAGAACAGATTTGAAACACTCTTTTTGTAGAATCTGCAAGAAGATATTTGGAGTGTTTTGAGGCCTATGCTGGAAAAGGAAATATCTTCACATAAAAACTAGACAGAAGCATTCTCAGAAACTTCTGTGTGATGAGTGCATTCAACTCACAGACTTGAACGTTCCTCTCAAAAGAGCAGTTTTGAAACACTCCTTTTGTAGAATCTGCAAGTGTTTATTTGGAGCGCTTTGAGGCCTATGTTGGAAAAGGAAATATCTTCACATAAAAACTAGACAGAAGCATTCTCAGAAACTTCTTTGGGATGAGTGCATTCTACTCACAGTGTTGAAGCTTGCTTTTGATTGAGCAGTTTTGAGACACTCTTTTGGTAGAATCTGCAAGTGGATATTTGGAGCGCTTTGAGGCCTATGCTGGAAAAGGAAATGTCTTCACATAAAAACTAGACAGAAGCATTCCAGGAAACTTCTGTATGATAAGTGCATTCAACTCACAGACTTGAACGTTCCTTTTGATAGAACTCTTTTGAAACACTCCTTTTGTAGAATTTGCAAGTGTTTATTTGGAGCGCTTTGAGGCCTCAGCTGGAAAAGGAAATATCTTCACGTAAGAACTAGACAGAAGCATTCTCAGAAACTTCTTTCTGATGAGTGCATTCAACACACAGACTTGAACCTTGCTTTTGAAAGAGCAGCTTTGAAACACTCTTTTCGTAGAATCTGCAAGTGGATATTTGGAGCGCTTTGAGGCCTATGCTGGGAAATGAAATCTCTTCACCTAAAAACTAGACAGAAGCATTCTGAGAAACTTCTGTGTGATGAGTGCATTCAACTCACAGACTTGAACGTTCCCTTTGATAGAACAGTTTTGAAACACTCCTTTTGTAGAATCTGCAAGTGTTTATTCGGAGCACCTTGAGGCCTATGTTGGAAAAGGAAATATCTTCACATAAAAACTAGAGAGAAGGATTCTCAGAAACTTTTTGTGATGAGTTCATTCAACTCACAGTGTTGAACCTGCTAATTGATAGAGAAGTTTGGAAACACTCTTTTTGTAGAATCTGCAAGGGGATATTTGGAGCCGTTTGAGGCCTATGCTGGAAAAGGAAATATCTTCACATAAAAACTGAACAGAAGCATTCTCAGAAACTTCTTTGTGTTGAGTGCATTCAACTCACAGACTTGAACTTACCTATAGAAAGAGCAGTTTTGAAACACTCTTTTGGTAAAATCTGCAAGTGGTTATTTGGAGCACTTCGAGGCCTGTGCTGGGATATGGAATATCTTCACCTAAAAACTACAGAGAAGCATTCTCAGAAAGTTCTTCACGATGCATTCATTCAACTCACAGAGTTGAACCTTCCTTTTGATAGAACAGATTTGAAACACTCTTTTTGTAGAATCTGCAAGAAGATATTTGGAGTGTTTTGAGGCCTATGCTGTAAAAGGAAATATCTTTACATAAAAACTAGACAGAAGCATTCTCAGAAACTTCTGTGTGATGAGTGCATTCAACTCACAGACTTGAACGTTCCTCTCAAAAGAGCAGTTTTGAAACACTCCTTTTGTAGAATCTGCCAGTGTTTATTTGGAGCGCTTTGAGGCCTATGTTGGAAAAGGAAATATCTTCACATAAAAGCTAGACAGAAGCATTCTCAGAAACTTCTTTGGGATGAGTGCATTCTACTCACAGTGTTGAAGCTTGCTTTTGATTGAGCAGTTTTGAGACACTCTTTTGGTAGAATCTGCAAGTGGATATTTGGAGCGCTTTGAGGCCTATGCTGGAAAAGGAAATGTCTTCACATAAAAACTAGACAGAAGCATTCCAGGAAACTTCTGTATGATAAGTGCATTCAACTCACAGACTTGAACGTTCCTTTTGATAGAACTCTTTTGAAACACTCCTTTTGTAGAATTTGCAAGTGTTTATTTGGAGCGCTTTGAGGCCTCAGCTGGAAAAGGAAATGTCTTCACGTAAGAACTAGACAGAAGCATTCTCAGAAACTTCTTTCTGATGAGTGCATTCAACACACAGACTTGAACCTTGCTTTTGAAAGAGCAGCTTTGAAACACTCTTTTCGTAGAATCTGCAAGTGGATATTTGGAGCCCTTTGAGGCCTATGTTGGGAAATGAAATCTCTTCACCTAAAAACTAGACAGAAGCATTCTGAGAAACTTCTGTGTGATGAGTGCATTCAACTCACAGACTTGAACGTTCCCTTTGATAGAACAGTTTTGAAACACTCCTTTTGTAGAATCTGCAAGTGTTTATTCGGAGCACCTTGAGGCCTATGTTGGAAAAGGAAATATCTTCACATAAAAACTAGAGAGAAGGATTCTCAGAAACTTCTTTGTTATGAGTTCATTCAACTCACAGTGTTGAACCTACCAATTGATAGAGAAGTTTGGAAACACTCTTTTTGTAGAATCTGCAAGGGGATATCTGGAGCCGTTTGAGGCCTATGCTGGAAAAGGAAATATCTTCACATAAAAACTGAACAGAAGCATTCTCAGAAACTTCTTTGTGTTGAGTGCATTCAACTCACAGACTTGAACTTACCTATAGAAAGAGCAGTTTTGAAACACCCTTTTGGTAAAATCTGCAAGAGGTTATTTGGAGCACTTCGAGGCCTGTGCTGGGATATGGAATATCTTCACCTAAAAACTACAGAGAAGCATTCTCAGAAAGTTCTTCACGATGCATTCATTCAACTCACAGAGTTGAACCTTCCTTTTGATAGAACAGATTTGAAACACTCTTTTTGTAGAATCTGCAAGAAGATATTTGGAGTGTTTTGAGGCCTATGCTGGAAAAGGAAATATCTTCACATAAAAACTAGACAGAAGCATTCTCAGAAACTTCTGTGTGATGAGTGCATTCAACTCACAGACTTGAACGTTCCTCTCAAAAGAGCAGTTTTGAAACACTCCTTTTGTAGAATCTGCCAGTGTTTATTTGGAGCGCTTTGAGGCCTATGTTGGAAAAGGAAATATCTTCACATAAAAACTAGACAGAAGCATTCTCAGAAACTTCTTTGGGATGAGTGCATTCTACTCACAGTGTTGAAGCTTGCTTTTGATTGAGCAGTTTTGAGACACTCTTTTGGTAGAATCTGGGAGTGGATATTTGGAGCGCTTTGAGGCCTATGCTGGAAAAGGAAATGTCTTCACATAAAAACTAGACAGAAGCATTCCAGGAAACTTCTGTATGATAAGTGCATTCAACTCACAGACTTGAACATTCCTTTTGATAGAACTCTTTTGAAACACTCCTTTTGTAGAATTTGCAAGTGTTTATTTGGAGCGCTTTGAGGCCTCAGCTGGAAAAGGAAATATCTTCACGTAAGAACTAGACAGAAGCATTCTCAGAAACTTCTTTCTGATGAGTGCATTCAACACACAGACTTGAACCTTGCTTTTGAAAGAGCAGCTTTGAAACACTCTTTTCGTAGAATCTGCAAGTGGATATTTGGAGCGCTTTGAGGCCTATGCTGGGAAATGAAATCTCTTCACCTAAAAACTAGACAGAAGCATTCTGAGAAACTTCTGTGTGATGAGTGCATTCAACTCACAGACTTGAACGTTCCCTTTGATAGAACAGTTTTGAAACACTCCTTTTGTAGAATCTGCAAGTGTTTATTCGGAGCACCTTGAGGCCTATGTTGGAAAAGGAAATATCTTCACATAAAAACTAGAGAGAAGGATTCTCAGAAACTTCTTTGTGATGAGTTCATTCAACTCACAGTGTTGAACCTGCCAATTGATAGAGAAGTTTGGAAACACTCTTTTTGTAGAATCTGCAAGGGGATATCTGGAGCCGTTTGAGGCCTATGCTGGAAAAGGAAATATCTTCACATAAAAACTGAACAGAAGCATTCTCAGAAACTTCTTTGTGTTGAGTGCATTCAACTCACAGACTTGAACTTACCTATAGAAAGAGCAGTTTTGAAACACTCTTTTGGTAAAATCTGCAAGTGGTTATTTGGAGCACTTCGAGGCCTGTGCTGGGATATGGAATATCTTCACCTAAAAACTACAGAGAAGCATTCTCAGAAAGTTCTTCACGATGCATTCATTCAACTCACAGAGTTGAACCTTCCTTTTCATAGAACAGATTTGAAACACTCTTTTTGTAGAATCTGCAAGAAGATATTTGGAGTGTTTTGAGGCCTATGCTGGAAAAGGAAATATCTTCACATAAAAACTAGACAGAAGCATTCTCAGAAACTTCTGTGTGATGAGTGCATTCAACTCACAGACTTGAACGTTCCTCTCAAAAGAGCAGTTTTGAAACACTCCTTTTGTAGAATCTGCCAGTGTTTATTTGGAGCGCTTTGAGGCCTATGTTGGAAAAGGAAATATCTTCACATAAAAACTAGACAGAAGCATTCTCAGAAACTTCTTTGGGATGAGTGCATTCTACTCACAGTGTTGAAGCTTGCTTTTGATTGAGCAGTTTTGAGACACTCTTTTGGTAGGATCTGCAAGTGGATATTTGGAGCGCTTTGAGGCCTATGCTGGAAAAGGAAATGTCTTCACATAAAAACTAGACAGAAGCATTCCAGGAAACTTCTGTATGATAAGTGCATTCAACTCACAGACTTGAACGTTCCTTTTGATAGAACTCTTTTGAAACACTCCTTTTGTAGTATTTGCAAGTGTTTATTTGGAGCGCTTTGAGGCCTCAGCTGGAAAAGGAAATATCTTCACGTAAGAACTAGACAGAAGCATTCTCAGAAACTTCTTTCTGATGAGTGCATTCAACACACAGACTTGAACCTTGCTTTTGAAAGAGCAGCTTTGAAACACTCTTTTCGTAGAATCTGCAAGTGGATATTTGGAGCGCTTTGAGGCCTATGCTGGGAAATGAAATCTCTTCACCTAAAAACTAGACAGAAGCATTCTGAGAAACTTCTGTGTGATGAGTGCATTCAACTCACAGACTTGAACGTTCCCTTTGATAGAACAGTTTTGAAACACTCCTTTTGTAGAATCTGCAAGTGTTTATTCGGAGCACCTTGAGGCCTATGTTGGAAAAGGAAATATCTTCACATAAAAACTAGAGAGAAGGATTCTCAGAAACTTCTTTGTGATGAGTTCATTCAACTCACAGTGTTGAACCTACCAATTGATAGAGAAGTTTGGAAACACTCTTTTTGTAGAATCTGCAAGGGGATATCTGGAGCCGTTTGAGGCCTATGCTGGAAAAGGAAATATCTTCACATAAAAACTGAACAGAAGCATTCTCAGAAACTTCTTTGTGTTGAGTGCATTCAACTCACAGACTTGAACTTACCTATAGAAAGAGCAGTTTTGAAACACTCTTTTGGTAAAATCTGCAAGTGGTTATTTGGAGCACTTCGAGGCCTGTGCTGGGATATGGAATATCTTCACCTAAAAACTACAGAGAAGCATTCTCAGAAAGTTCTTCACGATGCATTCATTCAACTCACAGAGTTGAACCTTCCTTTTGATAGAACAGATTTGAAACACTCTTTTTGTAGAATCTGCAAGAAGATATTTGGAGTGTTTTGAGGCCTATGCTGGAAAAGGAAATATCTTCACATAAAAACTAGACAGAAGCATTCTCAGAAACTTCTGTGTGATGAGTGCATTCAACTCGCAGACTTGAACGTTCCTCTCAAAAGAGCAGTTTTGAAACACTCCTTTTGTAGAATCTGCAAGTGTTTATTTGGAGCGCTTTGAGGCCTACGTTGGAAAAGGAAATATCTTCACATAAAAACTAGACAGAAGCATTCTCAGAAACTTCTTTGGGATGAGTGCATTCTACTCACAGTGTTGAAGCTTGCTTTTGATTGAGCAGTTTTGAGACACTCTTTTGGTAGAATCTGCAAGTGGATATTTGGAGCGCTTTGAGGCCTATGCTGGAAAAGGAAATGTCTTCACATAAAAACTAGACAGAAGCATTCCAGGAAACTTCTGTATGATAAGTGCATTCAACTCACAGACTTGAACGTTCCTTTTGATAGAACTCTTTTGAAACACTCCTTTTGTAGAATTTGCAAGTGTTTATTTGGAGCGCTTTGAGGCCTCAGCTGGAAAAGGAAATATCTTCACGTAAGAACTAGACAGAAGCATTCTCAGAAACTTCTTTCTGATGAGTGCATTCAACACACAGACTTGAACCTTGCTTTTGAAAGAGCAGCTTTGAAACACTCTTTTCGTAGAATCTGCAAGTGGATATTTGGAGCGCTTTGAGGCCTATGCTGGGAAATGAAATCTCTTCACCTAAAAACTAGACAGAAGCATTCTGAGAAACTTCTGTGTGATGAGTGCATTCAACTCACAGACTTGAACGTTCCCTTTGATAGAACAGTTTTGAAACACTCCTTTTGTAGAATCTGCAAGTGTTTATTCGGAGCACCTTGAGGCCTATGTTGGAAAAGGAAATATCTTCACATAAAAACTAGAGAGAAGGATTCTCAGAAACTTCTTTGTGATGAGTTCATTCAACTCACAGTGTTGAGCCTACCAATTGATAGAGAAGTTTGGAAACACTCTTTTTGTAGAATCTGCAAGGGGATATCTGGAGCCGTTTGAGGCCTATGCTGGAAAAGGAAATATCTTCACATAAAAACTGAACAGAAGCATTCTCAGAAACTTCTTTGTGTTGAGTGCATTCAACTCACAGACTTGAACTTACCTATAGAAAGAGCAGTTTTGAAACACTCTTTTGGTAAAATCTGCAAGTGGTTATTTGGAGCACTTCGAGGCCTGTGCTGGGATATGGAATATCTTCACCTAAAAACTACAGAGAAGCATTCTCAGAAAGTTCTTCACGATGCATTCATTCAACTCACAGAGTTGAACCTTCCTTTTGATAGAACAGATTTGAAACACTCTTTTTGTAGAATCTGCAAGAAGATATTTGGAGTGTTTTGAGGCCTATGCTGGAAAAGGAAATATCTTCACATAAAAACTAGACAGAAGCATTCTCAGAAACTTCTGTGTGATGAGTGCATTCAACTCACAGACTTGAACGTTCCTCTCAAAAGAGCAGTTTTGAAACACTCCTTTTGTAGAATCTGCCAGTGTTTATTTGGAGCGCTTTGAGGCCTATGTTGGAAAAGGAAATATCTTCACATAAAAACTAGACAGAAGCACTCTCAGAAACTTCTTTGGGATGAGTGCATTCTACTCACAGTGTTGAAGCTGGCTTTTGATTGAGCAGTTTTGAGACACTCTTTTGGTAGAATCTGCAAGTGGATATTTGGAGCGCTTTGAGGCCTATGCTGGAAAAGGAAATGTCTTCACATAAAAACTAGACAGAAGCATTCCAGGAAACTTCTGTATGATAAGTGCATTCAACTCACAGACTTGAACGTTCCTTTTGATAGAACTCTTTTGAAACACTCCTTTTGTAGAATTTGCAAGTGTTTATTTGGAGCGCTTTGAGGCCTAAGCTGGAAAAGGAAATATCTTCACGTAAGAACTAGACAGAAGCATTCTCAGAAACTTCTTTCTGATGAGTGCATTCAACACACAGACTTGAACCTTGCTTTTGAAAGAGCAGCTTTGAAACACTCTTTTCGTAGAATCAGCAAGTGGATATTTGGAGCGCTTTGAGGCCTATGCTGGGAAATGAAATCTCTTCACCTAAAAACTAGACAGAAGCATTCTGAGAAACTTCCCTGTGATGAGGGCATTCAACTCACAGACTTGAACGTTCCCTTTGATAGAACAGTTTTGAAACACTCCTTTGGTAGAATCTGCAAGTGTTTATTCGGAGCACCTTGAGGCCTATGTTGGAAAAGGAAATATCTTCACATAAAAACTAGAGAGAAGGATTCTCAGAAACTTCTTTGTGATGAGTTCATTCAACTCACAGTGTTGAACCTGCCAATTGATAGAGAAGTTTGGAAACACTCTTTTTGTAGAATCTGCAAGGGGATATTTGGAGCCGTTTGAGGCCTATGCTGGAAAAGGAAATATCTTCACATAAAAACTGAACAGAAGCATTCTCAGAAACTTCTTTGTGTTGAGTGCATTCAACTCACAGACTTGAACTTACCTATAGAAAGAGCAGTTTTGAAACACTCTTTTGGTAAAATCTGCAAGTGGTTATTTGGAGCACTTCGAGGCCTGTGCTGGGATATGGAATATCTTCACCTAAAAACTACAGAGAAGCATTCTCAGAAAGTTCTTCACGATGCATTCATTCAACTCACAGAGTTGAACCTTCCTTTTGATAGAACAGATTTGAAACACTCTTTTTGTAGAATCTGCAAGAAGATATTTGGAGTGTTTTGAGGCCTATGCTGGAAAAGGAAATATCTTCACATAAAAACTAGACAGAAGCATTCTCAGAAACTTCTGTGTGATGAGTGCATTCAACTCACAGACTTGAACGTTCCTCTCAAAAGAGCAGTTTTGAAACACTCCTTTTGTAGAATCTGCCAGTGTTTATTTGGAGCGCTTTGAGGCCTATGTTGGAAAAGGAAATATCTTCACATAAAAACTAGACAGAAGCACTCTCAGAAACTTCTTTGGGATGAGTGCATTCTACTCACAGTGTTGAAGCTGGCTTTTGATTGAGCAGTTTTGAGACACTCTTTTGGTAGAATCTGCAAGTGGATATTTGGAGCGCTTTGAGGCCTATGCTGGAAAAGGAAATGTATTCACATAAAAACTAGACAGAAGCATTCCAGGAAACTTCTGTATGATAAGTGCATTCAACTCACAGACTTGAACGTTCCTTTTGATAGAACTCTTTTGAAACACTCCTTTTGTAGAATTTGCAAGTGTTTATTTGGAGCGCTTTGAGGACTCAGCTGGAAAAGGAAATACCTTCACGTAAGAACTAGATAGAAGCATTCTCAGAAACTTCTTTCTGATGAGTGCATTCAACACACAGACTTGAACCTTGCTTTTGAAAGAGCAGCTTTGAAACACTCTTTTCGTAGAATCTGCAAGTGGATATTTGGAGCGCTTTGAGGCCTATGCTGGGAAATGAAATCTCTTCACCTAAAAACTAGACAGAAGCATTCTGAGAAACTTCTGTGTGATGAGTGCATTCAACTCACAGACTTGAACGTTCCCTTTGATAGAACAGTTTTGAAACACTCCTTTTGTAGAATCTGCAAGTGTTTATTCGGAGCACCTTGAGGCCTATGTTGGAAAAGGAAATATCTTCACATAAAAACTAGAGAGAAGGATTCTCAGAAACTTCTTTGTGATGAGTTCATTCAACTCACAGTGTTGAACCTACCAATTGATAGAGAAGTTTGGAAACACTCTTTTTGTAGAATCTGCAAGGGGATATCTGGAGCCGTTTGAGGCCTATGCTGGAAAAGGAAATATCTTCACATAAAAACTGAACAGAAGCATTCTCAGAAACTTCTTTGTGTTGAGTGCATTCAACTCACAGACTTGAACTTACCTATAGAAAGAGCAGTTTTGAAACACTCTTTTGGTAAAATCTGCAAGTGGTTATTTGGAGCACTTCGAGGCCTGTGCTGGGATATGGAATATCTTCACCTAAAAACTACAGAGAAGCATTCTCAGAAAGTTCTTCACGATGCATTCATTCAACTCACAGAGTTGAACCTTCCTTTTGATAGAACAGATTTGAAACACTCTTTTTGTAGAATCTGCAAGAAGATATTTGGAGTGTTTTGAGGCCTATGCTGGAAAAGGAAATATCTTCACATAAAAACTAGACAGAAGCATTCTCAGAAACTTCTGTGTGATGAGTGCATTCAACTCGCAGACTTGAACGTTCCTCTCAAAAGAGCAGTTTTGAAACACTCCTTTTGTAGAATCTGCAAGTGTTTATTTGGAGCGCTTTGAGGCCTATGTTGGAAAAGGAAATATCTTCACATAAAAACTAGACAGAAGCATTCTCAGAAACTTCTTTGGGATGAGTGCATTCTACTCACAGTGTTGAAGCTTGTTTTTGATTGAGCAGTTTTGAGACACTCTTTTGGTAGAATCTGCAAGTGGATATTTGGAGCGCTTTGAGGCCTATGCTGGAAAAGGAAATGTCTTCACATAAAAACTAGACAGAAGCATTCCAGGAAACTTCTGTATGATAAGTGCATTCAACTCACAGACTTGAACGTTCCTTTTGATAGAACTCTTTTGAAACACTCCTTTTGTAGAATTTGCAAGTGTTTATTTGGAGCGCTTTGAGGCCTCAGCTGGAAAAGGAAATATCTTCACGTAAGAACTAGACAGAAGCATTCTCAGAAACTTCTTTCTGATGAGTGCATTCAACACACAGACTTGAACCTTGCTTTTGAAAGAGCAGCTTTGAAACACTCTTTTCGTAGAATCTGCAAGTGGATATTTGGAGCGCTTTGAGGCCTATGCTGGGAAATGAAATCTCTTCACCTAAAAACTAGACAGAAGCATTCTGAGAAACTTCTGTGTGATGAGTGCATTCAACTCACAGACTTGAACGTTCCCTTTGATAGAACAGTTTTGAAACACTCCTTTTGTAGAATCTGCAAGTGTTTATTCGGAGCACCTTGAGGCCTATGTTGGAAAAGGAAATATCTTCACATAAAAACTAGAGAGAAGGATTCTCAGAAACTTCTTTGTGATGAGTTCATTCAACTCACAGTGTTGAACCTACCAATTGATAGAGAAGTTTGGAAACACTCTTTTTGTAGAATCTGCAAGGGGATATCTGGAGCCGTTTGAGGCCTATGCTGGAAAAGGAAATATCTTCACATAAAAACTGAACAGAAGCATTCTCAGAAACTTCTTTGTGTTGAGTGCATTCAACTCACAGACTTGAACTTACCTATAGATAGAGCAGTTTTGAAACACTCTTTTGGTAAAATCTGCAAGTGGTTATTTGGAGCACTTCGAGGCCTGTGCTGGGATATGGAATATCTTCACCTAAAAACTACAGAGAAGCATTCTCAGAAAGTTCTTCACGATGCATTCATTCAACTCACAGAGTTGAACCTTCCTTTTGATAGAACAGATTTGAAACACTCTTTTTGTAGAATCTGCAAGAAGATATTTGGAGTGTTTTGAGGCCTATGCTGGAAAAGGAAATATCTTCACATAAAAACTAGACAGAAGCATTCTCAGAAACTTCTGTGTGATGAGTGCATTCAACTCACAGACTTGAACGTTCCTCTCAAAAGAGCAGTTTTGAAACACTCCTTTTGTAGAATCTGCCAGTGTTTATTTGGAGCGCTTTGAGGCCTATGTTGGAAAAGGAAATATCTTCACATAAAAACTAGACAGAAGCATTCTCAGAAACTTCTTTGGGATGAGTGCATTCTACTCACAGTGTTGAAGCTTGCTTTTGATTGAGCAGTTTTGAGACACTCTTTTGGTAGAATCTGCAAGTGGATATTTGGAGCGCTTTGAGGCCTATGCTGGAAAAGGAAATGTCTTCACATAAAAACTAGACAGAAGCATTCCAGGAAACTTCTGTATGATAAGTGCATTCAACTCACAGACTTGAACGTTCCTTTTGATAGAACTCTTTTGAAACACTCCTTTTGTAGAATTTGCAAGTGTTTATTTGGAGCGCTTTGAGGCCTCAGCTGGAAAAGGAAATATCTTCACGTAAGAACTAGACAGAAGCATTCTCAGAAACTTCTTTCTGATGAGTGCATTCAACACACAGACTTGAACCTTGCTTTTGAAAGAGCAGCTTTGAAACACTCTTTTCGTAGAATCAGCAAGTGGATATTTGGAGCGCTTTGAGGCCTATGCTGGGAAATGAAATCTCTTCACCTAAAAACTAGACAGAAGCATTCTGAGAAACTTCTGTGTGATGAGTGCATTCAACTCACAGACTTGAACGTTCCCTTTGATAGAACAGTTTTGAAACACTCCTTTTGTAGAATCTGCAAGTGTTTATTCGGAGCACCTTGAGGCCTATGTTGGAAAAGGAAATATCTTCACATAAAAACTAGAGAGAAGGATTCTCAGAAACTTCTTTGTGATGAGTTCATTCAACTCACAGTGTTGAACCTGCCAATTGATAGAGAAGTTTGGAAACACTCTTTTTGTAGAATCTGCAAGGGGATATTTGGAGCCGTTTGAGGCCTATGCTGGAAAAGGAAATATCTTCACATAAAAACTGAACAGAAGCATTCTCAGAAACTTCTTTGTGTTGAGTGCATTCAACTCACAGACATGAACTTACCTATAGAAAGAGCAGTTTTGAAACACTCTTTTGGTAAAATCTGCAAGTGGTTATTTGGAGCACTTCGAGGCCTGTGCTGGGATATGGAATATCTTCACCTAAAAACTACAGAGAAGCATTCTCAGAAAGTTCTTCACGATGCATTCATTCAACTCACAGAGTTGAACCTTCCTTTTGATAGAACAGATTTGAAACACTCTTTTTGTAGAATCTGCAAGAAGATATTTGGAGTGTTTTGAGGCCTATGCTGGAAAAGGAAATATCTTCACATAAAAACTAGACAGAAGCATTCTCAGAAACTTCTGTGTGATGAGTGCATTCAACTCACAGACTTGAACGTTCCTCTCAAAAGAGCAGTTTTGAAACACTCCTTTTGTAGAATCTGCAAGTGTTTATTTGGAGCGCTTTGAGGCCTACGTTGGAAAAGGAAATATCTTCACATAAAAACTAGACAGAAGCATTCTCAGAAACTTCTTTGGGATGAGTGCATTCTACTCACAGTGTTGAAGCTTGCTTTTGATTGAGCAGTTTTGAGACACTCTTTTGGTAGAATCTGCAAGTGGATATTTGGAGCGCTTTGAGGCCTATGCTGGAAAAGGAAATGTCTTCACATAAAAACTAGACAGAAGCATTCCAGGAAACTTCTGTATGATAAGTGCATTCAACTCACAGACTTGAACGTTCCTTTTGATAGAACTCTTTTGAAACACTCCTTTTGTAGAATTTGCAAGTGTTTATTTGGAGCGCTTTGAGGCCTCAGCTGGAAAAGGAAATATCTTCACGTAAGAACTAGACAGAAGCATTCTCAGAAACTTCTTTCTGATGAGTGCATTCAACACACAGACTTGAACCTTGCTTTTGAAAGAGCAGCTTTGAAACACTCTTTTCGTAGAATCTGCAAGTGGATATTTGGAGCGCTTTGAGGCCTATGCTGGGAAATGAAATCTCTTCACCTAAAAACTAGACAGAAGCATTCTGAGAAACTTCTGTGTGATGAGTGCATTCAACTCACAGACTTGAACGTTCCCTTTGATAGAACAGTTTTGAAACACTCCTTTTGTAGAATCTGCAAGTGTTTATTCGGAGCACCTTGAGGCCTATGTTGGAAAAGGAAATATCTTCACATAAAAACTAGAGAGAAGGATTCTCAGAAACTTCTTTGTGATGAGTTCATTCAACTCACAGTGTTGAACCTACCAATTGATAGAGAAGTTTGGAAACACTCTTTTTGTAGAATCTGCAAGGGGATATTTGGAGCCGTTTGAGGCCTATGCTGGAAAAGGAAATATCTTCACATAAAAACTGAACAGAAGCATTCTCAGAAACTTCTTTGTGTTGAGTGCATTCAACTCACAGACTTGAACTTACCTATAGAAAGAGCAGTTTTGAAACACTCTTTTGGTAAAATCTGCAAGTGGTTATTTGGAGCACTTCGAGGCCTGTGCTGGGTTATGGAATATCTTCACCTAAAAACTACAGAGAAGCATTCTCAGAAAGATCTTCACGATGCATTCATTCAACTCACAGAGTTGAACCTTCCTTTTGATAGAACAGATTTGAAACACTCTTTTTGTAGAATCTGCAAGAAGATATTTGGAGTGTTTTGAGGCCTATGCTGGAAAAGGAAATATCTTCACATAAAAACTAGACAGAAGCATTCTCAGAAACTTCTGTGTGATGAGTGCATTCAACTCACAGACTTGAACGTTCCTCTCAAAAGAGCAGTTTTGAAACACTCCTTTTGTAGAATCTGCAAGTGTTTATTTGGAGCTCTTTGAGGCCTACGTTGGAAAAGGAAATATCTTCACATAAAAAGTAGACAGAAGCATTCTCAGAAACTTCTTTGGGATGAGTGCATTCAACTCACAGACTTGAACGTTCCTTTTGATAGAACTCTTTTGAAACACTCCTTTTGTAGAATTTGCAAGTGTTTATTTGGAGCGCTTTGAGGCCTCAGCTGGAAAAGGAAATATCTTCACGTAAGAACTAGACAGAAGCATTCTCAGAAACGTCTTTCTGATGAGTGCATTCAACACACAGACTTGAACCTTGCTTTTGAAAGAGCAGCTTTGAAACACTCTTTTCGTAGAATCTGCAAGTGGATATTTGGAGCGCTTTGAGGCCTATGCTGGGAAATGAAATCTCTTCACCTAAAAACTAGACAGAAGCATTCTGAGAAACTTCTGTGTGATGAGTGCATTCAACTCACAGACTTGAACGTTCCCTTTGATAGAACAGTTTTGAAACACTCCTTTTGTAGAATCTGCAAGTGTTTATTCGGAGCACCTTGAGGCCTATGTTGGAAAAGGAAATATCTTCACATAAAAACTAGAGAGAAGGATTCTCAGAAACTTCTTTGTGATGAGTTCATTCAACTCACAGTGTTGAACCTACCAATTGATAGAGAAGTTTGGAAACACTCTTTTTGTAGAATCTGCAAGGGGATATCTGGAGCCGTTTGAGGCCTATGCTGGAAAAGGAAATATCTTCACATAAAAACTGAACAGAAGCATTCTCAGAAACTTCTTTGTGTTGAGTGCATTCAACTCACAGACTTGAACTTACCTATAGAAAGAGCAGTTTTGAAACACTCTTTTGGTAAAATCTGCAAGTGGTTATTTGGAGCACTTCGAGTCCTGTGCTGGGATATGGAATATCTTCACCTAAAAACTACAGAGAAGCATTCTCAGAAAGTTCTTCACGATGCATTCATTCAACTCACAGAGTTGAACCTTCCTTTTGATAGAACAGATTTGAAACACTCTTTTTGTAGAATCTGCAAGAAGATATTTGGAGTGTTTTGAGGCCTATGCTGGAAAAGGAAATATCTTCACATAAAAACTAGACAGAAGCATTCTCAGAAACTTCTGTGTGATGAGTGCATTCAACTCACCGACTTGAACGTTCCTCTCAAAAGAGCAGTTTTGAAACACTCCTTTTGTAGAATCTGCCAGTGTTTATTTGGAGCGCTTTGAGGCCTATGTTGGAAAAGGAAATATCTTCACATAAAAACTAGACAGAAGCATTCTCAGCAACTTCTTTGGGATGAGTGCATTCTACTCACAGTGTTGAAGCTTGCTTTTGATTGAGCAGTTTTGAGACACTCTTTTGGTAGAATCTGCAAGTGGATATTTGGAGCGCTTTGAGGCCTATGCTGGAAAAGGAAATGTCTTCACATAAAAACTAGACAGAAGCATTCCAGGAAACTTCTGTATGATAAGTGCATTCAACTCACAGACTTGAACGTTCCTTTTGATAGAACTCTTTTGAAACACTCCTTTTGTAGAATTTGCAAGTGTTTATTTGGAGCGCTTTGAGGCCTAAGCTGGAAAAGGAAATATCTTCACGTAAGAACTAGACAGAAGCATTCTAAGAAACTTCTTTCTGATGAGTGCATTCAACACACAGACTTGAACCTTGCTTTTGAAAGAGCAGCTTTGAAACACTCTTTTCGTAGAATCTGCAAGTGGATATTTGGAGCGCTTTGAGGCCTATGCTGGGAAATGAAATCTCTTCACCTAAAAACTAGACAGAAGCATTCTGAGAAACTTCTCTGTGATGAGTGCATTCAACTCACAGACTTGAACGTTCCCTTTGATAGAACAGTTTTGAAACACTCCTTTTGTAGAATCTGCAAGTGTTTATTCGGAGCACCTTGAGGCCTATGTTGGAAAAGGAAATATCTTCACATAAAAACTAGAGAGAAGGATTCTCAGAAACTTCTTTGTGATGAGTTCATTCAACTCACAGTGTTGAACCTGCCAATTGATAGAGAAGTTTGGAAACACTCTTTTTGTAGAATCTGCAAGGGGATATTTAGAGCCGTTTGAGGCCTATGCTGGAAAAGGAAATATCTTCACATAAAAACTGAACAGAAGCATTCTCAGAAACTTCTTTGTGTTGAGTGCATTCAACTCACAGACATGAACTTACCTATAGAAAGAGCAGTTTTGAAACACTCTTTTGGTAAAATCTGCAAGTGGTTATTTGGAGCACTTCGAGGCCTGTGCTGGGATATGGAATAGCTTCACCTAAAAACTACAGAGAAGCATTCTCAGAAAGTTCTTCACGATGCATTCATTCAACTCACAGAGTTGAACCTTCCTTTTGATAGAACAGATTTGAAACACTCTTTTTGTAGAATCTGCAAGAAGATATTTGGAGTGTTTTGAGGCCTATGCTGGAAAAGGAAATATCTTCACATAAAAACTAGACAGAAGCATTCTCAGAAACTTCTGTGTGATGAGTGCATTCAACTCACAGACTTGAACGTTCCTCTCAAAAGAGCAGTTTTGAAACACTCCTTTTGTAGAATCTGCAAGTGTTTATTTGGAGCGCTTTGAGGCCTACGTTGGAAAAGGAAATATCTTCACATAAAAACTAGACAGAAGCATTCTCAGAAACTTCTTTGGGATGAGTGCATTCTACTCACAGTGTTGAAGCTTGCTTTTGATTGAGCAGTTTTGAGACACTCTTTTGGTAGAATCTGCAAGTGGATATTTGGAGCGCTTTGAGGCCTATGCTGGAAAAGGAAATGTCTTCACATAAAAACTAGACAGAAGCATTCCAGGAAACTTCTGTATGATAAGTGCATTCAACTCACAGACTTGAACGTTCCTTTTGATAGAACTCTTTTGAAACACTCCTTTTGTAGAATTTGCAAGTGTTTATTTGGAGCGCTTTGAGGCCTCAGCTGGAAAAGGAAATATCTTCACGTAAGAACTAGACAGAAGCATTCTCAGAAACTTCTTTCTGATGAGTGCATTCAACACACAGACTTGAACCTTGCTTTTGAAAGAGCAGCTTTGAAACAATCTTTTCGTAGAATCTGCAAGTGGATATTTGGAGCGCTTTGAGGCCTATGCTGGGAAATGAAATCTCTTCACCTAAAAACTAGACAGAAGCATTCTGAGAAACTTCTGTGTGATGAGTGCATTCAACTCACAGACTTGAACGTTCCCTTTGATAGAACAGTTTTGAAACACTCCTTTTGTAGAATCTGCAAGTGTTTATTCGGAGCACCTTGAGGCCTATGTTGGAAAAGGAAATATCTTCACATAAAAACTAGAGAGAAGGATTCTCAGAAACTTCTTTGTGATGAGTTCATTCAACTCACAGTGTTGAACCTACCAATTGATAGAGAAGTTTGGAAACACTCTTTTTGTAGAATCTGCAAGGGGATATCTGGAGCCGTTTGAGGCCTCTGCTGGAAAAGGAAATATCTTCACATAAAAACTGAACAGAAGCATTCTCAGAAACTTCTTTGTGTTGAGTGCATTCAACTCACAGACTTGAACTTACCTATAGAAAGAGCAGTTTTGAAACACTCTTTTGGTAAAATCTGCAAGTGGTTATTTGGAGCACTTCGAGGCCTGTGCTGGGATATGGAATATCTTCACATAAAAATTACAGAGAAGCATTCTCAGAAAGTTCTTCACGATGCATTCATTCAACTCACAGAGTTGAACCTTCCTTTTGATAGAACAGATTTGAAACACTCTTTTTGTAGAATCTGCAAGAAGATATTTGGAGTGTTTTGAGGCCTATGCTGGAAAAGGAAATATCTTCACATAAAAACTAGACAGAAGCATTCTCAGAAACTTCTGTGTGATGAGTGCATTCAACTCACAGACTTGAACGTTCCTCTCAAAAGAGCAGTTTTGAAACACTCCTTTTGTAGAATCTGCCAGTGTTTATTTGGAGCGCTTTGAGGCCTATGTTGGAAAAGGAAATATCTTCACATAAAAACTTGACAGAAGCATTCTCAGAAACTTCTTTGGGATGAGTGCATTCTACTCACAGTGTTGAAGCTTGCTTTTGATTGAGCAGTTTTGAGACACTCTTTTGGTAGAATCTGCAAGTGGATATTTGGAGCGCTTTGAGGCCTATGCTGGAAAAGGAAATGTCTTCACATAAAAACTAGACAGAAGCATTCCAGGAAACTTCTGTATGATAAGTGCATTCAACTCACAGACTTGAACGTTCCTTTTGATAGAACTCTTTTGAAACACTCCTTTTGTAGAATTTGCAAGTGTTTATTTGGAGCGCTTTGAGGCCTAAGCTGGAAAAGGAAATATCTTCACGTAAGAACTAGACAGAAGCATTCTCAGAAACTTCTTTCTGATGAGTGCATTCAACACACAGACTTGAACCTTGCTTTTGAAAGAGCAGCTTTGAAACACTCTTTTCGTAGAATCTGCAAGTGGATATTTGGAGCGCTTTGAGGCCTATGCTGGGAAATGAAATCTCTTCACCTAAAAACTAGACAGAAGCATTCTGAGAAACTTCTGTGTGATGAGTGCATTCAACTCACAGACTTGAACGTTCCCTTTGATAGAACAGTTTTGAAACACTCCTTTTGTAGAATCTGCAAGTGTTTATTCGGAGCACCTTGAGGCCTATGTTGGAAAAGGAAATATCTTCACATAAAAACTAGAGAGAAGGATTCTCAGAAACTTCTTTGTGATGAGTTCATTCAACTCACAGTGTTGAACCTACCAATTGATAGAGAAGTTTGGAAACACTCTTTTTGTAGAATCTGCAAGGGGATATTTGGAGCCGTTTGAGGCCTATGCTGGAAAAGGAAATATCTTCACATAAAAACTGAACAGAAGCATTCTCAGAAACTTCTTTGTGTTGAGTGCATTCAACTCACAGACTTGAACTTACCTATAGAAAGAGCAGTTTTGAAACACTCTTTTGGTAAAATCTGCAAGTGGTTATTTGGAGCACTTCGAGGCCTGTGCTGGGTTATGGAATATCTTCACCTAAAAACTACAGAGAAGCATTCTCAGAAAGTTCTTCACGATGCATTCATTCAACTCACGGAGTTGAACCTTCCTTTTGATAGAACAGATTTGAAACACTCTTTTTGTAGAATCTGCAAGAAGATATTTGGAGTGTTTTGAGGCCTATGCTGGAAAAGGAAATATCTTCACATAAAAACTAGACAGAAGCATTCTCAGAAACTTCTGTGTGATGAGTGCATTCAACTCACAGACTTGAACGTTCCTCTCAAAAGAGCAGTTTTGAAACACTCCTTTTGTAGAATCTGCAAGTGTTTATTTGGAGCGCTTTGAGGCCTACGTTGAAAAAGGAAATATCTTCACATAAAAACTAGACAGAAGCATTCTCAGAAACTTCTTTGGGATGAGTGCATTCAACTCACAGACTTGAACGTTCCTTTTGATAGAACTCTTTTGAAACACTCCTTTTGTAGAATTTGCAAGTGTTTATTTGGAGCGCTTTGAGGCCTCAGCTGGAAAAGGAAATATCTTCACGTAAGAACTAGACAGAAGCATTCTCAGAAACTTCTTTCTGATGAGTGCATTCAACACACAGACTTGAACCTTGCTTTTGAAAGAGCAGCTTTGAAACACTCTTTTCGTAGAATCTGCAAGTGGATATTTGGAGCGCTTTGAGGCCTATGCTGGGAAATGAAATCTCTTCACCTAAAAACTAGACAGAAGCATTCTGAGAAACTTCTGTGTGATGAGTGCATTCAACTCACAGACTTGAACGTTCCCTTTGATAGAACAGTTTTGAAACACTCCTTTTGTAGAATCTGCAAGTGTTTATTCGGAGCACCTTGAGGCCTATGTTGGAAAAGGAAATATCTTCACATAAAAACTAGAGAGAAGGATTCTCAGAAACTTCTTTGTGATGAGTTCATTCAACTCACAGTGTTGAACCTACCAATTGATAGAGAAGTTTGGAAACACTCTTTTTGTAGAATCTGCAAGGGGATATCTGGAGCCGTTTGAGGTCTATGCTGGAAAAGGAATTATCTTCACATAAAAACTGAACAGAAGCATTCTCAGAAACTTCTTTGTGTTGAGTGCATTCAACTCACAGACTTGATCTTACCTATAGAAAGAGCAGTTTTGAAACACTCTTTTGGTAAAATCTGCAAGTGGTTATTTGGAGCACTTCGAGGCCTGTGCTGGGATATGGAATATCTTCACCTAAAAACTACAGAGAAGCATTCTCAGAAAGTTCTTCACGATGCATTCATTCAACTCACAGAGTTGAACCTTCCTTTTGATAGAACAGATTTGAAACACTCTTTTTGTAGAATCTGCAAGAAGATATTTGGAGTGTTTTGAGGCCTATGCTGGAAAAGGAAATATCTTCACATAAAAACTAGACAGAAGCATTCTCAGAAACTTCTGTGTGATGAGTGCATTCAACTCACAGACTTGAACGTTCCTCTCAAAAGAGCAGTTTTGAAACACTCCTTTTGTAGAATCTGCCAGTGTTTATTTGGAGCGCTTTGAGGCCTATGTTGGAAAAGGAAATATCTTCACATAAAAACTAGACAGAAGCATTCTCAGAAACTTCTTTGGGATGAGTGCATTCTACTCACAGTGTTGAAGCTTGCTTTTGATTGAGCAGTTTTGAGACACTCTTTTGGTAGAATCTGCAAGTGGATATTTGGAGCGCTTTGAGGCCTATGCTGGAAAAGGAAATGTCTTCACATAAAAACTAGACAGAAGCATTCCAGGAAACTTCTGTATGATAAGTGCATTCAACTCACAGACTTGAACGTTCCTTTTGATAGAACTCTTTTGAAACACTCCTTTTGTAGAATTTGCAAGTGTTTATTTGGAGCGCTTTGAGGCCTAAGCTGGAAAAGGAAATATCTTCACGTAAGAACTAGACAGAAGCATTCTCAGAAACTTCTTTCTGATGAGTGCATTCAACACACAGACTTGAACCTTGCTTTTGAAAGAGCAGCTTTGAAACACTCTTTTCGTAGAATCAGCAAGTGGATATTTGGAGCGCTTTGAGGCCTATGCTGGGAAATGAAATCTCTTCACCTAAAAACTAGACAGAAGCATTCTGAGAAACTTCTCTGTGATGAGTGCATTCAACTCACAGACTTGAACGTTCCCTTTGATAGAACAGTTTTGAAACACTCCTTTTGTAGAATCTGCAAGTGTTTATTCGGAGCACCTTGAGGCCTATGTTGGAAAAGGAAATATCTTCACATAAAAACTAGAGAGAAGGATTCTCAGAAACTTCTTTGTGATGAGTTCATTCAACTCACAGTGTTGAACCTGCCAATTGATAGAGAAGTTTGGAAACACTCTTTTTGTAGAATCTGCAAGGGGATATCTGGAGCCGTTTGAGGCCTATGCTGGAAAAGGAAATATCTTCACATAAAAACTGAACAGAAGCATTCTCAGAAACTTCTTTGTGTTGAGTGCATTCAACTCACAGACATGAACTTACCTATAGAAAGAGCAGTTTTGAAACACTCTTTTGGTAAAATCTGCAAGTGGTTATTTGGAGCACTTCGAGGCCTGTGCTGGGATATGGAATATCTTCACCTAAAAACTACAGAGAAGCATTCTCAGAAAGTTCTTCACGATGCATTCATTCAACTCACAGAGTTGAACCTTCCTTTTGATAGAACAGATTTGAAACACTCTTTTTGTAGAATCTGCAAGAAGATATTTGGAGTGTTTTGAGGCCTATGCTGGAAAAGGAAATATCTTCACATAAAAACTAGACAGAAGCATTCTCAGAAACTTCTGTGTGATGAGTGCATTCAACTCACAGACTTGAACGTTCCTCTCAAAAGAGCAGTTTTGAAACACTCCTTTTGTAGAATCTGCAAGTGTTTATTTGGAGCGCTTTGAGGCCTACGTTGGAAAAGGAAATATCTTCACATAAAAACTAGACAGAAGCATTCTCAGAAACTTCTTTGGGATGAGTGCATTCTACTCACAGTGTTGAAGCTTGCTTTTGATTGAGCAGTTTTGAGAGACTCTTTTGGTAGAATCTGCAAGTGGATATTTGGAGCGCTTTGAGGCCTATGCTGGAAAAGGAAATATCTTCACATAAAAACTAGACAGAAGCATTCTCAGAAACTTCTTTGGGATGAGTGCATTCAGCTCACGGACTTGAACGTTCCTTTTGATAGAACTCTTTTGAAACACTCCTTTTGTAGAATTTGCAAGTGTTTATTTGGAGCGCTTTGAGGCCTCAGCTGGAAAAGGAAATATCTTCACGTAAGAACTAGACAGAAGCATTCTCAGAAACTTCTTTCTGATGAGTGCATTCAACACACAGACTTGAACCTTGCTTTTGAAAGAGCAGCTTTGAAACAATCTTTTCGTAGAATCTGCAAGTGGATATTTGGAGCGCTTTGAGGCCTATGCTGGGAAATGAAATCTCTTCACCTAAAAACTAGACAGAAGCATTCTGAGAAACTTCTGTGTGATGAGTGCATTCAACTCACAGACTTGAACGTTCCCTTTGATAGAACAGTTTTGAAACACTCCTTTTGTAGAATCTGCAAGTGTTTATTCGGAGCACCTTGAGGCCTATGTTGGAAAAGGAAATATCTTCACATAAAAACTAGAGAGAAGGATTCTCAGAAACTTCTTTGTGATGAGTTCATTCAACTCACAGTGTTGAACCTACCAATTGATAGAGAAGTTTGGAAACACTCTTTTTGTAGAATCTGCAAGGGGATATCTGGAGCCGTTTGAGGCCTCTGCTGGAAAAGGAAATATCTTCACATAAAAACTGAACAGAAGCATTCTCAGAAACTTCTTTGTGTTGAGTGCATTCAACTCACAGACTTGAACTTACCTATAGAAAGAGCAGTTTTGAAACACTCTTTTGGTAAAATCTGCAAGTGGTTATTTGGAGCACTTCGAGGCCTGTGCTGGGTTATGGAATATCTTCACCTAAAAACTACAGAGAAGCATTCTCAGAAAGTTCTTCACGATGCATTCATTCAACTCACAGAGTTGAACCTTCCTTTTGATAGAACAGATTTGAAACACTCTTTTTGTAGAATCTGCAAGAAGATATTTGGAGTGTTTTGAGGCCTATGCTGGAAAAGGAAATATCTTCACATAAAAACTAGACAGAAGCATTCTCAGAAACTTCTGTGTGATGAGTGCATTCAACTCACAGACTTGAACGTTCCTCTCAAAAGAGCAGTTTTGAAACACTCCTTTTGTAGAATCTGCAAGTGTTTATTTGGAGCGCTTTGAGGCCTACGTTGGAAAAGGAAATATCTTCACATAAAAACTAGACAGAAGCATTCTCAGAAACTTCTTTGGGATGAGTGCATTCAACTCACAGACTTGAACGTTCCTTTTGAGAGAACTCTTTTGAAACACTCCTTTTGTAGAATTTGCAAGTGTTTATTTGGAGCGCTTTGAGGCCTCAGCTGGAAAAGGAAATATCTTCACGTAAGAACTAGACAGAAGCATTCTCAGAAACTTCTTTCTGATGAGTGCATTCAACACACAGACTTGAACCTTGCTTTTGAAAGAGCAGCTTTGAAACACTCTTTTCGTAGAATCTGCAAGTGGATATTTGGAGCGCTTTGAGGCCTATGCTGGGAAATGAAATCTCTTCACCTAAAAACTAGACAGAAGCATTCTGAGAAACTTCTGTGTGATGAGTGCATTCAACTCACAGACTTGAACGTTCCCTTTGATAGAACAGTTTTGAAACACTCCTTTTGTAGAATCTGCAAGTGTTTATTCGGAGCACCTTGAGGCCTATGTTGGAAAAGGAAATATCTTCACGTAAAAACTAGAGAGAAGGATTCTCAGAAACTTCTTTGTGATGAGTTCATTCAACTCACGGTGTTGAACCTACCAATTGATAGAGAAGTTTGGAAACACTCTTTTTGTAGAATCTGCAAGGGGATATCTGGAGCCGTTTGAGGTCTATGCTGGAAAAGGAATTATCTTCACATAAAAACTGAACAGAAGCATTCTCAGAAACTTCTTTGTGTTGAGTGCATTCAACTCACAGACTTGAACTTACCTATAGAAAGAGCAGTTTTGAAACACTCTTTTGGTAAAATCTGCAAGTGGTTATTTGGAGCACTTCGAGGCCTGTGCTGGGATATGGAATATCTTCACCTAAAAACTACAGAGAAGCATTCTCAGAAAGTTCTTCACGATGCATTCATTCAACTCACAGAGTTGAACCTTCCTTTTGATAGAACAGATTTGAAACACTCTTTTTGTAGAATCTGCAAGAAGATATTTGGAGTGTTTTGAGGCCTATGCTGGAAAAGGAAATATCTTCACATAAAAACTAGACAGAAGCATTCTCAGAAACTTCTGTGTGATGAGTGCATTCAACTCACCGACTTGAACGTTCCTCTCAAAAGAGCAGTTTTGAAACACTCCTTTTGTAGAATCTGCCAGTGTTTATTTGGAGCGCTTTGAGGCCTATGTTGGAAAAGGAAATATCTTCACATAAAAACTAGACAGAAGCATTCTCAGAAACTTCTTTGGGATGAGTGCATTCTACTCACAGTGTTGAAGCTTGCTTTTGATTGAGCAGTTTTGAGACACTCTTTTGGTAGAATCTGCAAGTGGATATTTGGAGCGCTTTGAGGCCTATGCTGGAAAAGGAAATGTCTTCACATAAAAACTAGACAGAAGCATTCCAGGAAACTTCTGTATGATAAGTGCATTCAACTCACAGACTTGAACGTTCCTTTTGATAGAACTCTTTTGAAACACTCCTTTTGTAGAATTTGCAAGTGTTTATTTGGAGCGCTTTGAGGCCTAAGCTGGAAAAGGAAATATCTTCACGTAAGAACTAGACAGAAGCATTCTCAGAAACTTCTTTCTGATGAGTGCATTCAACACACGGACTTGAACCTTGCTTTTGAAAGAGCAGCTTTGAAACACTCTTTTCGTAGAATCTGCAAGTGGATATTTGGAGCGCTTTGAGGTCTATGCTGGGAAATGAAATCTCTTCACCTAAAAACTAGACAGAAGCATTCTGAGAAACTTCTGTGTGATGAGTGCATTCAACTCACAGACTTGAACGTTCCCTTTGATAGAACAGTTTTGAAACACTCCTTTTGTAGAATCTGCAAGTGTTTATTCGGAGCACCTTGAGGCCTATGTTGGAAAAGGAAATATCTTCACATAAAAACTAGAGAGAAGGATTCTCAGAAACTTCTTTGTGATGAGTTCATTCAACTCACAGTGTTGAACCTACCAATTGATAGAGAAGTTTGGAAACACTCTTTTTGTAGAATCTGCAAGGGGATATCTGGAGCCGTTTGAGGCCTCTGCTGGAAAAGGAAATATCTTCACATAAAAACTGAACAGAAGCATTCTCAGAAACTTCTTTGTGTTGAGTGCATTCAACTCACAGACTTGAACTTACCTATAGAAAGAGCAGTTTTGAAACACTCTTTTGGTAAAATCTGCAAGTGGTTATTTGGAGCACTTCGAGGCCTGTGCTGGGATATGGAATATCTTCACATAAAAATTACAGAGAAGCATTCTCAGAAAGTTCTTCACGATGCATTCATTCAACTCACAGAGTTGAACCTTCCTTTTGATAGAACAGATTTGAAACACTCTTTTTGTAGAATCTGCAAGAAGATATTTGGAGTGTTTTGAGGCCTATGCTGGAAAAGGAAATATCTTCACCTAAAAACTAGACAGAAGCATTCTCAGAAACTTCTGTGTGATGAGTGCATTCAACTCACAAACTTGAACGTTCCTCTCAGAAGAGCAGTTTTGAAACACTCCTTTTGTAGAATCTGCCAGTGTTTATTTGGAGCGCTTTGAGGCCTATGTTGGAAAAGGAAATCTCTTCACATAAAAACTAGACAGAAGCATTCTCAGAAACTTCTTTGGGATGAGTGCATTCTACTCACAGTGTTGAAGCTTGCTTTTGATTGAGCAGTTTTGAGACACTCTTTTGGTAGAATCTGCAAGTGGATATTTGGAGCGCTTTGAGGCCTATGCTGGAAAAGGAAATGTCTTCACATAAAAACTAGACAGAAGCATTCCAGGAAACTTCTGTATGATAAGTGCATTCAACTCACAGACTTGAACGTTCCTTTTGATAGAACTCTTTTGAAACACTCCTTTTGTAGAATTTGCAAGTGTTTATTTGGAGCGCTTTGAGGCCTCAGCTGGAAAAGGAAATATCTTCACGTAAGAACTAGACAGAAGCATTCTCAGAAACTTCTTTCTGATGAGTGCATTCAACACACAGACTTGAACCTTGCTTTTGAAAGAGCAGCTTTGAAACACTCTTTTCGTAGAATCTGCAAGTGGATATTTGGAGCGCTTTGAGGCCTATGCTGGGAAATGAAATCTCTTCACCTAAAAACTAGACAGAAGCATTCTGAGAAACTTCTCTGTGATGAGTGCATTCAACTCACAGACTTGAACGTTCCCTTTGATAGAACAGTTTTGAAACACTCCTTTTGTAGAATCTGCAAGTGTTTATTCGGAGCACCTTGAGGCCTATGTTGGAAAAGGAAATATCTTCACATAAAAACTAGAGAGAAGGATTCTCAGAAACTTCTTTGTGATGAGTTCATTCAACTCACAGTGTTGAACCTGCCAATTGATAGAGAAGTTTGGAAACACTCTTTTTGTAGAATCTGCAAGGGGATATTTGGAGCCGTTTGAGGCCTCTGCTGGAAAAGGAAATATCTTCACATAAAAACTGAACAGAAGCATTCTCAGAAACTTCTTTGTGTTGAGTGCATTCAACTCACAGACATGAACTTACCTATAGAAAGAGCAGTTTTGAAACACTCTTTTGGTAAAATCTGCAAGTGGTTATTTGGAGCACTTCGAGGCCTGTGCTGGGATATGGAATATCTTCACCTAAAAACTACAGAGAAGCATTCTCAGAAAGTTCTTCACGATGCATTCATTCAACTCACAGAGTTGAACCTTCCTTTTGATAGAACAGATTTGAAACACTCTTTTTGTAGAATCTGCAAGAAGATATTTGGAGTGTTTTGAGGCCTATGCTGGAAAAGGAAATATCTTCACATAAAAACTAGACAGAAGCATTCTCAGAAACTTCTGTGTGATGAGTGCATTCAACTCACAGACTTGAACGTTCCTCTCAAAAGAGCAGTTTTGAAACACTCCTTTTGTAGAATCTGCAAGTGTTTATTTGGAGCGCTTTGAGGCCTACGTTGGAAAAGGAAATATCTTCACATAAAAACTAGACAGAAGCATTCTCAGAAACTTCTTTGGGATGAGTGCATTCTACTCACAGTGTTGAAGCTTGCTTTTGATTGAGCAGTTTTGAGACACTCTTTTGGTAGAATCTGCAAGTGGATATTTGGAGCGCTTTGAGGCCTATGCTGGAAAAGGAAATGTCTTCACATAAAAACTAGACAGAAGCATTCCAGGAAACTTCTGTATGATAAGTGCATTCAACTCACAGACTTGAACGTTCCTTTTGATAGAACTCTTTTGAAACACTCCTTTTGTAGAATTTGCAAGTGTTTATTTGGAGCGCTTTGAGGCCTCAGCTGGAAAAGGAAATATCTTCACGTAAGAACTAGACAGAAGCATTCTCAGAAACTTCTTTCTGATGAGTGCATTCAACACACAGACTTGAACCTTGCTTTTGAAAGAGCAGCTTTGAAACACTCTTTTCGTACAATCTGCAAGTGGATATTTGGAGCGCTTTGAGGCCTATGCTGGGAAATGAAATCTCTTCACCTAAAAACTAGACAGAAGCATTCTGAGAAACTTCTCTGTGATGAGTGCATTCAACTCACAGACTTGAACGTTCCCTTTGATAGAACAGTTTTGAAACACTCCTTTTGTAGAATCTGCAAGTGTTTATTCGGAGCACCTTGAGGCCTATGTTGGAAAAGGAAATATCTTCACATAAAAGTAGAGAGAAGGATTCTCAGAAACTTCTTTGTGATGAGTTCATTCAACTCACAGTGTTGAACCTACCAATTGATAGAGAAGTTTGGAAACACTCTTTTTGTAGAATCTGCAAGGGGATATTTGGAGCCGTTTGAGGCCTATGCTGGAAAAGGAAATATCCTCACATAAAAACTGAACAGAAGCATTCTCAGAAACTTCTTTGTGTTGAGTGCATTCAACTCACAGACTTGAACTTACCTATAGAAAGAGCAGTTTTGAAACACTCTTTTGGTAAAATCTGCAAGTGGTTATTTGGAGCACTTCGAGGCCTGTGCTGGGTTATGGAATATCTTCACCTAAAAACTACAGAGAAGCATTCTCAGAAAGTTCTTCATGATGCATTCATTCAACTCACAGAGTTGAACCTTCCTTTTGATAGAACAGATTTGAAACACTCTTTTTGTAGAATCTGCAAGAAGATATTTGGAGTGTTTTGAGGCCTATGCTGGAAAAGGAAATATCTTCACATAAAAACTAGACAGAAGCATTCTCAGAAACTTCTGTGTGATGAGTGCATTCAACTCACCGACTTGAACGTTCCTTTCAAAAGAGCAGTTTTGAAACACTCCTTTTGTAGAATCTGACAGTGTTTATTTGGAGCGCTTTGAGGCCTATGTTGGAAAAGGAAATATCTTCACATAAAAACTAGACAGAAGCATTCCCAGAAACTTCTTTGGGATGAGTGCATTCTACTCACAGTGTTGAAGCTTGCTTTTGATTGAGCAGTTTTGAGACACTCTTTTGGTAGAATCTGCAAGTGGATATTTGGAGCGCTTTGAGGCCTATGCTGGAAAAGGAAATGTCTTCACATAAAAACTAGACAGAAGCATTCCAGGAAACTTCTGTATGATAAGTGCATTCAACTCACAGACTTGAACGTTCCTTTTGATAGAACTCTTTTGAAACACTCCTTTTGTAGAATTTGCAAGTGTTTATTTGGAGCGCTTTGAGGCCTAAGCTGGAAAAGGAAATATCTTCACGTAAGAACTAGACAGAAGCATTCTCAGAAACTTCTTTCTGATGAGTGCATTCAACACACGGACTTGAACCTTGCTTTTGAAAGAGCAGCTTTGAAACACTCTTTTCGTAGAATCTGCAAGTGGATATTTGGAGTGCTTTGAGGTCTATGCTGGGAAATGAAATCTCTTCACCTAAAAACTAGACAGAAGCATTCTGAGAAACTTCTGTGTGATGAGTGCATTCAACTCACAGACTTGAACGTTCCCTTTGATAGAACAGTTTTGAAACACTCCTTTTGTAGAATCTGCAAGTGTTTATTCGGAGCACCTTGAGGCCTATGTTGGAAAAGGAAATATCTTCACATAAAAACTAGAGAGAAGGATTCTCAGAAACTTCTTTGTGATGAGTTCATTCAACTCACAGTGTTGAACCTACCAATTGATAGAGAAGTTTGGAAACACTCTTTTTGTAGAATCTGCAAGGGGATATCTGGAGCCGTTTGAGGCCTCTGCTGGAAAAGGAAATATCTTCACATAAAAACTGAACAGAAGCATTCTCAGAAACTTCTTTGTGTTGAGTGCATTCAACTCACAGACTTGAACTTACCTATAGAAAGAGCAGTTTTGAAACACTCTTTTGGTAAAATCTGCAAGTGGTTATTTGGAGCACTTCGAGGCCTGTGCTGGGATATGGAATATCTTCACATAAAAATTACAGAGAAGCATTCTCAGAAAGTTCTTCACGATGCATTCATTCAACTCACAGAGTTGAACCTTCCTTTTGATAGAACAGATTTGAAACACTCTTTTTGTAGAATCTGCAAGAAGATATTTGGAGTGTTTTGAGGCCTATGCTGGAAAAGGAAATATCTTCACCTAAAAACTAGACAGAAGCATTCTCAGAAACTTCTGTGTGATGAGTGCATTCAACTCACAGACTTGAACGTTCCTCTCAAAAGAGCAGTTTTGAAACACTCCTTTTGTAGAATCTGCCAGTGTTTATTTGGAGCGCTTTGAGGCCTATGTTGGAAAAGGAAATCTCTTCACATAAAAACTAGACAGAAGCATTCTCAGAAACTTCTTTGGGATGAGTGCATTCTACTCACAGTGTTGAAGCTTGCTTTTGATTGAGCAGTTTTGAGACACTCTTTTGGTAGAATCTGCAAGTGGATATTTGGAGCGCTTTGAGGCCTATGCTGGAAAAGGAAATGTCTTCACATAAAAACTAGACAGAAGCATTCCAGGAAACTTCTGTATGATAAGTGCATTCAACTCACAGACTTGAACGTTCCTTTTGATAGAACTCTTTTGAAACACTCCTTTTGTAGAATTTGCAAGTGTTTATTTGGAGCGCTTTGAGGCCTCAGCTGGAAAAGGAAATGTCTTCACGTAAGAACTAGACAGAAGCATTCTCAGAAACTTCTTTCTGATGAGTGCATTCAACACACAGACTTGAACCTTGCTTTTGAAAGAGCAGCTTTGAAACACTCTTTTCGTAGAATCTGCAAGTGGATATTTGGAGCGCTTTGAGGCCTATGCTGGGAAATGAAATCTCTTCACCTAAAAACTAGACAGAAGCATTCTGAGAAACTTCTCTGTGATGAGTGCATTCAACTCACAGACTTGAACGTTCCCTTTGATAGAACAGTTTTGAAACACTCCTTTTGTAGAATCTGCAAGTGTTTATTCGGAGCACCTTGAGGCCTATGTTGGAAAAGGAAATATCTTCACATAAAAACTAGAGAGAAGGATTCTCAGAAACTTCTTTGTGATGAGTTCATTCAACTCACAGTGTTGAACCTGCCAATTGATAGAGAAGTTTGGAAACACTCTTTTTGTAGAATCTGCAAGGGGATATTTGGAGCCGTTTGAGGCCTATGCTGGAAAAGGAAATATCTTCACATAAAAACTGAACAGAAGCATTCTCAGAAACTTCTTTGTGTTGAGTGCATTCAACTCACAGACATGAACTTACCTATAGAAAGAGCAGTTTTGAAACACTCTTTTGGTAAAATCTGCAAGTGGTTATTTGGAGCACTTCGAGGCCTGTGCTGGGATATGGAATATCTTCACCTAAAAACTACAGAGAAGCATTCTCAGAAAGTTCTTCACGATGCATTCATTCAACTCACAGAGTTGAACCTTCCTTTTGATAGAACAGATTTGAAACACTCTTTTTGTAGAATCTGCAAGAAGATATTTGGAGTGTTTTGAGGCCTATGCTGGAAAAGGAAATATCTTCACCTAAAAACTAGACAGAAGCATTCTCAGAAACTTCTGTGTGATGAGTGCATTCAACTCACAGACTTGAACGTTCCTCTCAAAAGAGCAGTTTTGAAACACTCCTTTTGTAGAATCTGCAAGTGTTTATTTGGAGCGCTTTGAGGCCTACGTTGGAAAAGGAAATATCTTCACATAAAAACTAGACAGAAGCATTCTCAGAAACTTCTTTGGGATGAGTGCATTCTACTCACAGTGTTGAAGCTTGCTTTTGATTGAGCAGTTTTGAGACACTCTTTTGGTAGAATCTGCAAGTGGATATTTGGAGCGCTTTGAGGCCTATGCTGGAAAAGGAAATGTCTTCACATAAAAACTAGACAGAAGCATTCCAGGAAACTTCTGTATGATAAGTGCATTCAACTCACAGACTTGAACGTTCCTTTTGATAGAACTCTTTTGAAACACTCCTTTTGTAGAATTTGCAAGTGTTTATTTGGAGCGCTTTGAGGCCTCAGCTGGAAAAGGAAATAACTTCACGTAAGAACTAGACAGAAGCATTCTCTGAAACTTCTTTCTGATGAGTGCATTCAACACACAGACTTGAACCTTGCTTTTGAAAGAGCAGCTTTGAAACACTCTTTTCGTAGAATCTGCAAGTGGATATTTGGAGCGCTTTGAGGCCTATGCTGGGAAATGAAATCTCTTCACCTAAAAACTAGACAGAAGCATTCTGAGAAACTTCTCTGTGATGAGTGCATTCAACTCACAGACTTGAACGTTCCCTTTGATAGAACAGTTTTGAAACACTCCTTTTGTAGAATCTGCAAGTGTTTATTCGGAGCACCTTGAGGCCTATGTTGGAAAAGGAAATATCTTCACATAAAAGTAGAGAGAAGGATTCTCAGAAACTTCTTTGTGATGAGTTCATTCAACTCACAGTGTTGAACCTACCAATTGATAGAGAAGTTTGGAAACACTCTTTTTGTAGAATCTGCAAGGGGATATTTGGAGCCGTTTGAGGCCTATGCTGGAAAAGGAAATATCTTCACATAAAAACTGAACAGAAGGATTCTCAGAAACTTCTTTGTGTTGAGTGCATTCAACTCACAGACTTGAACTTACCTATAGAAAGAGCAGTTTTGAAACACTCTTTTGGTAAAATCTGCAAGTGGTTATTTGGAGCACTTCGAGGCCTGTGCTGGGTTATGGAATATCTTCACCTAAAAACTACAGAGAAGCATTCTCAGAAAGTTCTTCACGATGCATTCATTCAACTCACAGAGTTGAACCTTCCTTTTGATAGAACAGATTTGAAACACTCTTTTTGTAGAATCTGCAAGAAGATATTTGGAGTGTTTTGAGGCCTATGCTGGAAAAGGAAATATCTTCACATAAAAACTAGACAGAAGCATTCTCAGAAACTTCTGTGTGATGAGTGCATTCAACTCACAGACTTGAACGTTCCTCTCAAAAGAGCAGTTTTGAAACACTCCTTTTGTAGAATCTGCAAGTGTTTATTTGGAGCGCTTTGAGGCCTACGTTGGAAAAGGAAATATCTTCACATAAAAACTAGACAGAAGCATTCTCAGAAACTTCTTTGGGATGAGTGCATTCAACTCACAGACTTGAACGTTCCTTTTGATAGAACTCTTTTGAAACACTCCTTTTGTAGAATTTGCAAGTGTTTATTTGGAGCGCTTTGAGGCCTCAGCTGGAAAAGGAAATATCTTCACGTAAGAACTAGACAGAAGCATTCTCAGAAACTTCTTTCTGATGAGTGCATTCAACACACAGACTTGAACCTTGCTTTTGAAAGAGCAGCTTTGAAACACTCTTTTCGTAGAATCTGCAAGTGGATATTTGGAGCGCTTTGAGGCCTATGCTGGGAAATGAAATCTCTTCACCTAAAAACTAGACAGAAGCATTCTGAGAAACTTCTGTGTGATGAGTGCATTCAACTCACAGACTTGAACGTTCCCTTTGATAGAACAGTTTTGAAACACTCCTTTTGTAGAATCTGCAAGTGTTTATTCGGAGCACCTTGAGGCCTATGTTGGAAAAGGAAATATCTTCACATAAAAACTAGAGAGAAGGATTCTCAGAAACTTCTTTGTGATGAGTTCATTCAACTCACAGTGTTGAACCTACCAATTGATAGAGAAGTTTGGAAACACTCTTTTTGTAGAATCTGCAAGGGGATATCTGGAGCCGTTTGAGGCCTATGCTGGAAAAGGAAATATCTTCACATAAAAACTGAACAGAAGCATTCTCAGAAACTTCTTTGTGTTGAGTGCATTCAACTCACAGACTTGAACTTACCTATAGAAAGAGCAGTTTTGAAACACTCTTTTGGTAAAATCTGCAAGTGGTTATTTGGAGCACTTCGAGGCCTGTGCTGGGATATGGAATATCTTCACCTAAAAACTACAGAGAAGCATTCTCAGAAAGTTCTTCACGATGCATTCATTCAACTCACAGAGTTGAACCTTCCTTTTGATAGAACAGATTTGAAACACTCTTTTTGTAGAATCTGCAAGAAGATATTTGGAGTGTTTTGAGGCCTATGCTGGAAAAGGAAATATCTTCACATAAAAACTAGACAGAAGCATTCTCAGAAACTTCTGTGTGATGAGTGCATTCAACTCACTGACTTGAACGTTCCTCTCAAAAGAGCAGTTTTGAAACACTCCTTTTGTAGAATCTGCCAGTGTTTATTTGGAGCGCTTTGAGGCCTATGTTGGAAAAGGAAATATCTTCACATAAAAACTAGACAGAAGCATTCTCAGAAACTTCTTTGGGATGAGTGCATTCTACTCACAGTGTTGAAGCTTGCTTTTGATTGAGCAGTTTTGAGACACTCTTTTGGTAGAATCTGCAAGTGGATATTTGGAGCGCTTTGAGGCCTATGCTGGAAAAGGAAATGTCTTCACATAAAAACTAGACAGAAGCATTCCAGGAAACTTCTGTATGATAAGTGCATTCAACTCACAGACTTGAACGTTCCTTTTGATAGAACTCTTTTGAAACACTCCTTTTGTAGAATTTGCAAGTGTTTATTTGGAGCGCTTTGAGGCCTAAGCTGGAAAAGGAAATATCTTCACGTAAGAACTAGACAGAAGCATTCTCAGAAACTTCTTTCTGATGAGTGCATTCAACACACGGACTTGAACCTTGCTTTTGAAAGAGCAGCTTTGAAACACTCTTTTCGTAGAATCTGCAAGTGGATATTTGGAGCGCTTTGAGGTCTATGCTGGGAAATGAAATCTCTTCACCTAAAAACTAGACAGAAGCATTCTGAGAAACTTCTGTGTGATGAGTGCATTCAACTCACAGACTTGAACGTTCCCTTTGATAGAACAGTTTTGAAACACTCCTTTTGTAGAATCTGCAAGTGTTTATTCGGAGCACCTTGAGGCCTATGTGGGAAAAGGAAATATCTTCACATAAAAACTAGAGAGAAGGATTCTCAGAAACTTCTTTGTGATGAGTTCATTCAACTCACAGTGTTGAACCTACCAATTGATAGAGAAGTTTGGAAACACTCTTTTTGTAGAATCTGCAAGGGGATATCTGGAGCCGTTTGAGGCCTATGCTGGAAAAGGAAATATCTTCGCATAAAAACTGAACAGAAGCATTCTCAGAAACTTCTTTGTGTTGAGTGCATTCAACTCACAGACTTGAACTTACCTATAGAAAGAGCAGTTTTGAAACACTCTTTTGGTAAAATCTGCAAGTGGTTATTTGGAGCACTTCGAGGCCTGTGCTGGGATATGGAATATCTTCACCTAAAAACTACAGAGAAGCATTCTCAGAAAGTTCTTCACGATGCATTCATTCAACTCACAGAGTTGAACCTTCCTTTTGATAGAACAGATTTGAAACACTCTTTTTGTAGAATCTGCAAGAAGATATTTGGAGTGTTTTGAGGCCTATGCTGGAAAAGGAAATATCTTCACATAAAAACTAGACAGAAGCATTCTGAGAAACTTCTGTGGGATGAGTGCATTCAACTCACAGACTTGAACGTTCCCTTTGATAGAACAGTTTTGAAACACTCCTTTTGTAGAATCTGCAAGTGTTTATTCGGAGCACCTTGAGGCCTATGTTGGAAAAGGAAATATCTTCACATAAAAACTAGAGAGAAGGATTCTCAGAAACTTCTTTATGATGAGTTCATTCAACTCACAGTGTTGAACCTACCAATTGATAGAGAAGTTTGGAAAAACTCTTTCTGTAGAATCTGCAAGGGGATATATGGAGCCGTTTGCGGCCTATGCTGGAAAAGGAAATATCTTCACATAAAAACTGAACAGAAGCATTCTCAGAAACTTCTTTGTGTTGAGTGCATTCAACTCACAGACTTGAACTTACCTATAGAAAGAGCAGTTTTGAAACACTCTTTTGGTAAAATCTGCAAGTGGTTATTTGGAGCACTTCGAGGCCTGTGCTGGGATATGGAATATCTTCACCTAAAAACTACAGAGAAGCATTCTCAGAAAGTTCTTCACGATGCATTCATTCAACTCACAGAGTTGAACCTTCCTTTTGATAGAACAGATTTGAAACACTCTTTTTGTAGAATCTGCAAGAAGATATTTGGAGTGTTTTGAGGCCTATGCTGGAAAAGGAAACATCTTCACATAAAAACTAGACAGAAGCATTCTCAGAAACTTCTGTGTGATGAGTGCATTCAACTCACAGACTTGAACGTTCCTCTCAAAAGAGCAGTTTTGAAACACTCCTTTTGTAGAATCTGCCAGTGTTTATTTGGAGCGCTTTGAGGCCTATGTTGGAAAAGGAAATATCTTCACATAAAAACTAGACAGAAGCATTCTCAGAAACTTCTTTGGGATGAGTGCATTCTACTCACAGTGTTGAAGCTTGCTTTTGATTGAGCAGTTTTGAGACACTCTTTTGGTAGAATCTGCAAGTGGATATTTGGAGCGCTTTGAGGCCTATGCTGGAAAAGGAAATGTCTTCACATAAAAACTAGACAGAAGCATTCCAGGAAACTTCTGTATGATAAGTGCATTCAACTCACAGACTTGAACGTTCCTTTTGATAGAACTCTTTTGAAACACTCCTTTTGTAGAATTTGCAAGTGTTTATTTGGAGCGCTTTGAGGCCTCAGCTGGAAAAGGAAATATCTTCACGTAAGAACTAGACAGAAGCATTCTCAGAAACTTCTTTCTGATGAGTGCATTCAACACACAGACTTGAACCTTGCTTTTGAAAGAGCAGCTTTGAAACACTCTTTTCGTACAATCTGCAAGTGGATATTTGGAGCGCTTTGAGGCCTATGCTGGGAAATGAAATCTCTTCACCTAAAAACTAGACAGAAGCATTCTGAGAAACTTCTGTGTGATGAGTGCATTCAACTCACAGACTTGAACGTTCCCTTTGATAGAACAGTTTTGAAACACTCCTTTTGTAGAATCTGCAAGTGTTTATTCGGAGCACCTTGAGGCCTATGTGGGAAAAGGAAATATCTTCACATAAAAACTAGAGAGAAGGATTCTCAGAAACTTCTTTGTGATGAGTTCATTCAACTCACAGTGTTGAACCTACCAATTGATAGAGAAGTTTGGAAACACTCTTTTTGTAGAATCTGCAAGGGGATATCTGGAGCCGTTTGAGGCCTATGCTGGAAAAGGAAATATCTTCACATAAAAACTGAACAGAAGCATTCTCAGAAACTTCTTTGTGTTGAGTGCATTCAACTCACAGACTTGAACTTACCTATAGAAAGAGCAGTTTTGAAACACTCTTTTGGTAAAATCTGCAAGTGGTTATTTGGAGCACTTCGAGGCCTGTGCTGGGATATGGAATATCTTCACCTAAAAACTACAGAGAAGCATTCTCAGAAAGTTCTTCACGATGCATTCATTCAACTCACAGAGTTGAACCTTCCTTTTGATAGAACAGATTTGAAACACTCTTTTTGTAGAATCTGCAAGAAGATATTTGGAGTGTTTTGAGGCCTATGCTGGAAAAGGAAATATCTTCACATAAAAACTAGACAGAAGCATTCTCAGAAACTTCTGTGTGATGAGTGCATTCAACTCACTGACTTGAACGTTCCTCTCAAAAGAGCAGTTTTGAAACACTCCTTTTGTAGAATCTGCCAGTGTTTATTTGGAGCGCTTTGAGGCCTATGTTGGAAAAGGAAATATCTTCACATAAAAACTAGACAGAAGCATTCTCAGAAACTTCTTTGGGATGAGTGCATTCTACTCACAGTGTTGAAGCTTGCTTTTGATTGAGCAGTTTTGAGACACTCTTTTGGTAGAATCTGCAAGTGGATATTTGGAGCGCTTTGAGGCCTATGCTGGAAAAGGAAATGTCTTCACATAAAAACTAGACAGAAGCATTCCAGGAAACTTCTGTATGATAAGTGCATTCAACTCACAGACTTGAACGTTCCTTTTGATAGATCTCTTTTGAAACACTCCTTTTGTTGAATTTGCAAGTGTTTATTTGGAGCGCTTTGAGGCCTAAGCTGGAAAAGGAAATATCTTCACGTAAGAACTAGACAGAAGCATTCTCAGAAACTTCTTTCTGATGAGTGCATTCAACACACAGACTTGAACCTTGCTTTTGAAAGAGCAGCTTTGAAACACTCTTTTCGTAGAATCAGCAAGTGGATATTTGGAGCGCTTTGAGGGCTATGCTGGGAAATGAAATCTCTTCACCTAAAAACTAGACAGAAGCATTCTGAGAAACTTCTGTGTGATGAGTGCATTCAACTCACAGACTTGAACGTTCCCTTTGATAGAACAGTTTTGAAACACTCCTTTTGTAGAATCTGCAAGTGTTTATTCGGAGCACCTTGAGGCCTATGTGGGAAAAGGAAATATCTTCACATAAAAACTAGAGAGAAGGATTCTCAGAAACTTCTTTGTGATGAGTTCATTCAACTCACAGTGTTGAACCTACCAATTGATAGAGAAGTTTGGAAACACTCTTTTTGTAGAATCTGCAAGGGGATATCTGGAGCCGTTTGAGGCCTATGCTGGAAAAGGAAATATCTTCACATAAAAACTGAACAGAAGCATTCTCAGAAACTTCTTTGTGTTGAGTGCATTCAACTCACAGACTTGAACTTACCTATAGAAAGAGCAGTTTTGAAACACTCTTTTGGTAAAATCTGCAAGTGGTTATTTGGAGCACTTCGAGGCCTGTGCTGGGATATGGAATATCTTCACCTAAAAACTACAGAGAAGCATTCTCAGAAAGTTCTTCACGATGCATTCATTCAACTCACAGAGTTGAACCTTCCTTTTGATAGAACAGATTTGAAACACTCTTTTTGTAGAATCTGCAAGAAGATATTTGGAGTGTTTTGAGGCCTATGCTGGAAAAGGAAATATCTTCACATAAAAACTAGACAGAAGCATTCTCAGAAACTTCTGTGTGATGAGTGCATTCAACTCACTGACTTGAACGTTCCTCTCAAAAGAGCAGTTTTGAAACACTCCTTTTGTAGAATCTGCCAGTGTTTATTTGGAGCGCTTTGAGGCCTATGTTGGAAAAGGAAATATCTTCACATAAAAACTAGACAGAAGCATTCTCAGAAACTTCTTTGGGATGAGTGCATTCTACTCACAGTGTTGAAGCTTGCTTTTGATTGAGCAGTTTTGAGACACTCTTTTGGTAGAATCTGCAAGTGGATATTTGGAGCGCTTTGAGGCCTATGCTGGAAAAGGAAATGTCTTCACATAAAAACTAGACAGAAGCATTCCAGGAAACTTCTGTATGATAAGTGCATTCAACTCACAGACTTGAACGTTCCTTTTGATAGATCTCTTTTGAAACACTCCTTTTGTTGAATTTGCAAGTGTTTATTTGGAGCGCTTTGAGGCCTAAGCTGGAAAAGGAAATATCTTCACGTAAGAACTAGACAGAAGCATTCTCAGAAACTTCTTTCTGATGAGTGCATTCAACACACAGACTTGAACCTTGCTTTTGAAAGAGCAGCTTTGAAACACTCTTTTCGTAGAATCAGCAAGTGGATATTTGGAGCGCTTTGAGGGCTATGCTGGGAAATGAAATCTCTTCACCTAAAAACTAGACAGAAGCATTCTGAGAAACTTCTGTGTGATGAGTGCATTCAACTCACAGACTTGAACGTTCCCTTTGATAGAACAGTTTTGAAACACTCCTTTTGTAGAATCTGCAAGTGTTTATTCGGAGCACCTTGAGGCCTATGTTGGAAAAGGAAATATCTTCACATAAAAACTAGAGAGAAGGATTCTCAGAAACTTCTTTGTGATGAGTTCATTCAACTCACAGTGTTGAACCTGCCAATTGATAGAGAAGTTTGGAAACACTCTTTTTGTAGAATCTGCAAGGGGATATTTGGAGCCGTTTGAGGCCTATGCTGGAAAAGGAAATATCTTCACATAAAAACTGAACAGAAGCATTCTCAGAAACGTCTTTGTGTTGAGTGCATTCAACTCACAGACTTGAACTTACCTATAGAAAGAGCAGTTTTGAAACACTCTTTTGGTAAAATCTGCAAGTGGTTATTTGGAGCACTTCGAGGCCTGTGCTGGGATATGGAATATCTTCACCTAAAAACTACAGAGAAGCATTCTCAGAAAGTTCTTCACGATGCATTCATTCAACTCACAGAGTTGAACCTTCCTTTTGATAGAACAGATTTGAAACACTCTTTTTGTGAATCTGCAAGAAGATATTTGGAGTGTTTTGAGGCCTATGCTGGAAAAGGAAATATCTTCACATGAAAACTAGACAGAAGCATTCTCAGAAACTTCTGTGTGATGAGTGCATTCAACTCGCAGACTTGAACGTTCCTCTCAAAAGAGCAGTTTTGAAACACTCCTTTTGTAGAATCTGCAAGTGTTTACTTGGAGCGCTTTGAGGCCTACGTTGGAAAAGGAAATATCTTCACATAAAATCTAGACAGAAGCATTCTCAGAAACTACTTTGGGATGAGTGCATTCTACTCACAGTGTTGAAGCTTGCTTTTGATAGAGCAGTTTTGAGACACTCTTTTGGTAGAATCTGCAAGTGGATATTTGGAGCGCTTTGAGGCCTATGCTGGAAAAGGAAATGTCTTCACATAAAAACTAGACAGAAGCATTCCAGGAAACTTCTGTATGATAAGTGCATTCAACTCACAGTCTTGAACGTTCCTTTTGATAGATCTCTTTTGAAACACTCCTTCTGTAGAATTTGCAAGTGTTTATTTGGAGCGCTTTGAGGCCTAAGCTGGAAAAGGAAATATCTTCACGTAAGAATTAGACAGAAGCATTCTCAGAAACTTCTTTCTGATGAGTGCATTCAACACACAGACTTGAACCTTGCTTTTGAAAGAGCAGCTTTGAAACACTCTTTTCGTAGAATCAGCAAGTGGATATTTGGAGCGCTTTGAGGCCTATGCTGGGAAATGAAATCTCTTCACCTAAAAACTAGACAGAAGCATTCTGAGAAACTTCTGTGTGATGAGTGCATTCAACTCACAGACTTGAACGTTCCCTTTGATAGAACAGTTTTGAAACACTCCTTTTGTAGAATCTGCAAGTGTTTATTCGGAGCACCTTGAGGCCTATGTTGGAAAAGGAAATATCTTCACATAAAAACTAGAGAGAAGGATTCTCAGAAACTTCTTTGTGATGAGTTCATTCAACTCACAGTGTTGAACCTGCCAATTGATAGAGAAGTTTGGAAACACTCTTTTTGTAGAATCTGCAAGGGGATATTTGGAGCCGTTTGAGGCCTATGCTGGAAAAGGAAATATCTTCACATAAAAACTGAACAGAAGCATTCTCAGAAACTTCTTTGTGTTGAGTGCATTCAACTCACAGACTTGAACTTACGTATAGAAAAAGCAGTTTTGAAACACTCTTTTGGTAAAATCTGCAAGTGGTTATTTGGAGCACTTCGAGGCCTGTGCTGGGATATGGAATATCTTCACCTAAAAACTACAGAGAAGCATTCTCAGAAAGTTCTTCACGATGCATTCATTCAACTCACAGAGTTGAACCTTCCTTTTGATAGAACAGATTTGAAACACTCTTTTTGTAGAATCTGCAAGAAGATATTTGGAGTGTTTTGAGGCCTATGCTGGAAAAGGAAATATCTTCACATAAAAACTAGACAGAAGCATTCTCAGAAACTTCTGTGTGATGAGTGCATTCAACTCACAGACTTGAACGTTCCTCTCAAAAGAGCAGTTTTGAAACACTCCTTTTGTAGAATCTGCAAGTGTTTATTTGGAGCACTTTGAGGCCTATGTTGGAAAAGGAAAGATCTTCATATAGAAACTAGATGGAAGCATTCTCAGAAACTTCTTTGTGATGAGTGCATTCAACTCACAGAATTGAAGCTTCTTTTCGAAAGAGCAGTTTGGAAACACTCTTCTTATAGTATCTGCAAGTAGATATTTGGAGCGTTCTGAGGCCTATGCTGGAAAAGGAAATATCTTCACATAAAAACTAGACAGAAGCATTCTCAGAAACTTCTTTAGGATGAGTGCATTCTACTCACAGTGTTGAAGCTTGTTTTTGATAGAGCAGTTTTGAAACACTCTTTTAGTAGAATCTGCAAGTGGATATTTGGAGTGCTTTGAGGCCTATGCTGGAAAAGGAAATGTCTTCACATAAAAACTAGACAGAAGCATTCCAGGAAACTTCTGTATGATAAGTGCATTCAACTCACAGACTTGAACGTTCCTTTTGATAGAACTCTTTTGAAACACTCCTTTTGTAGAATTTGCAAGTGTTTATTTCGAGCGCTTTGAGGCCTCAGCTGGAAAAGGAAATATCTTCACGTAAGAACTAGACAGAAGCATTCTCAGAAACTTCTTTCTGATGAGTGCGTTCAACACACAGACATGAACCTTACTTTTGAAAGAGCAGCTATGAAACACTCTTTTCGTAGATTCTTCAAGTGGATATTTGGAGCGCTTTGAGGTCTATGCTGGGAAATGAAATCTCTTCACCTAAAAACTAGACAGAAGCATTCTGAGAAACTTCTGTGTGATGAGTGCATTCAACTCACAGACTTGAACGTTCCCTTTGATAGAACAGTTTTGAAACACTCCTTTTGTAGAATCTGCAAGTGTTTATTTGGAGCACTTTGAGGCCTATGTTGGAAAAGGAAAGAACTTCATATAGAAACTACACGGAAGCATTCTCAGAAACTTCTTTGTGATGAGTGCATTCAACTCACAGAATTGAAGCTTCCTTTCGAAAGAGCAGTTTGGAAACACTCTTCTTATAGAATCTGCAAGTGGATATTTGGAGCGTTCTGAGGCCTATGCTGGAAAAGGAAATATCTTCACATAAAAACTAGACAGAAGCATTCTCAGAAACTTCTGTGTGATGAGTGCATTCAACTAACAGACTTGAACGTTTCTCTCAAAAGAGCAGTTTTGAAACACTCCTTTTGTAGAATCTGCAAGTGTTTATTTGGAGCGCTTTGAGGCCTACGTTGGAAAAGGAAATATCTTCACATAAAATCTAGACAGAAGCATTCTCAGAAACTTCTTTGGGATGAGTGCATTCTACTCACAGTGTTGAAGCTTGCTTTTGATAGAGCAGTTTTGAGACACTCTTTTGGTAGAATCTGCAAGTGGATATTTGGAGCGCTTTGAGGCCTATGCTGGAAAAGGAAATGTCTTCACATAAAAACTAGACAGAAGCATTCCAGGAAACTTCTGTATGATAAGTGCATTCAACTCACAGACTTGAACTTTCCTTTTGATAGATCTCTTTTGAAACACTCCTTTTGTAGAATTGGCAAGTGTTTATTTGGAGCGCTTTGGGGCCTAAGCTGGAAAAGGAAATATCTTCACGTAAGAACTAGACAGAAGCATTCTCAGAAACTTTTTCTGATGAGTGCATTCAACACACAGACTTGAACCTTGCTTTTGAAAGAGCAGCTTTGAAACACTCTTTTCGTAGAATCAGCAAGTGGATATTTGGAGCGCTTTGAGGCCTATGCTGGGAAATGAAATCTCTTCACCTAAAAACTAGACAGAAGCATTCTGAGAAACTTCTGTGTGATGAGTGCATTCAACTCACAGACTTGAACGTTCCTCTCAAAAGAGCAGTTTTGAAACACTCCTTTTGTAGAATCTGCAAGTGTTTATTTGGAGCACTTTGAGGCCTATGTTGGAAAAGGAAAGAACTTCATATAGAAACTACACGGAAGCATTCTCAGAAACTTCTTTGTGATGAGTGCATTCAACTCACAGAATTGAAGCTTCCTTTCGAAAGAGCAGTTTGGAAACACTCTGCTTATAGAATCTGCAAGTGGATATTTGGAGCGTTCTGAGGCCTATGCTGGAAAAGGAAATATCTTCACATAAAAACTAGACAGAAGCATTCTCAGAAACTTCTTTGTGATGAGTGCATTCTACTCACAGTGTTGAAGCTTGTTTTTGATAGAGCAGTTTTGAAACACTCTTTTGGTAGAATCTGCAAGTGGATATTTGGAGCGCTTTGAGGCCTATGCTGGAAAAGGAAATGTCTTCACATAAAAACTAGACAGAAGCATTCCAGGAAACTTCTGTATGATAAGTGCATTCAACTCACAGACTTGAACGATCCTTTTGATAGAACTCTTTTGAAACACTCCTTTTGTAGAATTTGCAAGTGTTTATTTCGAGCGCTTTGAGGCCTCAGCTGGAAAAGGAAATATCTTCACGTAAGAACTAGACAGAAGCATTCTCAGAAACTTCTTTCTGATGAGTGCATTCAACACACAGACTTGAACCTTGCTTTTGAAAGAGCAGCTTTGAAACACTCTTTTCGTAGATTCTGCAAGTGGATATTTGGAGCGCTTTGAGGCCTATGCTGGGAAATGAAATCTCTTCACCTAAAAACTAGACAGAAGCATTCCAGGAAACTTCTGTATGATAAGTGCATTCAACTCACAGACTTGAAAGTTCCCTTTGATAGAACAGTTTTGAAACACTCCTTTTGTAGAATCTGCAAGTGTTTATTCGGAGCACCTTGAGGCCTATGTTGGAAAAGGAAATATCTTCACATAAAAACTAGAGAGAAGGATTCTCAGAAACTTCTTTGTGATGAGTTCATTCATCTCACAGTGTTCAACCTACCAATAGATAGAGAAGTTTGGAAACACTCTTTTTGTAGAATCTGCAAGGGGATATTTGGAGCCGTTTGAGGCCTATGCTGGAAAAGGAAATATCTTCACATAAAAACTGAACAGAAGCATTCTCAGAAACTTCTTTGTGTTGAGTGCATTCAACTCACAGACTTGAACTTACCTATAGAAAGAGCAGTTTTGAAACACTCCTTTTGTAGAATCTGCAAGTGTTTATTTGGAGCACTTTGAGGCCTATGTTGGAAAAGGAAAGATCTTCATATAGAAACTAGACGGAAGCATTCTCAGAAACTTCTTTCTGATGAGTGCATTCAACACACAGACTTGAACCTTGCTTTTGAAAGAGCAGCTTTGAAACACTCTTTTCGTAGAATCAGCAAGTGGATATTTGGAGCGCTTTGAGGCCTATGCTGGGAAATGAAATCTCTTCACCTAAAAACTAGACAGAAGCATTCTGAGAAACTTCTGTGTGATGAGTGCATTCAACTCACAGACTTGAACGTTCCCTTTGATAGAACAGTTTTGAAACACTCCTTTTGTAGAATCTGCAAGTGTTTATTCGGAGCACCTTGAGGCCTATGTTGGAAAAGGAAATATCTTCACATGAAAACTAGAGAGAAGGATTCTCAGAAACTTCTTTGTGATGAGTTCATTCAACTCACAGTGTTGAACCTGCCAATTGATAGAGAAGTTTGGAAACACTCTTTTTGTAGAATCTGCAAGGGGATATTTGGAGCCGTTTGAGGCCTATGCTGGAAAAGGAAATATCTTCACATAAAAACTGAACAGAAGCATTCTCAGAAACTTCTTTGTGTTGAACGCATTCAACTCACAGACTTGAACTTACCTATAGAAAGAGCAGTTTTGAAACACTCTTTTGGTAAAATCTGCAAGTGGTTATTTGGAGCACTTCGAGGCCTGTGCTGGGATATGGAATATCTTCACCAAAAAACTACAGAGAAGCATTCTCAGAAAGTTCTTCACTATGCATTCATTCAACTCACAGAGTTGAACCTTCCTTTTGATAGAACAGATTTGAAACACTCTTTTTGTAGAATCTGCAAGAAGATATTTGGAGTGTTTTGAGGCCTATGCTGGAAAAGAAAATATCTTCACATAAAAACTAGACAGAAGCATTCTCAGAAACTTCTGTGTGATGAGTGCATTCAACTCACAGACTTGAACGTTCCTCTCAAAAGAGCAGTTTTGAAACACTCCTTTTGTAGAATCTGCAAGTGTTTATTTGGAGCGCTTTGAGGCCTATGTTGGAAAAGGAAATATCTTCATATAGAAACTAGACGGAAGCATTCTCAGAAACTTCTTTCTGATGAGTGCATTCAACACACAGACTTGAACCTTGCTTTTGAAAGAGCAGCTTTGAAACACTCCTTTCGTAGAATCAGCAAGTGGATATTTGGAGCGCTTTGAGGCATATGCTGGGAAATGAAATCTCTTCACCTAAAAACTAGACAGAAGCATTCTGAGAAACTTCTGTGTGATGAGTGCATTCAACTCACAGACTTGAACGTTCTCTTTGATAGAACAGTTTTGAAACACTCCTTTTGTAGAATCTGCAAGTGTTTATTCGGAGCACCTTGAGGCCTATGTTGGAAAAGGAAATATCTTCACATAAAAACTAGAGAGAAGGATTCTCAGAAACTTCTTTGTGATGAGTTCATTCAACTCACAGTGTTGAACCTGCCAATTGATAGAGAAGTTTGGAAACACTCTTTTTGTAGAATCTGCAAGGGGATATTTGGAGCCGTTTGAGGCCTATGCTGGAAAAGGAAATATCTTCACATAAAAACTGAACAGAAGCATTCTCAGAAACTTCTTTGTGTTGAGCGCATTCAACTCACAGACTTGAACTTACCTATAGAAAGAGCAGTTTTGAAACACTCTTTTGGTAAAATCTGCAAGTGGTTATTTGGAGCACTTCGAGGCCTGTGCTGGGATATGGAATATCTTCACCAAAAAACTACAGGGAAGCATTCTCAGAAAGTTCTTCACTATGCATTCATTCAACTCACAGAGTTGAACCTTCCTTTTGATAGAACAGATTTGAAACACTCTTTTTGTAGAATCTGCAAGAAGATATTTGGAGTGTTTTGAGGCCTATGCTGGAAAAGAAAATATCTTCACATAAAAACTAGACAGAAGCATTCTCAGAAACTTCTGTGTGATGAGTGCATTCAACTCATAGACTTGAACGTTCCTCTCAAAAGAGCAGTTTTGAAACACTCCTTTTGTAGAATCTGCAAGTGTTTATTTGGAGCGCTTTGAGGCCTATGTTGGAAAAGGAAATATCTTCATATAGAAAATAGACGGAAGCATTCTCAGAAACTTCTTTCTGATGAGTGCATTCAACACACAGACTTGAACCTTGCTTTTGAAAGAGCAGCTTTGAAACACTCCTTTCGTAGAATCAGCAAGTGGATATTTGGAGCGCTTTGAGGCCTATGCTGGGAAATGAAATCTCTTCACCTAAAAACTAGACAGAAGCATTCTGAGAAACTTCTGTGTGATGAGTGCATTCAACTCACAGACTTGAACGTTCTCTTTGATAGAAGAGTTTTGAAACACTCCTTTTGTAGAATCTGCAAGTGTTTATTCGGAGCACCTTGAGGCCTATGTTGGAAAAGGAAATATCTTCACATAAAAACTAGAGAGAAGGATTCTCAGAAACTTCTTTGTGATGAGTTCATTCAACTCACAGTGTTGAACCTGCCAATTGATAGAGAAGTTTGGAAACACTCTTTTTGTAGAATCTTCAAGGGGATATTTGGAGCCGTTTGAGGCCTCTGCTGGAAAAGGAAATATCTTCACGTAAAAACTGAACAGAAGCATTCTCAGAAATTTCTGTGTGATGAGTGCATTCAACTCACAGACTTGAACGTTCCTCTCAAAAGAGCAGTTTTGGAACACTGCTTTTGTAGAATCTGCAAGTGTTTATTTGGAGCACTTTGAGTCCTATGTTGGAAAAGTTAAGATCTTCATATAGAAACTAGACGGAAGCATTCTCAGAAACTTCTTTGTGATGAGTGCATTCAACTCACAGAATTGAAGCTTCCTTTCGAAAGAGCAGTTTGGAAACACTCTTCTTATAGAATCTGCAAGTGGATATTTAGAGCGTTCTGAGGCCTGTGCTGGAAAAGGAAATATCTTCACATAAAAACTAGACAGAAGCATTCCCAGAAACTTCTTTGTGATGAGTGGATTCTACTCACAGTGTTGAAGCTTGTTTTTGATAGAGCAGTTTTGAAACACTCTTTTGGTAGAATCTGCAAGTGGATATTTGGAGCGCTTTGAGGCCTATGCTGGAAAAGGAAATGTCTTCACATAAAAACTAGACAGAAGCATTCCAGGAAACTTCTGTATGATAAGTGCATTCAACTCACAGACTTGAACGTTCCTTTTGATAGAACTCTTTTGAAACACTCCTTTTGTAGAATTTGCAAGTGTTTATTTCGAGCGCTTTGAGGCCTCAGCTGGAAAAGGAAATATCTTCACGTAAGAACTAGACAGAAGCATTCTCAGAAACTTCTTTCTGATGAGTGCATTCAACACACAGACTTGAACCTTGCTTTTGAAAGAGCAGCTTTGAAACACTCTTTTCGTATATTCTGCAAGTGGATATTTGGAGCGCTTTGAGGCCTATGCTGGGAAATGAAATCTCTTCACCTAAAAACTAGACAGAAGCATTCCAGGAAACTTCTGTTTGATAAGTGCATTCAACTCACAGACTTGAACGTTCCCTTTGATAGAACAGTTTTGAAACACTCCTTTTGTAGAATCTGCAAGTGTTTATTCGGAGCACCTGAGGCCTATATTGGAAAAGGAAATATCTTCACATAAAAACTAGAGAGAAGGATTCTCAGAAACTTCTTTGTGATGAGTTCATTCAACTCACAGTGTTGAACCTACCAATTGATAGAGAAGTTTGGAAACACTCTTTTTGTAGAATCTGCAAGGGGATAATTGGAGCCGTTTGAGGCCTATGCTGGAAAAGGAAATATCTTCACATAAAAACTGAACAGAAGCATTCTCAGAAACTTCTTTGTGTTGAGTGCATTCAACTCACAGACTTGAACTTACCTATAGAAAGAGCAGTTTTGAAACACTCTTTTGGTAAAATCTGCAAGTGGTTATTTGGAGCACTTCGAGGCCTGTGCTGGAATATGAAATATCTTCACCTAAAAACTACAGAGAAGCATTCACAGAAAGTTCTTCACGATGCATTCATTCAACTCACAGAGTTGAACCTTCCTTTTGATAGAACAGATTTGAAACACTCTTTTTGTAGAATCTGCAAGAAGATATTTGGAGTGTTTTGAGGCCTATGCTGGAAAAGGAAATATCTTCACATAAAAACTAGACAGAAGCATTCTCAGAAACTTCTGTGTGATGAGTGCATTCAACTCACAGACTTGAACGTTCCTCTCAAAAGAGCAGTTTTGAAACACTCCTTTTGTAGAATCTGCAAGTGTTTATTTGGAGCGCTTTGAGGCCTACGTTGGAAAAGGAAATATCTTCACATAAAATCTAGACAGAAGCATTCTCAGAAACTTCTTTGGGATGAGTGCATTCTACTCACAGTGTTGAAGCTTGCTTTTGATAGAGCAGTTTTGAGACACTCTTTTGGTAGAATCTGCAAGTGGATATTTGGAGCGCTTTGAGGCCTATGCTGGAAAAGGAAATGTCTTCACATAAAAACTAGACAGAAGCATTCCAGGAAACTTCTGTATGATAAGTGCATTCAACTCACAGACTTGAACGTTCCTTTTGATGGATCTCTTTTGAAACACTCCTTTTGTAGAATTGGCAAGTGTTTATTTGGAGCGCTTTGGGGCCTAAGCTGGAAAAGGAAATATCTTCACGTAAGAACTAGACAGAAGCATTCTCAGAAACTTTTTCTGATGAGTGCATTCAACACACAGACTTGAACCTTGCTTTTGAAAGAGCAGCTTTGAAACACTCTTTTCGTAGAATCAGCAAGTGGATATTTGGAGCGCTTTGAGGCCTATGCTGGGAAATGAAATCTCTTCAGCTAAAAACTAGACAGAAGCATTCTGAGAAACTTCTGTGTGATGACTGCATTCAACTCACAGACTTGAACGTTAATCTCAAAAGAGCAGTTTTGAAACACTCCTTTTGTAGAATCTGCAAGTGTTTATTTGGAGCACTTTGAGGCCTATGTTGGAAAAGGAAAGAACTTCATATAGAAACTACACGGAAGCATTCTCAGAAACTTCTTTGTGATGAGTGCATTCAACTCACAGAATTGAAGCTTCCTTTCGAAAGAGCAGTTTGGAAACACTCTTCTTATAGAATCTGCAAGTGGATATTTGGAGCGTTCTGAGGCCTATGCTGGAAAAGGAAATATCTTCACATAAAAACTAGACAGAAGCATTCTCAGAAACTTCTTTGTGATGAGTGCATTCTACTCACAGTGTTGAAGCTTGTTTTTGATAGAGCAGTTTCGAAACACTCTTTTGGTAGAATCTGCAAGTGGATATTTGGAGCGCTTTGAGGCCTATGCTGGAAAAGGAAATGTCTTCACATAAAAACTAGACAGAAGCATTCCAGGAAACTTCTGTATGATAAGTGCATTCAACTCACAGACTTGAACGATCCTTTTGATAGAACTCTTTTGAAACACTCCTTTTGTAGAATTTGCAAGTGTTTATTTCGAGCGCTTTGAGGCCTCAGCTGGAAAAGGAAATATCTTCACGTAAGAACTAGACAGAAGCATTCTCAGAAACTTCTTTCTGATGAGTGCATTCAACACACAGACTTGAACCTTGCTTTTGAAAGAGCAGCTTTGAAACACTCTTTTCATAGATTCTGCAAGTGGATATTTGGAGCGCTTTGAGGCCTATGCTGGAAAAGGAAATGTCTTCACATAAAAACTAGACAGAAGCATTCCAGGAAACTTCTGTATGATAAGTGCATTCAACTCACAGACTTGAACGTTCCTTTTGATAGAACTCTTTTGAAACACTCCTTTTGTAGAATCTGGAAGTGTTTATTCGGAGCACCTTGAGGCCTATGTTGGTAAAGGAAATATCTTCACATAAAAACTAGAGAGAAGGATTCTCAGAAACTTCTTTGTGATGAGTTCATTCAACTCACAGTGTTGAACTTATCAATTGATAGAGAAGTTTGGAAACACTCTTTTTGTAGAATCTGCAAGGGGATATTTGGAGCCGTTTGAGGCCTATGCTGGAAAAGGAAATATCTTCACATAAAAACTGAACAGAAGCATTCTCAGAAACTTCTTTGTGTTGAGTGCATTCAACTCACAGACTTGAACTTACCTATAGAAAGAGCAGTTTTGAAACACTCCTTTTGTAGAATCTGCAAGTGTTTATTTGGAGCGCTTTGAGGCCTAAGCTGGAAAAGGAAATATCTTCACGTAAGAACTAGACAGAAGCATTCTCAGAAACTTGTTTCTGATGAGTGCATTCAACACACAGACTTGAACCTTGCTTTTGAAAGAGCAGCTTTGAAACACTCTTTTCGTAGAATCTGCAAGTGGATATTTGGAGCGCTTTGAGGCCTATGCTGGGAAATGAAATCTCTTCACCTAAAAACTAGACAGAAGCATTCTGAGAAACTTCTGTGTGATGAGTGCATTCTACTCACAGACTTGAACGTTCCCTTTGATAGAACAGTTTTGAAACACTCCTTTTGTAGAATCTGCAAGTGTTTATTCGGAGCACCTTGAGGCCTATGTTGGAAAAGGAAATATCTTCACATAAAAACTAGAGAGAAGGATTCTCAGAAACTGCTTTGTGATGAGTTCATTCAACTCACAGTGTTGAACCTGCCAATTGATAGAGAAGTTTGGAAACACTCTTTTTGTAGAATCTGCAGGGGGATATTTGGAGCCGTTTGAGGTCTATGCTGGAAAAGGAAATATCTTCACATAAAAACTGAACAGAAGCATTCTCAGAAACTTCTTTGTGTTGAGTGCATTCAACTCACAGACTTGAACTTACCTATAGAAAGAGCAGTTTTGAAACACTCTTTTGGTAAAATCTGCAAGTGGTTATTTGGAGCACTTCGAGGCCTGTGCTGGGATATGGAATATCTTCACCTAAAAACTACAGAGAAGCTTTCTCAGAAAGTTCTTCATGATGCATTCATTCAACTCACAGAGTTGAACCTTCCTTTTGATAGAACAGATTTGAAACACTCTTTTTGTAGAATCTGCAAGAAGATATTTGGAGTATTTTGAGGCCTATGCTGCAAAAGGAAATATCTTCACATAAAAACTAGACAGAAGCATTCTCAGAAACTTCTGTGTGATGAGTGCATTCAACTCACAGACTTGAACGTTCCTCTCCAAAGAGCAGTTTTGAAACACTCCTTTTGTAGAATCTGCAAGTGTTTATTTGGAGCACTTTGAGGCCTATGTTAGAAAAGGAAAGATCTTCATATAGAAACTAGACGGAAGCATTCTCAGAAACTTCTTTGTGATGAGTGCATTCAACTCACAGAATTGAAGCTTCCTTTCGAAAGAGCAGTTTGGAAACACTCTTCTTATAGAATCTGCAAGGGGATATTTGGAGCCGTTTGAGGCCTATGCTGGAAAAGGAAATATCTTCACATAAAAACTGAACAGAAGCATTCTCAGAAACTTCTTTGTGTTGAGTGCATTCAACTCACAGACTTGAACTTACCTACAGAAAGAGCAGTTTTGAAACACTCTTTTGGTAAAATCTGCAAGTGGTTATTTGGAGCACTTCGAGGCCTGTGCTGGGATATGGAATATCTTCACCTAAAAACTACAGAGAAGCATTCTTAGAAGGTTCTTCACGATGCATTCATTCAACTCACAGAGTTGAACCTTCATTTTGATAGAACAGATTTGAAACACTCTTTTTGTAGAATCTGCAAGAAGATATTTGGAGTGTTTTGAGGCCTATGCTGGAAAAGGAAATATCTTCACATAAAAACTAGACAGAAGCATTTTCAGAAACTTCTGTGTGATGAGTGCATTCAACTCACAGACTTGAACGTTCCCTTTGATAGAACAGTTTTGAAACACTCCTTTTGTAGAATCTGCATGTGTTTATTCGGAGCACCTTCAGGCCTATGTTGGAAAAGGACGTATCTTCACATAAAAACTAGAGAGAAGGATTCTCAGAAACTTCTTTGGGATGAGTGCATTCTACTCACAGTGTTGAAGCTTGCTTTTGATAGAGCAGTTTTGAGACACTCTTTTGGTAGAATCTGCAAGTGGATATTTGGAGCGCTTTGAGTCCTATGCTGGAAAAGGAAATGTTTTCCCATAAAAACTAGACAGAAGCATTCCAGGAAACTTCTGTATGATAAGTGCATTCAACTCACAGACTTGAACGTTCCTTTTGATAGAACTCTTTTGAAACACTCCTTTTGTAGAATTTGCAAGTGTTTATTTGGAGCGCTTTGAGGCCTCAGCTGGAAAAGGAAATATCTTCACGTAAGAACTAGACAGAAGCATTCTCAGAAACTTCTTTCTGATGAGTGCTTTCAACACACAGACTTGAACCTTGCTTTTGAAAGAGCAGCTTTGAAACACTCTTTTCGTAGAATCTGCAAGTGGATATTTGGAGCGCTTTGAGGCCTATGCTGGGAAATGAAATCTCTTCACCTAAAAACTAGACAGAAGCATTCTGAGAAACTTCTGTGTGATGAGTGCATTCAACTCACAGACTTGAACGTTCCCTTTGATAGAACAGTTTTGAAACACTCCTTTTGTAGAATCTGCAAGTGTTTATTCGGAGCACCTTGAGGCCTATGTTGGAAAAGGAAATATCTTCACATAAAAAATAGAGAGAAGGATTCTCAGAAACTTCTTTGTGATGAGTTCATTCAACTCACAGAGTTGAACCTACCAATTGATAGAGAAATTTGGAAACACTCTTTTTGTAGAATCTGCAAGGGGATATTTTGAGTCGTTTGAGGCCTACGCTGGAAAAGGAAATATCTTCACATAAAAACTGAACAGAAGCATTCTCAGAAACTTCTTTGTGTTGAGTGTATTCAACTCACAGACTTGAACTTACCTATAGAAAGAGCAGTTTTGAAACACTCTTTTGGTAAAATCTGCAAGTGTTATATGGAGCACTTTGAGGCCTGTGCTGGGATATGGAATATCTTCACCTAAAAACTACAGAGAAGCATTCTCAGAAAGTTCTTCACGATGCATTCATTCAACTCACAGAGTTGAACCTTCCTTTTGATAGAAGAGATTTGAAACACTCTTTTTGTAGAATCTGCAAGAAGATATTTGGAGTGCTTTGAGGCCTATGCTGGAAAAGGAAATATCTTCACATAAAAACTAGACAGAAGCATTCTCAGAAACTTCTGTGTGATGAGTGCATTCAACTCACAGACTTGAACGTTCCTCTCAAAAGAGCAGTTTTGAAACAGTCCTTTTGTAGAATCTGCAAGTGTTTATTTGGAGCGCTTTGAGGGCTATGTTGGAAAAGGAAATATCTTCACATAAAAACTAGACAGAAGCATTCTCAGAAACTTCTTTGGGATGAGTGCATTCTACTCACAGTGTTGAAGCTTGCTTTTGATAGAGCAGTTTTGAGACACTCTTTTGGTAGTATCCGCAAGTGGGTATTTTGAGCGCTTTGAGGCCTATGCTGGAAAAGGAAATGTTTTCACATAAAAACTAGACAGAAGCATTCCAGGAAACTTCTGTATGATAAGTGCATTCAACTCACAGACTTGAACGTTCCTTTTGATAGAACTCTTTTGAAACACTCCTTTTGTAGAATTTGCAAGTGTTTATTTGGAGCACTTTGAGGCCTAAGCTGGAAAAGGAAATATCTTCACGTAAGAACTAGACAGAAGCATTCTCGGAAACTTCTTTCTGATGAGTGCATTCAACCCACAGACTTGAACCTTGCTTTTGAAAGAGCAGCTTTGAAACCCTCTTTTCGTAGAATCTGCAAGTGGATATTTGGAGCGCTTTGAGGCCTATGTTGGGAAATGAAATCTCTTCACCTAAAAACTAGACAGAAGCATTCTGAGAAACCTCTGTGTGATGAGTGCATTCAACTCACAGACTTGAACGTTCCCTTTGATAGAACAGTTTTGAAACACTCCTTTTGTAGAATCTGCAAGTGTTTATTCGGAGCACCTTGAGGCCTATGTTGGAAAAGGAAATATCTTCACATAAAAAGTAGAGAGAAGGTTTCTCAGAAACTTCTTTCTGATGAGTTCATTCAACTCACAGTGTTGAACCTACCAATTGATAGAGAAGTTTGGAAACACTCTTTTTGTAGAATCTGCAAGGGGATGTTTGGAGCCGTTTGAGGCCTATGCTGGAAAAGGAAATATCTTCACATAAAAACTGAACAGAAGCATTCTCAGAAACTTCTTTGTGTTGAGTGCATTCAACTCACAGACTTGAACTTACCTATAGAAAGAGCAGTTTTGAAACACTCCTTTTGTAGAATCTGCAAGTGTTTAATTGGAACACTTTGAGGCCTATGTTGGAAAAGGAAAGATCTTCATATAGAAAATAGACAGAAGTATTCTCAGAAACTTCTTTGGGATGAGTGCATTCTACTCACAGTGTTGAAGCTTGCTTTTGATAGAGCAGTTTTGAGACACTCTTTTGGTAGAATCTGCAAGTGGATATTTGGAGCGCTTTGAGTCCTATGCTGGAAAAGGAAATGTCTTCACATAAAAACTAGACAGAAGCATTCCAGGAAACCTCTGTATGATAAGTGCATTCAACTCAGAGGCTTGAACGTTCCTTTTCATAGAACTCTTTTGAAACACTCCTTTTGTAGAATTTGCAAGTGTTTATTTGGAGCGCTTTGAGGCCTCAGCTGGAAAAGGAAATATCTTCACGTAAGAACTAGACAGAAGCATTCTCAGAAACTTCTTTCTGATGAGTGCATTCAACACACAGACTTGAACCTTGCTTTTGAAAGAGCAGCTTTGAAACACTCTTTTCGTAGAATCAGCAAGTGGTTATTTGGAGGACTTCGAGGCCTGTGCTGGGATATGGAATATCTTCACCTAAAAACTACAGAGAAGCATTCTCAGAAAGTTCTTCACGATGCATTCATTCAACTCACAGAGTTGAACCTTCCTTTTGATAGAACAGATTTGAAACACTCTTTTTGTAGAATCTGCAAGAAGATATTTGGAGTGCTTTGAGGCCTATGCTGGAAAAGGAAATATCTTCACATAAAAACTAGACAGAAGCATTCTCAGAAACTTCTGTGTGATGAGTGCATTCAACTCACAGACTTGAACGTTCCTCTCAAAAGAGCAGTTTTGAAACAGTCCTTTTGTAGAATCTGCAAGTATTTATTTGGAGCGCTTTGAGGCCTATGTGGGAAAATGAAATATCTTCACATGAAATCTAGACAGAAGCATTCTCAGAAACTTCTTTGGGATGAGTGCATTCTACTCACAGTGTTGAAGCTTGCTTTTGATTGAGCAGTTTTGAGATACTCTTTTGGTAGAATCCGCAAGTGGATATTTGGAGCGCTTTGAGGCCTATGCTGGAAAAGGAAATGTTTTCACATAAAAACTAGACAGAAGCATTCCAGGAAACTTCTGTATGATACGTGCATTCAACTCACAGACTTGAACGTTCCTTTTGATAGAACTCTTTTGAAACACTCCTTTTGTAGAATTTGCAAGTGTTTATTTGGAGCGCTTTGAGGCCTAAGCTGGAAAAGGAAATATCTTCACGTAAGAACTAGACAGAAGCATTCTCGGAAACTTCTTTCTGATGAGTGCATTCAACACACAGACTTGAACCTTGCTTTTGAAAGAGGAGCTTTGAAACCCTCTTTTCGTAGATTCCGCAAGTGGATATTTGGAGCGCTTTGAGGCCTATGTTGGGAAATGAAATCTCTTCACCTAAAAACTAGAGAGAAGCATTCTGAGAAACCTCTCTGTGATGAGTGCATTCAACTCACAGACTTGAACGTTCCCTTTGATAGAACAGTTTTGAAACACTCCTTTTGTAGAATCTGCAAGTGTTTATTCGGAGCACCTTGAGGCCTAGGTTGGAAAAGGAAATATCTTCACATAAAAAGTAGAGAGAAGGATTCTCAGAAACTTCTTTGTGATGAGTTCATTCAACTCACAGTGTTGAACCTACCAATTGATAGAGAAGTTTGGAAACACTCTTTTTGTAGAATCTGCAAGGGGATATTTGGAGCCATTTGAGGCCTATGCTGGAAAAGGAAATATCTTCACATAAAAACTAGACAGAAGCATTCTCAGAAACTTCTTTGTGTTGAGTGCATTCAACTCACAGACTTGAACTTACCTATAGAAAGAGCAGTTTTGAAACCCTCCTTTTGTAGAATCTGCAAGTGTTTAATTGGAGCACTTTGAGGCCTATGTTGGAAAAGGAAAGATCTTCATATAGAAACTAGACAGAAGCATTCTCAGAAACTTCTTTGGGATGAGTGCATTCTACTCACAGAATTGAAGCTTCCTTTCGAAAGAGCAGTTTGGAAACACTCTTCTTATAGAATCTGCATGTGGATATTTGGAGCGTTCTGAGGCCTATGCTGGAAAAGGAAATATCTTCACATAAAAACTAGACAGAAACATTCTCAGAAACTTCTTTGTGATGAGTGCATTCTACTCACAGTGTTGAAGCTTGTTTTTGAGAGAGCAGTTTTGAAACACTCTTTTGGTAGAATCTCCAAGTGGATATTTGGAGGGCTTTGAGTCCTATGCTGGAAAAGGAAATGTCTACACATAAAAACTAGACAGAAGCATTCCAGGAAACTTCTGTATGATAAGTGCATTCAACTCACAGACTTGAACGTTCCTTTTGATAGAACTCTTTTGAAACACTCCTTTTGTAGAATTTGCAAGTGTTTATTTCGAGCGCTTTGAGGCCTCAGCTGGAAAAGGAAATATCTTCACGTAAGAACTAGACAAAAGCATTCTCAGAAACTTCTTTCTGATGAGTGCATTCAACACAAAGACTTGAACCTTACTTTTGAAAGAGCAGCTTTGAAACACTCTTTTCGTAGATTCTGCAAGTGGATATTTGGAGCGCTTTGAGGCCTATGCTGGGAAATGAAATCTCTTCACCTAAAAACTAGACAGAAGCATTCTGAGAAACTTCTGTGTGGTGAGTGCATTCAACTCATAGACTTGAACGTTCCCTTTGATAGAACAGTTTTGAAACACTCCTTTTGTAGAATCTGCAAGTGTTTATTCGGAGCACCTTGAGGCCTATGTTGGAAAAGGAAATATCTTCACATAAAAACTAGACAGAAGGATTCTCAGAAACTTCTTTGTGATGAGTTCATTCAACTCACAGTGTTGAACCTACCAACTGATAGAGAAGTTTGGAAACACTCTTTTTGTAGAATCTGCAAGGGGATATTTGGAGCCGTTTGAGGCCTATGCTGGAAAAGGAAATATCTTCACATAAAAACTGAACAGAAGCATTCTCAGAAACTTCTTTGTGTTGAGTGCATTCAACTCACAGACTTGAACTAACCTATAGAAAGAGCAGTTTTGAAACACTCTTTTGGTAAAATCTGCAAGTGGTTATTTGGAGGACTTCGAGGCCTGTGCTGGGATATGGAATATCTTCACCTAAAAACTACAGAGAAGCATTCTCAGAAAGTTTTTCACGATGCATTCATTCAGCTCACAGAGTTGAACCTTCCTTTTGATAGAACAGACTTGAAACACTCTTTTTGTAGAATCTGCAAGAAGATATTTGGAGTGTTTTGAGGCCTATGCTGGAAAAGGAAATATCTTCACATAAAAACTAGACAGAAGCATTCTCAGAAACTTCTGTGTGATGAATGCATTCAACTCACAGACTTGAACTTTCCTCTCAAAAGAGCAGTTTTGAAACACTCCTTTTGTAGAATCTGCAAGTGTTTATTTGGAGCGCTTTGAGGCCTACGTTGGAAAAGGAAATATCTTCACATAAAAACTAGACAGAGGCATTCTCAGAAAATTCTTTGGGATGAGTGCATTCTACTCACAGTGTTGAAGCTTGCTTTTGATAGAGCAGTTTTGAGACACTCTTTTGGTAGAATCCGCAAGTGGATATTTGGAGCGCTTTGAGGCCTATGCTGGAAAAGGAATTATTTTCACATAAAAACTAGACAGAAGCATTCCAGGAAACTTCTGTATGATAAGTGCATTCAACTCACAGACTTGAACGTTCCTTTTGATAGAAGTCTTCTGAAACACTCCTTTTGTAGAATTTGCAAGTGTTTATTTGGAGCGCTTTGAGGCCTAAGCTGGAAGAGGAAATATCTTCACGTAAGAACTAGACAGAAGCATTCACGGAAACTTCTTTCTGATGAGTGCATTCAACACACAGACTTGAACCTTGCTTTTGAAAGAGCAGCTTTGAAACCCTCTTTTCGTACAATCTGCAAGTGGATATTTGGAGCGCTTTGAGGCCTATGTTGGCAAATGAAATCTCTTCACCTAAAAACTAGACAGAAGCATTCTGAGAAACCTCCGTGTGATGAGAGCATTCAACTCACAGACTTGAACGTTCCCTTTGATAGAACAGTTTTGAAACACTCCTTTTGTAGAATCTGCAAGTGTTTATTCGGAGCACCTTGAGGCCTAGGTTGGAAAAGGAAATATCTTCACATAAAAACTAGAGAGAAGGATTCTCAGAAACTTCTTTGTGATGAGTTCATTCAACTCACAGTGTTGAACCTACCAATTGATAGAGAAGTTTGGAAACACACTTTTTGTAGAATCTGCAAGGGGATATTTGGAGCCATTTGAGGCCTATGCTGGAAAAGGAAATATCTTCACATAAAAACTGAACAGAAGCATTCTCAGAAACTTCTTTGTGTTGAGTGCATTCAACTCACAGACTTGAACTTACCTATAGAAAGAGCAGTTTTGAAACACTCTTTTGGTAAAATCTGCAAGTGGTTATTTAGAGCACTTCGAGGCCTGTGCTGGAATATGGAATATCTTCACCTAAAAACTACAGAGAAGCATTCTCAGAAAGTTCTTCACGATGCATTCATTCAACTCACAGAGTTGAACCTTCCTTTTGATAGAACAGATTTGAAACACTCTTTTTGTAGAATCTTCAAGAAGATATTTGGAGTGTTTTGAGGCCTATGCTGGAAAAGGAAATATCTTCACATAAAAACTAGACAGAAGCATTCTCAGAAACTTCTGTGTGATGAGTGCATTCAACTCACAGACTTGAACGTTCCTCTCAAAAGAGCAGTTTTGAAACACTCCTTTTGTAGAATCTGCAAGTGTTTATTTGGAGCGCTTTGAGGCCTACGTTGGAAAAGGAAATATCTTCACATAAAAACTAGACAGAAGCATTCTCAGAAACTTCTTTGGGATGAGTGCATTCTACTCACAGTGTTGAAGCTTGCTTTTGATAGAGCAGTTTTGAGACACTCTTTTGGTAGAATCTGCAAGTGGATATTTGGAGCGCTTTGAGGCCTATGCTGGAAAAGGAAATGTCTTCACATAAAAACTAGACAGAAGCATTCCAGGAAACTTCTGTATGATAAGTGCATTCAACTCACAGACTTGAACGTTCCTTTTGATAGAACTCTTTTGAAACACTCCTTTTGTAGAATTTGCAAGTGTTTATTTGGAGCGCTTTGAGGCCTAAGCTGGAAAAGGAAATATCTTCACGAAAGAACTAGACAGAAGCATTCTCAGAAACTTCTTTCTGATGAGTGCATTCAACACACAGACTTGAACCTTGCTTTTGAAAGAGCAGCTTTGAAGCACTCTTTTCGTAGAATCTGCAAGTGGATATTTGGAGCGCTTTGAGGCCTATGCTGGGAAATGAAATCTCTTCACCTAAAAACTGGACAGAAGCATTCTGAGAAACTTCTGTGTGATGAGTGCATTCAACTCACAGACTTGAACGTTCCCTTTGATAGAACAGTTTTGAAACACTCCTTTTGTAGAATCTGCAAGTGTTTATTCGGAGCACCTTGAGGCCTATGTTGGAAAAGGAAATATCTTCACATTAAAACTAGAGAGAAGGATTCTCAGAAACTTCTTTGTGATGAGTTTATTCAACTCACAGTGTTGAACCTGCCAATTGATAGAGAAGTTTGGAAACACTCTTTTTGTAGAATCTGCAAGGGGATATTTGGAGCCGTTTGAGGCCTATGCTGGAAAAGGAAATTTCTTCACATAAAAACTAGACAGAAGCAGTCTCAGAAACTTCTTTGTGATGTGAGCATTCAACACACAGAGTTGAACTTTCCTTTTGATAGAACAGTTTTGAAACACTGTTTTAGTAGAATCTGCAAGTCGATAATTGGAACGCTTTGAGGCCTATGCTGGAAAAGGAAATATCTTCGCATCAAAACTAGATAGAAGCATTTTCAGAAAGATCTTTGTGATGTGCGCATTCAACTCACAGAGTTGAAGCTTCCTTTTGATACAGAAGTTTTGAAACACACTTTTAGTAGAATCTGCTAGTGGATATTTGGAGTGCTAAGAGGCCAACCCTGGAAAAGGAAATATCTTCACCTAAAAACTAGACGGATGCATTCTCAGAAACTTCCCTGTGCTTTATGCATCTAACTCACTGAGTGGAACCTTCCTTTTCATAGCGCAGTTTTGAAGCACTCTTTTTGTAGAATTTGCAAGTGGCTATTTGGAGCGATTTCAGGCCTACGATGGCAAAGGAAATATCTTCATATAAAAACTAGACAAAAGCATTTTCAGAAACTTCTTTGCGATGAGTGCATTCAACTCACAGAGTTGAATTTTCCTTTTGATAGAAAAGATTTGAAACACTCTTTTAGTAGAATCTGCAAGTGGATGTATGGAGTGCATTGAGGCCTATGCTGGGAAGGCAAATATCTTCACATAGAAACTAGACAAAAGCATTCTCAGAAAGTTCCCGGTGCCTTGTGCATTCGACTCACAGAGTTCAAACTTCCTTTTGATAGAGCAGTTTTAAAACACTCTTTTTGTAGAATCTGCAAGTGGATAGTTGGAGCGCTTTGAGGCCTATGCTGCAAAAAGAAATGTCATCACATAAAAACTAGTTGGAAGCATTCTCAGAAACTTCTTTGTGATGAGTGCATTCAAGTCACAGAGTTGAACCTTCCTTTTGATACACCCTGTTTGAAAGGCTGTTTTTGTAGAATGTGAAAGTGGATATTTAGAGCGCTTTGAGGCCTATGCTGGAAAAGGAAATATCTTCATATAAAAACTAGACAGAAGCATTCTCAGAAACTTCTTTGCCGTGTGGGGATTGAACTCACTGAGTTGAACATTCCTTTCCCCAGAGCAGTTCTGCAACACTCTTTTTGTGGAAACTGCAAGTGGATATTTGGTGCGATTGCGGCATCTAGTGGGAAAGGAAATACATTCAGATGAAAAGTATACAGAAGTATTCTCAGAAACTTCTTTGTGATGAGTGCATTCTACTCACAGAGTTGAACCTTCCTTTTGATGGAACAGTTTTGAAACATTCGTTTCGTGGAATCTGCAAGTGGATATTTGGAATGCTTGGACGCGTATGCTGGAAAAGGAAATATCATCACATAAATTCCAGACAGAAGCATTCTCAGAAACTTCCTTGTGATGAGTGCATTCAGCTCACAGAGTTGAACCTTCCTTTTGATAGAGCAGTTTTGAAACACTCTTTTTGTAGAATCTGCAAGTGGATATTTGGAGCGCTTTGAGGCCTCTGCTGGAAAAGGAAATTTCTTCACATAAAAACTAGACAGAAGCAGTCTCAGAAACTTCTTTGTGATGTGAGCATTCAACACACAGAGTTGAACTTTCCTTTTGATAGAACAGTTTTGAAACACTGTTTTAGTAGAATCTGCAAGTCGATAATTGGAACGCTTTGAGGCCTATGCTGGAAAAGGAAATATCTTCGCATCAAAACTAGATAGAAGCCTTCTCAGAAAGATCTTTGTGATGTGCGCATTCAACTCACAGAGTTGAAGCTTCCTTTTGATACAGAAGTTTTGAAACACACTTTTAGTAGAATCTGCTAGTGGATATTTGGAGTGCTAAGAGGCCAACCCTGGAAAAGGAAATATCTTCACCTAAAAACTAGACGGATGCATTCTCAGAAACTTCCCTGTGCTTTATGCATCTAACTCACTGAGTGGAACCTTCCTTTTCATAGCGCAGTTTTGAAGCACTCTTTTTGTAGAATTTGCAAGTGGCTATTTGGAGCGATTTCAGGCCTACGCTGGCAAAGGAAATATCTTCATATAAAAACTAGACAAAAGCATTTTCAGAAACTTCTTTGTGATGAGTGCATTCAACTCACAGAGTTGAATTTTCCTTTTGATAGAAAAGATTTGAAACACTCTTTTAGTAGAATCTGCAAGTGGATGTATGGAGTGCATTGAGGCCTATGCTGGGAAAGCAAATATCTTCACATAGAAACTAGACAAAAGCATTCTCAGAAAGTTCCCGGTGCTTTGTGCATTCGACTCACAGAGTTCAAACTTCCTTTTGATAGAGCAGTTTTAAAACACTCTTTTTGTAGAATCTGCAAGTGGATAGTTGGAGCGCTTTGAGGCCTATGCTGCAAAAAGAAATGTCATCACATAAAAACTAGATGGAAGCATTCTCAGAAACTTCTTTGTGATGAGTGCATTCAAGTCACAGAGTTGAACCTTCCTTTTGATACACCCTGTTTGAAAGGCTGTTTTTGTAGCATGTGAAAGTGGATATTTAGAGCGCTTTGAGGCCTATGCTGGAAAAGGAAATATCTTCATATAAAAACTAGACGGAAGCATTCTCAGAAACTTCTTTGCCATGTGGGGATTGAACTCACTGAGTTGAACATTGCTTTCCACAGAGCAGTTCTGCAACTCTCTTTTTGTGGAGACTGCAAGTGGATATTTGGTGCGATTGCGGCATCTAGTGGGAAAGGAAATACATTCAGGTGAAAAGTATACAGAAGTATTCTCAGAAACTTCTTTGTGATGAGTGAATTCAAGTCACAGAGTTGAACCTTCGTTTTGATACACCCGGTTTGAAACGCTGTTTTTGTAGAATGTGAAAGTGGATATTTAGAGAGCTTTGAGGCCTATGATGGAAAAGGAAATATCTTCATATAAAAACTAGACAGAAGCACTCTGAGAAACTTCTTTACCATGTGGGGATTGAACTCACTGAGTTGAACATTCCTTTCCACAGAGCAGTTCTGCAACACTCTTTTTGTGGAAGCTGTAAGTGGATATTTTGTGTGATTGCGGCATCTAGTGGGAAAGGAAGTACATTCTGATGAAAAGTATACAGAAGCATTCTCAGAAACTTCTTTGTGATGAGTGCATTCTTCTCACAGAGTTGAACCTTCCTTTTGATAGAACAGTTTTGAAACACTCGTTTCATGGAATCTGCAAGTGGATATTTGGAGCGCTTGGACGCGTATGCTGGAAAAGGAAATATCATCACATAAATTCCAGACGGAAGCATTCTCAGAAACTTCCTTTTGATGAGTGCGTTCAGCTCACAGAGTTGAAACTTCCTTTTGATAGAGCAGTTTTGAAACACTCTTTTTGTAGAATCTGCAAGTGGATATTTTGATCGCGTTTAGGCCTCTGCTGGAAAAGGAAATTTCTACCTATAAAAACTAGACCGAAACAGTCTCAGAAACTTCTTTGTGATGTGTGCATTCAACACACAGAGTTGAACTTTCCTTTTGCTAGAACAGTTTTGAAACTCTTTTTGTAGGATCTGCAAGTGTTTATTCGGAGCGCTTTGAGGCCTAAGCTGCAAAAGGAAATATCTTTACCTAAAAACTTGACAGAAGTGATCTCAGAAACTTCTTTGTGATGAGTGCATCCAACTCACAGAGTTGAACTTTCCTTTTGATAGAACAGTTTTGAAACACTGTTTTAGTAGAATCTGCCAGTCAGTAATTGGGACGCTTTGAGGCCTATGCTGGAAAAGGAAATATCTTCGCATAAGAACTACCGAGTAGCTTTCTCAGAAACTTGTTTCTCATATATGCATTCAACTCACGGAGTTGAACCATCCTTTTGATAGAGCACTTCTGACACTCTTTTTGTAGAATCTGCAGTTGGATACTTTGAGTGCCTCGAGGAGAATGCTGAAAAAGGAAATATCTTCACATAAAAACTAGACAGAAGCATTCTCAGAAACTTCTTTTTCATGGGTCCATTCAGCTCACAGAGTTGAACCTTCCTTTTGATAGAGCAATTTTAAAACACTGTTTTTGTAGTATCTGCAATTGGATATTTGGAGGGCTTCTAGGCCAGTGCTGGAAAAGGAAATATCCGCACATTAAAAACTAGACAGAAGCATTCTCAGAAACTTCTTTCTGATGTGTGCATTCAACTCACAGAGTTGAACCTTCCTTCTGATAGAGCAGTTTTGACATACTCTTTTTGCAGAATTTCCAAGTCGATACTTGGAGCGATTGCATCCTCTGGTGGAAAAAGAAATATGTTCATATAAAAACTAGATGGAAGTATTCTTAGAAACTCCTTTGTGATGTATACGTTCAAGTCAGAGAGTTGAGTCAATCCTTTGATAGAGCAGTTTTGAAACACTCTTTTTGTAGGATCTGCAAGGGGATATTTGGAGCCCTTTAAGGCCTATGCTGGAAAAGGAAATATCTTCACATTAAAATTAGAAGAATTCTCAGAAACTCCTTTGTGATGTGTGCATTCAACTAACAGAGTTGAACCTTCCTTTTGATGTAGCAGTTCTGAAACACTCTTTTTGTATAATCTGCAAGTGTATAAATGGAGCGCTTTGAGGCCTAACCTGGAAAAAGATATATCTTCACATAAAACTAGACAGTGGCTTTCTCAGAATCTTGTTTGTGATGTATGCATTCAACTCACAGAGTTGAAACTTCCTTTTGATAGAGCAGTTTTGAAACCCTCTTTTTGTAGGATCTGCCAGTGGATATTTGAAGCCCTATAAGGCCTATGCTGGAAAAGGAAATATCTTCACTTAAAAACTAGACAGAAGGATTCTTAGAAACCTCTTTGTGATTTGTGCATTCTGTTCAAATAGTTGAACCTTCCTTTTGATAGAGCAGTTTTGAAACACTCCATTTGCAGAATCTGCAAGTGTTTATTTGGGGCACTTTGGGACCAATCCTGGTAAAAGATATATCTTCACATAAATACTAGACAGAAGCATTCTCAGAAACTTCTATGTGATGTTTGCATTCAACTCACAGAGTTGAATCTTCCTTTTGATTGAGTAGTTTTGAAACACTCTTTTTGTAGACTCTCCAAGTCGATATTTGGAGCGATTGCATCCTCTGGGGGGAAAACGAATATCTTCATATAAAAACTAGACAGAAGCGTTCCCAGAAACTTCTGTTTGATGTATGCTCTCAACTCACGGAGTTGAACCCACCTTTTGGTAGACTAGTTTTGAAGCACTCTTTTGTAGAATCTGCAAGTGGATATTTCGAGCGATTACAGCCTCTGGTCGAAAAAGAAATATCTTCATATAAAATCTAGAGAGAAGCGTTCTCAGAGACTAATTAGCGATGTGTGCTTTCAAATCACAAACTTGTACCTTCCTTTTGGTAGAGCAGTTTTGAAAGACTCGTTTTGTAGAATTTGCTAGTGGATATTTGCAGCGCTTTGAGGCCTCGGCTGGAAAAGGAAATATCCACATATAAAAACTAGACAGAAGCATTCTCAGAAACTCCTTTGTGATGTGTGCATTCAACTAACAGAGATGAACCTTCCTTTTGATAGAGAAGTTTTGAAACACTCTTTTCGTATAATCTGCAAGTGTATAAATGGAGTGCTTTGAGGCCTAAGCTGGAAAAGGAAATATCTTCACGTAAAAACTAGTGAGTAGCATTCTCAGAAACTTGTTTTTGATGTGTTCATTCAACTCACAGAGTTGAACTTTCCGTTTCATAGAGCAGTTTTGAAACCATCTTTTTCTAGAATCTGCAAGTGGATATTTGAAGCTCTTTAAGGATTATGCTGGAAAAGGAAATATCTTCACATAAAAACTAGACAGAAGCATTCTCAGAATCCTCTTTGTGATGTGTGCATTCAATTCACAGAGTTGAACCTTTCTTTCAATAGAGTAGTTTTGAAACACTCTTTTTGCAGAATTTTTAAGTGGATATTTGGAGCGATTTGAGGCCTATGGTAGAAAGGGAAATATCTCCTCATAAAAACTAGAGAGAAGCATTCTCAGAAACTTCACAGTGATGTGTGCATTCAACTCACAGAGTTGAACCTTCCTTTTGATAGAGCAGTTTTAAAACACTCTTTTTGCAGAATCTGAAAGTGGATATTTGGAGCAATTTGAAGTCTTCGTTGGAAAAGGGAATATCATCCAATAAACACTAGACAGAAGCATTCTCAGAAACTACATTGTGATGTGTGCATTCACCTTACAGAGTTCAACCTCTCTTTTCATAGAGCAGTTTTGAAACACTTTCTGTAGAATCTGTAAGTGCACATTTTTAGGGCTTTGAGGCCTTCGGTGGAAAAGGAAACAGCTTCCTATAAAAACTAGAGAGAAGCATTCTCAGCAACTTATTTGTGATGTGTGCTTTCAACTCAAGGATTTGAACCTTCCTTTGGATAGAGAAGTTTTGAAACACTTTTTTTGTAGAATCGGCTTGTGGGCATTTGAAGCGCTTTGAGGACTTCGGTGGAAAAGGAAATATCTTCACATAAAAACTAGACAAAAGCATTTTCAGAAACTCCTTTGTAATGTGTGCATTCAACTCACAGAGCTGAAACTTCTTTTTGATACTGCAGGTTTGAAACACTCTTTTTGTAGAATTTGCAAGTGGATATTTAGATCACTTTGAAGCCTTCGTTGGAAACGGGAATATCTTCAAATAAAAATTAGATGGAAGCATTCTTAGAAACTAGTTTGTGATGCGTGCTTTCAACTCACAGAGTTGAACCATTCTTTTGATAGTGTAGTTTTCAGCACTCCTTTTCTAGAATCTGCAAGTGGACATTTGGAGCACTTTGAGGCCTTTGGTGGTAATGAAAATATCTTCACATAAAAACTAGACAGAAGCATTCTCAGAAACTTCTTTGTGATGTGTGCATTGAACTCACAGCGTTGAACATAACTCTTCACAGAGTAGTTTTGAAACACTCTTTTTGTAGAATCTGGAAGGGGATATTTGCAGCACTTTTAAGCCTTCATTGGAAACGGGAATATCTTCACATAAAAACTAGACAGAAGCATTCTCAGAAACTTTTTTGTGATGTGTGCATTCAACTCACAGAATGGAACCTTCCTTTTGGTAGAGCAGTTTACATACATTGTTTTTGTAGAATCTGCAAGTGGATGTTTGGAGCAATTTGAAGTCTTCGTTGGAAAAGGGAATATCCTCCAATAAAAACAAGACAGAAACATTCTCAGAAAGCTACATTGTCATGTGTGCATTGAACTAACAGAGCAGAACCATTCTTTTGATTGAGCAGTTTGAAACATTTTTTGGTAGAACCTGCAGGCGGATATTTGGAGGGCTTTCAGGCCTCGGTGGAAAAGATATGCCTTCATATAAAAACTAGACAGAAGCATTCTCAGAAACTTCTTTGTGATGTGTGCATTCAACTAACAGAGTTGAACCATACTTTGAATAGACAAGTTTTGAAACACATTTTTGTAGAATCTGCTTGTGGACATTTGGAGTGCTTTGAGACCTTCAGTGGAAAAGGAAATACCTTCATATGAAAACTAGACAGAAACATTCTCAGAAACTACTTTGTGATATGTTCATTCCACTCACAGACTTGAGCCTTCTTTTTGATAAAGCAGTTATGAAACACTATTTTTGTAGATTCTGCAAGTGGATATTTGGAGCGCTTTGAGGCCTGTGGCAGAAAAGGAACTATCTTCACATAAAAACTAGACAGAATAATTCTCAGAAACTTCTTTGTGATGTGTGCACTAAACTCACAGATTTGAACTTTCCTTTTGATAGAGCAGTTTTGAAACGCTCTTTTTGTAGAGTCTCCAAGTGGACGTTTGGAACACTTTGAAGCCTTCGTTGGAAATGAGAATATCTTCAAATGAAAAGTAGACAGAATCATTCTCCGAAACTACTTGTGATGTGTGCAAGCAACTCACAGAGTTGAACATTTGTTTTTATAGAGTAGTTTTAAAACACTTTCTGGAGAATCTGAAAGTGGATATTTGGAGTGCTTTGAGGCCTCTGGTAGAAAAGGAAATATCTCCTCATAAAAAGTAGACAGAAATATTCTCAGAAAATTCTTTGTGATGTGTGCATTCAACTCACAGAGTGGAGCCTTCCTTTTTTTAGAGTAGTGTTGAAACATTTTTTTAATGATCTGCAAGTGGACATTTGTAGGGCTTTGGAGAATTCAGGGAAAAGGGTAATATCTTCACATAAATATTAGAAGCATTCTCAGAAACTTTGTAGTGATGTGTGCATTCAACTCAAAGAGTTGAACCTTCCTTTTGATAGAGCAATTTTGAAACACTCTTTTTGCAGAATCTGCATGTTAATATTGGGGGCGCTTTGAAGCCTTTATTCAAATGGGAATATCTTCAAATTAAAACTACACAGAAGCATTATCAGAAACTACTTTGTGATGCGTTCATTCAACTCACAGAGTTGAAACTTTCTTTTGATAGAGCAATTTTGAAACAGTCCTTTTGAAGTATCGTCAAGTGGACATTTTTAATGCTTTGAAGGCTATGGTGGAAAAGGAAATATCTTCAAATAACTAGACAGAAGCATTATCAGAAACTACTTTGTGATGTGTGTATTCAACTCACAGAGGGGAACATAACTTTTCGTAGAGCAGTTTTGAAACACTCTTTTTGTAGAACCTGAAAGTGGATAATTGAAGTGATTTGATGCCTTTGTTGGAGACGGGAATATCTTCAAAAAAAAAACTAGACAGAAGCATTCTCAGAAACTACTTTCTGATGTGAGCATTCAACTTATAGAGGTGAGTCTTCCTTTCGATAGAGTTGTTTTGAAACAGTCTTTTTGTAGATTTTGCAAGTGGATATTTGGAGTGCTTTGGGGCCTTTGGTAGTAAAGGGAATATCTTCACTTTAAAAATAGACAGAAACCTTCTCAGAAACTTCTTTGGATGGGTGCATTCAACTCTCAGAGTTGAAAGTTCCCTTTTATAGAGTAGTTTTGAAACACTCTTTATGTAGACACTGCAAGTGGATATTTGGACCGATTTGAGTCCTTTGTTGGAAACGGGAATATCTTCGCATAAAATCTAGACAGAAGCATTTTCAGATACTGCTTTGTGATATATGTATTCGAATCTCAGAGTTGAGCCTAACCTTCATAGCGCAGTTTTGAAACTTTCTTTGTGTAGAATATGCAATTGGTTATTTTGACCGCTTTGAGGCCTTCATTGCAAACGGGAATATCTTCACATAAAAACTAGTCCGAAGCACTCTTAGAAACTTCTTTGTGATGTGTGCATTCAATTCACAGAGTTGATTCTTCCTTTTGATAGAACAGTGTTGAAACTCTTTTTGAAGTATCTGCTAGTGGATATTTGGAGCGGTTTGAGGCCAATGCTGGAAAAGGAAATATCATCACATAAATTCCAGACAGAAGCATTCTCAGAAACTTCCTTGTGATGAGTGCATTCAGCTCACAGAGTTGAACCTTCCTTTTGATAGAGCAGTTTTGAAACACACTTTTTGTAGAATCTGCAAGTGGATATTTGGAGCGCTTTGAGGCCTGTGCTGGAAAAGGAAATATCCGCATATAAAAACTAGACAGAAGCATTATGAGAAATTCCTTTGTGATGTGTGCATTCAACTGACAGAATTGAACCTTTCTTTAGATAGAACAGTTTTGAATCACTCTTTTTGTAAAATTTGCAATGTATATATATAGTTCTTTGAGGCCAAAGCAGGAAAAGGAAATATCTCCACATAAAAACTAGAGAGTAGCATTCTCAGAAAGTTGTTTGGGATGTATGCATTCAACTCACAGAGTTGATCATTCCTTTTGATAGAGCAGTTTTGAAACACATTTTTGTAGAGTCTACAAGTGGATATTTGAAGCCCATTTAGGCCTATACTGGAAATGGAAATAACTTCACATAAAATCTATACAGAAGCATTCTCAGAATCTTCTTTGTTATGTGCACTTTCAACTCAGAGAGTTGAACCTTGCTTTTGATAGAGCAGTTTTGAAACACTCTTTCTGTGGAATCTAGAAGTGGCTATTTGGAGTGATTTCAGGCCAATGCTGGAAAAGGAAATATCTTCACCTAAAAACTATACAGAAGCATTCTCAGAATTTTCTTTGTGATGTATACATTCAATCCACAGAGTTGATCCTTTCTTTTGATAGAGGAGTTTTGAAACACTCTTTTTGTAGGATCAGCTAGTGGATATTTGGAGGGGTTTGAGGCCAATGCTGGAAAAGGAAATATCTTCACCTAAAAGCCAGACAGAAGCTTTCTCAGAAACTTCTTTGTGATGCGTGCATTGAACCCACAAAGTTGAACATTCCTTTTGATAGAGTAGCTTTGAAACACACTTTTTGTAGAGTCTGTAATTGGATATTTGGAGTGCTTAGAGGCCTGTGCTGGTAAAGGAAATATCTGCATGTAAAAACTAGAGAGAAGCATTTTCAGAAACTCCTTTGTGATGTGTGCATTCAACTCACAGAGTTGAACCTTCCTTTCAATAGAACAGTTTTGAAACACTCTTTTTGTATAATCTGCAAGTGTATATATGGAGTGCCTTGAGGCGTAAGATGGAAAAGGAAATATTTACACATAAAAATTAGACAGTAGCATTCTCAGAAACTTGTTTGTGATGTATGCATTCAGCTCGTAGAGTTGAACCTTCCTTTTGATTGAGCAATTTTGAAACAATCTTTTTGTAGTATCTGCAAGTGGATATTTGAAGCCCTTTAAGGCCTAGGCTGGAAAAGGAAATATCTTCACATTGAAACTAGAGAGAAGCATTCCTGAATCTTCTTTGCGATCTGTGCATTGAATTCACAGAGTTGAACCTTCTCTTTGATAGAGCAGTTTTGAAACACTCTTTTTGTAGAATCTGTTAAGTGGATATTTGGAGCGCATTGAGGCCAATGCTGGAAAAGGAAATATGTTCACCTAAAAACTAGGCAGAAGCATTCTCAGAAACTTCATTGTGATGTGTGCATTCAATTCACAGAGTTGAACTTTCCTTTTGATATAACAGTTTTGAAACACACTTTTTGTAGTATCTGCAAGTGGATATATGGGCGCTTTGAGACCTGTGCAGGAAAAGGAAATATCTACATATAAAAACTAGACAGAAGCATTCTCAGAAACTGCTTTGTGATGTGTGCATTCAACTCAAAGGGATGTACCTCGCTTTTGATAGAACAGTTTTGAAACACTTTTTATGAATCATCTGCAAGTGTATATATGGAGCGCTTTGAGGCCTAAGCTGGAAAAGAAGTTATGTTCACGTAAAACTAGAGAGTAGCATTCTCAAAAACTTCTTTGTGCTTTGTGCATTGAAGTCACAGAGTTGAACCTTCCTTTTGATCAAGTAGTTTTGAAAAACTCTTTTCGTAGAATCTGCAATTGGATATTTGGAACTCTTTGAGGCCTATGCTTTAAAAGGTAATATCTTCCCATAAAAAGTAGAGAAAAGCAGTCTCAGGAAGTTCTTTTTGATGTGTGCATTCAACTCACAGAGTTGAATATTCCTTTTGATAGAGAAGTTTTCAAACACTCTTTTTGCAGAATCTGCAGGCAGATATTTGAAGCCCTTTAAGTCCTATGCTGGAAAAGGAAATATCTTCCCATTAAAAGTAGACAGAAACATTCTTAGAAACTTCTTTGTGATGTGTGCATTCAATTCATAGATTTGAACCTTCCTTTTGATTGAGCAGTTTTGAGACACTCTTTTTGGAGTATCTGCAAGTGGATGTTTGGAGGGCTTTGAGGCCTCTGCTTTAAAAGGAAATATCTTCCCATAAAAAGTACAGAGAAGCTTTCTCAGGAACTTCTTTTTGATGTGTGCATTCAACTCACACATTTGAACCTTCCTTTTGATAGAGCAGTTTTGAAACACTCTTTTTCTAGAATATGGAAGTGTATATTTGGAGCAATTTGAAGCCGTCTTTGGAAACGGGAATATCTTCACATAAAAACTACACAGAAACTTTGTCAGAATCTACTTTTGATGTGTGCATTCAGCTGACAGTGTTGAGCTTTCCTTCCAATACAGAAATTTTGAAACTGACTAATTGTAGAATCTGCCATTGGATATTTGGAACTCTTTGAGTCCAATGGTAGGAAAGTAAACATCTTCACTTAATAAATAGACAGAAGCATTCTCAGAAACTTCTTTGTGATGGGTTCATTCAACTCACAGGATTGAAAATAACTTTCCATAGAAAAGTTTTGTAACGCTCTTTTTGTAGGATCTGCAAGTGGATATTTGAATCGCTTTGAGGCATTCACTGGAATCAGGAATATCTTCACATAAAAAGTAGACAGAAGCATTCTCAGAAACTACTTTGTGATGTTTGAGTTCAACTCACAGTTTTGAAACTTTCTTTTGATAGAGCAGTTTTGAAACACTCTTTTTGTAGAATGTGCAAGTGGATATTTGGAACACATTGAAACATTCATTGGAAGCGGGAATATCTTCAAATAACATCTAGACAGAAGCATTCCCCAAAACTTGACCTGTGGAGTGCATTTAGGTTCTTCTGTGGAAAAAGAAATATCTTGACATGAAAACAAGACAGAAGCGTTCTCAGAAACTGCTTTGTGATGTGAGCATTCAACTCACAGAGGTGGGCCTTCCTTTTGATATAGCTGTTTTGAAACACTCCTTTAGTAGTATTTGCCAGGGGATATTTGGACCGATTTGAGGCCTTCGTTGGAAACAGGAATATATTCACATAAGAACTAGACAGAACTATTCTCGGAAAATACTTTATGATGTGTGCATTCAACTCACAGTGTTGAACCTTCCTTTCGATAGAGCAGTTTTGAAATACTCTGTAGAATCTGCAAGAGGATACTTGGACTCATTTGAGGGCTTCGTTGGAAACGGGAATATGTTCACATAAAAGCTAGACAGAATCACTTTCAGAAACTTGTTTGTGATGTTTGCATTCAGCTCACGGAGTTGAACATAACTTTTCACAGAGTAGTTTTGAAACACTCTTTTTGTAGAATCTGCAAAGTGATATTTGGAGCGCTTTGAAGCATTCATTGGAAATGGGAATATTTTCATATAAAAACTAGACAGAAGCATTCTCAGAAACTACTTTTTGATGTGTGCATGCAACTCACAGATTTGATCCTTTCTTTTGATAGAAGAGTTTTCAAACACTGTTTTAGTAGAATCTGCAAATGGATATTTTTATCGCTTTGGGGGCTATGCTGTAAAGTAAATATCTTCAAATAAAACTAGACAGAAGCTTTCTCAGAAACTTGTTTGTGATGTGTGCATTCAGCTTACAGAATTGAACATAACTTTTTGTAGAGCGGTTTTGAAACTCTCTTTTTGTAGAATCTGCAAAGGGATAGTGGGAGCGCTTTGAAGCATTCATTGGAAATGGGAATATTTTCAAAAAAAACCAGACAGATGCATTTTCAGAAAGTAGTTTTTAATGTGTGCATTCAACTCACAGATTGGAACCTTTCTTTTGATAGAGGAGTTTTGAAACACTGTTTTTGTAGAATTTACAAATGGATATTTTAAGCGCTATGAGGGTTACGCTGGAAAAGTAAATATCTTCAAATAAAAACTAGACAGAAGCATTCTCAGGAACATGATTGTGATATGTGCATTCTGCTCACATAGTTGAACATAACTTTTCATAGAGCAGTTTCGAAACCCTCTTTTTGTAGAATCTGCAAAGTGATAGTTGGAGTGCTTTGAAGCATTAGTTGGAAAAGGAAATATTTTCAAAAAAAAACATAGACAGAAGCATTCTCAGAAACTAATTTTTGATGTGTGTACTCAACTCACAGAATTGAGACTTTCTCTTGATAGAGGAGTTTTGGAACACTGTTTCTGTAGAATCTGCAAATGGATTTTTTTTTTGCGTTTTGAGGGCTATACTGGAAAAGTAAATATCTTCAAATAAAAACTAGACAGAAGCATTCTCAGAAACTTCTTTGTGATGTATGCATTCAACTCACAGACTTGAAACTTTCTTTTGACAAAGCAGTTTTGAAACCCTCTTTTTGTAGAAACTGTAAGTGGATACTTGGAGTGCTTTCAGGCCTATTGTTGAAAAGGAAATATCTTCACATAAAAACTAGACAGATGAATTCTCAGAAACTTCTTTGTGATTTGCGCATTCAACTCAAAGAGTTACAGTTTCCTTTTGACAGAGCACCTTGAAATACTCTCTTTGTAGAATCTGCAAGTGAATATATGGAACGATTTGAAGCCTTCGTTGGAAACGGGATTATCATCAAATAAAAACTGTACAGAAGCATTCTCAGAAACTAGTTTGTGATGGGGCATTAAACCCACAGGTTTCAGCCTTCCTTTTGACAGAGCCGTTTTGAAACTCTCTTTCTGTAGAATCTGCAGGTGGATATTTGGAGGGCTTTGAGGCCTATGATAGAAAAGGAAATATCTTCAAATAAAAACGAGACAGAAGCATTCTCAGAAACTTCTTTGTGATGTGTGAATTGAACTCACAGAGTTAAGCCTTCTTTTTGATAGAGCAGTTTGAGACACTTTTTTGTAGAATCTGCAAGTGGAAATTTTGAGCACTTTGAGACCTTTGGAGGAAAAGGAAATATCTTCAAATAAAAACTAGACAGAAGCATTCTCAGAAACTTCTTTGTGATGTGTGCACTCAACTCAAACAGTGGAAACTTCCTTTTGATAGAGCAGTTTTGAATCGCTCTTTTTGTAGAATCTGCAAGTGGATATTTGGAACGTTTTGAAGCCTTCATTGGAAACGGGAATATCTTCAATTAAAAACTAGACAGAAGCATTCTCAGGAACTACTTTGTGATGTCTGCATTTAACTCACAGAATTTGAAATTTGTTTCGATAGAGCAGTTTTGAATCACTCTTTTTGTAGGATCTGCAAGTGGACATTTTGAGCGCTTTCAGTTCTATGGTCGAAAACAAAATATCTTCACATAAAAACTAGACAGAAGCATTCTCAGAAACTTCTTTGTGATGTTTGCATTCAACGCACATAGTTGAAAATACATTTTCATAGATCAGTGTTGAAACGCTCTTTTTGAAGTACCTGCAAGAGATATTTGGAATGATTTGAGGCATTCGTTGGAGACGGGAATATCTTCACATAAAAACAAGACAGAAACAGTCTCAAAAACTGCTCTGTGATGTGCGCATTCAACATGCACTGTTGAACATTACTTTTTGTAAGGCAGTTTTGAAACACTCTTTTTGCAGAATCCGCAAGTGGATATTTGGACTGCTTTGAGGCCGTAGTTGGAAACGGAAATATCTTTGCATAAAACTAGACAGAAGTATTCTCAGAAAATTCTTTGTAATGTGTGCATTCAACTCACAGCTTTGAACCTTCCTTTTGATAGAGCAGTTTTAAAACACTCTTTTTGTAGAATCTGCAAGGGGATATTCCGACTGATTTTAGGCCTTCGTTGGAAATGGGAACATCTTCACATAAGAACTATACAGGAGCATTCTCAGAAAGTTCTTCATGATGTGTGCATTCATCTCACAGAGTTGAACCTTCCTTTTGATAGAGGAGTTTTGAATCCCTTGTTTGGTAGAATCTGCAACGGGAAATTTGGAGCACTTTGAAGAGCTCAGTGTAAAAGGAAATACCTTCACATAAAAAATAAAAGCATTCTCAGAAACTCCTTAGTGATCTGTGCATTCAGCTCACAGAGTTGAAACTTCCTTTTGATACAGCAGTTTAGAAACACTCTTTTTGTACAATCTGCAAGTGGATATTTGGAGCAGTGTGAAGCCTTCATTGGAAACGGGAATATCTTCACATAAAAACTAGACAGAAGGAGTCTTACAAAATTCCTTGTCATGTGTGCATTCAATTCACAGAGTTGAACATAGCTTTTCATAGAGCAGTTGTGAAATACTCTTTTTGAAGAACCTGCAAGTGGATAATTGGACTGGATTTGTGGTCTTCATTGGAAACGTGAATATCTTCATTTAAAAAGTAGACAGAAACATTCTCAGAAACTTCTTTGGGATATGTGCATTCAACTCACAAATTTGAACCTTCCTTTTGATAGAGCAGATTTGAAACAGTCTTTTAGTAGAATCTGCACGTGGATATTTGGAACGCTTGGAAGCCTTTGTTGGAAACGGGAACACCGTCAAATAAAAATTACACAGAAGCATTCTCAGAAACTTCTTTGTGATGTGTGCATTCAACTCACAGATATGAACCTTCGTTTTCTTAGAGCTGTTTTGAAACACTCCTTTTGTAGTTTCCGCAAGTGGATATTTGAAGCGCTTTGAAGCCTTCATTGGAAACGGGAATATCTTCAAATAAAAACTAGACAGTAGCAGCCTCAGAAACTACTTTTTGATGTGTGCATTCAACTCACAGAGTTGAACCATCGTTTTGATAGACCAGTTTTGAATCACTTTTTTTCTAGGATCTGCAAGTGGGTATTCCGAGCGTTTTCAGCCCTTTGGTAGAAAAGGAAATATCTTCACATTAAAACTACACATAAGTATTCTCACAATCTACTTTCTGATGTGTGCATTCAACTAGCAAAGCTGGATCTTCCTTTTGATAGAGGAGTTTTGAAACATTCTTTTTGTAGAACCTGCAAGTGGATATTTTCAGTGATTTGAGGCACATGGTAGAAACGGAAATATCTTCACATAAAAGCTAGATAGAAGCATTCTCAGAAACTTCTTTGTGATGTGTGCATTCAACACACAGGATTGAACCTTTCTTTTGATAAAGAAGTTTTGAATCACCCTTTTTTATTTATTTATTTATATTATTATTATACTTTAGGTTTTATGGTACATGTGTGCAATGTGCAGGTTAGTTACATATGTATATATGTGCCATGCTGGTGCACTGCACCCACTAACTCCTCATCTAGCATTAGATATATCTCCCAAAGCTATCCCTCCCCCTTTTGGAGAATCTGCAAATGGACATTATTATCGCTTTGAGGGCTATGGTGGAAAAGGAAATATCTTCAACAAAAAACTAGACAGAAGCATTCTCAGAAACTACTTTTTGATGTTTGCTTTCAAATCACAGAGTTGATCATACCTTTATGGAGAGCAGTTGTGAAATACTGCTTATCAAGAATCTGCAACTGGATATTTGGACCGATTTGAGGCCTTCATTGGAAACGAGAATACCTTCACATAAAAACTAGACAGAAGCATTCTCAGAAACTTCATTGCTATGTGTGCATTCAACTCACAGAGTTGAACATAACTTTTCATAGAGCACTTTTGAAACACTCTTTTTGTAGAATCTGCAAGTGGATATTTGTACCGCCTTGAGGCCTTCATTGTAAACGGGAATATATTCAAATAAAAACTAGAGAGAAGCATTCTCATAAACTTCCTTGTGATGTGTGCATTCAACTCACAGAGTTGAACCTTTCTTTTGATAGTGCAGTTTTAAAACATTATTTTTGTAGGATATGAAAGTAGATATTTGGAGCGCTTCCAAGCCTTCGTTGGAAACAAGAATATCTTCAATTAAAAACTAGAGAAAGCATTCTCAGAAACGTCTTTGTGATGTGTGCATTCAACTCACAGATTTGAACATACCTTGTAATAGAGGAATTGTGAAACACTCTTTTTGAAGAACCTGTGAGTGGATATTTGGAAAGATTTGAAAACTTCATTGGAATCAGGAATATCTTTACAAAAAAACTAGGTAGAAGCATTCTCAGAAACTTCTTTGTGATGTGTGCATTCATCTCACAGAGTTGAAACTTCATTTTGGTAGAGCAGTTTAGAAACACTCTTTTTGTAGAATCTGCAAGTGGATATTCGGAGCGCTTTGAAGCCTTCATTGGAAACGGGAATATGTTCGCATGAAAGGTAGACAGAAGGATTCTCAGAAAGTTCCTTGTCATGTGCGCATTCAACTCACAGAGTTGAGCCTTCATTTTGTTAGAGCTGTTTTGAAACACTCTTTCTGTAGGATCTGCATGTGGATATTTGGAGTGCTTTCAAACCTTCCCTGGAAATGGGAATATCTTCAAATAAAAACTAGAGAGAAGCATTCTCAGAAACAACTTTGTGATGAGTGCATTCAACTCACAGATTTGAAAATACCTCTTCATAGAGCAGTTGTGAAATAATCTTTTTGAAAAACCTTCAAGTGGATATTTGGACCGGATTTGTGCTCTTCATTGGAAACGGGAATATCTTCATCTAAAAACTAGACAGAAGCATTCTTAGAAACTTCTTTGAGATGTGTGCATTCAACTCACTAAGTTGAACCTTCCTTTTGATTGAGCAGTTTTGAAACACTCTTTTTGTAGACTATGCAAGTGGATATTTGGAATGCTTGGAAGCCTTCGTTGGAAATGGAAACAATTTCAAATAAAAATTTCACAAAAGCATCCTCAGAAACTTCTTTGTCATGTGTGCTTTTAACTCACAGAATTGAACCTTCGTTTTGTTAGAGCTGTTTTGAAACACTATTTATGTAGGATCCGCAAGTGGATATCTGCTGTGCTTTGAAGCCTTCGTTGGAAACGGGAATATGTTCAAATAAAAACTAGACAGTAGCATTCTCAGAAACTACTTTTTGATGTGTATATTCATCTCACAGTGTTAAACCTTCCTTTTGATGGACCAGTTTTGAATCACACTTTTTGTAAAATCTGCAAGTGGACATTCGGAGCGCTTTCTGGCCTGTGGTAGAAAAGGAAATATCTTCACATTAAAACTAGACATAAGCCTTCTCACAAACTACTTTATGATTTGTGCATTCAACTCGCAGAGATGAACCTTCCTTTTGAAAGAGGAATTTTGAAACAGTCTTTTTGTAGAACCCACAAGTGGATATTTGGAGAGATTTGAGGCTTATGGTAGAAAAGGAAATATCTTCACATAAAAACTAGAAAGAAGCATTGTCAGAAACTTCGTTGTGTTGTGTGCATTCAACACACAACTTTTTGTGGAATCTGCAATTGGATATTTGGAGTGCTTGGAAGCCTTCGTTGGAAACGGGAATATCTTCACATAAAAACTAGACAGAAGCATTCTCAGAAACTTCTTTTTGATGTTTGCATTCAAATCACAGTGTTGAGCATACCTTTTGATAGAGCAGTTTTGAAACACTCTCTTTGTGGAATCTGCAAGTGGACAGTTGTTGCGCTTTGAGGGCTATGGTGGAAAAGGAAATATCTTCAAATAAAAATTAGACACAAGGATTCTCAGAAACATATTTCAGATGTGTGCATTCAACTCACAGACTTGAACCTTCCTTTTGATAGCACTATTTTGAAACACTCTTTTTGTAGAATATGAAAGTGGATATTTGGAGCGATTCAAAGCCTTCCTTGGAAACGGGAATATCTTCAAACAAAAACTAGACAAAGCATTCTAGGAAACACCTTTGGGATATGTGCATTCATTCACAGATTTGAACATACCTTTTAATAGAGCAGTTGTGAAAGACTCTTTTTGAAGAACCTGTGATTGGATATTTGGAACGATTTGGGAACTTCATTGGATATGGGAATATCTTCACAGAAAAACTGGATAGAAGCATTCTCAGAAACTTCTTTGTGGCGTGTGCATTCAGCTCACAGAGTTGAAACTTCCTTTTGATAGAGCAGTTTAAAAACACTCTTTTTGTAGAATCTGCAAGTGGATATTTGGAGTGCTTGGAAGCCTTCGTTGGAAATGGGAATATCTTCACATAAAAGCTAGACAGAACCATTCTCAGAAAGTCCTTTGTCATGTGCATATTCAACTAACAGTGTTGAACCTTCATTTTGATAGGGCGGTTTTGAAACACTCTTTCTATAGGATGTGCAAGTGGATATTTGGAACGCTTTGAAGCCTTCCTTGGAAACCGGAGTATCTTCAAATAAAAACTAGACATATGCATTCTCAGAGACTTCTTTGTGATGTGTGCATTCAACTCACAGGGTTGAACCTTTCTTTTGATAGAGCAGTTTTGAAACACTCTCTTTGTGGAATCTACAAGTGGACAGTTTTAGAACTTTGAGAGCTATGGTGAAAATGGAAATATCTTCAAATAAAAATTAGACACAAGCATTCTTAGAAACTTCTTTGAGATGTGTGCATTCAACTCACAGAGTTGAACACAGCTTTTCATAGAGCAGTTGTGAAATACTCTTTTTGAAGAAACTGCAAGTGGATATTTGGACTGGATTTGTGGTTTTCATTGGAAACAGGAATATCTTCATCTAAAAACTAGACAGAAGCATTCTCAGAAACTTCTTTGGGATGTGTTCATTCAACTCACAAAGTTGAACCTTCCTTTTGATAGAGCAGTTTTGAAACCCTCTTTTTGTAGAATCTGCAAGTGGATATTTGGAACGCTTGGAAGCCTTCCTTGGAAACGGAACACCTTCAAGTAAAAACTACACAGAAGCATCCGCAGAAACTTCTTTGTGATGTTTGCATTCAACTCAGAGTGTTGAATCTTCGTATTGTTAGAGCTGTTTTGATACACTCTTTTCGCAGGATCCGCAAGTGGATATTTCAAGCGCTTTGAAGCCTTCGTTGGAACCGGGAATACCTTCAAATAAAAACCAGATGGTAGCATTCTCAGAAACTACTTTTTGATGTGTACACTCAACTCACAGATTTGAAGATTCCTTTTGATAGACTAGTTTTGAATCACTCTTTTGTAGAATCTGCAAGTGGAAATTCAGAGCACTTCCAGGCCTGTGGAAGAAAAGGAGATATCTTCACATGAAAACTAGACAGAAGCATTCTCAGAAAGTTCATTGTGATGTGTGAATTCAGCTCACAGAGTTGAACATAACTTTTCAAACAACAGTTTTGAAACACTCTTTTTGTAGAATCTGCAAGTGGATATTTGGACCGCTTTGAGGCCTTCATTGGAAATGGGAATATATTCAAATAAAAACTAGACAGAAGCATTCTCAGAAACTTCTTCATGATCTGTGTATTCAACTCACAGGTTTGAACCTTTCTTTTGATAGAGCAGTTTTGAAACACTCTCTTTGTAGAATCTGCAAGTGGAAAGTTGCAGCGCTTTGAGGACTATGGTGGAAAAAGAAATATCTTCACATAAAAACTAGACAGAAGCATTCTCAGAAACTTCTTTGAGATCTGTGCATTCAACTCACAGAGTTGAACCTTCCTTTAGATAGCACAGTATTGAAACACTCTTTTTGCAGAATATTCTAGTGAATATTTGGAGTGATTCAAAGCCTTCATTGTATCCGGGAATATCTTCAAATAAAAACTAGACAAAGCATTCTGAGAAACATCTTTGTGATGTGTGCATGCAACTCACAGACTTGAACATACCTTTTAATACAGCAGTTGTGAAACACTCTTTTTGAAGAAACTGTGATTGGATATTTAGAATGATTTGAGGTCTTCATTGGAAACGGGAATATCTTCACAAAAAACTAGATAGAAACATTCTCAGAACCTTCTTTGTGATGTGTGCATTCAGCTCACAGGGTTGATATTTCCTTTTGATAGAGCAGTTTAGTGACACTCTTCTTGTAGAATCTGCTAGTGAATACTTGGGGCACTTTGAAGCCCTCTTTGGAAACGGGAATATCTTCACATAAAAATTAGACAGAAGCATTCCCAGAAAGTTCTTTGTCATGTGTGCATTCAACTCACAGATTTGAACTTTCATTTTGTTAGAACTGTTTTGAAACACTCTTTTTGTAGAATCTGTAAGTGGATATTTGGAGCGCTTTGAAGCCTTTGTTGGAAATGGGAATATTTTCACATAAAAACTAGACAAAAGCATTCTCAGAAAGTTCTATGACATCTCTGCATTCAACTCACAGAGGTGAACTTTCATTGTCTTAGACTTGTTTGGAGACACTCTTTTTGTAGGATCTGGAAGTGCATATTTGGAGCGGTTTGAAGCCTTCATTGGAAACTGGAATATCTTCACATAAAAACTAGACAGAAGCATTCTCTGAAACTACTTTGTGATGTGTGCAATCAACTCACAGATTCGAACATAGCTTTTCATAGAACACTTGTGAAATACTGTTTTTGAAGGACCTGCAAGTGGATAATTGGATCGAATTTCTGGTCCTCATTGGAAAGAGGAATATCTTCATCTAAAAAGTAGACAGAAGCATTATCAGAAACTTCTTTGGTATGTGTACATTCAACCCACAGAGTTGATCCTTGCTTTTCATAGAGCAGTTTTGAAACACTCTTTTTGTAGAATCTGAAAGTGGATATTTTGAGCACTGTGAGGCCTATGCTGGAAAACGAAATATCTTCACAAAAAAACTAGATTGAAGTCTTCTCAGAAACTTCTTTGTGATGTGCGCATTCAACTCACAGACTTCAACATTCCCTTTGATAGGGCAGTTTTGAAACACTCCTTTGTACAATCTTCAACTGGATATTTATAGCCCTTTGAGGCCCATGTGGAAAAAGGAAATATCTTCACATAAAAAGTATGCAGAAGCATTCTCAGAAATTTCTCTGTGCCTTGTGCATTCAACTCACAGTGTTGAACCTTCCTTTTGGTAGAGCCGTTTGAATACCTTTTTTTAGGTTGTGCAAGTGGATATATCGGGCCCTTTGAGGCCTATGGTGGAAAAGGAAATATCTTCACATAAAAACTACACAGAAGCATTCTCAAAAACTTCTTTGTGATGAGTGCATTCAACTCACAGACTTGAACCTTCTTTTTGATAGAGCAGTTTGGAAACACTCTTTTTGTAGAATCTGCAAGTGGATATTTTCAGGTCTTTGAGGCCTATGCTGGAAGAGGTAATATCTTCACATAAAACTAGACAGAAGCATTCTCAGAAACTTCATTGTGATGTGGGCATTCAACTCACAGAGATGAACCTTCCTTTTGAGAGAGCAGTTTAGAAACACTCTTTTTGAAGATTCTGCAAGTGGATATTTGGAGCGATTTGAGGCCTATGCTGGAAAAGGAAATATCTTCACATAAAAACTAGACGGAAACATTCTCAGAAACTTCTCTGTGCTTTCTGCATTCAACTCACAGAGTTGAACCTTCCTTTTCATAGAGCAGTATTGAAACACTCTTTTTGTAGAATCTGCAAGTGGATATTTGGAATGCTTAGAGGTCTATGACAGAAAAGGAAATATCTTCACATAAAAAGTATACAGAAGCATTCTCAGAAACTTCTGTGTGCTTTGTGCATTCCCCTCACAGAGTTGAACCTACCTTTTGATAGATCAGTTTTGAAACACTCTTTTTGTAGTATCTTCAAGTGGATACTTGGAGCTCTTTAAGGCCTATGCTGGAAAAGGAAATATCTTCACATAAAAACAAGACAGAAATATTCTCAGAAATTTCTCTGTGCTTTGTGCATTCAGCTCACAGAGTTGAACTCTCCTTTTCATACAGCAGTATTGAAACACTCTTTCTGTAGAATCTGCAAGTGGATATTTGGCGCGCTTTGAGGACTATAATGGAAAAGGAAATCTCTTCACATAAAAAGTATACAGAAGCATTCTCAGAAACTTCTCCCTGCTTTGTACATTCCACTCACAGAGTTCAACCTTCCTTTTGATATATCAGTTCAGAAACACTCTTTTTGTAGAATCTTCAAGTGGATATTTGGAGCAGTTTGAGGCCTATGCTGGAAAAGGAAATATATTCACGTTAATACTAGACAAAAACATTCTGAGAAACTTCCCTGTGCTTTGTGCATTCAGTTGAAAGAGTTGAACCTTCCTTTTGATGGAGCAGTTTTGAAACAGGCATTTTGTAGGATCTGCAAGTGGATATTTCTAGTGCTTTGAGGCCTAAGCTGGAAAACGAAATATCTTTACATAAAAATTACACAGAAGCATTCTTATAAACTTCTTTCTTATGAGTGCACTCGACCCACAGACTTGAACCTTCCTTTTGATAGAGCAGTTATGAAACACTCTTTTTGTAGAATCTGTAAGTGGATATTTGGAGGGCTTTGTGGCCTATGCTGGAAAAGGACATATCTTCACATAAAAAGTAGACAGAAGCATTCATAGAAACAACTTTGTGATGTGTGTATTCAACTGACAGAGATGAACATTCATTTTGATAGAATAGTTTTGAAAATCTCTTTTTGTAGAATCTAAAAGTGGGTATTTGGAGCGCTTTGAGGCCTATGCTGGAAAAGTAGGTATCTTCACATAGAAACTAGACAGAAGCATTCTCAGATACCTCTTTGTGAGGTGCACATTGAACTCACAGGGTTCAAACTTCCTTTTGATAGAACAGTTTTAAAACACTCTTTTTGTAGACTCTGCAACTGGATATTTGGATGTGCTTTAAGTCCTATGCTGGAAAAGTAAGTATCTTCACATATAAAGTAGACAGAAGAATTCTCAGAAACTTCTTTGTGATGTGTGCATTCAACTCACAGAGTTCAACCTTCCTTTTGATAGAACAATTTTAAAACCCTCTTTTTGTAGAATCTGCAAGTGGATATTTGGGGTGCTTTGAGGCCTATGCTGGAAAAGGAAATAACTTCAAATAGAAACTTGACAGAAGCATTCTCAAAAACTTCTTCATGACGTGTACATTCAACTCATAGAGTGGATCCCTGCTTTTCATAGAGCAGTTTCTAAACACTCTCTTCGTAGGATCTGAATGTGGATATTTGAAGCGCTTTGAGGCCTATGCTGGAAAAGGAAATATCTTTAAAAAAAACTAGACAGAAGCATTCTGAGAAACTTTTTTGTGATGTGTGCATTCAACTCAGACAGTTGAAACTTCCCTTTAATTGAGCAGTTTCAAACACCCTTTTTGTAGGATCTGCAAGTGGATATTTGGAGCGCTTTGTGGCCTATGCTGGAAAAGGAAATATCTTCACATAAAAACTAGACAGAAGCATTCTCAGAAACTTCATTGGATGGAGGCATTCAACTCACAGAGTTGAACCTTCCTTTTGAGAGAGCAGTTTAAAAACACTCTTTTTGAAGAATCTGCAAGTGGATATTTGGAGCACTTTGAGGCCTATGCTGGAAAAGGAAATATCTTCACAAAAAAACTAGACGGAAGCATTCTCAGAAACTTCTCGGTACTTTGCACATTCAACTCACAGAGCTGGACCTTCCTTTTCATAGAGCAGTATTGAAAAACTCTTTTTGTAGAATCTGCAAGTGGATATTTGGAGCGCTTAGAGGCTTATGATGGAAAAGGACTTATATTCACATAAAAAGTGTACAGAAGTATTCTCAGAAACTTCTCTCTGCTTTGTGCATTGAACTCACAGAGTTCAACCTTCCTTTTGATTGGTCAGTTCTGAAACACTCTTTTTGTAGAATCTTCAAGTGAATATTTCAAGGGCTTTGAGGCCTATGCTGGAAAAGGAAATATCTTCACGTACAAACTGGACAGAAACATTCTGAGAAACTTCCCTGTGCTTTCCGCAATCAACTGACAGAGTTGAACCTTCCTTTTGATAGAGCAGTTTTGAAACCGCCATTTTGTAGGATCTGCAAGTGGATATTTCTAGTGCTTTGAGGCCTATGCTGGAAAAGGAAATATCTTTACTTAAAAACTACACAGAAGCATTCTCACAATCTTCTTTCTTAAGAGTACACTCAACTCATAGACTTGAAACTTGCTTTTGATAGAGCAGTTTTGAAACACTCTTTTTGTAGAATCTGCAAGTGGATATTTGGAGCGCTTTGTGGCCTATGCTGGAAAAGGTCATATCTTCACATAAAAAGTACACAGAAGCATTCTTAGAAACTTCTTGGTGATGTGTGCATTCAACTGACAGAGATGAAGGTTCCTTTTGATAGAGCAGTTTTGAAACACTCTCTTTGTAGAATGTGAAAGTGGATATTCGGAGCGCTTTGAGGCCCATGCTGGAAAAGTAAGTATCTTCACAGGGAAACTAGACAGAAGCATTTTCAGAAACTTCTTTGTGATGTGCACATTCAACTCACAGAGTTCAACGTTCCTTTTGATAGAAGAGTTTTAAAACACTCTTTTTGTAGAATCTGCAAGTGGATATTTGGAGCGCTTTCAGGCGTATGCTGGAAAAGGAAGTATGTTCACATAAAAACTAAACGGATACATTCTCAGAAAGTTCCCTGGGCTTTGTGTATTCAACTCACAGAGTTGAACCTTCCTTTTGAAAGAACAGTTTTGAAACACGCTTTTTGTAGAATCTGCAAGTGGATATTTGGAGCGCTTTGAGGCTTAAGCTGGAAAAAGAAGTATCTTCATATAGAAACTAGACGGAAGCATTCTCACAAACTTGTTTGTGATGTGCGCATTCAACGCAGAGAGTTGAACCTTCCTTCTGATAGGGGAGTTTTGAAATACTCTTTTTGCAGAATCTGCAAGTGGATATTCGGAGTGCTTTGAGGCCTACTCTGTAAAAGGAAGTATCTTCCCATAGAAACTAGACAGAAGCATTCTTGCAAACTTCTTTGTGATGTGTGCATTCAACTCACAGAGTTGAACCCTGCTTTTCATAGAACAGTTTGGAAACAGTCTTTTTGTAGAATCTGCATGTGGATATTTGGAGGGCTTTGAGGACTAAGCTGGAAAAGGAAATATCTTCACATAAAAAGTAGACAGAAGCATTCTTAGAAACTTCTTTGTGATGTGTGCATTCAACACACAGAGTTGAACCTTCCTTCTGATAGAGCAGTTTTGAAACACTTTTTGTAGAATCTTCCAATGAATATATGGAGTGCTTTGAGGCCTATGCTAGAAAAGGAAATATCTTCTCATGAAAACTGGACAGAAGCATTCTCAGAAACTTCCCAGTGCTTTGTGCATTGAACTCATGGAGTTGAACCTTCCTTTTGATAGAGCAGTTTTGAAACACCCTTTTTGTAGGATATGCAAGTGGATATTTGGAGCGCTTTGAGGCCTACGCTGGAATAGGAAATATCTTCACATAAAAACTGCAGAGAAGCATTCTAAGAAACTTCTCTTTGCTTTGTGCCTTCAACTCACAGAGTTGAACATTCCTTTTGATAGGGCAGTTCTGAAACACTCTTGTAGAATCTGTAAGTGGTTAGATGGAGAGCTTTGAAGCCTATGTTGTAAAAGGAAATATCTTCACATAAAAACTAGACAGAGGCATCCTCGGCAAGTTCTTTGTGATGAGTGCATTCAACTCACAGAGTTGAACCTTCCTTTTGATAGAACAGTTTTGAAACACACTTTTTGTAGGATCTGCAAGATGATATTTGGACTGCTGTTAGGAATACGCTGGAAAAGGAATATCTTCACAGAGAAACTAGACAGAAGTATTCTCAGAACCTTCTGTGTGATGTGAGCATTCAACTCACGGAGTTGAAACTACCTTTTCGTTGAGCAGTTATAAAACACGCTTTTTGTAGAATCTGCAAGTGGATATATGGAGCGCTTTGGGGCCCGTGCTGGAAAAGGAAATATCTTCACATAAAAACTACACAGAGGGATTCTCAGAAACTTCTTTGTGATAATTACCTTCAACTCACAGACTTGAACCTTAATTTTGATAAAGCAGTTTGTAAATACCCTTTTTGAGGAGTCTGCAAGTGGATATTTGGAGCGGTTTGAGGCCCATGCTGGAAAAGGAAATATTTTACATAAAAACTAGACAGAAGCATTCTCAAAAACTTCCCCGTGCTTTGGGCATTCAGCTCACAAATTTGAACCTTCCTTTTGATAGAACAGTATTGAAACACTCTTTTTGTGTTATCTGCAAGTGGGTATTTGGATGGCTTAGCCGCCTATGATGGATAAGGTAATATCTTCACATAAAATGTAGACAGAATCATTCTCGGAAACTTCTCTGTGCTTTGTGTATTCAACTCACAGAGTTGATCCTTCCGTTTCATAGAGCAGTTCTGAAACAGTCTTTTTGTAGAATCTGCAAATGGATATTTGGAGAGATTTGAGGCCTATGCAGGACAAGGAAATATCTTCACATAAAAACTAGACAGAAGCATTCCCAGAAACTTCCCTGTGCTTTGGGCATCAACTCACAGAGTTGAAACTTCTTTTTGATAAAGCGGTTTTGAAACATCCTTTTTGAAGAATCTGCAAATGGATATTTGGAGGGCTTTTAGGCCCATGTTGGAAAAGGAAATATCTTTACATTAAATCTACACAGAAGTATTCTCAGAAACTTCTATGTGATCAGTGCATTCAACTCACAGACTTGAACTTTCCTTTTGATAGAGCATTTTTTAAACACTCTTTTTGTAGAATCTGCAAGTGGATATTTGGAGTGCTTTGAGGCCTATGCTGGAAAAGGAAGTATCTTCACATAAAAAGAAGACAGAAGCATTCTTAGAAACTTCTTTTTGATGTGTGCATTTAACTCAGAGTGTTGAAATTTCCTTTTCATAGAACAGTTTTGAAACACTCTTTTTACAGAATCTGCAAGTGGATATTTGGAGCGCTTTGAGGCCTATGTTGGAAAAGGGAGCATCTTCACATAGAAAGTAGACAGAATCATTCTCAGAAACTTCTTTGTGATGTGCACATTCAACACAGAGGGTTGAACCTTTCTTTTGATAGAGCTGTTTTAAACACTCTTTTTGTAGGGTCTGCAAGTGGATATTTGGAGTGCTTTGTGGACTACACTGGAAAAGGAAATATCTTCACATAGAAACTAGACAGAAGCATTCTCGGAAACTTCTTTGTGATGTGTGCATTAAATTCACAGAGTTGAACATGGCTTTTCATAGACCAGTTTTGAAACACTCTTTTTGTAGAACTTGCAAGTGGATATTTGGAGCGCTGTGAGGCCAATGCTGGAAAAGGAAATATCTTCACATAAATACTATGTAGAAATATTCTCAGAATCTTCCCTGTGCATTGCGGATTCGACTCACAGGGTTGAACCTTCCGTTTTATACAGCAGTTTTGAAACACTGTTTTTGAAGAATCTGCACGTGGATATTTGGAGTGCTTTGAGACCTAGGCTTTAAAAGGATATATCATCACATAAAAACTAGACAGAAGCTTTCTCTGAAATTTCCTTGTGATTTGTGCATTAAACTCACAGAGTTGAACCTTCCTTTTGAAAGAGTAGTTTTGAAACACTCTTTTTTTAGAATCTGCGAGTGGATATTTGGAGTGCTTTGATGCCTGTAATAGAAAAGGAAATATCTTCACATAAAATCTAGAAAGCAGCATTCTCAGAAACCTGTTTGTGATGTGTGCATTCAGCTCACAGAGTTGAACATTCCTTTTCATAGAACAGTTCTGAAACACTCTTTTTGTGGAAACGGCAAGTGAATATTTGCAGCGATTGTGGCCTCTAGTGGAAAACGAAATACTTTGAAATGAAAAATAGACAGAAGCATTCTCAGAAACTTCTTTGTGATGAGTGCATTTAACTCAGAGGGTTGAACCTGCCTTTTGATAGAGTAGTTTTGAAACACACTTTTTGTAGAATTTGCAAAGTGGACATTTGGAGTGCTTTGAGGCCTACACTGGAAAAGGAAATATCTTAACATAGAAACTAGTCAGAAGCATTCTCAGAAACTTCTTTGTTGTGTGTCCATTCAACTCACAGTGTTCAACATTGCTTTTAATAGAGCAGTTTTGAGGCACTCCTTTTGTAGAATTTGCAAGTGGATATTTGGAGCGCTGTGAGGCCTATGATGGAAAAGGAAATATCTTCACAAAAAAACTAGATTGAAGCATTCTCAGAAACTACTTGTGAGGTGTGCATTCAACTCAGACTTAATCCTTCGTTTTGATAGAGCAGTTCTGAAACACTATTTTTGTAGAATCTGCAAGTGGATATTTGGAGCGATTTGAGGCCTATTCTGGAAAAGGAAATATCTTCACATAAAAACGAGACAGAAGCATTCTCAGAAACTACTCTGTGCTTCGTACATTCAATTCACAGAGTTGAACATTCCTTTTGACAGAGTAGTATTGAAACACTTTTTTTGTAGAATCTGCAAGTGAATATTTGGAGCCCTTAGAGGCCTGCGATGGGAAAGGAAATATTTTCACATATAATGTAGACAGAAGCATTCCAAGAAACTTCTCTGTGATGTGTGCATTGAACTCACAGAGTTGAACCTTTCTTTTGTTAGAGCAGTTTCAAAACACTCTTTTTCTAGAATCTGCAATTGGATATTTGGAGGGCTCTGAGGCCTATGCTGGAAAAGAAAATATCTTCACTTAAAAACTAGACAGAAGCATTCTCAGAAGCTTCTTTGTGATGTGTGCATTCAATTCACAGAGTTCAACCTTGTTTTTTGTAGAGCAGTTTTGAAAAACTCTTTTTGTGGAACCTGCAAGTGGATATTTTGTTCTCTTAGAAACCTGGGATGGAAAAGGAAGTATCTTCACATAAAATGTTGACAGAAGCATTCTAAGAATCTTCTCTATGCTTTGTGCATTCAACTGATAGAATTGAACCTTCATTTTCACAGAGCAGTTTTGAAACACTCTTTTTGTAGAATCTGCAATTGGATATTTGGAGCGCCTTGAGGCCTATGCTGGAAAAGGAAATATCTTCAAATAAAAACTAGACAGAAGCATTCTCTGAAACTTCTTTGTGATGTGTGCATTCAACTCACAGGGTTGAACCTTCCTTTTTATAGAGCAGTATTGAAACTCTCTTTTTCTTGCCTCTGCAAGTGGATATTTGGAGCCCTTAGAGGCCTATGAAGGAAAAAGAGATATCTTCACATAAAACGTGGAGAGAAGCATCCTCAGAAACTTCTGTGTGCTTTGTGCATTCAGCTCAGAGAGTTGAACCTTTCTTTTGATAGAGCAGTTCTGAAACACTCTTTTTGCAGAATGAGCAAGTGGATATTTTTAGCGCTATGAGCCCTAAGCTGGAAAAGTAAATATATACACATAAAAACAAGACAGAATCATTCTCACAAACTTCCTTGTGCTTTGTGAATTTAACTGAAGGAGTTTAGACTTCCTTTCGATACAGCAGTTTTGAAAACCTCTTTTTGTAGGATCTGCAAGTGGATATTTGTAGCGCTTTCAGGCCTATGCTGGAAAAGAAAGTATCTTCACATAGAAACTAGAGAGAAGCATTCTCAAAAACTTCTTTTTGCCGTGTGCATTCAGCCGAGGGTGTTGAACCTTCCTTTTGATAGAGCAGTTTTGAAACACTCTTTTTGTAGCATCTGCAAGTGCATATTTGGAGTGCTTTGAGGCCTATGCTGGAAAAGGCACTATCATCACATAGAGACTAAACAGAAGCATTCTCAGAGACTTCTTTGTGTTGTGTGCATTCAACTCACAGAGTTGAACCTTGCTTTTCATAGAGTAGTTTTGAAACACTCTATTAGTAGAATTTGCAAGTGGATATTTGGAGCGCTGAGAGGTCAATGATGGAAAAGGAAATATCTGCATAGAAAAAACAGATTGAAGCTTGTCAGAAACTTCTTTATGATGTGTGCGTTCAACTCACAGAGTTCTACCTTCCTTTTGATAGAGCAGTTTTGAAACACTCTTCTTGCAGAATCTGCAAGTGGATATTTGGAGAGCTTTGAGGCCTATGCTGGAAAAGGATATATAGTCAGATAAATACTAGACAGAAGCATTGTTAGAAACCACACTGTGCTTTTTTCCTTCAACTCAGAGAGTTGAACCTTACTTTTGATAGAGCAGTTTAGAAGCACTCTTTTTGTAGAATCTGCAATTGGATATTTGGAGCCTTTTGAGGTCTATATTGGAAAAGAAAATATCACCACATAAAAACTAGACAGAAGCATTCTCAGAAAGTACTTTGTGATGTGTGTATTCAACTCACAGAGTTGAACCTTCCTTTTGATAGAACAATTTTGAAACAATGTTTTTGTAGAATCTGCAAGTGGATATTTGGAGCGATTTGAGGCCTATGCTGGAAAAGGGAATATCGTCACATAAAAACTAGAAAGCAGCATTCATCGAAACTTCTTTGGGATGTGTGCATTCAACTCACAGAGTTGAACCTTCCTTTTCATAGAGCAGTTCTGAAACACTCTTTTTATGAAAACGGCAAGTTGATATTTGGAGCGATTGCGGCCTCTAGTGGAAAAGGAAACACATTGGAATGAAAACTAGACAAAGCATTTTTTTTTTTTTTTTAATACCTTAGGTTTTATGGTACATGTGCGCAATGTGCAGGTTAGGTACATATGTATACATGTGCCCTGCAGGTGCGCTGCACCCACTAACTCGTCACCTAGCATTAGGTATATCTCCCAATGCTCTCCCTCCCCCCTCCCCCCACCCCGCAACACTCCCCGAAATGTGATGTTCCCCTTCCTGTGTCCATGTGTTCTCATTGTTCAATTCCCACATATGAGTGAGAATATGCGGTGTTTGGTTTTTTGTTCTTGCGATAGTTTACTGAGAATGATGATTTACAATTTCATCCATGTCCCTACAAAGGATATGAACTCATCATTTTTTATGGCTGCATAGTATTCCATGGTGTATATGTGCAACATTTTCTTAATCCAGTCTATCATTGTTGGACATTTGGGTTGGTTCCAAGTCTTTGCTATTGTGAATAATGCCGCAATAAACATACGTGTGCATGTGTCTTTATAGCAGCATGATTTATAGTCCTTTGGGTATATACCCAGTAATGGGATGGCTGGGTCAAATGGAATTTGTAGCTTTAGATCCCTGAGGAATCGTCACGCTGACTTCCACAAGTGTTGAACTTGTTTACAGTCCCACCAACAGTGTAAAGTTTTCCTATTTCTCCACATCCTCTCCAGCACCTGTTGTTTCCTGACTTTTTAATGATTGCCATTCTAACTGGTGTGAGATGGTATCTCATTGTGGTTTTGATTTGCATTTCTCTGATGGCCAGTGATGGTGAGCATTTTTTCATGTGTCTTTTGGCTGCATAAATGTCTTCTTTTGAGAAGTGTCTGTTCATATCCTTCACCCACTTTTTGATGGGGTTGTTTGTTTTTTTGTTGTAAATTTGTTTGAATTCATTGTAGATTCTGGATATTAGCCCTTTGTCAGACGAGTAGGTTGCGAAAATATTCTCCCATTTTATAGGTTGCCTGTTCACTCTGATGGTAGTTTCTTTTGCTGTGCAGAAGCTCTTTAGTTTAATTAGACCCCATTTGTCAATTTTGGCTTTTGTTGCCATTGCTTTTGGTGTTTTAGACATGAAGTCCTTCCCCATGCCTATGTCCTGAATGGTAATGCCTAGGTGTTCTTCTAGGGTTTTTATGGTTTTAGGTCTAACATTTAAGTCTTTAATCCATCTTGAATTGATTTTTGTATAAGGTGTAAGGAAGGGATCCAGTTTCAGCTTTCTACATATGGCTAGCCAGTTTTCCCAGCACCATTTATTAAATAAGGAATCCTTTCCCCATTTCTTGTTTTTGTCAGGTTTGTCAAAGATCAGATAGTTGTAGATATGTGGCGTTATTCCTGACGGCTCTGTTCTGTTCCATTGATCTATATCTCTGTTTTGGTACCAGTACCAAGCTGTTTTGGTTACTGTAGCCTTGTACTATTGTTTGAAGTCAGGTAGCGTGATGCCTCCAGCTTTGTTCTTTTGGCTTAAGATTGACTTGGCAATGTGGGCTCTTTTTTGGTTCCATATGAACTTTAAAGTAGTTTTTTCCAATTCTGTGAAGAATGTCATTGATATCTTGATGGGGATGGCATTGAATCTGTAAATTACCTTGGGAAGGATGGCCATTTTCATGATATTGATTCTTCCTACCCATGAGCATGGAATGTCCTCCCTTTTGTTTGTATCCTCTTTTATTTCCTTGAGCAGTGGTTTGTAGTTCTCCTTGAAGAGGTCCTTCACATCCCTTGTAAGTTGGATTCCTAGGTATTTTATTCTCTTTGAAGCAATTGTGAATGGGAGTTCACTCTTGATTTGGCTCTCTGTTTGTCTGTTATTGGTGTACAAGAATGCTTGTGATTTTTGTACATTGATTTTGTATCCTGAGACTTTGCTGAAGTTGCTTGTCAACTTAAGGAGATTTTGGGCTGAGACGATGGGGTTTTCTAGATATACAATCATGTCATCTGCAAACAGGGACAATTTGACTTCCTCTATTCCTAATTGAATACGCTTTATTTCCTTCTCCTGCCTAATTGCCCTGGCCAGAACTTCCAACACTATGTTGAATAGAAGTGGCGAGAGAGGGCATCCCTGTCTTGTGCCAGTTTTCAAAGGGAATGCTTCCAGTTTTTGCCCACTCAGTATGATATTGGCTGTGGGTTTGTCATAAATAGCTCTTATTATTTGGGATACGTCCCATCAATACCTAATTTATTGAGAGTTTTTAGCATGAAGGGTTGTTGAATTTTGTCAAAGGCCTTTTCTGCATCTATTGAGATAATCATGTGGTTTTTGTCTTTGGTTCTGTTTATATGCTGGATTACATTTATTGATTTGCATTTATTGAACCAGCCTTGCATCCCAGGGATGAAGCCCAGCTGATCATGGTGGATAAGCTTTTCGATATGCTGCTGGATTCTGTTAGCCAGTATTTTATTGAGGAATTTTGCATCAATGTTCATCAAGGATATTGGTCTAAAATTCTCTTTTTTTGTTGTGTCTCTGCCAGGCTTTGGTATCAGGATGATGCTGGCCTCATAAAATGAGTTAGGGAGGATTCTCTCTTTTTCTATTGATTGGAATAGTTTCAGAAGGAATGGTACCAGCTCCTCCTTGTACCTCTGGTAGAATTCGGCTGTGAACCCATCTGGTCCTGGACTTTTTTTGGTTGGTAAGCTATTGATTATTGCCACAATTTCAGCTCCTGTTATTGGTCTATTCAGAGATTCAATTTCTTCCTGGTTTAGTCTTGGGAGGGTGTATGTGTTGAGGAATTTCTCCATTTCTTCTAGATTTTCTAGTTGATTTGTGTAGAGTTGTTTGTAATATTCTCTGATGGTAGTTTGTATTTCTGTGGGATCGGTGGTGATATCCCCTTTATCATTTTTTATTGCATCTATTTGATTCTTCTCTCTTTTTTTCTTTATTAATCTTGCTAGCGGTCTATCAATTTTGTTGATCCTTTCAAAAAACCAGCTCCTGGATTCATTAATTTTTTGAAGGGTTTTTTGTGTCTCTATTTCCTTCAGTTCTGCTCTGATTTTTGTTATTTCTTGCCTTCTGCTAGCTTTTGAATGTGTTTGCTCTTGCTTTTCTAGTTCTTTTAATTGTGATGTTAGAGTTTCAATTTTGGATCTTTCCTGCTTTCTTTTATGGGCATTTAGTGCTATAAATTTCCCTCTACACACTGCTTTGAATGCATCCCAGAGATTCTGGTATGGTGTGTCTTGATTCTCGTTGGTTTCAAAGAACATCTTTATTTCTGCCTTCATTTCGTTATGTACCCAGTAGTCATTCAGGAGCAGGTTGTTCAGTTTCCATGTAGTTGAGTGGTTTTGAGTGAGATTCTTAATCCTGAGTTCTAGCTTGATTGCACTGTGATGTGGGAGATAGTTTGTTATAATTTCTGTTGTTTTACATTTATTGAGGAGAGTTTTACTTCCAAGTATGTGGTCAATTCTGGAATAGGTGTGGTATGGTGCTGAAAAAATGCATATTCTGTTGATTTGGGGTGGAGAGTTCTGTAGATGTCTATGAGGTCCGCTTGGTGAAGAGCTGAGTTCAATTCCTGGGTATCCATTTTGACTTTCTGTCTCATTGATCTGTCTAATGTTGACAGTGGGGTGTTAAAGTCTCCCATTATTAATGTGTGGGAGTCTAAGTCTCTTTTTAGGTCACTCAGGAGTTGCTTTATGAATCTGGGTGCTCCTGTATTGCATGCATATATATTTAGGATAGTTAGCTTTTCTTGTTGAATTAATCCCTTTACCATTATGTAGTGGCCTTCTTTGTCTCTTTTGATCTTTGTTGGTTTAAAGTCTGTTTTATCAGAGACTAGGATTGCAACCCTTGCCTTTTTTGTTTTCCATTTGCTTGGTAGATCTTCCTCCATCCTTTTATTTTGAGCCTGTGTGTGTCTCTGCACATGAGATGGGTTTCCTGAATACAGCAAACTAATGGGTCTTGACTCTTTGTCCAATTTGCCAGTCTGTGTCTTTTAGTTGGAGCATTTAGTCCATTTACATTTAAAGTTAATATTGTTATGTGTGAATTTGATCCTGTCATTATGATGTTAGCTGGTTATTTTGCTCGTTAGTTGATGCAGTCTCTTCCTAGTCTCGATGGTCTTTACATTTTGGCATGATTTTGCAGTGGCTGGTACTGGTTTTGCCTTTCCATGTTTAGCACTTCCTTCAGGAGCTCTTTTAGGGCAGGCCTGTTGGTGACAAAATCTCTCAGCATTTGCTTGTCTGTCAAGTATTTTATTTCTCCTTCACTTATGAAGCTTAGTTTGGCTGGATATGAAATTCTGTGTTGAAACTTCTTTTCTTTAAGAATGTTGAATATTGGCCCCCACTGTCTTCTGGCTTGTAGGGTTTCTGCCGAGAGATCCGCTCTTAGTCTGATAGCCATCCGTTTGAGGGTAACCCGACCTTACTCTCTGGCTGCCCTTAACTTTTTTCCTCCATTTCAACTTTGGTAAATCTGACAATTATGTCTCTTGGAGTTGCTCTTCTCGAGGAGTATCTTTGTGGCGTTCTCTGTATTTCCTGAATCTAAATGTTGGCCTGCCTTGCTAGATTGGGGAAGTTCTCCTGGATAATATCCTGCAGAGTGTTTTCCAACTTGTCTCCATTCCCCCCGTCACTTTCAGGTACACCAATCAGATGTAGATTTGGTCTTTTCACATAATCCCTCATTTCTTGGAGGCTTTGCTTGTTTCTTTTTATTCTTTTTTCTCTAAACTTCCCCTCTCACTTCATTTCATTCATTTCATCTTCCAGGGCTGATACCCTTTCTTCCATTTGATTGCATTGGCTCCTGAGGCTTCTGCATTCTTCACATAGTTCTCAAGCCTTGGTTTTCAGCTCCATCAGCTCCTTTAGGCACTTCTCTGTATTTGTTATTCTAGTTATACATTCTTCTAAATTTTTTTCAATGTTTTCAACTTCTTTGCCTTTGGTTTGAATATCCTCCCGTAGCTCGGAGTAATTTGATCATCTGAAGCCTTCTTCTCTCAGCTCGTCAAAGGCATTCTCCGTCCAGCTTTGTTCCATTGCTGGTGAGGAACTGTGTTCCTTTGGAGGAGGAGAGGTACTCTGCTTTTTAGAGTTTCCAGTTTTTCTGCTCTGTTTTTTCCCATCATTGTGGTTTTATCTACTTTAGGTCTTTGATGATGGTGATGTACAGATGGGTTTTTGGTGTGGATGTCCTTTCTGTTAGTTTTCCTTCTAACAGACAGGACCCTCAGCTGCATGTCTGTTGGAGTACCCGGCCGGCCGTGTGAAGTGTCAGTCTGCCCCTGTTGGGGGGTGCCTCCCAGTTAGGCTGCTTGGGGGTCAGGGGTCAGGGACCTACTTGAGGAGGCCGTCTGCCCATTCTCAGATCTCCATCTCCATGCTCGGAGAACCACTGGTCTCCTCAAAGCGGTCAGAGAGGGATATTTAAGTCTGCAGAGGTTACTACTGTCTTTTTGTTTGTCTGTGCCCTGCCCTCAGAGGTGGAGCCCACAGAGGCAGGCAGGCCTCCTTAAGCTGTGGTGGCCTCCACCCAGTTTATGCTTCCTGGCTGCTTTATTTACTTAAGCGAGCCTGGGCAATGGCGGGCGCCCCTCCCACAGCCTCGCTGCTGACTTGCTGTTTGATCTCAGACTGCTGTGCTAGCAATCAGCGAGACTCCATGGGCATAGGACCCTCTGAGCCAGGTGTGGGCTATAATCTCCTGGTGCACAATTTCCTAAGCCCGTCGGAAAAGCACAGTATTCGGGTGGGAGTGGCCCAATTTTCCAGGTGCCGTCTTTCATCCCTGAAAAGGGAACTCCCTGACCCCTTGCACTTCCTGAGTGAGGCAATGCGTCGCCCCTGCTTTGGCTGGCCCACGGTGCACTCACCCACTGACCTGCGCCCACTGTCTGGCACTGCCTAGTGAGATGAACATGGTACCTCAGATGGAAATGCAGAAATCGCCCATGCTCTGCATCACTCATGCTGGGAGCTGTATACTGGTGTTGTTACTATTCGGCTATCTTGCGACAAAGCATTCTTCGAAACTTTTTTGTGATGAGTGCATTCAACTCACAGTGTTGATGCTTTCTTTTGGTAGAACAGTTTTGAAACACTCTTTTTGTAGAATCTGCAAGTGGATATTTGGAGCAATTTGAGTCCTTTGCTGGAAAAGGAAGTATCTTCACATAGAAACTAGACAGAAGAATTCTCAGAAACTTCCTTGTGAAGTGCGTATTCAACACAGAGTGTTGAACTTTCCGTTTGATAGAGCAGTTTAAAACACTCTTTTTCTAGTATCCGTAAGTGGATATTGGGAATGCTTTGAGGCCTACACTGGTAAAGGAAATACCTTCAGGTGGAAACTATACAAAAGCATTCCAAGAAACTTCTGTGTGATGTGTGCATTCCACTCACAGAGTTGAACCTTCCTTTTGATAGAGCAGTTTTGAAACACTCTTTTTGTAGAATCTGCAAGTGGATATTTGGAGAGCTTTGAGGTCTGTGCTGGAAAAGGAAATATCTTCCCATAAAAACTACACAGAAGCATTCTCAGAAACTTCTCTGTGCTTTGTGCATTCAACCCACAGAGTTGAAACTCCCTTTTGATAGAGCAGTATTGAAACACTATTTTAGTAGAATATTCAAGTGGATATTTGGAGCACTTGGAGGCCTATGATGGAAAAGGAAATAGCATTCTCAGAAAATTTTCTGTGCTTTGTGAATTCAACTCACAGAGTTGAACTTTCCTTTTGATAGATAAGTTCTAAAACACTCTTTTTGTAGAATCTGCAAGTGGATATTTTTAGTGCTTAGAGGCCTATGATACAAAAGGAAATAGCATTCTCAGAAACTTCTCTGCGCTTTGTGAATTTAACTCACAGAATTGAACCGGCCTTTTCATAGTTCAGTTCTGAAACACTCTTTTTGTAGTATCTGCTAGTGGATATTTGGAGCGCTTTGAGGCCTATTCTGGAAAAGAAAATATCTTCTCATAAAAACTAGACAGAAGCATTCACAGAAACTTCTTTGTGATGTGTGCATTCAACTGACAGAGTTGAACCATCCTTTTGATAGAGGAGCTTTAAAACACTCTTTTGGTAGTATCTGCAAGTGGATATTTCACGCAGTTTGAGGCATACACTGGAAAAGAAATATCATCACATAAAAACTAGACAGAAGCATTCTCAGAAACTTCGTTGTGATGTGCACATTCAACTGAGAGAGTTGAACCTTCCTTTTGATAGAGCAATTTTGAAGCACTCTTTTTGTAGGATCTGCAAGAGGATATTTAGAGTGCTTTGAGTCCTAAGCTGGACAAGGAAATATCTTCACATAAAATCTGACAGAAGCATTCTCAGAAACTTTTTTGTGATGTGTGCATATAACTCACAGAGTTGAACCCTCTTTTTGAGAGAGCAGTTTTGAAACACTTTTTTGTAGAAACTGCAGGTGGATATTTGGAGGGCTTTGAGGCCTACGCCGGAAAAGTAAATATCTTCACATAAAAACTACACAGAAGAATTCTCAGAAACTTCTTATGATGAGTGCATTCAATTCACAGACTTCAACCTTCCTTTTGAGAGAGAAGTTTTGAAACAATCTTTTTGTAGAATCCGCAAGTGGATATGTGGACTGCTTTGAACCCTATGCTGGAAAAGGATATATCTTCACACAAAAAGTTAACAGAAGCATTCTCAGAAACTTCTCTGTGCTTTGTGCGTTCAACTCACAGATTTGAACTTTCCTTTTGACAGAGAAGTCTTGAAACACTCTTTTTGTAGTTTCTGCAAGTGGATATTTGGAGCGCCTATAGGCCTATGAAGGAAAAGGAAATATCTTGACATAAAAAGCAGACAGAAGCATTCTCAGAAACTTCTCTGTGCTTTGTGCATTCAACTGACAGAGTTGAACATTCCTTTTGAAAGAGCAGTTTTGAAACACTCTTTTTGTAGAATCTGCAAGTGGATATTTGGGGTGCTTCGTGGCCTGTGCTGGAAAAGGAAATATCATCACATAAAACTAGAAAGCAGCATTCTCAGAAACTTCTTTGTGATGTGTGCATTCAACTCACAGAGATGAACATTGCTTTTTGTAGAGCAGTTCTGAAACACTCTTTTTGTGGAAACGGCAAGTGGATATTTGGAGCGATTGTGGTCTCTAGTTGAAAAGGAAATACATTGAAATGAAAACCAGACAGAAACATTTTCAGAAACTTCTTTGTGATTCGTGCATTCAACTCAGAGAGTTGAACCTTCCTTTTGGTAGAACAGTTTTGAAACAATATTTTTGTAGAATCTGTAAGTGGATATTTGGAGCACTTTGAGGCCAATGCCAGAAAAAGAAGTATCTTCAAATAGAAATTAGCAGAAGCATTCTCAGAAACTTCTTTTTGATGTGTGCATTCAACTCAGAGAGTTGAACCTTCCTTTTGATGGAGCAGTTTTGAAACACACTTTTTGTAGAATCTACAAGTGGATATTTGGAGTCCTTTGAGGCCTACATTGGAAAAGGCAATATCTTCACATTGAAACTATATAGTAGCTTTCTCAGAAACTTCTTTGTGATGTGTGCATTGGACTCACAGTGTTGAACCTAGCTTTTCATAGAGCTGTTTTGAAACACTCTTTTTGTAGAATCTGCAAGTGGATATTTGTAGCGCTATGAGGCCCAAGCTGGAAAAGAAAACATCTTCACATAAAAACTACAGAGAATCATTCTCAGAAAGTTCTTTGTGATGAGTTGATTCAACTCACAGACTTGAACCTTACTTTTAATAGAGCAGATTTGAAACACTCTTTTTGTAGAATCTGCATGTGCATACTTGGAGGGCTTTGTGGCCTATCCTGGAAAAGGAAATATCTTCACATAAAAAGTAGACAGAAGCATTCTCAGAAACCTCTTTGTGATGTGTGCATTCAACTCACAGAGTTGAACTTTCCTTTTGATAGAGCAGTTTTGAAACACTGTTTTTGTAGAATCTGCCAGTGACTAGGGGCAGTTTGAGGCCTGTGCTGGAAAAGGAAATATAGTCACATAAAAACTAGACAGAAGCAATCTCAGAAACTTCTCTGCACTTTGTGCATTCAAATCACAGAGTTGAACCTTCCTTTTGATAGAGCAGTATTGAAACACTCTTTTTGTAGAATCTGCAAGTGTTTATTTGGAGCGCTTTGAGGCCTAAGCTAGACAAGATAATATCTTCACATAAAAACTAGACAGAAGCATTCTCAGAAACTTCCCTGTGAATTGTGCATTCAACTCACAAAGTTAAACCTTCCTTTGATAGAATAGTTTTGAAACAATCTTTTTGTAGAATCTGCACATCGATATTTGGAGCGCTTTAAGACTTATGATGGAAAATTAAATATCTTCACATAGAAACCTGACAAAAGTATTCACAGAAAGTACTTTGTGATGTGTTTATTCAACTCAAAGAGTTTAAACTTTCTTTTGATAGAACAGTTTTGAAACAATCTTTTTGTAGAATCTGCAAGTGTATATTTGGAGCACTTAGAGGCCTATGCTGGAAAAGGAAATATCTTCACATAAAAACTAGACGGAAGTATACTCAGAAACTTCTCTGTGCTTTGTGCATTCAACTCACAGAGTTGAACCTTACTTTTTATAGAACATTTGTGAAACACTCCTTTTGTAGAATCTGCAAGTGTATATTTGTAGCACTTTGAGGCATATGCTGGAAAAGGAAATATCTTCACATAAAAACTAGACAGAAACATTCTCAGAAGCTTCTTTATGATGTGTGCATTCAATTCACAGAGTTTAACCATGTTTTTGATAGAGCAGTTTTGAAACACCCTTTTTGTAGAATCTGCAAGTGCATATTTTGAGCACTTAGAGGCCTGTGATGGAAAAGGAAGTATCTTCACTTAAAAATTAGTCAAAAGCATTCTGAGAATCCTGTCTGTGCTTCGAGCATTCAACTCACAGAGTTGAATTTCCTTTTAATAGAGCAGTTTTGAAGCACTTTTTTTCTAGTTTCTGGAAGTGGATATTTGGAGGGCTTTGAGGCCTATGCAGGAAAAGGAAATATCTTCAAATAAAAACTAGACAGAAGCATTCTCAGAAACTTCTCTGTGATGCATGCATTCAACTCACAGAGTTGAAACTTCCCTTTTATAGAGCAGTATTGAAACTCTCTTTTTGTAGAATTTGTAAGGGTATATTTGGAGCACTTACAGGCCTATGAAGGAAAAGGAAATATCTTCACATTAAAAGGAGACAGAAGCATTCTCAGAATAAGATAGAGCAGTTTTCACACACTGTTTTTGTGGAATCTGCAAGTGGATATTTTGAGCACTTAGAGGCCTGTGATGGAAAAGGAAATATCTTCACATAAAAACTAGGAAGAAGCATTCTCAGAAACTTCCCTGCACTTTGTGCATTGGACTCACAGAGTTGAATTTTCCTTTTCATAGAGCAGTTTTGAAACACTGTTTTTTAGAATCTGCATGTGTATATTTGGAGTGCTTTGAGGCATATGCTGGAAAAGGAAATATCTTCACATAAAAACTAGAAAGCAGCATTCTCAGAAACCTCTTTGTGATGTGTGCATTGAACTCGCAGGGTTGAACATTCCTTTTCATAGAGCTGTTCTGAAACACTGTTTTTGTGGAAATGACAGGTGGATATTTGCAGTGCTTGCGGCCTCTAGTGGAAAAGGATGTACTTTGAAATTAAAAGTAGACAGAAGCATTCTCAGAAACTTCTTTGTGATCAGTGCATTGATCTCACTGATTTGAACCTTTCTTTTGATAGAACACTTTTGAAACACTCTATTTGTAGAATCTACAAGTGGATATTTGGAGAGCCTTGAGGCCTATGCTGGAAAAAGAAGTATCTTCAAATAGAAACTAGACAGAATCATTCTCAGAAACTTCTTTGTGATGTGCACATTCAACTAAGAGAGTTGAATATTCCTTTTGATAGGGCAATTTAGAAACAGTCTTTTTGGAGAATCTGCAAGTGGATATTTGGAGTGCTTTGAGGCCTACATTGGAAAAGGCAATATCTTCACATAGAAAGTAGAAAGAACCATTCTCAGAAACTTCTTTGTGATGTGTGCATTGAACTCACAGTATTGAAACTTGCTTTTCATAGGGCTGTTTTGAAATACTCTTCCTAGAATCTGAAATTGGATATTTGGAGGCCTATGCTGGAAAAGGAAATATCTTCACATAAAAACTAGACAGAAACATTTTCAGAAGCTTCTTTGTAATCTGTGCATTCAACTCGCAGATTTTAACCTTGTTTTTGATAGAGCAGTTTTGAAACACCTTTTCTGTAGTATCTGCAAGTGGATATTTTGAGCGCTTAGAGGCCTGTGTTGGAAAAGGGAGTATCATCACATAAAAAGTAGACAGAAGGATTCTAAGAATCCTCTCGTGCTTTGTGTATTCAACTCACAGAGTTGAACCTTACTTTTGATAGAGCAGTTTTGAAACACTAATTTTGTAGAATCTGCAAGTGGATATTTGGAGTGATTTGAGGCCTATGCTGGAAAAGGAAATATCTTCACATAAAAAGTAGACAGAAGCATTCTCAGAAACTTCTTTTTGATTTGTGCATTCAACTCACAGTGTTGAACCTTCCTTTTGATAGAGCAGGATTGAAACACTCTTTTTGTTTAATCTGCCAGTGTATATTTTGAGCGCTTTGAGGCTTATGCTGAAAAGGGGTATATCTTCACATAAAAACTAGACAGAAGCATTCTCAGAAACTTCCCTGACCTTTGTGCATTCAAATCACAAGGTCACACCTTCCTTTTGGTACAGCAGTATTGAAACACTCTTTTTGTAGAATCTGCAAGTGGGTATTTGGAGCGTTTAGAGGCCTATGATGGAAAAGGAAATAACTTCACAGAAAAAGTAGAGAGAACCATTCTCAGAAACTTCTCTGTGCTTTGTGAATTTAACTGACAGAGTCTTGAATCTTCCTTTTCAGGGAGAAGTTCTGAAACACTCTTTTTGTAGAATCTGCAAGTGGATATTTGGTGCGCTTTGAGGCTTATGCTGGAAAAGGAAATATCTTCACATAAAAATTAGACAGAAGCATTCTCAGAAACTTCCCAGTGCTTTCTGCATTCAACTCACAAAGCTGAACCTTCCTTTTGATATAGCAGTTTTGAAACACTCTTTTTGTAGAATCTGCAAGTGGATATCTAGAGTGCTTTGAGGCCTATGCTGGAAAAGGAAATATCTTCACATAAAAAGTAGACAGAAGGATTCTCTGAAACTTCTTTGTGATTTGTTCATTAGTCTCACAGAGTTGAACCTTTCTTTTGATAGAGCAGTTTTGAAACAATCTTTTTGTAGAACGTACAAGTGGATATTTGGAGCGCTTGCAGGAGTATGCTGGAAAAGGAAATATCTTCATATAAAAACTAGAAAGCAGCATTCTCAGAAATCTCTTTGTAATGTCTGCATTAAACTCACAGGGTTGAACATTTCTCTTCATAGAGCAGTTCTGAAACACTCTTTGCGGAAATGGCAAGTTGATATTTGCAGCGATTGCGGCCTCCAGTGGAAAAGGAAATGCATTGAAATGAAAACTGGAGAGAAGCATTCTGAGAAAGTACATTGTGATGAGCGCATTCAACTCACAGAGTTGTACCTTCCTTTTGATAGAACAGTTTGGAAACACTCTTTCTGTAGAATCTGCATTTGGATATTTGGAGCATTTTGAGGCCTATGCTGGAAAAGGAAATACCTTCACATAGAAACTAAGGAGAAGCATTCTCAAAAACTTCTTTTTGATGTGCATATTCAACACAGAGGTTTGAATCTTCGTTTTGATTGAGCAGTTTTGAAACACTCTTTTTGTAGAATCTGCAAGTGGATATTTGGAGTGATTTGAGGCCTACACTGGAAAAGGAAATACCTTCACATAGAAACTAGACAGAAGTAGTCTCAGAAACTTCTGTGTGATGTGTGCATTCAACTCACAGTGTTGCACCTTCCTTTTGATAGGGCAGTTTTGAAACACTCTTTTTGTAGAATCTGCAAGTGGATATTGGGAGCGGTTTGACGCCTATGCTGGAAAAGGAAATATCTTCGCAGAAAAAATAGATTGAAGCATTCTCAGAAACTTCTGTGTGCTTTGTGCATTCAACTCACAGAGTTGAACTTACCTTTTGATAGAGCAGTGTTGATACACTCTCTTTGTAGGATCTGCAAGTGGATATTTGGAGCGCTTAGAGGCCTATGATGGAATAGGAAATAGTATTCTCAGAAACTACTCTGTGCTTTGTGCATTCAAGAGTTGAGCCTTCCTTTTGATAGATCAGTTCTGAAACACTCTTTTTGTATAATCAGCTAGTGGATATTTGGAGCGCTTTCGGCATATACTGGAGAAAGAAATCTCTTCACATAAAAATTAGAAAGCAGCATTCTCAGAAACCTCTTTGTAATGTCTGCATTAAACTCACAGGGTTGAACATTTCTTTTCATAGAGCAGTTCTGAAACACTCTTTGTGGAAACGGCAAGTTGATATTTGCAGCGATTGCGGCCTCTAGTGGAAAAGGAAATGAATTGAAATGAAAACTAGACAGAAGCATTCTCAGAAACTTCTTTGTGATGAGTGCATTCAACTCACAGAGTTGTACCTTCCTTTTGATAGAACAGTTTTGAAACAATCTTTTTGTAGAATCTGCAATTGGATATTTGGAGCACTTTGAGGCCTATGCTGGAAAAGGAAGTACCTTCACATAGAAAATAAAAAGAAGCATTCTCAAAAACTTCTTTTTGATGTGCGTATTCAACACAGAGGTTTGAATCTTCCTTTTGATCGAGGAGTTTTGATACTCTCTTTTTGTAGAATCTACAAGTGGATATTTGGAGTGATTTGAGGCCTACACTGTAAAAGGAAATATCTTCACTTAGAAACTAGACAGAAGCATTCTCAGAAACTTCTGTGTGATGTGTGCATTCAACTCACAGAGTTGCACCTTCCTCTTGATAGGGCAGCTTTGAAACACTCCTTTTGTAGAATCTGCAAGTGGATATTGGGAGCGCTTTGAGGCCTATGCTGGAAAAGGAAATATCTTCACAGAAAAAATAGTTTGTAGCATTCTCAGAAACTTCTGTGTGCTTTGTGCATTCAACTCACAAAGTTGAACCTTCTTTTGATAGAGCAGTATTGATACATTCTTTTTGTAGGATATGCAAGTGGATATTTGGAGCGCATAGAGTCCTATGATGGAAAAGGAAATAGTATTCTCAGAAACTACTCTGTGCTTTGTGCATTCAACAGAGTTGAGCCTTCCTTATGATAGATCAGTTCTGAAACCCTCTTTTTTTTTTTTTTTCAGAATTCACAGGGATTTTATTATTAAAAAGTGCAAGTTATATATAGCTTTTATGATCTCCATTATTAGACTTTCACTGCATTTTGATTTTCTTATGCCCTTAAATGTGTGAAAGAATAAAAAATATTCAGATAGCAGGGTATGTTATGAGTTCCTGGTCCAGGATAAAACAGATTCCACTTGACTAAACAGAACTAGATCCTCTGGTTCTTTTAGGGAAAATATATTCAACTCCCCCATACCAAGCAGGAAGCCAAATTATTTCTTTGTAAAGAGGAATGGAAGAGCAGAAAGGAGTGAGAAAACATTTGTCATGCTAGCCTCACTCTAATGCTTTCTGGGACCTATTTATCTCTCGCTTATTATGTAGTCTATATAAAAGGTGCAGTCTCTAAAAGCTATCCTACAGCTCTGGAGAATAGTGAAAAACCATATTCCATGGGCCTCACAGAGAGAACGGTTTCCCCCTTGGAATCAGGTGTGACTCCCCATGGCTGCTCAACCTTAGAAACTTGTAGAGTGTCCACGGTCGAGGAACTACCAAGGTAATTTTGCTCTGGATAGAGCTCAGAGAGGAGCTGTTCTTCACATGCTATTGATCACAGATGGAAATATATCTTCCTTAACTGGGTATGCTGCCCTTTAAAGTCTCCCACTTCAATGTAATGGGACAGATTGAATATTTTTCCATGTTAGTGGGTGGAAGTTTTTCCGATGCCACCCAGTTGCTCTTTTCTTCCAGAAAGCAAAATACAGATTTCCTTTGGGTGCAACAGACATCAAGAAATAAAAAATAGCTGTCTCACATGCAATGCAAAATGACATCCAAAGAAATCACACATCAGAAATCACACATGGCAGAAATAAGCTTCCTTTTGAAATATTTTGGCACCTGACACAAGAGCAAAAGAATTGCACAGACCACCTGAAAAAAAAAGATTTATGTTATAAAAATATTAATTAAATAATATATTTCTTACAGGCTGATCCTGAAAATATAGACTGAGGGCCGCCTATTGAAAAACAATACTTTGTGAAATATATTTTAATATTCAAGAAACTAAGAAATAGCAATTAGACCGGTAAGAACAAATTGAAGCTGGCTTGAGTGCCTACATAAATAGAAACTGTTTTCTTTGCTATAGCCTAAGCAAATCAGGTGCAATGGACTTGGCCCATTATGAACACTTTATGGTAGAGATAGTCAAATAGTCCCCAAGATTTTCTTTAAATCTCCTAAACAGGAAAAGAATCTCTTAAATTCTAATTCAAGTGAGTTCTTTTTTTTTTTTATTTTATTTTATTTTATTTTATTTATTTATTTTTTTATTTTTATTTTTTAGATTACTTTTTCTTTTTTTTTTTCTTTTATTATTATTATTATTATTATCATTATTATACTTTAGGTTTTATGGTACATGTGCGCAATGTGCAGGTAAGTTACATATGTATACATGTGCCATGCTGGTGCGCTGCACCTACCAACTTGTCATCTAGCATTAGGTATATCTCCCAATGCTATCCCTCCCCCCTCCCCCCACCGCACAACAGTCCCCGAAGTGTGATGTTCCCCTTCCTGTGTCCATGTGTTCTCATTGTTCAATTCCCACCTATGAGTGAGAATATGCGGTGTTTGGTTTTTTGTTCTTGCGATAGTTTACTGAGAATGATGATTTCCAGTTTCATCCATGTCCCTACAAAGGACGTGAACTCATCATTTTTTATGGCTGCATAGTATTCCATGGTGTATATGTGCCACATTTTCTTAATCCAGTCTATCATTGTTGGACATTTGGCTTGGTTCCAAGTCTTTGCTATTGTGAATAATGCGGCAATAAACATACGTGTGCATGTGTCTTTATAGCAGCATGATTTATAGTCCTTTGGGTATATACCCAGTAATGGGATGGCTGGGTCGAATGGAATTTCTAGCTCTAGATCCCTGAGGAATCGCCACACTGACTTCCACAAGGGTTGAACTAGTTTACAGTCCCACCAACAGTGTAAAAGTGTTCCTATTTCTCCACATCCTCTCCAGCACCTATTGTTTCCTGACTTTTTAATGATTGCCATTCTAACTGGTGTGAGATGGTATCTCATTGTGGTTTTGATTTGCATTTCTCTGATGGCCAGTGATGGTGAGCATTTTTTCATGTGTTTTTTGGCTGCATAAATGTCTTCTTTTGAGAAGTGTCTGTTCATGTCCTTCACCCACTTTTTGATGGGGTTGTTTGTTTTTTTCTTGTAAATTTGTTGGAGTTCATTGTAGATTCTGGATATTAGCCCTTTGTCAGATGAGTTGGTTGCGAAAATGTTCTCCCATTTTGTAGGTTGCCTGTTCACTCTGATGGTAGTTTCCTTTGCTGTGCAGAAGCTCTTTAGTTTAATTAGATCCCATTTGTCAATTTTGGCTTTTGTTGCCATTGCTTTTGGTGTTTTAGACATGAAGTCCTTGCCCATGCCTATGTCCTGAATGGTAATGCCTAGGTTTTCTTCTAGGGTTTTTATGGTTTTAGGTCTAACATTTAAGTCTTTAATCCATCTTGAATTGATTTTTGTATAAGGTGTAAGGAAGGGATCCAGTTTCAGCTTTCTACATATGGCTAGCCAGTTTTCCCAGCACCATTTATTAAATAGGGAATCCTTTCCCCATTTCTTGTTTTTGTCAGGTTTGTCAAAGATCAGATACTTGTAGATATGTGGCATTATTTCTGACGGCTCTGTTCTGTTCCATTGATCTATATCTCTGTTTTGGTACCAGTACCATGCTGTTTTGGTTACTGTAGCCTTGTAGTATAGTTTGAAGTCAGGTAGTGTGATGCCTCCAGCTTTGTTCTTTTGGCTTAGGATTGACTTGGCGATGCGGGCTCTTTTTTGGTTCCATATGAACTTTAAAGTAGTTTTTTCCAATTCTGTGAAGAAAGTCATTGGTAGCTTGATGGGGATGGCATTGAATCTGTAAATTACCTTGGGAAGGATGGCCATTTTCATGATATTGATTCTTCCTACCCATGAGCATGGAATGTTCTTCCATTTGTTTGTATCCTCTTTTATTTCCTTGAGCAGTGGTTTGTAGTTCTCCTTGAAGAGGTCTTTCACATCCCTTGTAAGTTGGATTCCTAGGTATTTTATTCTCTTTGAAGCAATTGTGAATGGGAGTTCACTCATGATTTGGCTCTCTGTTTGTCTGTTATTGATGTATAAGAATGCTTGTGATTTTTGCACATTGATTTTGTATCCTGAGACTTTGCTGAAGTTGCTTATCAGCTTAAGGAGATTTTGGGCTGAGACAATGGGGTTTTCTAGATATACTATCATGTCATCTGCAAACAGGGACAATTTGACTTCCTCTTTTCCTAATTGAATACCCTTTATTTCCTTCTCCTGCCTAATTGCCCTGGCCAGAACTTCCAACACTATGTTGAGTAGAAGTGGCGAGAGAGGGCATCCCTGTCTTGTGCCAGTTTTCAAAGGGAATGCTTCCAGTTTTTGCCCATTCAGTATGATATTGGCTGTGGGTTTGTCATAAATAGCTCTTATTATTTTGAGATACGTCCCATCAATTCCTAATTTATTGAGAGTTTTTAGCATGAAGAGTTGTTGAATTTTGTCAAAGGCCTTTTCTGCATCTATTGAGATAATCATGTGGTTTTTGTCTTTGGTTCTGTTTATATGCTGGATTACATTTATTGATTTGCGTATATTGAACCAGCCTTGCATCCCAGGGATGAAGCCCACTTGATCATGGTGGATAAGCTTTTTGATGTGCTGGTGGATTCTGTTTGCCAGTATCTTATTGAGGATTTTTGCATCAATGTTCATCAAGGATATTGGTCTAAAATTCTCTTTTTTTGTTGTGTCTCTGCCAGGCTTTGGTATCAGGATGATGCTGGTCTCATAAAATGAGTTAGGGAGGATTCCCTCTTTTTCTATTGATTGGAATAGTTTCAGAAGGAATGGTACCAGCTCCTCCTTATACCTCTGGTAGAATTCGGCTGTGAACCCATCTGGTCCTGGACTTTTTTTGGTTGGTAAGCTATTGATTATTGCCACAATTTCAGCTCCTGTTATTGGTCTATTCAGAGATTCAACTTCTTCCTGGTTTAGTCTTGGGAGGGTGTATGTGTTGAGGAATTTATCCATTTCTTCTAGATTTTCTAGTTTATTTGCATAGAGGTGTTTGTAATATTCTCTGATGGTAGTTTGTACTGAAACCCTCTTTTTGTAGAATCTGCTAGTGGATATTTGGAGCGCTTTGGGCATATACTGGAGAAAGAAATATCTTCACATAAAAATTAGACAGAAGAATTCTCAGAAATTTCTTTGTGGTGTGTACATTCAACTGACAGAGTTAAACCATCCTTTTGATAGGGCAGTTTTAAAACACTCTTTTGGTAGAATCTGCAAGTGGATATTGGGTGCGCTTTGAGGCATATGATGGAAAAAGGAATATCATCACATAAAAACTAGAAAGCAGCAGTCTCAGAAATTTCTTTGTGATGTGTACATTCAACTCACGGAGTTGAATCTTCGTTTTGATAGAGCAGTTCTGAAACACTCTTTTTGTAGAATCCGCAAGTGGATATTTGGAGAGCTTTGAGGCCTAAGGTGGAAAATGAAATATCTTCACATAAAAACTAGACAGAATCATTGTCACAAACTTCCCTGAGCTATGTGCATTCAACTCAAGGATTTGAGCCTTCCATTTGATAAAGCAATTTTGAAAACCCCTTTCTGTGGAATCTGCAACTGGATATTTGGAGCGCTTTGAGGCCTGTGCTGGAAAAGGAAGTATCATCACATAGAAATTAGACACAAGCATATTCAGAAACTTCTTTTCGATGTGTGCATTCAACTCAGGGCGTTGAACTTTCCTTTTGATACAGCAGTTTTGAAACACTCTTTTTGTAGAATCTGCAAGTGGATATTTGGAGTGCTTTGAGGATTACACAGGAAAAGGAAATATCTTCACGTAGAAACTAGACAGAAGCATTCTCAGAAACTTCTTGTGATGTGTGCATTCAACTCAGAGAATTGAAAGTTGCTTTCCATACAGCAGTTTTGAAACACTCTTTTAGTAGAATTTGCAAGTGGATATTTGGAGCGCTGTGAGGCCTATGCTGGAAGAGGAAATATCTTCACAGAAAAACTAGATTGAAGCATTCTCAGAAACTTCTTTGTGATGTGTGCTTTCAACTCACGGACTTCAACCTTCCTTTTGATAGAGAAGTTTTGAAACACTCTTTTTGTAGAATCTGCAAGTGGATATTTGGAGGGATTTGAGGCCAATGTTGGAAAAGGAAATATCTTCAAATAAAAACTAGACTTTCGCATTCTCAGAAACTTCTTTGAGATGTGTGCACTCAACTCACAGATTTGAAAATTCCTTTCCATAGAGCATTTCTGAAACACTCTTTTTGTAGGATCTGCAAGTGGATATGTGGTGGGCTTTGAGGCCTATGATGGAAAAGGAAATATCTTCACATAAAAACTAGACAGAAGCATTCTCAGAAAGTTCCCTGTACTTTGTGCATTCAACTCAGAGAGTTGAACCTTCCTTTTCATAGTGCAGTTGTGAATTGCTGTTTTTGTAGGTTCCGCAAGTGGATATTTGGAGCGCTTGTATGCCTAAGCTGGAAAAGGGAATATCTTCATATAAAAACTAGACAGAAGCATTCTCAGAAACTCATTTGTGATTTGTGCATTAAACTCACAGTGTTGAGCCTTCGTTTTGATAGAGCAGTCTTGAAACATTCTTTTTGGAATATATGCAGGTGGACATTTGGAGAGCTTCGAGGAGTATGCTGGAAAAGGAAATATCTTCGCAGAAAAACTAGAAAGCAGCATTCTCAGAAACTTCTTTGTGATGTGTGCATTCAATTCACAGAGTTGAACATTCCTTTTCATAGAGCAGTTGTGAAACACTCTTTTTGTAGAAACGGAAAGTGGATATTTGGAGCGATTGCGGCCTATAGTGGAAAAAGATATTGAAATGAAAACTAGACAGAAGAATTCTCAGAAACTTCTTTGTGATGAGTGCATTCAACTCACCGAGTTGAACCTTCCTTTTAATAGAACAGTTTTGGAACTCTCTTTTTGTAGAACATGCAAGTGGATATTTGGAGCATTTTGAGGCCTATGCCGGAAAAGGAATTATCATCACATAGAAACTAGACAGAAGCATACTCAGAAACTACTTTTCAATGTGCACATTCAACTCACAGAGTTGAACCTTCCTTTTGATAGAACAGTTTTGAAACATTCTTTTTGTAGAATCTGCAAGTGGATACTTGGAGTGCTTTGAGGCCTAAGCTGGAAAAGGTACTATCTTCACATAGGAACTAGACAGAAGCATTATCAGAAACTTCTTTGTGATGTGCACCTTCAACTTAGAGAGTTGAAACTTCTTTTCATAGAGCAGTTTTGAAACACTCTTTTTGTAGAATATGCAAGTGGATATTTGAAGTGCATTGAGTCCTAAAGTGGAAAACGTAATATCTTCACAACAAAACGAGACAGAAGCATTCTCAGAAACTTCTTTGTGATGTGTTCATTCACCTAAAAAGTTCAACATTCCTTTTGATATAGCAGTTCTGAAACACTCCTTTTGTACAATCTGCAAGTGGATATCTGGAGGGCTTTGGGGCCTATGCTGGAAAAGTAAATACCTCCACATGAAAACTAGGCAGAAGCATTCTCAGAAACTACCCTCTGCTTTGTGCATTCAACTCACAGAGTTGAACATTCCTTTTGATAGAGCAGTTTTGAAACACTCTTTTAGCACAATCTGCAGGTCGATATTTTGAGCACTTTGAGGCCTAAGCCGTAAAGGGAAATATCTTCACATAAAAACTAGTCAGAAGCATTCTCTGAAACTTCTTTGTGATGTGTGCATTCCACTCATAGTGTCGAAACTTCGTTTTGATAGCGCAGTTTTGAAATACTCTTTTAGTAGAATTTCCAAGTGGATATGTGGAGCGCTGTGAGGCCTTTCCAGGAAAAGGAAATACCTTCACATAAAAACTAGACAAAAGCATTCTCAGAAACTTCTTTGTGATGAGTGCATTCAACTCACAGACTGGAAACTTCCTTTCGATAGAGCAGTTTTGAAACACTCTTTTTGTGGAAACGACAAGTGGATATTTGGCACGTTTATTTCTACTTTTGGAAAAGGAAATACATTGAAATGAAAAGTAGACAGAAGCATTCTGAGAAATCTCTTCGTGATGAGTGCATTCAACTCTGAGGGTTCAACATTCATTTTGATGGAAGAGTTCTGAAACATCCTTTTTGTAGAATCTGCAATTGTCTATTTGGAGCACTTTGAGGCCTATGCTGGAAAAGGAAGTATCTTCACATAGAAACTGGAGAGTAGCATTCTCAGAGACTTCTTTTTGATGTGCACATTCAATTCAGAGAGTTGTACCTTCCTTTTGATAGAGCAGTTTTGAAACACTCTTTTTGTGTAAACGGCAATTGGATATTTGAAGGAAATACAGTCACATAGAAACTAGACAGAAGTATTCTCAGATACTTCTTTGTGATGTGTGCATTCAGCTCACAGAGTTGAAACTTTGTTTTGATAGAGCGGTTCTGAAACAGCCTTTTGGGAGGATCTGCAAGTGGATATTTGGAGAGCTTTCAGGCCTATACCGGAAAAGGAAATATCTTCACATAGAAACTAGACAGAAGCATTCTCAGAAATTATCTGCGATGTGTGCATTAAACTCACAGGGTTGAATATTTGTTTTGATTGAGCAGTTTTAAAACACTCTTTTTGTTGAATCTGCAAGTAGATATTTGGAGCGCTTTTAGGCCTAAGACGGAAAAGGCAATATCTTCACATGAAAACTAGACAGAAGCATTCTCAAAAATTTCTTTGTGATGTGTGCATTTAACTCACAGAGATGAACCTTTCTTTTGATAGAACATTTTTGAAACACCGTTTTTCTAGAATCTGCAAGTGGATATTTGGAGCGATTTGAGGCCTATGTGGGAAAAGGAAATATCTTCACATAAAAACTAGACTGAAGCATTCTCAGAATCTTCCGTGTGCTTTGTGTATTGAACTCAGAGAGGTGAACCTTCCTGTTTATAGAGCAGTTTGGAAACACTCTTTTTGGAGAATCTGCAAGTGGACATTTGTAGCGATTTGAGCCCTATGCTGGAAAAGGTAATATCTTCACATAAAAACTAGAAAGCAGCATTCTCAGAAACTTCTCTGTGATGCGTGCATTCAACTCACAGAGTTCAACATTCCTTCTCATAGAGCAGTTCTGAAACACTCTTTTTCTATAATCTGCAATTGGATATTTGGAGGGATTTGAGGCCTATGCTGGAAAAGGAAATATCTTCACATAAAAACTAGCCAGAAGCATTCTCAGAAGCTTCTTTGTGATGTGTGCATTCAACTCACATAATTGAACCTTGTTTTTGATAGAACAGTTCTGAAACACTCTTTCTGGGGAATTTCCAAGTGGATATTTTGAGCACTTAGAGGCCTGTGATGGAAAAGGAAGTATCGTCACATAAAAAGTAGACAGAAACATTCTAAGAATCTTGTGTTTGCTTTGCTCATTCAACTCACAGAGTTGAACCTTCCTTTGGACAGAGAAGTTTTGAAACACTATTTTGGAGAATCTGCAAGTTTATATTTGGAGCAGTTTGAGGCCTATGATAGAAAAGGAAATATCTTCACATATAAAGTAGACAGATACATTCTCAGAAACTTCTTTGTGATATGTGCATTCAACTCAAAGAGTTGAACCTTCCTTTTTATAGCAGTATTGAAACTCTCTTTTTGTAGAATCTGCAAGTGTATACTTGGAGTGCTTTGAGGCCTATGCATGAAAAGGTAATATCTTCACATAAAAATTAACAGAAGCATTCTCAGAAAATTCTCTGTGCTTTGTAAATTCAACTCACGGAGATGAGCCTTCCTTTGATAGAGCAGTATTGAAACACTTTTTCTTGAATCTGCAAGTGGATATTTTGTGTGCTTAGAAGAATATGGTGAAAAAGGAAATATCTTCAAATAAAACGTAGACAGAAGCATTCTCAGAAACTTCTCTGTGCTTCGTGCATTCAACTCATGGAGATGAACGTTCGTTTTGATAGAGCAGTTCTGAAACACTCTTTTTGTAGAATCTGCAAGAGGATATTTGGAGCGCTTTGAAGCATATGCTGGAAAAGGAAATATCTTCCCATAAAAAGTAGACAGAAGCATTCTCAGAAACTTCTCTGTGCTTTGTCCATTCAACTCCCAGATTTGAACATTCCTTTTGATAGAGCAGTTCTGAAACACACTTTTTGTAGAATCTGCAGGTGGATGTTTGGAGCGCTTTGATGCCTATGCTGGAAAAGGAAATATCTTAACCTAAAAGCTAGACAGAAGCATTCTCAGAAACATATTTGTGATGTGTGCATTCAACTCACAGACTTGAACGTTCCTTTTGATATAGCAGATTTGAAACACTCTTTTTGTAGAAACTGCAAGTGGATATTTTGAGTGCTTTGAGGCCTATGCTGGAAAAGATATATCTTCACATAAAAACTAGAAAACAGTATTCTCAGAAACTTCTTTGTGATATGTGTATTCAACTCACAGAGTTGAACATTCCTTTACATAGAGCAGTTCCGAAACACTCCTTTTGTGGAAACGGAAAGTTGATATATGGAGTGATTGCGGCGTCTAGTGGAAAAGGAAATACATTGAAATGAAAACTAGACAGAAGCATTCTCAGAAACTTCTTTGTGATGAGTGCATACAACTCACAGGGTTTAAATTTCCTTTTGATAGAACTGTTTTGAAACACTCTTTGTGTAGAAACTGCAAGTGGATATTTGGTGCACTTTGAGGCCTATGCTGGAAAAGGAAGTAACTTCACATAGAAACTAGACAGAAGGATTCTCAGAAACGTCTTTGTGATGTGCACATTCAACTCAGAGTGTTGAAACTTCCTTTTGATAGAGCAGCTTTGAAACACTGTTTTTGTAGGATCTGCCATTGGATATTTGGAGGGATTTGAGGCCTATGCTGGAAAAGGAAATATCTTCACATAAAAACTAGAAAGCAGCATTCTCAGAAACTTCTTGTGGTGTGTGTATTCAACTCACAGAGATGAACATTCCTTTACATAGAGCTGTTTTGAAACAGTTTTTTTAGAATCTGCAAGTGGATATTTGGAGCGCTTAGAGGCCTATGAAGGAAAAGGAAATATCTTCACATAAAATGCAGTCAGAAGCATTCTCAGAAACTTTTCTGTGCTTTGTGCATTCAAATCACAGAGTTGAACCTTCCTTTTGATACAGCAGTATTGAAACACTCTTTTTGTAGTATCTGCTCGTGGATATTTGGAGCGATTTTGGACCTATGCAGTAAAAGGAATTATCTTCACATAAAACCTAGACAGAATAATTCTGAGAAGCTTCTTTGTGATGGGTGCATTCAACTCAGAGAGTTGAACTTACCTTTTGATAGAGCAGTTTGGAAACACTCTATTTGTAGAATCTGCAAGTGGATATTTGGAGCCCTTTGAGGCCAATGCTGGAAAAGGAAATATCTTCACATAGAAAGTAGACGGAAGCATTCTCAGAAACATCTCTGTTTTTTATGCATGCAACTCACAGACTTGAACCTTCCTTTTTATAGAGCAGTATTGAAACTCTCTTTTTGTAGAATCTGCAAGTGGATATTTGGAGCGCTTAGAGGCCTATGAAGGAAAAAGGTAATATCTTCACATAAAATGTAGTCAGAAGCATTGTCAGAAACAATTGTGTGCTTTGTGCATTCAACTCACAGAGATGAACCTTCCTTTTGATAGAGCTGTTATTAAACACTCTTTTTGTAGAATCTGCAAGTGGATATTTGGCGTGATTTGAGGCCTATGCTGGAAAAATGAATATCTTCACAGAAAAATTAAACAGAAGCATTCTCAGAAACTCCTTTAGGATGTGTGCTTTGAAATCACAGTGTTGAAACTTCCTTTTGATAGAGCCATTTTGAAACACTCTTTTTGTAGTATTCGTAAGTGCATATTTGGAGCGATTTGAGGCCTATGCTCAAAAACAGAATATCTTCACACATAAACTAGACAAAACCATTCTCTGAAACTTCTCTTTGCTTTGTGCATTCAACTCACAGAGGTGAACCTTCCTTTTGATAAAGCTGTATTGAAGCACTCTTTTTGTAGAATCTGCAACTGGATATTTGGAGCGCTTTGAGGCCTATGTTGGAAAAGGAGATATCTTCACATAAAAAGTAAACAGAAGCATTCTCTGAAACTTCTTTGTGATGTGTGCATTCAACTCACAGAATTGAACCTTGTTTTCGATACAACAGTTTTGAAACACTCTTTTTGTAGAATCTGCATGTGGATATTTGGAGCGCTTTGACGCCTATGCTGGAAAAGATAGTATCTTCACAAAGAAACTAGACAGAAGCATTCTCAGAAACTTCTTTGTGATGAGTGCATGCAACGAAGGGAGTTGAACATTCGTATTGACAGAGTAGTTTTGAAACACTCTTTTTGTAGTGTCTGCAAGTGTATATTTGGAATGCTTTGAGGCCTAAACTGGAAAAGGAAACATGTTCACATAGAAACTAGACAGAAGCATTCTCAGAAACTTCTGTGTGATGTGTGGATTCTACTCACAGAGTTGAACCTTCATTTTGATAGAGCAGTTTTGAAACACTCTTTTTGTAGTATCTGCTAGTGGATATTAGGATCGCTTTAGGCCTATGCCGGAAAATAAAATATCTTCACATAAAAACTAGACAGAAGCATTCTCAGAAGCTTCTTCTTGATGTGTGCATTCAGCTCACAAAGTTGAACCTTCCTTTTGATAGAACACGTTTGAAACACTCTTTTTGTAGAAGCTGCAAATGTATATTTGGAGCACTTTGAGGCCTATGCTGGAAAGGTTAGTATGTTCACATAGAAAGTAGACAGAAGCATTCTCAGAATCTTCTCTGTGTTGTGTGCATTCACCTCAGAGAATTGAACCTTCCTTTTCGTAGAGCAGTTTTGAAACACTCTTCTTGTAGAATCTGCAAGTAGATATTTGGTGTGCTTTGAGGCCTATACTGGACAACAATATATCCACATAGAAACTAGACAGAAGCATTCTCAGAAACTTCTGTGTAATGTATGTATTCAACTCACAGAGTTGAAACTTCATTTAAATAGACCAGTTCTGAAACACTCTTTTTGTAGGATCTGCAAGTGAATATTTGGAACGCTTTGAGGTCTGTGCTGTAAAAGGAAATATCTTCACATAAAATGTGGACGGAAGCATTCTCAAAAACTTCTCTGTGCTTTGTGCATTCAACTCACAGTGTTGAACCTTTCTGTTGACAGAGCAGTTCTGAAGCACACTTTTTGTAGAATCTGCAAGTGGATATTTGGAGCGCTTTGAGGCCTATGCCGGAAAAGGAAATATCCTCATATAAAAAGTAGACAGAAGCATTCTCAGAGTCTCCCCTGTGCTTTGTGCATTCCACTCAAGGAGATGAACCTTCCTTTTGATAGAGCAGTTTTGAAACACTCTTTTTGCAGAATCTGCAAGTGTATATTTGGAGCTCTTTGAGGCCTATATTGGAAAAGGAAATATCAGGTAAAAACTAGACAGAGGCATTCTCAGAAACTTTGTGATGTGTGCATTCAACGCAGAGTTGAACCTTCCTTTTGATAGAGTAGTTTTGAAAAACTCTTTTTGTAGAATCTGCAAGTGGATATTTGGAGGGCTTTGAGGCCTATGCTGGAAAAAGAAGTATATTCACACTGAAACTAGAGAGAAGCATTCTCAGAAACTTCTTTGTGATGTGCGCATTCAATTACTTCCTTTTGATAGAGCAGTTCCGAAAAACTCTTGTTGTAGAATCTGCAAGTGGATATTTAGAACGCTTTGTGCTTATGCTGGAAAAGAAAATATCTTCACATAAAAACTAGACAGAAGCATTCTCAGAAACTTCTTTGTGATGAGTGCATTCAACTCAAAGACTTCAACCTTCCTCTAGATCGAGCAGTTTTGAAACACTCTTTTTGCAGAATCTGCAAGTGTATATTTGGGGCAATTTTAGGCCTATGATAGAAAAGATCTTCACATAAAAACTAGACAGAAGCATTCTCAGAAACTTCTCTGTGATGTGTGCATTCAACTCACAGAGTTGAACCTTCCTTTTGATAGATCAGTTTTGAAACCCTCTTTTTGTAGAAACTGCAAGTGGAGATTTGGAGCGCTTTGAAGCCTATGCTGGAAAAGGAAATGTCTTCACATAAAAACTAGACAGAGTCATTCTCAGAAACTTCCCTGTGCTTTGCACATTCAACTCACAGAGTTGAACCTTCCTTTTAATACAGCAGTTTTGAAACACTCTTTTTGTAGAATCTGAAAGTGGATATTTGGTGTGTTTTGAGGCCTATGTTGGAAAAGGGAATATCTTCACATAAAAATTAGAAAGCACCATTCTCAGAAGTTTCTTTGTTTTGTGTACATTCAACTCACAGAGTTGAACATTCCGTTTCATAGAGCAGTTCTGAAACACTATTTTGTGGAAACGGGAATTGGATATTTGGACCGATTGCGGCCTCTAGTGTAAAAGGAAATACATTGAAATGAAAACTAGACAGAAGCATTCTCAGAAACGTACTTGTGATGTGTGCATTCAATTCACAATGTTGAACCTTGATTTTCATAGAACAGTTTTGAAACACTCTTTTTGCAGAAACTGCAAGTGGATATATGGAGCGCTGTGAGGCCTATGCTGGAAAAGGAAATATCTTCAGAAATAAGTAGATTGAAGCATTCCCAGAAACTTCTTTGCGATGAGTGCATTCAACTCACAGAGTTGAACATTCCTTGTCATAGAAGAGTTCTGAAACACTCTTTTTCTGGAAACGGCAAGTGGATATTTGGAGCGATTGCGGCCTCTAGTGGAAAAGGAAATACATTGAAATGAAAACTAGAGAGAAACATTCTCAGAAACTTCTTTGTGTTGAGTACATTCAACTAACAGAGTTCAACATTCCTTTTCATAGAGCAGTTCTGAATCACTCTTTTTGTGGAAACGGCAAGTGGATATTTAGAACACTTAGAGGTCTATGCTGGAAAAGGATATATCTTCATATAAAAATTAGAGAGAATCATTCTCAGAAACTTTTTTGTGATGTGTGCATTCAACTCACAGACTTCAACATCTCTTTAGATAGGGAAGTTTTGAAACACACTTTTTGCAGAATCTGCAAGTGGATACATGGAGCGCTTTGAGGCCCATGCTCGAAAAGTGAATATCTTCACATAAAAACTAGACAGAAGCATTGTCAGAAGCAACTCCGTGTTTTGTGCATTCAGCTCACACAGCTGAACCTTCCTTTTGATGGAGCAGTATTGAAACACTCTTTTTGTAGAATCTGTAAGTGGATATTTGGAGATCTAAAAGGCCAATGATGGAAAAGGAAATATCTTCACATAAAAAGTAGAGAGAAGCATTGTGAAAAACTTATCTGTGCTTTGTGCATTCAACTCACAGAGTTGAACCTTCCGTTTGATATAGCAGTTCTGAAACACTCTTTTTGTAGAATCTGCAAGTGGACATTTGGAGCGTTTTGAGGCTTATGCTGGAAAAGGAAATGTCTACACATAAAAACTAGACAGAACCATTCTCAGAAACTTCCCTGTGCTTTGTGGATTCAACTCACAGATTTGAACCTTCCTTTTGATAGAGCAGTTTTGAAACACTCTTTTTGTAGAATCTGCAATTGGATATTTGGAGTGCTTGGAGTCCTATGCAGGAAAAGGAAATATCTTCACATAAAAACTATAAAGCAGCATTCTCAGAAACTTCATTGTGAAGTGTACATTCAGCACACAGAGTTGAACATTCCTCTTCATAGCGCAGTTCTGAAACACACTTTTTGTGGAAACGGAAAGTGGCTATTTGGAGAGATTGCGGCCTCTAGTGGAAAACGAATAACATTGAAATGAAAACTAGACAGAAGTATTCTTGGAAACTTCTTTGTGATGAGTGCATTCAACTCACTGAGTTGAACCTTCCTTTTGATAGAACAGTTTTGAAACACTCTTTTTGTAGAATCTGCAAATGAATATGTGGAGCTCTTTGTGGCCTATGCTGGAAAACTAAGTATCTTCACATAGAAACTAGACAGAAGCATTCTCAGAAACTTCTTTGTGATGTGCACATTCAACTCAGAGAGTTAAACCTTCCTTTTTATAGAGCAGTTTTGAAACACTCTTTTTGTAGAATGTGCAAGTGGATATTCGGAGCGCTTTGAGGCATATGTTGGAAAAGGAAATATCTTCGCAGAAAAAGTAGACAGAAGCATTCTCAGTAACTTCTTTGTGATGTATGCGTTCAACTCACAGAGTTGAACTTTCCTTTTGATAGAATAGTTTTGAAACACTCTTTTTATGGAATCTGCAAGTGTATATTTGGAGCGCTTTGAGACATATGCAGGAAAAGGAAGTATCTACATATAAAAACTAGACAGAAACATTCTCAGAAAGTTCCCTGTCCTTTCTGCATTCATCTCACAGGGTTGAACTTTCCTTTTGATAGGACAGTTTTGAAACAGTCTTTTTGCAGATATTGCAGGTGGATATTTGGAGCGCTTTGAGGCCTATGCTAGAAAAGGAAGTATCTTCACAAAGAAAATAGAGAGAAGCATTTTCAGAAACTTCTTTGTGATTTGCACATTCAACTCACTGAGTTGAATCTTGCTTTTCATAGAACAGTTTTGAAACACTCTTTTTGTAGAATTTGCAGGTGGATATTTGGAGCGCTGTGAGGCCGAAGCTGGAGAAGGAAATATCTTCACAAATAAGTGAATTGAAGCATTCTCAGAAACTTCTTTGTGATGTGTGTATTCAACTCACAGACTTCAACTTTCCTTTAGATAGAGCAGTTTTGAAACACTCTTTTTGTAGAGTCTGCAATTGGATATTTGGAGCGGTTTGAGGCCTGAGCTGCAAAAGGAAATATCTTCATATAAAAATTAGACAGAATCATTCTCAGGAACTTCTATGTGAAGTGTGCATTCAACACACCGAGTTGAACCTTCGTTTTGATAGAGCAGTTTTGAACACCCTTTTTGTAGCTTCTGAAAGTGGATATTGGGAGTGCTTTGAGGCCAATGCTGGAAAAGGAAATATCTTCACATAAAAACTAGACACAAGCATTCTCAGAAACTTGTTTGTGATGTGTGCATTCAACTCACCTAGGTGAATCTACCTTTTCATAGAACAGTTCTGAAACACCCTTTTTGTGGAAACGTCAAGTGGATATTTGCAGTAATTGTGGCCTCTTGTGGAAAAGGAAATACATGGAAATGAAAGCTACACAGAAGCATTCTCAGAAACTTCTTTGTGATGAGTGCATTCAACTCACATTTTTGAACCTTCCCTTTTTAGAACAGTTTTGAAACACTCTTTTTGTAGAATCTGCAAGTGGATATTTGTTGCACTTTGAGGCCTATGATGGAAAAGGAAGTATCTTCACATAGAAACTAGACAGAAGCATTCTCAGAAACTTATTTGTGATATGCACATTCAACACAGAGAGTTGAACTTTCCTTTTGATAGGGCAGTTTTGAAACACTCTTTTTGCAGAATCTGTAAGTGGATATTTGGAGTGCTTTGAGGCCTACTCTAGAAAAGTAAATAACTTCACTTAGAAAATAGACAGAAGCATTCTCAGAAACTTCTTTGTGATGTGTGCATTCAACTCACAAAGTTGAACCTTGCTTTTCAAAAGCAGTTGTGAAACGCTCTTTTTGTAGAATCTTCAAGTGGATATTTGGATCGCTGTGAAGCCTATACTGGAAAAAGAAATATCATCTCAAATAACTAGATTGAAGCATTCTTAGAAACTTCTTTGTGATGTGGGCATTCATCTCACAGTCTTCAACCTTCCTTCACATAGAGCAGTTTTGAAACACTCTTTTTGTACAATCTGCAAGTGGATATTTGGAGCGCTTTGAGACCTATTGTGGAAAATGAAGTATCTTCACATGAAAACTAGCCAGAAGCATTCTCAAAAACGTCTTCGAGATCTGTGCATTCAACTCACAGAGTTGAAACTTCCTTTTGATAGAGCAATTTTAAACACCCTTTTTGCAAGATCCGCAAGTGGATATTTGGAGTGCTTTGAGGCCTGTGCTGGAAAAGAAAATATCTTCACATAGAACCTAGACAGAAGCATTCTCAGAATCTACTTTGTGATGTGTGCATTCAACACAGAGAGTTGAACCTTCTTTTTGATAGAACAGTTTTGAAACACTCTTTTTGTAGGATCTGCAAGTGGATATTTGGAGTTCTTTGAGGCCTACACAGGAAAAGGAAATATTTTCACATAGAAGCTAGACAGAAACATTCTCAGAAACTTCTTTGTGATGCGTGCATTCAACTCACAGAGTTGAACGTTCCTTTTGTTAGAGCAGTTTTGAAACACACTTTTTGTAGAATCTGCAAGTAGGTATTTTGAGGGCTTAGACGCCAGTGATGGAAAAGGAAATATCTTCACACAAAAAGTAGACAGAAGCATTCTCAGAAACTTCTCTGTGCTTTGTGCATTCATCTCACAGAGTTGATCCTTCCTTTTCATATTGCAGTTCTGAAACCCTCCTTTTGTAGAATCTGCAAGTGGATGTTTGGATCGCTTTGTGGCCTATGCTGGAAAAGGAAATATCTTCACATAAAAACTAGACAGAAGCATTCTCAGAAACTTCACTGTGCCTTGTGCATTCAACTCAAGGAGTTGAACTTTCCTTTTGGTAGAGCAGTTTAGAAACATTCTTTTTGTAGAATATGCAAGTGGATATTTTGAGCGGTTTGAGGCCTATGTTGGAAAATGAAATATCTTTCCATAAATACTAGATAGAAGCATTTTCAGAAACATCTTGTGATGAGTGCATGCAACTCACAGACTTGAACCTTCTTTTTGAGACAGCAGTTTTGAAACACTCTTTTTGTAGAATCTGCAAGTGGATATTTGGAGCGCTTTCAGACCTATGCTGGAAAAGGAAATATCTTCACATAAAAAGTAGACAGAAACATTCTCAGAAACTTCTCTGTGCTTTGTGCATTCAACTCACAAATTTGAACCTTCCTTTTTATAGAGCAGTTCTGAAACACGCTTTTTGTAGAATCTGCTAGTGGATATTTGGAGCGCTTTCAGGCCTATGCTGGAAAAGGAAATATCTTTATATAGAAACTAGAAAGAAACATTCTCAGAAATTTCTTTGTGAGGAGTTCATTCAACCCACAGAGTTGAACCTTCTTTTTGATAGAGCAGTTTTGAAACACTCTTTTTCAAGAATCTACAACTGGATATTTGGAGCGCTTTGAGGCCTATGCAGGAAAAGGAAATATCTTCACATAAAAACTAGACAGATGCATTCTCAGAAATCTCCCTGTGCTTTGTGCATTCAATTCACAGAGTTGAACCTTCGTTTTGATAGAGCAGTTTTGAAACACTCTTTTTCAAGAATCTATATCTGGATATTTTGAGCGCTTTGAGGCCTATGCAGGAAAAGGAAATATCTTCACATAAAAAGTAAGGAGAGGCATTCTCAGAAACTTCCCTGTGCTTTGTGCATTCAACTCAAAGAGATGAAGCTTCCTTTTGATAGAGCAGTTTTCAAACACTCTTTTTGTAGAATCTTCAAGTGGATATGTGGATCGCTTTGAGTCCTATGCTGGAAAAGGAAATATCTTCATATAAACCTAGAAAGCAGCATTCTCAGAAACTTCTTAGTGATGTATGCCTTCCACTCACAGAGTTTAGCTTTCCTTTTCATAGAGCACTTCTGAAACACTCCTATTGTGGAAACGGCAAGTGGATATTTGGAGCAGTTGCGGTCTCTAGGGTAATAGGAAATACATTGAAATGAAAACTAGACAGAAGCATTCTCAGAAACTTCTTTGTGATGAGTGCATTCAATTCACAGAGTTGAACCTTCCTTTTGATAGAACAGTTTTGAAACACTCTTTTTGTAGTATCTGCAAGTGGATATTTGGAGTGCTTTGAGACCTAAGCTGGAAAACGTTGTATCTTCACATGGGAACTAGACAGAAGCATTCTCAGAAACTTCTTTGCGATGTGCACCTTCTAGTCAGAAGGTTGAACATTCCTTTTCATTGAGCAGTTTTGAAACACTCTTTTTGTAGAATCTGCAAGTGGATATTTGGAGTGCTTTGAGGCCTACACTGGAAAAGGAAAAATCTTCACCTAAAAATCAGACAGAAGCATTCTCAGAAACTTCTTTGTGATGTGTTCATTCAACTCACAGAGTTGAACATTCCTTTGGTAGAGCAGTTCTGAAACACTTTTTTTGTAATATCTGCAAGTGGATACTTGGAGCACTTTGGGGCCTATGCTGCAAAAGGAATTATATTCACAGGAAAATTAGACAAAAGAATTCTCAGAAACTTCCCTGTGCTTTTTGAATTCAACTCACAGATTTGAACCTTCCATTTGATAGAAAAGTTTTGAAAAACTCTTTTCGCAGATTCTCCAATCGGATAATGGGAGCATTTGGAGGCCTATGCTGGAAAAGGAAATATCTTCACCTAGAAACTAGACAGAAGCATTCTCGGAAACTTCCTTGTGCTTTGTGTATTCAACTCACAGAGTTGAACCTTCCTGTTGATTGAGTGGTTTTGAAACACTCTTTTTACAGAATCTGCAAGTGGCTATATGGAGCGCTTTGAGGCCTATAGTGGAAAAGGAAATATCTTCACATAAAAACTAGACGGAAGCATTCTCAGAAACTTCTTTGTGATGAGTGCATTAAACTCACAGAGTTGAACCTTCCTTTTGATAGAGAAGTTTTGAAACCCTCTTTTAGTAGAATCCGCAAGTGAATGTATGGAGTGCATTGAGGTCTATGCTGGAAAACGAAGTATCTTCACATAGAAACTAGACAAAAGCATTCTCAGATAGTTCCCAGTGCTTTGTGCATTCAACTCACAGAGTTCAACATTCCTTTTGATAGAGCAGTTTTAAAACACTCTTTTTGTAGAATCTGCAAGTGGATGGTTGGAGCGCTTTGAGTCCTATGCTGCTAAAAGAAATCTCATCACATAAAAACTAGATGGAAGCATTCTCAGAAACCACTTTGTGATGAGTGCATTCAAGTCACAGAGTTGAACTTTCCTTTTGATACAGCCGTTTTGAAATGCTGTTTTTGTAGAATGTGAAAATGGATATTTAGATCGCTTTGAGGCTTATGCTGGAAAAGGAAATATCTTCATAAAAAAACTAGACAGAAGCATTCTCAGAAACTTCTTTGCCATGTGGGGATTGAACTCACTGAGTTGAGCATTCCTTTTCATAGAGCAGTTGTGCAACACTCTTTTTGTGGAAACTTCAAGGGGATATTTGGCGCGATTTCAGCGTCTAGTGGAAAAGGAAATACATTCAGATGAAAACTATACAGAAGCATTCTCATAAACTCCTTTGTGATGAGTGCATTCTACTCACAGAGCTGAACCTTCCTTTTGATAGAACAGTTTTGAAACACTCGTTTTGTGGAAACTGCAAGTGGATATTTGGAGTGCTTTGATGCCTATACTGGAAAAGGAAATATCATCACATAAATTCCAGACAGAAGCATTCTCAGAAACTTCCTTGGATGAGTGCATTCAGCTCACAGAGTTGAACCTTCCTTTCGATAGAGCAGTTTTGAAACACTCTTTTTGTAGAATCTGCAAGTGGATATATGGAGCGCTTTGAGGCCTATGCTGGAAAAGGAAATATCTTCACATAAGAACTAGACAGAAGCATTCTCAGAAACTTCTTTGTGATGTGTGCATTCAACTCTTATAGTTGAACCTTCATTTTGATGCAACAGTTTTGAAACACCCTTTTAGTAGAATCTGCAAGTGGATATTTGTAGTGCTTTGAGGACTACACTGGAAAAGGAAATATCTGCACATAAAAAGTAGACAGAAGCAATCTCAGAAACTGCCCGGTGCTTTTTGTATTCAACTCAGAGAGTTGAACCTTCCTTTTGATAGAGCAGTTTTGAAGCACTCTTTCTGTAGAATCTTCAAGTGGATATTTGGAGCGCTTTGAGGCCTATGCTGGAATAGTTAATATCTTCACATAAAAACAAGTCAGAAGCATTCTCAGATATTTCTTTGTGATGTGTGCATTCGCCTCGCAGAGTTGAACCTTCCTTTTGATAGAGTAGTTTTGAAACAGTCTTAGTAGAATTTGCAAGTGGATATTTGGAGCGCTGAGAGGCCTATGCTGGAAAAGGAAATATCTTCATATGCAAACTACACATAAGCATTCTCAGAAACATCTTTGTGATGTTTGCATTCAACACACAGAATTGAACCTTCTTTTGATTGAGCAATTTTGAAACCTTTTTTTGTGGAATATGTAAGAGGACATTTGTAGTGCATTGAGGCATTTGGTGGAAAAGGAAATATCTCCACATAAAATCTAGACAGAAGTATTCTCAAAGACTTCTTTGTGATGTGGGCATTCAACTCCGAGAGTTGAGCCTTCCTTTTGATAGAGCATTGTTGAAAAACTCTTTTTTAGAATCTGCAAGTTGATATTTGGAGTGCTTTGATTCCTTTGGTGGAAAAGGGGTTATCTTCCCATAAAAACTAGACAGAAGCATTCTCAGAAAATTCTTTGTGATGTTTGCATTCAACACACAGAGTTGAAACTTCCTTTGATAGACCAGTTTTGAATCCTTTTTTGTAGAATATGCAACTAGACATTTTTAGCTCTTTGAAGCTTTCGGTGGAAAAGGAAATACCTTCACATAAAAATCAGACAGAAGCATTCTCAGAAAATACTTTGTGATGTGTGCATTCAACTCACAGAGTTGAAACTTCCTTTTGATAGAGCAGTTTTAAAACACTCTTTTTGTAGGGTCTGCTCGTGGACATTCGGAACACTTTGAGGCCTTCAGTGGAAAAAGAATTATCTTCACATAAAAACTAGACAGAAGCATTCTCAGGAACTTCCTCGTGATGGGTGCATTCATCTCAGAGATTTGAACCTTCCTTTTGATAGAGCAGTTGGGAATCCCTCTTTTTGTAGAATCTGAATGTGGATATTTTGAGTGCTTTAAAGCCTTCCTTAGAAAAGGAAATATCTTCAAATAAAAACTAGACAGAAACTTTCTCAGAAACTGCTTTGTGATGCGTGCATTCATCTCAAGAATTTGAACCTTTGTTTTGATACAGCAGTTTTGAAACCCTCTTTTTGTAGAATCTGCGAGTGGATATTTGGAGCGCTTTGAGGCCTATGATAGAAAAGGAAATACCTTCACATAAAAACTAGAAAGATTCATTCTCAGAAACATCTTGTGATGTGTGCATTTAACTCACAGAGTTGAGACTTCGTTTTGACAGAGCAGTTTCGAAATATCTTTTTGTAGAATCTGCAAATGGACTTTTTTGTTGCATTGAGAGCTATTTGAAAATGAAATATCTTCAAATAAAAACCAGACAGAAGCATTCTCAGAAACGTCTTTTTGATGTGTGCATTCAACTTACAGAATTGAAACTTCCTATTTATAAAACACTTTTGAAACTCTCTTTTTTTAGAATCTGCAATGGGATATTTTGACCGTTTTGGGGCCTTCCTTTGAAACGGGAGTACCTTCACAGGAAAGCTGTACAGAAGCATTCTCAGAAACTACTTGGTGATGTGTGCTTTCATCTCACAGAGTTGAAAATATGTTTTCACAGAACAGTCTGGAAGTGCTCTTTTTGTAGTATCTGCAAGTGGATATTTGGACTGCTATAAGGCCTTCGTTGGAAATGGGAATATCCTCACATAAAAACTAGACAGAAGCATTCTCATAAGTTTCTTCATTATGTGTGCATTCAACTCTCAGAGTTGAACCTTCCTTTTGATAGATCAGTTTTGAAACACCCTTTTTGTAGAATCTGCAAGAGGTTATTTTTATTGATTTGAGGTCTTCATTGGAAACGGGAATATCTTCACATAAAATCTGGACAGAAGCATTCTCAGTAACTACTTTGTGATGCGTACACTCAACTAACCTAGTCGAACCTTCCTTTTGATAGAACTTTTTTGAAACACTTTTTAAATAGAATCTGCAAGAGGATATTTTGAGCACTTTGTGGCCTTTTGTAGAAAGGAAATATCTTCACATAAAAACTAGACAGAATCATTTTCAGAAATTTCTTTGTCATGTGTGCATTTAACTGAAAGATTTGAACCTTCTTTTTGATAGAGCAGTTTTGAAACACTCTTTTTGTAGAATCTGCAAGTCTATATTTCAAGCATTTTGAAGCCTTCGTTGGAAACGGGAATAGCATCAAATAAAAACTAGACAGAAGCATTCCCAGAAACTACTTTGTGTTGTGTGCATTTAACTCACAGTTTTGAACAATCCTTTTCAAAGAGCACTTGTGAAACACTCTATTTGAAGAACCTGCAAGTGGACATTTGGACTGCTTTGAGGCCATCGTTGGAAACTGGCATATCTTCAAATAAAAACTAGACAGAAGCATTCTCAGAAACAGCTTTCTGTTGTGTCCATTCAACTCACAGAGTTGAACCTTTCTTTTGATAGAGAAGTTTTTAAACACACTTTTTGTAGTATCTGAAAGAGATCATTTTTAGGGCTTTGTGGGCAATGTTCAAAAGGAAATATCTTCTAATAAAAACTAGATAGAAGCATTCTCAGAAACTTCTTTGAGATGTTTGCACTCACCTCACAGATTTGAACATACTTTTTCATAGAGCAGTTGTGAATCACTCTTTTTGAAGAACCTGCATGTGGCTATTTAGTCCGTTTTGAAGCCTTCGTTGGAAACAGGAATATCTTCACAGAAACACTTGACAGAAGCATTCTCAGAAACATCTTCGTGATGTGTGCATTCAAATCACACAGTTGAACCTTCCTTTTGATAGAGCCGTTTTGAAACACACTTTTTGTAGAATATGCAAGTGGATATTTGGAGCATTTAGAGGCCTGTGGTAGAAAAGAAAATATCTTCACATAAAAACAAGACAGAAGCATTCTCAGAAACTACTTTGTGATGTGTGCATTCAATTCTCAGTGTTGAACATAACTTTTCATAGATCAGTTTGGAAACACTCTTTTTGATGAATCTGCAAGTGGGTATTTTGTCCTATTTGAGGCTTTCATTTGAAACCAGAATATCCTCACCTAAAACCTAGACAGAAGCCTTCTCAGAAACGTCTTTGCGAAGTGCACATTCAACTCAAAGAGTTGAACATAACTTTTCATGGAGAAGTTTTTTAACACTTTTTTTGTAGAATCTACAAGTGGCTATTTGGACTGTTTTGAGGCCTTCATTGGAAACGGTAATACCTTCACATAAAAACTAGACAGAAGCATTCTCAGAATATTCTTTGTGCTGTGTGCATTAAACTTACAGAGTTGAACGTTCCTTTTGATAGAGCCGTTTTGAAACACTTTTTTTGTAGAATCTGCAAATGGACATTTTGAGTGCTTTGAGGCCTTCGGTGTAAAAGGAAATATCTTCACATAAAAACTAGACAGAAGCGTTCTCAGAAACTTCTTTCTGCTGTGTGCATTCAACTCACAGAGTTGAAGTTTCCTTTTGGTAGACAAGTTTTGAAACACTATTGTTGAATAATCTGCAAGAGGATATTTGAAGCGCTCTGAGGCCTACCATACAAAAGGGGATATGTTCACATAAAAACTAGACAGAAAAATTCCCAGAAACTTCTTTGTTATGTGTGCATTGAACTTACAGAGTTGAATATTCCTTTTGATAGAGCATTTTTGAAACACTACTTTTGTAGAATCTGCAAGTGGATATTTTGAACGCTTTGAGACCTATGGTAGAAAAGGGAATATCTTCACATAAAATCTACACAGAAGCATTCTCACAATCTTGTTTGTGATGTGGGCATTCAACTCACAGAGATGAACCTACATTTTGATAGAGAAGTTTTGAAACACGCCTTTTGTAGTATCTTCAAGTGGATATTTAGAGCGCCTTGAAGACTTTGTAGGAAACGAGAATACCTTCAAATAAAACCTAGAGAGAAGCATTCTCAGAAACTACATTGTGATATTTGCATTTAACTCACAGAATTCAACCTTTCTTTTGACAGAACAGTTTTGAATCACTCTTTTTGTAGAATCTGCGACTTTACATTTCTAGCGCTTTGAGGGCTTTGGTGGAAAAGAAAATATCTTCAAATAAAAACTAGACAGAAGCATTCTCTGAAACTACTTTGTGATGTTTGCATTCAACTCACAGACTTGAACATACCGTTTCATAGAGTAGATGTGAAACAGTCTTTTTTAAGAACCTGAAAGTGGATATTTGGACTGATTTCAGGCATTCCTTGGAAACTGAAATATCTTCACATAAAAACTAGACAGAAGCAATCTCAGAAACTTCTTTGTGATGTGTGCATTCAAGACACTGAGTTGAACCTTCCTTTTGATAGAGCAATTCTGAAACACTTTTTTTGTAGAATCTGCAAGTGGACATTTGGAGGGTTTTGGGGCCTTCCGTGGAAAAGGAAATACTTTCACATGAAAACTAGACAGAAGCATTCTCAGAAACTACTTTGTGATGTGTGCATTCAAATCACAGAGTTTAAACTTCCTTTTGATATAGCAGTTTTGAAACCCTCTTTTTGTAGAATCTGCATATGTATATTTGGAGCGCTTTGAGGCCTATGGTAGAAAAGGAATAATCTTCACATAATAACTAGACAAACATTCTCATAAACTTCTTTGTGATGTGTGCATTCAACTCAGAGAGTTGATCCTTCCTTTTGATAGAGCAGTTTTGAAATACTCTTCTTGTAGAATCTTCAAGTCGATATTTGGAGCACTTTGAAGACTTCTTTGGAAATGGGAATATCTTCAAATACAAATTAGACAGAAGCATTCTCAGATTCTTCTTTTTGATGTGTGTATTCAACTCACAGAGTTGAACTTTCGTTTTGATAGATCAGTTTGGAATCACTTTTTTTGTAGAATCTGCAAGTGCATATTTGGAGCACTTTGAATTCTTCGTTGGAAACAGGAATAACTTCAAATAAAATGTAGACAGAAGCATTCTCAGAAACTACTTTGTGATGTGTGCATTCAACTCACAGAGTTCAGCCTTACTCTTGATAGAGTAGTTTTGAAACACTTTTTTTTGGTAGAATCTGCATGAGGACATTTGGAGCGCTTTGAGGGATTTGGTTGAAAAGGAATATCTTCATATAAAAACTAGACAGAAGAATTCTCAGAAACTTCTTCGTGATGTGTGCATTCAACTCACAGAGTTGAACCTTCCTTTTGACAGAGCAGGTGTGAAAATTTCTTTTTGTAGGATCTTCAAGTGGATATTTGGATTGCTATGGGGCCTATGGTAGAAAATGCAATATGTTTACATAAAAATTACACAGAATCATTCTTAGAAACTTCTTTGTGATTTGTGCATTAAAGTAATGGAGTTGAACCTTCCTTTTGATAGAGCAGTTTTGGAACACTCTTTTTGTAGAATCTACAAGTGCATATTTGGAGTGCTTTGACGCTTTCGTTGGAAAGTGGAATATCTTCAAATAAAAACTAGACAGAAGCATTCACAGAAACTACATTGTGATGTGTGCATTCAACTCACAGAATTGAGCCTTCCTTCTGATAGACCAGTTTTGAAGCAATCTTTTTGAAGAATCTGCAAGGAGATTTTTGCAGCGTTTTGAGGCCTATGTAAGAAAAAGAAATATCTTTACATAAAAACTAGACAGAAGGATTCTAAGGAACTACTTCGTGATGTGTGCATTCAACTCACAGAGTTGAGCATACATTTTCATAGAGCAGGTGTGAAACACTATTTTTGAAGAATCTACACGTGGACAGTTTTAGCTCTTTAAGGGCTATGGTGGAAAAGGAAATATCTTGAAATAAATACTAGACAGAAGCATTCTCAAAAAGTTCTTTCTGATTTGTGCATTCAACTCAGAGTTGAACCTTCCTTTTGATAGAGGAGTTTTGAAACACTTTTGCTGTAGAAACTGCAAGTGGACATTTGGAACGCTTTGAGGCCTTCTGTGGAAAAGGAAATACCTTCACATAAAAACTAGACAGAAGCGTTAGCAGAAACTTCTCTGTGATGTGTGCATTGATCTCACAGAGGTGAGCCTTACTCTTGATAGAGCAGTTTTGAAATATTCTTTTTGTGGAATCTGAAAGTGCATATTTGGAGCGCTTTGAAACCTTCCTTGCAAACAGGAGTATCTTCAAATAAAAACTAGACAGAAGCATTCTCAGAAACTTGTTTGTGATGTGTGCATTCAACTCACAGAGTTGAGCCTTCCTTTTGATAGAGCAGTTTTGAAACACTCTTTATGAAGAATCTGCATGTGGATATTTTGAGCGATTTCAGGCCTGTGTTAGAAAAGGAAATATCTTCACATAAAAACTACACAGAAGCATTCTCAGAAACTGTTTTGTGATGTGTGCATTCAACTCACAGATTTGAAGCTTCGAATTGATAAGGCAGTTTTGAAACACTCTTTTTGTAGAATCTGCAGGAGGATATTTGGGGCGATTTGAAGCCTTCGTTGGAAATGGGAATATCTTCAAGTAAAAACTAGACAGAAGCGTTCTCAGAAACTTCTTTGTGTGTGTGCATTCAGGTCACAGAGTTGAACCTTTCTTTTGATCTAGGAGTTTGAATCCCTCTTTATGTATAATCTGCAAGTGGATGTTTGGCGTGCTTTAAGGTCTATGGTAGAAAAGGAAATATCTTCATATAAAAACTAGACAGAAGGAATCTCAGAAACTCCTTTTTGATGTGCTTTCAACTCACAGGGTTGAATCTTTGTTTTGATAGAGCAGTTTTGAAACACTCTTTTTGTAGAATCTGCAAGTGGACATTTGTAGTTCTTTGAGTGCTATGGTGAAAAAGCAAATATATTCAAAATAAAAACTGGACAGAAGCATTCTCATAAACCTCTTTGTGATGTTTGCATTCAACTCACAGAGTTGGGCAAAGCTTTTCATTGAGCAGTGGTGAAACACTATTTTTGAAGTACCTGCAATTTGATATTAGGACCGATTTGAGGTCTTCATTGGAAAAGGGAATATCTTCACATAAAAACTAGAGAGAAGCATTCTCAGAAACTCCTTTGTGATGTCACAGATTTGAACATAACTTTTCACAGAGGAGTTGTGAAACACTCCTTTTGTAGAATCTGTGAGAGGATATTTGGAACGATTTGAAGCCTTCATTGGAAACGAGGATATCTTCAAATAAAAACTACACAGAAGCATTCTGAGAAACTATTTTGTGATGTGCACATTCAACTTACAGAGTTGAGCCTTTCTTGTGATAGAGCAGTTTTGTAACACTCTTTTTGTGCTATCTGCAAGTGGATACTTGGAGCGCTTTGAGGCCTATGGTAGAAAAGGAAATATCTTCACTTAAAAACTATGCAGAAGCATTCTCAGAAATTTCTTTGTGATGTTTGCATTCAACTCACAGAGTTCAACATTTCGTTTGATATAGCACTTTTTAAATACTTTTTTTGTAGAATCTGTAAGTTGATATTTTGAGAGATTTGAGGCCTATGCTGGAAATGGAAATATCTTCACATAAATACTAGGCAGAAGCGTTCTCAGAAACCTCTTTGTGATGTGTGCATTCAACTCACATAGTTGACCCTTCTTTTTGAGAAAACAGTTTTGAATCACTCTTTTTGTAGAATCTGCAAGTGGATATGTGGAGCGAATTGAGGCCTATACTGGAAAAGGAAATGTCTTCACATAAAAACTAGACAGAAGAATTCAGAGAATCTTCTTTGTGATGTGTGTATTCAACTTACAGAGTTGAATCTTTATTTTGAGAGAGCAGTTTTGAATCACTCTTTTTGTGGAATCTGCAAGTGGATATTTGGAGCGATTTTAGGCCTATGCTGGAAAAGAAAATAGCTTCACATAAAAACTAGACAAAAGGGTTCACAGAAACTTCTTTTTGATGTGTACATTCAACTAACGGAGTTGAATCTTCCTTTTGACCGAGAAGTTTTGAAACCCTGTTTTTGTAGAATCTGAAAGAGGATATTTGGAGTGATAACGGTCTCTTGTAGAAAAGTAAATATCTTCAAATAAAAACAAGACAGAAGCATTCTCAGAAACTACATTGTGATGTGTGCATTCAACTCAAAGAGTTGAAACTTCCTTTTGAGAAAGTAGTTTTGAATCACTCTTTTTGTAGGACCTGTAAGTGGATATTTGTAGCGCTTTGAGTTCTATGCTGGAAAACGAAATATCTTCACATAAAAACTAGACAGAAGCATTGTCAAAAACTTCTTTGTGATATGTGCATCCAACTCACAGAGTTTAACCTTCCACTTAATAGAGCAGTTTTGAAATATTCTTTTTGTAGTATCTGCAAGTGTATATGTGGAGTGCATTGAGTTGTATGCTGGAAAAGGAAATATCCTCATATAAAAACTAGACAGAAGTATTATCAGAAACTTCTTTGTGATGTGTGCATTCAACTCACAGTGTTGAACCTTGCTTTTGATAGAGCCGTTTTGAAACCCTGTTTTTGCAGAATCTGCAAGTGGATGTTTGGAACACTTTGAAGCCTGTGCTAGAGAAGGATATATCCTCACATAAAAACTAGACAGAAGCATTCTCAGAAATTTCGTTGTGACGTGTGCTTTCAACTCACAGAGTTGAACCTTCCTTTTGAGAGAGCAGTTTTGAATCACTCTTTTTGTACAATCTGCAAGTGGATATTTGGAGTGATTTGAGGCCTTTGCTGGAAAAGGAAATATCTTCATATAAAAACTAGACAGAATCATTCTCAGACTTTCTTCGTGATGTGTGCATTCAACATGCAGAGTTGAACCTTCCTTTTCATAGAGTGATTTTGCCCTGTTTTTGTAGAATCTGCAAGAGGATATTTGGAGCGATTGCGGCCTCCATTGGAAAAGGAAATATCTTCACATAAAAAAAAGACAGAAGGATTCTCAGAAACTTCTTTTGATGAGTGGATTCAACTCACAGAGTTGAAACTTCCTTTTGTTAGAGCAGTTTTGAAACACTCTTTTTGTAGAATTTGCAAGTGGATATTTGGAGCGCTTTGAGGCCTATGCTGGAAAAGGAAATCTGTTCACATAAAAACTAGACAGAAGCATTCTCAGAAATTACTTCTTGATATGTACATCCAACTCAGAGAGTTGAACATTTCTTTTTATAGAGAAGTTTGAAACACTCTTTTTTTGGAATCGCAAGTTGATAATTGGAGCACTTTGATGCCTATGCTGGAAAAGGAATTATCTTCACAGAAAAACTAGACAGAAGCGTACTCAGAAACTGTCTTGCGATGTGTGTATTCTAGTCACATAGTTGAACCTTCTTTTTAGTAGAGCAGTTTTGAAACAGTCTATTTTTAGAAACTGCGTGTGAGTACTTGGAGCGCTTTGAAGCATCTGCTGGAAAAAGAAATATCTTCACATACAAACTAGACAGAGGTATTCTAAGAAACTTCTTTGTGATATGTGCATTCAACACAAAGGGTTGGACCTTTCTTTTGATAAAGAAGTTTTGAAACACTCTTTTTTGTAGAATCTACAAGTGGATACTTGGAGAGCTTTGAAGACTTCGTTGGAAACGGGAATAGCTTCAAATAAAAACTATACAGAAGCATTCTCAGAAACTTCTTTGTGATGTGTGCATTCAACTCACATAATTGAACGTATCTTTTCACAGAGCAGTTTTGAAAGACTATTTTTGTAGGATTCCCAAGTGGATATCTGGGCTGCTTTAATGCCTTTCTTTGAAACAGGTATACCTTCACATAAAAACTAGACAGAAACATTCTCATAAACTTCATTGTGATATGTTCATTCAACTCACAGATTTGAACCTGTCTCTTGATAGAGCAGTTTTGGAACACATTTTGTTTAGAGTCTGCAAGTGGACATTTGGAGTGCTTTGAGGCCTTCAGTGTAAAAGGATATATCCTCACATAAATATTATAAAGAAGCATTCTCAGAAACTTCTTTGTGATGTGTGCATTCAATTCACAGAGTTGAGTCTTCATTTTGATAGAGCAGTTTGAAACACTCTTTTTGTAGAATTTTCAAGGGTATATTTGGAGCACTTGGAGGCCTATGGTAGACATGGAAATATCTTCACTTAAAAATTAGACAGAAGCCTTCTCAGAAACTGCTTTTTGATGTGTGCATTCACCTCACAGTGTTGAACATACTTTTCATAGAGCAGTTGTGAAACACTCTTTTTGAAGAACCTGCATGTGGATATTTGGACCGATTTGAAGTCTTTGTTGGAAACGGGAATATCTTCACATAAAAACTAGAGGGAAGCATTCTCATAAACTTCTTTGTGATGTGTGCATTCAGCTCACAGGGTTGAACCTTCCTTTTGAGAGAGCAGTTTTGAAATAATCTTTTTGTAGAATCTGCAATTGTATATTTGGAAAGCTTCGAGGTTTTTGTTGGAAACTTGAATATCTTTACATAAAAAGTAGACAGAAGCATTCTCAGAATCTTCTTTGTGATGTGTGCATTCAACTGACAGAGTTGAAACTTCTTTTTTATAGAGCAGTATTGAGGCACTCTTTTTGTAGAATCTGCAAGTGGATATTTGGACCGCTTTTAGGCCTTCATTGGAAACGGGTATATCTTCATAAAAAAACTAAGCAGAAGTATTCTCAGAAACTTCTTTGTGATGAGCATTCAACTCAGAGAGTTGAACCTTCCTTTTGATAGAGTAGTTTTGCAACACACTGTTTGTAGAATCTGCAAATGTATATTTTGAGAGATTTCAAGCGTTCATTGTAAACGGGGATATCTTCTAATTAAAAGTAGAAAGAAGAATTCTCAGAAACTACTTTGTGATGTGTGCTTTTAACTCACAGATTTGAAGCTTTCTTTTGATAGAGCAGTTCTGAAACACACTTTTTGTAGAATTTCTAATTGCATATTTGGAGCACTTTGAAGCCTTTGTTGGAAGCGGGAATATCTTCAAATAAAAAGTAGACAGAAGCATTCTCAGAAACTGTTTTGTGATGTGTGCATTCAACTCACAGAGTTGAACCTCTCTTTTGATAGAGTACTTTTGAAACACTCTTTTTGTTGAATCAGCAAGTGGACATTTGTAGTGCTTTGAGGGTATGGAGGAAAAGGAAATGTCTTCAAATAAAACTAGACAGAAGAATTCTCAGAAACTACTTTGTGATGTTTGAATTCAACTCACAGATTTGAACATTCCAATTCGTATAGCAGTTATGAAACACTCTTTTTGAAGAACCTGCAAGTAGATATTTGGACCGGTTTCAGGCCTTCGTTGGAAAAGGGAATATGTTCACATAAAAACTAGACAGAAGCAGTCTCAGAAACTTCTTTGTGATGTGTGTATTCAACTCACAAAGATGAACATAACTTTTCATGCAGTAGTTTTGAAACACTATTTTTGTAGAATCTGATAGTGGATATTTGGACCGCTTTTAGGCCTTTGTTGGAATCAGGAATATCTTCAAATGAAAACTAGACAGAAGCATTCTCGGAAACTACTTTGTGATGTGTGTATTCAACTCACAGAATTGAACCTTTCTTTTGATAGTGCAGTTTTGAAACACTCTCTTTGTAGAATCTGCAAGTGGACATTTTTACGCTTTGAGGGCTATGGTGGAAAAGGAAATACTTTCACATAAAAACTGTTCACAAGCATTCTCAGAAAGTTCTTTGTGATTTTTGCATTCAACTCACAGAGTTGAACATAACTTTTCATAGAGCAGTTTCAAAGGACTCTTTTTGAAGGATCTGCAAGTGGATATTTGGACCGCTTTCAGGCCTTTCTGTGGAAAAGAAAATACCTACACATAAAAACTAGAGATAATAATTATCACAACCTTCTTTGTAATGTGTGCATTCAACTCACAGAGCTGAAACTTCCTTTTGATAGAGTAGTTTTGAAACACTCTTTTTGTAGGATCTGCAAGTGGATACTTGGAGTGCTTTGAAGCCTTTGGAGACGGGAATATCTTCACATAAAAACTAGACAGAAGCATTCTCAGAAACTACTTTGTTATGTGTGTGTTCAACTCCGAGATTTTAACCTTTCTTTTGATAGAGCAGTTTTGAAAGCCTCTTTTTGTAGAATCTGCAAGTGGACATTTGTAGTGCTTTGAGAGCAATGGTGGAAAGTAAATATCTTCAAATAAAAACTAGACAGAAGCATTCTCAGAAGCTACTTTGTGATGTTTGCATTCAACTCCCAGAGTTGAGCATACCTTTTCATAGAGCAGTTATGAAACAGTACTTCTGAAGGACCTTCAACTAGATATTTGGACCTATTTGAGGCTTTGGTTGTAAACGAGAATATCTTCACACAAAAAATTGACAGAATTATTCTCAGAAACTGCTTTATGATGTGTGCATCCAACTCACGGTGTTGAACATAACTTTTCTTGGAGCAGTTTTGAAACACTCTTTTTGTAAGATATACAAGTCGGTATTTGGTCCGCTTTGAGGCCTTCGTTGGTAACTGGGACAACTTCACAAAAAAAGAGACAGAAGTATTCTCAGAAATTTCATTGAGACGTGTGCATTCAACTCACATTCAACCCACAGAGTTGAACATAACTTTTCATAGAGAAGTTTGAAACACTCTTTTTGTAAATATGCAGGTGGATATTTGGACCGCTTTGAGGCCTTCATTGGAAATGGGAATATCTTCACATAAAACTAGACAAAAGCATTCTCAGAAACTTCTTTGTGAGGTGTGCATTAAACCTCACAGAGTTGAACCCTCCTTTTGATAGAGTAAATTTTGACACTTTTTTTTAGAATCCGCAAGTGGACATTTGTAGCGCTTTTAGGCTTTCAGTGGAAAAAGACATCTTTCACATAAAAACTAGATAGAAGCATTCTCAGAAACTTCTTTGTGATACGTGCATTCAACTCACAGAGTTGAACCTTCCTTTTGATAGAGCAGTTTTGAAACAATCTTTTTGTAGAATCTGAATGTTAATATTTGGAGCACTTTTAAACCTTCGTTGGAAGCGGGAATTTCTTCAAATAAAAACAAGACAGAAGCATTCTCAGAAACTACTTTGTGATGTGTGGATTCAACTCATACAGTTGAGATTTCCTTTTGATAGAGCGGTGTTGAAACACTCTTTTTGTACAATCTGCAAGTGGATATTTGCAGCGCTTTGATGCTTATGTTAGAAAAGTAAAAATCTTCGCATAAAAACTAGACAGAAGCATTCTCAGAAACTTCTTTGTGATGTGTGCATTCAACTATCAGAGGTGTAGCTTCCCTTTGATAGATCAGTTTTGAAACACTCTTTTTGTAGGATCTGCAAGCAGATATTTGGAGCGCATTGAAACCTTCGTAGGAAAAGGGAATATATTCAAATGAAAGCTAGACAGAATAATTCTCAGAAACTACTTTGTGATGTGTGCATTCAACTCACAGAGTTGTGCCTTCCTTTTGATAGAGCAGTTTTGAAACACTCTTTTTGTAGAATCTGTAAGGGGACATTTGGAATGCTTTGAAGCCTATGGTAGAAAATTAAATATCTTCACAAAAAATCTAGGCAGAAGCATTCTCAGAAACTCCTTTATGATCTGTGCATTTAATTCAAAGAACTGAACATAACTATTCATAGAGCAGTTTTGAAACATTCTTTTTATAGTTTCTGCAAGTGGATAATTGGACCGCTTTGAGGTCTTCATTAGAAACGGGAATATCTTCTCCTAAAAACTAGACAGAAGCATTCTCCAAAACCTCCTCGTGATGTGTGCATTCAACTTACATGGTTGAACCATCCTTTTGATAGAGCAGTTTTGAAACACTCTTTTTGTAGAATGTGCAAGTGGAAATTCGTATCGCTATGAGGCCTGTGGTAGAAAAAGAAATATCTTCACATAAAAACTAGACATAATCATTCTCAGAAACTACTTTGTGAAGTGTGCAGTCATCTCACAGAGTTGAACCTTCCTTTTGATAGAGCAGTTTCGAAACACTCTTTTTGTAGAACCTGCAAGTGGATATTTGGAGCGATTTGAGACCCATGGTAGAAAACGAAATATCATCACATAAAAACTAGACAGAAGCATTCTCAAAAACTTTGTTGTGATGTGTGCATTCAACTCACAGAGTTGAACCTTCTTTTTGATAGAGCTGTTTAGAAATACTTTTTTTGTAGAAACTGCTAGTGACATTTTGAGCGCTATGAGGCCTTTGGTGAAAAACGAAATATCTTCACATCAAAACAAGACAGAAGCATTCTCAGAAACTTCTTTGTGAAGTGAACATTCAACTAACAGAATTTAACGTTCCTTTTGATAGAGCAGTTTTGAAGCACTCTCTTTGTTGGATCTGCAAGTGGATATTTGGAGCGCTTTGAAGCCTTCATTGGAAACGGATATAACTTCAAATAAAAATTAGACAGACGCATTCTCAAAAAGTATTTTGTGATGTGTGCATTCAACTCACAGTGTTGAACCTTCCTTTTGATAGAGCAGATTTGAAATACTTTTTCAATGGAATTTTCAGGTGGACATTTGAGGGCTTGTAAGACTTCAGTGGAAAAGGAAATATCTTCACATAAAAACTAGACAGAAGCATTCTCATAAACTTCTTTGTGATGTGTGCATTCATCTCACAGAGATGAACCTTCCTTTTGATAGATCTGTTTTGAATCACTCTTTTTATAGGATCTGCAACTAGATATTTAAGGCACTTTGAAGCCTTCATTGGAAACGGGATTATCTTGAAATAAAAACCAGACAGAAACATTCTCAGAAACTTCTTTCTGATGTTTGCATTCAACTCATAGAGTTGAACATACCTTTTCATAGAGCAGTCGTGAAACACTCTTTTTGAAGGAACTGCAAGTTGATATTTGGACCGATTTGAGGACTTCATTGGAAATGGGAATATCTTCACATAAAAACTAGACAGAAGCATTCTTAGAAACTACTATGTGGTGTGTGCATTCAACTCACAGATTTGAACCTTCTTTTATATAGAGCAGTTTTTAAACACATATTTTGTACAATCTGCAAGAGGACATTTGGAGAACTTTGGGGCGTTTGGTGGAAAAGGAAATGTCTTCACATAAATACTAGACAGAAGGATTGTTAGAAACTTTTTTGTGATGTGCTCATTCAAACTCACAGTTATGAACCTTCCTTTTGACACAGCAGTTTTGAAATACTCTTATTGTAGAATCTGCCAGTGGATATTTGAGCATGTTTAATCCTTCATTGAAAACGGGAATGTCTTCAAATAAAAAATAGAAGCATTCTCAGAAACTACTTTGAGATAAGTGCCTTCAACTCATGGAGTTGAGCCTTTCTTTTGATAGAGCAGTTTTGAAACACTTTTTTTGTAGAATCTGCATGTAGATATTTGGACTGCTTTCAGGCCTTTGGCAGAAAAGTGAATACCTTCAGTTAAAAAGTAGAGAGAAGCATTCTCAGAAACTTCTTTGTGAGGTGTGCCTTCAACTTCCAGAGTTGAACCTTCCTTTTGATACAGCAGTCTTGAAACAGTTTTTTTGTAGAATCTTCAACTGGACATTTGGAGTGTTTTGAGGCCTTCATAGGAAAAGGAAATATCTTTACATAAAAACTAGACAGAAGCATTCTCAGAAACTTTTTTGTGATGTGTGCATTCAACTCACAGAGTTGAACCTTCCTTTCATAGAGCAGTTTGGAAACATTTTTGTAGAATCTGCAAGTGGATATTTTGAGCGCTTTGAGGCTTGTTGTGGAAAACGAAATATCTTCACATAAAAACTACATAGAAGCATTCTCAGAAACTTCTTTGTGATGTGTACATTCAACTCACAGAGTTTAACCTTTCTTTTGATAGAGCAGTTTTGATACACTTTTTTGTAGAATCTGCAAGTGGACATTTGTAGTGCTTTGAGGGCTATGGTGGAAAAGGAAATATGTTAAAAAAAACTAGACAGAAGCATTCTCAGGAAGTTCTTTTTATTGTTTACATTCATCTCACAGAGTTTAACATACCTTTTCATATAGCAGATGTGAACCACTCTGTTTGAAGTACTTGCAAATGGGTATTTGGACCGATTTGGGGCCTTCATTGGAAACGGGAATATCTTCACATAAAAACTAGACAGACGCATTCTTAGAAACGTCTATGTGATGTGTGTATTCAACTAACAGAGTTGAACATAACTTTTCGTAGAGCAGTTTGGAAATGCTCTTTTTGTAGAATCTTCAAGTGGAAATTTGGAACGCTTTGAATCCTTCATTGGAAACTGGAATATATTCACATAAAAACTAGACACGAGCATTCTCAGAAACGTCTTTGTGATGTGTGCATTCAACTCACAGGTTTGAACCTTCCTTTTGTTAGAGCAGTTTTGAAACACTCTTTTTGTAGACTCTGCAAGGGAAAAATTTGACCGATTTGAGGCCTTCGTTGGAAAAGGGAATATCTTCACATAAAAACTAGACAGAAGCATTCTCAAAGACTCCTTTGTGATGAGTGCATTCAACTCACAGAGTTGAAGCTTCCTTTTGATAGAGCAGTTTTGAAACACCCTTTTTGTTGAATCTGCAGTGGATATTCCGAGCGCATTGAAGCCTTCGTTGGAAACGGGTATTCTCAAATAAACAAGACAGAAGCAGTCTCAGAAACTACTTTGTGATGTGTGCATTCAACTCAGAGGGTTGAATCTTTCTTTGGAAAAAGCAGTTTTGACACACTCTTTTTGTAGAATCTGCAAGTAGACATTTGTAGTGCTTTGAGGGCTATGGTAGAAAATATAATATCCTCAAATAAAAACTAGAGAGAAGCATTCTCAGAAACTCCTTGGTGATGTGTGCATTCAACTCACCGAGTTGAACCTTCTTTTTGATAGGGCAGTAGTGAAACACACTTTTTGTAGAATCTGCAAGTGGATACTTGCAACTCTTTGAAGCCTTCATTGGGAAAGGGAATATCCTGAAATAAATAAGACAGGAGCAGTCTCAGAAACTACTTTGTGATTTGTGCATTCAACTCACAGTGTTGAAGATATGTTTTCATACATCAGTTGTGAAACACTATTTTTGAAGTACCGGTAAGTGGATATTGGGACCGATTTGAGGTCTTCATTGGAAACGAGAATATCATCACATAAAAACTAGACAGAAGCATTCTCAGAAACTTCTTTGTAATGTGTGCATTTAACTCACAGGTTTGAACATAACTTTCCTAGAGCAGTTTTGAAACATTCTTTTTATAGAATCTGTAAGTGGACTTTTTGAGTGCTTGGAGGCCATCGGTGGAACAGGAAATATCTTCACATAAAAACTAGACAGAAGCATTCTCAGAAACTTCTTTGTAATGTATGCATTCAACTCACAGATTTGAAGCTTCCTTTTGATACAGCAGTTTTGAAACACTTTGTTTGTAGATTCTGCAAGTGGACATATGGAGCGCTTTGAGGCCTTCGGTGAAAAAGGAAATATCTTCACATAAAAAATAGACAGATTCATTCTCAGAAACTTCTTTGTGATGTGTGCATTCAACTAACAGAGTTGAACCTCCTTTTTGATAGAGCAGTTTTGGAACACTCTTTTTGTAGAATCTGCAAGTTGATATTTGGAGTGCTTTGAAGCTTTGGTTGGAAACCGGAATATCTTCAAATAAATACTAGACAGAAGAATTCTCAGAAACTACTCTGTGATGTGTGCATTCAACTCACAGAGTTGAATCTTTCTTTTGATACAGTAGTTTTGAAACACTCTTTTTGTAGAATCTTCAAGTGGACATTTTTAGCGCTTTGAGGGCTACGGTGGAAAAGGAAATATCTTCAAAATAAAACTAGATAGAAGCATTCTCAGAAACTTCTTTGTGATGTTTGCATTCAACTCACAGGGTTGAACATACCTTTTCATAGAGCAGTTGTGAAACACTCTTTTTGAAGGACCTGCAAGTGGATATTTAGACAGAATTGAGTTCTTCTTTGAAAACGGGAATATCTTCACATAAAAACTAGACAGAAGCATTCTCAGAAACTTCTTTGTGTTGTGTGCATTCAACTCACATAGTTGAACATAACTTTTCATAGAGCAGTTTTGAAACACTCTTTTTGTAGAATCCTCTAGGGGATATATGGACCAATTTGAGACCTTCCTTGGAAACGGGAATATCTTCACATAAAAACTAGACAGAAGCATTCTCAGAAACTTCTTTGTGATGTGTGCATTTAATTCAAGGAATTGAAACTTCCTTTTGATTGAGGAGTTTTGAAAAACTCTTTTTGTAGAATCTGCAACTGGATATACGGACTGCTTTGTGGCCTTCCTTGGTAACAGGAATATCTTCACATAAAAACTAGACAGAAGTATTGTCAGAAACTACTTTGTGATGTGCTCAGTTTACTCACAGCATTGAACCTTCCTTTTGATAGAGGAGTTTTGAACCACTCTTTTTGTAGAATCTGCAAGGAGACACTTGGAGCCATTTGAGGCCTTCGTTGGAAATGGGAATATCTTCACATAAAAAATGGACAGAAGCATTCTGAGAAACTCCTTTGTGATGTGTGCATTCAAGTCACAGAGATGAAGCTTCCTTTTGATAGAGCAGTTTTGAAACACTCTTTTTGTATAATCTGCATGGAGATATTTGGACCGTTTTTGGGCCTTCGTTGGAAATGGGAATATCTTCAAATAAAAGCTAGACAGTAGCATTCTCTGAAAGTACTCTTTGATGTGGGCATTCAACTCACAGATGTGAGCCTTCCTTTTGATAGAGCAGTTTTGAAACATTCTTTTTGTGGAAACTGCAGCTGGATGTTTGGAGCACTTTGAGACCTATGGTAGAAAAGGAAATATCTTCACATAAAAACTAGACAGAAGCATTCTCAGAAACTTCTTGGTGAAGTGTGCTTTCAACTCACAGAGTTCAAGCTTCCTTTTGATAGAGCAGTTTTGCAAAACTTTTCTGTAGAATCTGCAAGTGGACATTTTGAGTGCATTGAGGCCTTTGGTGAACAAGTAAATATCTTCACCTATAAACTAGACAAAAGCATTCTCAGAAAACTTTTGTGATGTGTGCATTCAACTCACAAATTTGAAACTTCATTTTGATTGAGCAGTTTTGAAACACTTTTTTGTAGAATCTGCACGTGGATATTTGGACCGCTTTGAGGCCTTCATTGGAAACGGGAATATCTTCACATAAAAACTGCATGGAAACATTCTCAGAAACTTCTTCATTATGTGTGCATTCCACTCTAAAAGTTGAACCTTCCTTTTGAGAGAGCAGTTTTTAAACACTCTTTAGGTAGAACCTCCAGTGGGATGGTTGGATCAATTTGAGATCCTCATTGGAAACGGGAATATCTTCACATTAAAACTGGACAGGAGGGAGGAGCCAAGATGGCCGAATAGGAACAGCTCCGGTCTACAGCTCTCAGCATGAACGACGCAGAAGACGGGTGATTTCTGCATCTCCATTTGTGGTACCGGGTTCATCTCACTATGGAGTGCCAGACAGTGGGCGCAGCTCATGGGTTTGTGCACCGTGTGCGAGCCAAAGAAGCAAGAGTCATTGTCTCACTTGGGAAGCACAAGGGGTCAGGGAGTTCCCTTTCCTAGTCAAAGAAAGGGGTGACAGACGGCACCTGGAAAATCAGGTCACTCCCACAGGAATACTGCGCTTTTCAGATGTGCTTAAAAAACAGCGCACCAGGAGATTATATTCCACACCTGGCTCAGAGGGTCCTACACCCACGGACTCTTGCTGATTGGTAGCACAGCAGTATGAGATCAAACTGCAAGTTGGCAATGAGGCTGGGGGAGGGGCGCCCACCATTGCCCAGGCTTGCTTATGTAAACAAGGCTGCGAGGAAGCACGAACTGGGTGGAGCCCACCACAGCTCAAGGAGGTCTGCCTGGCTCTGTAGGCTCCACCTCTGGGTGCAGGGCACAGACAAATAAAAAGACAGCAGTTAGCACTGCAGACTTAAATGTCCCTGTCTGACAGCTTTGAAGAGAGCAGTGGTTCTCCCAGCATGCAGCTGGAGATCTGAGAATGGGCAGACTGCCTCTTCAAGTGGGTGCCTGACACCTGGCCCCCGAGCAGCCTAACTGGGAGGCATACCCCAGCAGGGCTAGACTGACACCTCACACGGCCGGGTACTCCAAAAGACCTGCAGCTGAGGGTCCTGTCTGTTAGAAGGAAAACTAACACACAGAAAGGACATCATCCACACCAAAAACCCATCTGTACATCACCATCATCAAAGACCAAAAGTAGATAAAACCACAAAGATGGAGAAAAAACAGAGCAGAAAAACTGGAAACTCTAAAAAGCAGAGTGCCTCTCCTCCTCCAAAGAAGTGCAGTTCCTCACCAGCAATGGAACAAAGCTGGACGGAGAATGACTTTGACGAGCTGAGAGAAGATGACTTCAGACGATCAAATTACTCCGAGCTATGGGAGGATATTCAAACCAAAGGCAAAGAAATTGAAAACTTTGAAAAAAATTTAGAAGAATGTATAACTAGAATAAGCAATAAAGAAAAGTGCTTAAAGGAGCTGATGGAGTGGAAAACCAAGGCTCGAGAACTACATGAAGAATGCAGAAGCCTCAGGAGCCGATGCGATCAACTGGAAGAAAGAGTATCAGGAGTATCAGTGATGGAAGATGAAATGAATGAAATGAAGCATGAAGGGAAGTTTATAGAAAAAAGAATAAAAAGAAACGAGCAAAGACTCCAAGAAATATGGGACTATGTGAAAACACCTAATCTACGTTTGATTGGTGTACCTGAAAGTGACAGGGAGAACGGAACCAAGTTGGAAAACACTCTGCAGGATATTATCCAGGAGAACTTCCCCAATCTAGCAAGGCAGGTCAGCATTCAGATTCAGGAAATACAGAGAATGCCACAAAGATACTTCTCGAGAAGAGCAACTCCATGACACATAATTGTCAGAGTCACCAAAGTTGAAATGACGGAAAAAATGTTAAGAGCAGCCAGAGAGAAAGGTCGGGTTACCCTCAAAGGGAAGCCCATCAGACTAACAGCAGATCTCTTGGCAGAAACTCTACAAGCCAGAAGAGAGTGGGGGCCAATATTCAACATTCTTAAAGAAAAGAATTTTCAACCCAGAATTTCATATCCTGCCAAACTAAGCTTCATAAGTGAAGGAGAAACAAAATACTTTACAGACAAGCAAATGCTGAGAGATTTTGTCACCAACAGGCCTGCCCTAAAAGAGCTCCTGAAGGAAGTGCTAAACATGGAAAGGAACAACTGGTCCCAGCCACTGCAAAATCATGCCAAAATGTAAACACCATCGAGACTAGGAAGAGACTGCATCAACTAACGAGAAAAATAACCAGCTAACTTCATAATGACAGGATCAAATTCACACATATTAACTTTAAATGTAAATGGACTAAATTTTCCAAATAAAGACACAGACTGGCAATTTGGATAAAGAGTCAAGACCCATCAGTGTGCTGTATTCAGGAAACCCATCTCACATGCACATAGGCTCAAAATAAAAGGATGGAGGAAGATCTACCAAGCAAATGGAAAACAAAAAAAGGCAGGGCTTGCTATCCTAGTCTCTGATAAATCAGACTTTAAACCAACAAAGATCAAAAGAGACAAAGAAGGCCATTACATAATGGTAAGGGGATCAATTTAACACGAAGAGCTAACTATCCTAAATATATATGCACCCAATACAGGAGCACCCAGATTCATAAAGCGAGTCCTGAGCGACCTACAAAGAGACTTAGACTCCGACACATTAATAATGGGAGACTTTAACACCCCACTGTCAACATTAGACAGATCAAAGAGACAGAAAGTCAACAAGGATACCCAGGAACTGAACTCAGCTCTGCACCAAGCGGACCTAATAGACATCTACAGAACTCTCCACCCCAAATCAACAGAATATACATTTTTTTCAGCAACACATCACACCTATTCCAAAATTGACCACATACTTGGAAGTAAAGCTCTCCTCAGCAAATGTAAAAGAACAGAAATTATAACAAACTATCTCTCAGATCACAGTGCAATCAAGCTAGAACTCAGGATTAATAATCTCACTCAAAACTGCTCAACTACATGGAAACTGAACAACCTGCTCCTGAATGACTACTGGGTACATAACGAAATGAAGACAGAAATAAAGATGTTCTTTGAAACCAACGAGAACCAAGATACAACATACCAGAATCTCTGGGACACATTCAAAATAATGTGTAGAGGGAAATTTATAGCACTAAATGCCCACAAGAGAAAGCAGGAAAGATCCAAAATTGACACCCTAACATCACAATTAAAAGAACTAGAAAAGCAAGAGCAAACACATTCAAAAGCTAGCAGAAGGCAAGAAATAACTACAATCAGAGCAGAACTGAAGAAAATAGAGACACAAAAAACCCTTCAAAAAATTAATGAATCCAGGAGCTGGTTTTTTGAAAGGATCAACAAAATTAATAGACCGCTAGCAAGACTAATAAAGAAAAAAAGAGAGAAGAATCAAATAGATGCAATAAAAAATGATAAAGGGGATATCACCACCAATCCCACAGAAATACAAACAACCATCAGAGAATACTACAAACACCTCTATGCCAATAAACTAGAAAATCTAGAAGAAATGGATAAATTCCTTGACACATGCACTCTCCCAAGAGTAAACCAGGAAGAAGTTGAATCTCTGAATAGACCAATAACAGGAGCTGAAATTGTGGCAATAATCAATAGCTTACCAACCAAAAAGAGTCCAGGACCAGATGGATTCAAAGCCAAATTCTACCAGAGGTACAAGGAGGAACTGGTACCATTCCTTCTGAAACTATTCCAATTGATAGAAAAAGAGGGAATCCTCCCTAACTCATTTTATGAGACCAGCATCATCCTGATACCAAAGCCGGGCAGAGACACAACGAAAAAAGAGAATTTTAGACCAATATCCTTGATGAACATTGATGCAGAAATCCTCAATAAAATACTGGAAAACCGAATCCAGCAGCACATCATAAAGCTTATCCACCATGATCAAGTGGTCTTCATCCATGGGATGCAAGGTTGGTTCAATATATGCAAATCAATAAATGTAAACCAGCATATAAACAGACCCAAAGACAAAAACCACATGATTATCTCAATAGATACAGAAAAGGCCTGGGACAAAATTCAACAGCCTTCATGATAAAACTTCTCAATAAATTAAGTATTGATGGGACTTATCTCAAAATAATAAGAGCTATCTATGACAAACCCACAGCCAATATCATACTGAATGGGCAAAAACTGGAAGCCTTCCTTTTGAAAACTGGCACAAGACAGGGATGCCCTCTCTCACCACTTCTATTCAACATAGTGTTGGAAGTTCTGGCCAGGGCAATTAGGCAGGAGAAGGAAATAAAGGGTATTCACTTAGGAAAAGAGGAAGTCAAATTGTCCCTGTTTGCAGTTGACATGATTGTATATCTAGAAAACCCCATTGTCTCAGCCCAAAATCTCCTTAAGCTGATAAGCAACTTCAGCAAAGTCTCAGGATACAAAATCAATGTACAAATATCACAAGCATTCTTGTACACCAATAACAGACAAACAGAGAGCCAAATCATGAGTGAACTCCCATTCACAATTGCTTCAAAGAGAATAAAATACCTAGGAATCCAACTTACAAGGGACGTGAAGGACATCTTCAAGGAGAACTACAAACCACTGCTCAAGGAAATAAAAGAAGATACAAACAAAAGGAAGAACATTCCATGCTCATGGATAGGAAGAATCAATATCGTGAAAATGGCCATCCTTCCCAAGGTAATTTACAGATTCAATGCCATCCCCATCAAGCTACCAATGACATGCTTCACAGAATTGGAAAAAACTACTTTAAAGTTCATATGGAACCACAAAAAAGCCCGCATCACCAAGTCAATCCTAAGCCAAAAGAACAAAGCTGGAGGCATCACGCTACCTGACTTGAAGCTATACTGCAAGGCTACAGTAACCAAAACAGCATGGTACTGGTACCAAAACAGAGATATAGATCAATGAAACAGAACAGAGTCCTCAGAAATAATGCCGCATATCTACAACTATCTGATCTTTGACAAACCTGAGAAAAACAAGCTATGGGGAAAGGATTCCTTATTCAATAAATGGTGCTGTGAAAACTGGCTAGCCATATATAGAAAGCTGAAACTGCATCCCTTCCTTACGCCTTATACAAAAATCAATTCAAGATGGATTAAACACTTAAATGTTAGACCCAAAACCATAAAAACCCTAGAAGAAAATCTAGGTATTACCATTCAGGACATAGTCATGGGCAAGGACTTCATGTCTAATACACCAAAAGCAATAGCAACAATAGCCAAAATTGACAAATGGGATCTAATTAAACTAAAGAGCTTCTGCACAGCAAAAGAAACTTCCATCAGAGTGAACAGGCAACCTACAAAACTGGTGAGTTTAAATGAGCCGAGGCTGGCTGGGCCAGAGCCACTATGGGGGGAAAGGGTGTGGGCGGGGTGGGGGGGTTGCCTGAGGCATTGCAGAAAGTGGGTCTGAGCCTGGAGGATGACGGTGCTGCAGGAAACCGTCCAGGCTGCTATATGGCAAGCAGTAAACCTCTATGCTTACCGAGATGGGGTTTTCCTCGCAGAACGCCTTTATGCAGAAGTACACTCAGAAGAAGCCTTGTTTTTACTGGCGACCTGTACTTACCGCCCAGGAAAGGCCTATAAAGCATACAGACTCTTGAAAGGACACAGTTGTACTACACCACAATGCAAATACCTGCTTGCAAAATGTTGTGTTGATCTCAGCAAGCTTGTAGAAGGGGAACAAATCTTATCGGGTGGAGTGTTTCATAAGCAGAAAAGCCATGATGATATTGTTACTGAGTTTGGTGATTCAGCTCGTTTTCCCCTTCCATTATTGGGACATGTATATTGCAAGACAGACCGGTTTTCCAAAGGATCAGAATGCTACCAAAATTAGCCTTAGTTTAAATCTTTTCTTTTGGTATCCCTTTGAATTATTATGTGAAATAGGTGAAAAGCCAGATCCTGACCAAACATTTAAATTCACATCTTTACAGAACTTTAGCAACTCTCTGCCCAACTCTTGCACAACACAAGTACCTAATCATAGTTTATGTCACAGACAGCCTGAGACCATTCTTACAGAAACACCCCAGGACACAACTGAATTAAACAGATTGAATTTAGAATCTTCCAATTCAAAGTATTCCTTGAATACAGATTCCCCAGTATCTTCTATTGATTCAGCTGTAATTTCACCTGAAACTGTCCCACTGGGAACAGGAACTTCCATATTTTCTAAACAGGTTCAAAATAAACCAAAAACTGGTCGAAGTTTATTAGGAGGACCAGCAGCTCTTAGTCCATTAACCCCAAGTTTTGGGATTTTGCCATTAGAAACCCCAAGTCCTGGAGATGGATCCTATTTACAATACTACACTAATACACCTTCTGAAATTGATGTGCCATCCACTGGAGCCCCTTCAAAAAAGTCTGTTTCCAGAATTGGCCAAACTGAAGCAAAGTCTGTCTTCTCACAGATTGGAAATAGCCGAGAGGTAACTCCAATTCTTGCACAGAAAGTTCTCGTCCATAAATAAATACAACACCTCAGGTATTGAGCCCCACTATGACATCTCCCCCAAATGCACTGAATCTAAGAAGTTTACGACTCTTTACTAGTGACAGTTCCACAACCAAGGAGAATAGGAAGAAATTAAAAATGAAGTTTCCACCTAAAATCCCAAACAGAAAAACAAAAAGTAAAACTAGTAAAGGAGGAATAACTCAACGTAACATAAATGATAGCCTGGAAATTACAAAATTGGACTCTTTCATCATTTCAGAAGGGAAAATATCCACAATCACACCTCAGATTCAGGCTTTTAATCTACAAAAAGCAGCAGCAGAAGGTTTGATGAGCCTTCTTCGTGAAAGGAGGAAAGGTTTTTTAGCTTTGTGTTCATACCATTGCAAAGAAGCTATAAATATTTTGAGGCATCTACCTTCTCACCACTACAATACTAGTTGGGTACTCTGCCAAATTGGAAGGGTCTATTTTGAACTTTAAGAGTACATGCAAGCTGAAAGAATATTCTCAGAGGTTAGAAGGATTGAGAATTATAGAGTCGAAGGCATAGAAATCTACTCTACAACACTTTGGCATCTTCAAAAAGATGTTGCTCTTTCAGTTCTGTCAAAAGACTTTACAGACATGGATAAAAATTCGCCAGAGGCCTGGTGTGCTGCAGGGAAGTGTTTCAGTCTGCAATGGGAACACGATATTGCAATTGACTTCTTCCAGAGAGCTATCCAAGTGGATCCAAATTATGCTTATGCCTATACCCTATTAGGGCAGGAGTTTGTCTTAACTGAAGAATTGGACAAAGCATTAGCTTGTTTTTGAAGTGCTATCAGAGTCAATCCTAGACCCTATAATTCATGGTAGGTGGTAATGAAGTGTAAAGACAAAGTCTTGTTGATGGTGCTGGCAGTCACTAATTTTTCTTGTTATATAGCTCTTTATTGTCATGAATTTCATTACTAATACTTAGGGATGGTACATACTGGTCAATAACTTCAAATAACATGTTTTCTTATGAAATGTATGTCTTTAACAAACTCTTAAGTTGACTAATGATAATGGGATACCAGATCCTTATATTCAACAGTTTCAGTCTTCTACCAAACTTTAGCAGATACCGTAGTTGTGTTTTGTTTGTTTGCTTGTTTAGTTTTGTTACTTGGTTTGTTACTTTTTCTTCGAACACAGAAATGGTGATTGGGACAAAAAGTGCTTGGGAAATTGGAAAGGAATAGCATAATTCACTTATTGGATAATAGAGAAAAACACTGATAAAATTCACTAGTTGCTGCTTTTTGACAGTTTTCCAGTTTATTGAGTTACTATCAAGAACTTAGTGTGCCCTTTTATTTAGCAGTATCTCTGTTTTACTTTTTTGAATTTGTGTATAAGTAGACAGGAAATTACTACCCAGGTCATATTGTTATTAACTGAATAACATAGGAAAATGTTTGGTCCTACTTCTGCCTCAATACCATACTTACTGTTGACATTTATTGTATTTTTCTGGACTGACTTAAAGGTTTAAATATCAAGAGAAGGCCAGGCATGGTGGCTCATGCCTGTCATCCCAGCACTTTGGGAGACCAAGGAGGGTGGATCACAAGGTCAAGAGATTGAGAACATCCTGGCCAACATGGTGAAACCCCGTCTCTATTAAAAGTATAAAAATTAGCTGGACATGGTGGCAGGCGCCTGTAGTCCCAGCTACTCAGGAGGCTGAGGCAGGAGAATCACTTGAACCCGGGAAGTGGAGGATGCAGTGAGCCAACATTATGCCATTGCACTCCAGGCTGGGTTACAGAGCGAGACTCATCTCAAGAAAAAAATAAAATAATATAAAATAAAATAAAATAAAATAAATAAATAAATAAATGTCAAGAGAAAGTATAATTCTGAAGTATAACTCTGTGGTAGTCTTTTTTGTCAGATACGGTTATCTTTGGGGTTAATTATTATAGCAGTGGAGTTTTATCATTTGATTTGCTTCTAAATCTGAAGCATTATATTACAAAAACATTTTTTGATTTGTGAATATGCTGTTTAATGTATTATATCTCATTTTACAGTAGTAGTTGCAGTGCCTGAAAGATTGCCAAAAAAATAGTGCTACCTTTTGCTGACAAATGTAACAATCAACTTGCCAATACTGCCTTCTCTTCCGATAGCTATGTTCTCCATAATATTTTAAGAACTCAGTTCTTCATGAGACTTGTGTTGTTTTTTATTTTTTCGGAAGTCTGGTTGATCCTTGTGTTGTTCTCTTTTAAATGTGTGTTGTCTGTTCTGCTATGTTGCAGGAGGTGGATTCTTAAATAACTTACCATATCAAAAATTGTGTTTAAAGAAGGATTATTCAGATTAGCAAGCTTTTACTAGGAGGAGTTTAAATGCTGAAGTATTTAGGTAACTCTAAATACTGAGCAACTTTATTCTAACTACAAAATAGATAGCCTTACTTTTGTTTTCACTTTCACTATCAGCACCGTGTTTAATACCTTTTCTTCATCTATAACACAATTATAACGATATATAAAGCCACTCAAATAAAGTATATATATCGTGCTTTAAAAAAAAGAAAAAAGAAAAAAAAAGAAGTTGTTATGTGGCACAAAATGAGGTGTGACTCGAATCTAGAATCTCCAGTGAAAACCAATGAAACGGTCAAACCCCATATCTACTAAAAAAAAATGAGCCGGGTGTGGTGGCACTGAGGCAGGAGAATCACTGGAACCCAGGAGGCAGAGGTTACAGTGAGCTGAAATCACACCACTGCACTCCAGCCGGGGGGTTACAGAGCAAGACTTCATCTCAGAAACAAACAATCACACAAAACCAATAAAGGTGTTTCACTCAACGTGTCAGGCTCAGGTATCTTGACAGGATACATCCAGCACCTGGGGAAACATCTAGGGGTGAGGTGGAATCTATTTTGTGGCCTCAAGGAAGGGTTTGAGAGATAGTCCCACAAACGTGACGGCCTAAGGAAGCCCCTCCGCCCAAGAAGCATATTCATTTGCATCCTGTAGCCACCCATGAGGGAGAATCGGGCTCTCTACAGACCCCCCAACGCTCACCCCACCCCACCCCCCCGCCTCGTGAAATGAGCTCTTGTTCCATCAGGCTCTATTCACGCCATGTTGTTTTGTAACTTCCAGCGTGTGTGCATGGGTTGTGGGGTGGGGTGGGGGTGGCTGTGGACAGAGGAGGGGATAAAGCGGTGGTGTCCCGCGGGTGCCTAGGACATGGGACGTGAGTGGGGTGGCCAGAGCCTAGGGAACTCATCGCCTGTCAGGACGTCTCCCCTCCTGGTCCCCTCTCTGACCTACGCTCCACATCTTCGCAGCTCAGTGGGGCCCTTGTGGGTGGAAGTCACCATCCCTTTGGACTTTAGTCGAGGAAGGCTGGGCTCCCAAGAGTCTCCTCAGAGTCAGGGACTTGGGCAGGCTCACAAGGATGCTGACGGTGATGGTGACAGAGATGTAAGTTGGAGGCCTCGGGCCAATGCAGAGGTATCCATTTGACCTCGGTGGGACAGGTCAGCTTTGCGGAGTCCCGTGCGTCATTCCAGAGACTCATCCAGCACTAGCAAGCACGGTGCCGAGGATCCCAGCTCCCAGCAGTAGCACTTTTGTTCAACAGAATCCTGGGCAGGAAAGTTCTCAGCAGGTTTAGGCCTCCTAGCCAAAAAGCCAAAGCCACTTCTGGGATTTTTTTCAAAGAGCCAGTGGTCCCACAAAGGGCCATAGGTAGTTGTGGAAATGGAGAGAAGTGTTTGCAGATCCATATTTGAGACAGAAGGCACAGGGCTCGGTCACAGATCATGTAGGACACGAGAAGAAGCACATTGAGAAAACCCTCCCAGCATCCTAGGTGAACAGAGGTATGACTTTTCAAGACAGTCAAGGAAGACACAACCCCAGATTTTAAGGTTGAACTTTTATTAATATGTAGTATCTATGGGTTATCCAAGTCCAGAATTCATCTCACCAGTTCTGTACAGCATTCTGTAGGGAGATCAAATCTGGGATGTCTAAAGTTAAGAATTCAGGCCGTGGTAATGGATTAGATTAGATGTACTTGAACTTATTTTGCAAAGAAAGAGAGGGCGGGAGATAGCGAGAGCCAGAGAGTGAGTGAGAGAGAGAGAGAGAGAGAGACAGAGACAGAGAGAGACAATGAGACACAAAGATACGCAGAGAGAAAGAAAGAGAGAGACAGATAAAGACACAGAGAAAGACAGAGATTGACAGCAACAGAGAGAAACAGAAAGAGAGACGGAGACAGAAAGAAAGAGAGGCAGACAGAGCGAGAGAGACAGACAGACAGGAAGACAGACAGGCAGAGAAAGAGAGTAAGAGAGAAGGCAGACACACAGACACAGAGAGAGAGACAGAGACAGATGGAGAGACAGAGAGAAAGAAAGAGAGAGACAGACAGAGAAAGAGACAGAGAAAGACAGAGACAGACAGAGGGAGAGAGAGAATCAGACAGAGAGAGAGACAGACAGAGACAGAGAGAGAGAAACAGACAGAAAGAGAGACATACAGAGACAGAGTGAGAGAAACAGACAAGGAGAGAGAGAGACGGACAGACAGGCAGAGAAAGACAGTAAGACAGAAGACAGACACACAGAGAGAGACAGGCAGAGAGAGAGACAGAGAGACAGAGACAGAGAAACAGACAGGCAAAGAGAGAGAGAGAAAAAACAGACAGGGAGAGAGAGAGAGACAAACAGACAGACAGGGAGAGAGAGAGAGACCGACAGACAGAGAGAAAGGCACAGAAAGAGAATAAGACAGAAGACAGACACAGTGAGAGAGACAGAGAGAGAGAGAGAGAAAGAGACAGCGAAATGGAGAAAGAAAGAGATACAGACAGACAAAAAGACAGACAGAGAAAGACAGAGATGGACAGAGAGAGACAGAGAGAAACAAAGAGAGAGAGACAGAGAGAGAGAGAGACAGACAGGCAGAGAAAGAGAGTAAGACAGAAGACAGACACAGTGAGAGAGACAGGCAGAGAGAGACAGACAGAGACAGAGAGAAAGAAAGAGAGAGACAGAGAGAGATGGAGAGAGAGAGACAGAGAGAAACAGACAGAAAGAGAGACAGAGACACAGAGAAACAGACAGGGAGAGAGACAGAGACAGACAGGCAGAGAGAGAGACAGTCAGACAGACAGGCAGAGAAAGAGAGTAAGACAGAAGACAGACACAGTGAGAGAGACAGGCAGAGAGAGAGAGACAGAGAGAGAAGACAGAGAAAGAGAGAGACAGAGACAGACAGAGAGTCACAGAGAGGAGGAGGAAGGGCCTGCTCAGGAAATAATTACACATATTTTATAACGCTTTTGATCCCATAAACGGTGGCCAGGGTGTGCTTTGAAAAGAACAGCAGCAGCAAGAGCAGCAGCAGCAGCATTCATTTACGGATTTCTAGAAAATAATATGTTCTGAAGTATAGTAAACATCAACCGGCTCTCACTATACGTTGAGAGATTCACAAAAACGCTAGTTAACAACAGGAGAAAACAGCAGCTAACATGTCCTGGGGAAAATATACGTCTGCCTGAAAACTGGGGATTTCTACTTCACCTGAAAAGAAACACATACGAAAAAGGAAAAACACGAACAAAACAAAACAAGCCAACAAACACGCGCCAAGGCACCGTCCCTGGAAATCTTAAGTGAGCAAATTATTAGTTTTCAGAAAGCGTTTCTATTTGGGCAAATACTAAAAAGGCCCAGACTAGAGCTTTGATGCCCTTCCCATTGTGAAACTATGCTGGCCGGAGGGCCGAGAAACTAAAACATCATGATAAAAGGTGATTGAGACCCAGCCCGGGGGAAGCTTTCCTAGGGAGGGAGGCCAAAGAAGGGAAGCAGGGGAAAAAACCCACAACTGCAGACCCGCTCGCTTGCCCACACGGGTCAAGGGTTATGCCATCGGCCCAAGCTGCCTCTGGGGAAGTGGGACCGTGCCACCCCCATCTTCAAAAACGGTGACCACTGAGTGAGGCCTGACGCCCACCGATGCAAATGTCAGCCTGGCAAGGATGAGATCGCGGGCAAGGGGTGGGGGAAGGGGAGAGAAGACGGAGGCACACCGGGGTAGCTCTGGAAGGTTTCCAAGCAGGCTGTTGGGAGGCGGGGTGTGGGGCGTTTGGGGGGAACCCCCCTAACTGACTCACTAAATGAAGGTAAAGGGACGTGGGTAGTGGGGGAGCCAGGGGGCGATTTGAAAATTAAACTGACCCCTCCTAAAACCCAAGTAGAAGAGTCTATGCACATGAAAGAAACCAACACACAAAGAAAACTAAAGCGCTGATCAAACAACAATAGGGCCCCTGCCAGTGCAGAAGTTCCCTAGGCAACGAGGGAGAGAGGTAGGGGCCTCCAGAAGGGAGAGAGAAACCCGTTGCCCCAGGCACGGTGAAGTCAGCGAGACCTCCCTCCGTGTCACCTCGACTTTCAATAACAGTGGCCGCTAGGTGAGGCCCAAAGACAACCGATGCCTGCAAGTGTCAGTCAGCACGGAAAAGAATGCATTCATTTATTTATTTAGAGACAGTGTCTCACTCACTCTACAGCCCGGGCTGTAGTGCAGTGGCATGTTCTTGGCTCACTGCAGCCTCCGCCTCCCAGGTTCAAGGGATTCTCCCGCCTCAGCCTCCCGATTAGCTGGCATTACAGGGGCCTGCCCCACTGCACCCGACTCAGTTTAGTATTTTTAGTAGAGATGGGGTTTCGCCATGTTGGCAAGGCTGGTCTCGAACTCCCAACTGCAGGAGATCCACCCGCCTCGGCCTCCCAAAGTGCTGGGATGACAGACGTGAGCCACCGCACCCAGCCTTAACAGTGTATTTTTAAGTCAAGGAGCTCATCAGGGAAATACAAGAAGTAGGGATGCCACACATGACAGAGAGAAAAGTTTGAAAATACCCCTTTCATCCAAGTAGGGACCCGGCCTCGACCTCCCGAAATCATACACTGAGTGGCAAAGCCTAGCAAGGCCCGTCTGTCTAGATTCCTCTCGGCCTCTCTAAGCAGGCGCTTCTCACTTTCGTGGAAGGGTCAGAGCCCTCCCCGGCCCGGGGGGTCTGACAGACTGACAGAGAAAGAGACAGACATAGAAAGACAGAGATGGACAGAGAGAGACAGAGGGAAACAGACAGAAAGAGAGAGAGACAGAGACAGAGAGTCAGAGAAACAGACAGAAAGAGAGAGAGACAGAGATAGAAAGACAGAGAGACAGACAGGGAGGGAGAGAGAAAGAGAAAGAGAGAAACAGACAGACACAAAGAGACAGACAGAGAGAGACAGAGAGAAACAGAAAGAGAGAGAGATGGAGAGAGAGAGAGAAAGGGAGGGAGAGAGAGAGACAGACAGACAGGCAGAGAAAGAGTGTAAGATAGAAGACAGACACAGTGAGAGAGACAGGCAGAGAGAGAGACAGAGACAGAGAGAAAGAAAGAGAGAGATAGAAAGAGAAAGAGACAGAGATGGACAGAGAGAAACAGAGAGAGGCAGAGATAGAGAAAGAGAGAGAAACAGATAGGGAGGGAGACAGAGAGAGAGAAAGACAGAGACAGAGAGAAACAGACAGAAAGAGAGAAAGATGGAGAGAGTGATAGAGAGAGAGAGAAACAGAAAGAGAGGGGGAGAGAGAGACCAACAGACAGACAGGCAGAGAAAGAGAGTAAGACAGAAGACAGACACAGTGAGAGAGACAGGCAGAGGGAGAGAGAGACAGAGAAAGACAGAGAGAAACAGAGAAAGAGACAGACAGAGATGGACAGAGAGAAACAGCAAGAGAGAGAGACAGAGAGAAAGAGCGAGAGAGACAGAGAGAGACAAACAGACAGGGAGGGAGAGAGAGAGAGACAGACAGGCAGAGAAAGAGAGTAAGACAGAAGATAGGCACAGAGAGAGAGAGAAAGAGAGAGAAAGAAAGAAAGAGAGAGACAGGCCTGGTGAGGTGGCTCATGCCCGTAATCCCAGCATTTGGGAGGCCGAGGCGGGCGGATCACGAGATCAGGAGATCAAGATCATACTGGCTAACACTGTGAAATCCCGTCTCTACTAAAAATACAAAAAATTAGCCGGGCGTGGTGGAGGGCGCCTATAGTCCCAGCTACTCGGGAGGCTGAGAGAGCAGAATGGCGTGAACCTGGGAGGTGGAGCTTGCAGTGAGCCGAGATGGCGACACTGCACTCCAGCCTGGGTGACACAGTGAGACTCCGTCTGAAAAAAAAAAAACGAAAGAGAGAGACAGACAGAGGAAGAGACAGACAGAGATAAACAGACAGAAAGAGAGAGAGAGACAGACAGGCAGAGAAAGAGAGTAGATAGAAGACAGACACAGGGAGATAGGCAGAGAGAGAGAGAGACAGAGACAGAGAGAAAGAAAGAGACAAACAGACAGAGAGAGAAAGAGACAGACAGAGAAAGACAGAGACGGACAGAGTCAGAGAGAAACAGACAGAAAGAGGGTCCTAGCCCAGTAGTGACACAGTGCCTTTTCTTTCATTTTCTCTTTCTTTTCTAGTTTTCTTTTCTTTTCTTTTCTTTTCATTCTCTCTTTCTTTCTTTCTTTCTATTTATTTATTTAGAGACTGAGTCTCACTCTGTCACCCAGGCTGTAGTGCAGTGGCAACATCCCGGGTCACTGCAACCTCAGCCTGCCAAGTTCAAGCGATTCTCCCGCCTCAACCTCCCAAGTAGCTGGGATTACAGGTGCCTGCCCCACCGCGCCCAACTCAGTTTCGTATTTTCAGTAGAGACGGGGTTTCACCATGTTGGCCAGTCTGGTCTTGAACTCCTGACCTCATGACCCACCCACCTCGGCCTCCCAAAGTGCTGGGAGGACAGACATGAGCCACTGCATTCAGTGTACAGTGACATTTCTTAGAAATCACTCATGGGAACACACACTTATAGGTGATGTGTAGAGATTACATTTATTTATTTATTTATTTATTTATTTATTTATTTTTTGCACAGGAAGGTGGGGGGACGGAGTTTCGCTCTTGCTGCCCAGACTAGAGTGCAATGGCCTAGGGGACCCAAGGAGTCAAACTATGGCAGAGAGGACACTTCATTCTGAGCGTAAGGGCCACAGCGAAAATTGGCAGGGCCCGCACTTTCAAAGGCTGAAATCCCCGCGGCTCAGGCCTGTCGACCCAGCACTTTGAGAGGCCCAGGAAGGCGGATCACTTGAGGTCAGGAGTTCAATACCAACGTGGCCAACATGGAGAATCCCCGTCTCTACTAAAAATAGAAAAATTAGCCGGCTGTGGTGGTGAGCGCCTGTAATCCCAGCTACCAAAGAATAATCACTGGAACCCGGGAAGCAGTGGTTTCAGTAAGCAGAGAGAGCACCACTGCACTGCAGCCTAGGTGACAGAGCGAGAGAGACTCAGTCCAAAAAAAAGAAGAAAAACAAAAAGAACAGGCCCAAATACTGCATTGTCGCTGAGTGTTCCCCCAAAAGGCCGGAAACCCCCGACTCAGGTCAATGAGGTGGTGTTTCTTTTCACTTCTCTCTCTCTCATTCCCTCTCTCACTTTCTCCCTCTCTCTTTCTCCCCTAACTTTCATTTCTTGTTCAAGCATACATGTGCAAGATTGTTACATAGGTAAACTTCTGACGGGCGGGGGTTCAGTGTGCAGATGATTTCATCACCCGGACACTCAGCACAGTACTCGACAGTTTTCATGTTTTGTTTTGTTTTGGTTTCTCCTGAAGCTGTCCCTTCTTCCACCCCTCCTCCCTCAAGTAGACTCCTGCGTCTCTCGTCCCCCTCGTTCTGCCCACACAGAACTCTCATCTATAAGTTCCCACTTATGGATGAGAACACGCAGTATTTAGCTGATCGTTCCTTTCATCTTCTGCGGTGGTGATGAAAGAGACATGACACTAAATCGACCCTTGGGACACTCTCCTCCATCCCCACCCCGCACCCCCTCGCCATACACACCCTCATTCCTGCTCCCCCTCCTAAAACGCAGGAAAGGAAGAAAGACAGAAATTAAAGAGGTCAGCCTCCAAGGCGGTGGAGTCAGGAGATCTCAAAGGGTGAGCAAGCGATGGGGGTCGGGGGATGTCTTGGCTGAGCTTGTAACAATAGGGGACCGAGTTTCCAGCCCCACCACACCCCCTTATCCTCAGCTGCAGCCAGCCTTTGGGTGGGGTTGCTCCTGTAAAAGCTTCTGAATGGAGAGAAGCCCAAGGCAATGGAAGGCATCAGCTCCAACTCCAGGAAGGGAACAGGGCTTTGTGCATTTCAATGGGGCTTTGGAAGGCGGTGCTGCGGCTTCCAAAGCGATGCACCTCAACTCGCCTTGCCTCGACAAGAGCGAGACTCCGTCTCAAAATCCATCAATCAATCAATCAATAATAAAAAAAATCAATGAAAGAAAGAAAGAAAGAATCAGTACAGCGGTTGTGGTCATGAATAATTCCCCGGGGTCCAGGCGCAGTGACTCATGCCCCTCAGGCCAGCACTTTGAGACTCTGGGTCAGGAGGGTTGCAACAAAGTGATGAGACCCTGTCTGTGGAAAAACATTTAAAAATGAAGGCCAGGCGCAGTGGCTCACGCCTGCCGTACCAGCACTTTGGGAGGCTGGGGAGGGCGGATCAGCTGAAGTCGGGAGTTCACGACCAGCCTGACCAACATGGAGAAGCCCCGTCTCTACTAACAATACAAAATCAGCCAGACGTGGTGTTGCATACCTGCAATCCCAGCTACTCGGGAGGCTGACGCAGGAGAATCGCTTGAACCCGGGAGGGAGAGGTAGCCATGGGCCAAGATCACGCCATGGCACTCCAGTCTGGGCAAAAAGAGAGAAACTCTGTCTCGGGAAAAGAAATAAATAAATAAAAATGATCTGGCCACAGTGGCACATGCCTGTGGTGCCAGGTACTCTACTCTGGAGGCTGAGGTGGAAGGATCGCTTGAGTCCAGGAGCGTCCAAGCTGCAGTGAGAGAGTTAAGATGGCACCACTGCCAGGGTGACAGAGTGAGATGGTGTCTCTAAATCAGTCAATCAATCAATCAGATCACTGGAAGGTGCTGTCTGTGTCTTACTTTCAAAGCGTGTCTCTTTAGGCCAAGCAGTCATGGTACTTCACACCAGTAATCCCACCACTTTGGGAGGCCGAGGCAGGAGGAAAGAAGGAAGGGAGGAAGGGAGGAAGGGAGGAAAGAAGAAAGGCAGGAAGGCAGTCGGGCAGGAAAGAAAGAAAAGAAAGAAAGAGAAAGAAAGAAAGAAGGAAGGAAGGAAGGAAAGAAAGAAAGAAAGGGAGGGAGAAGAGAGAGAAGAAAAAAGAAGAAAAGAGAAAAAAAAGAAAAGAAAGAAAAGAAAATGGGGAGGGGCATATCTCCTTGACTGGTAACTGCCCAGGATACAGCTGACTGAAGCCTCGACCTGTGGGGCCTCAAGTGATCTTCTCCTTATCTCAGCCTCCTGAGTAGCTGTGACTACAGGCGGATTTAAGCACGCACAACTCATCTTATAATAATATTATGATTATTATTGAGACAGAGTCTCTCAATAATTGCCATGGCACGATCTCAGCTCATTGCAACCTCGGCCTTCCTGGTTCAAGCAACTGGCCCGCCTCAGTCTCCTGAGTAGTTATGATTGCAAACCTATACCACCAGGCCTGGCTAATTGTTCTAATTTTCATAGAGATGGGGTTTCGCCATGTTGGCCAGCCTGGTCCTGAACTCCTGGCCTCAAGTGATCCACCCTCCTTGGCCTCCCAAACTGCTGGAATGACAGGCATGAGCCACTGTGCCTGACCCGGATAATGTTTTTAATAATCTGTAGAGAAGGGGTTTCTTCAGCCGCCGGGTGGAGGGTGGGGTGGGTTTTACTCAGACTGCATACTGTGAAAAGGGTAAATTAGTGTGGTTTGTGAACTAGATGTGGAAATTGTGTGTGTGTGTGTGTGAGAGAGAGAGAGACCAATCCCACCATGAGGACCTGGAAAGGGTGTTTGATTTGGGTCCTTGTCTATTCACCTCTCTGTCTGTAGATGACTGAGGATTTCACAAATGAAAGTCAGCAGTATCTATTGAGCTCTTTCTCCCTCTCATGGGTCTCATCTGTGTGGTGGAGAAAGGGAAGAAAAGAGGTTTTGATGGGAAGTTGTCTTCATGCCTGAGGAAGCTGAATGCAGGCTGATGGGAAGGAGGGCATCCTATGTGACATTTCCATACCTGCGCACCCTTTACAATGCTGGGGCTGCCAGCCCACCCTGTACGTCAACTCAGCCCCAAGAACAGCACGGTCCGGGATGGTCCAGTCTCATCCCATCCGGCCCACCTGGGGCATCTGGTGGAAGTCTTTGCTGAAGGATTCGAAAGCAGAGTCAACGTGGTTCACTTGGGGTCCCTGCGCAAAGGCCAGCCAGGGGAGGGGGGCGGTACGTGAAGAGGGGTGGTGCATCAGCCTCAGAGCTCCCTGGAAGTTGGCAGGCTGCCGGTGGGGGTCACTGAGCCAGAGACGTCTGGCAGGATATAGACCTGGAAGCTGTGTCAGTCCTCTCCCATACCTCTCCCATGGAAAAATCCCACGGTGGTGGTGGCAGCCTTGGCTGGGGGAGAAGCGGGGACAAGGGGGAGAGGGAAGGAGGCCCTAGGGAGGATTTAGCACCAAAAACCCACCCAGCCAAGCTCCCTCTCTCCTATCAGGTCCAAGGTACATCCTGGGAGGTGGCAAGTGAAACGTTCACCCCATGCTCTTTGTCTTTCTCTTTATTTTTTCATCTTTTCAATTTTACAAGAGACACTCATTTCAACAACCAGACGGTGGATGTGACGGTAGAAGTGTCAAGGCCAGGAGTTTGAGACCAGCCCGAGCAACTGAGCAAGACGAATAGGAGAATCCAGCTGAAAAAAATGAAAAAAAGAGGGAGGAGGAGGAAAGAAAAGAAAAGAAAAGAGAAAAACAACCACCAGGAAAGTTAAAATTCTCCAATGGTGCAGGCACAAAAAAGAGCGATTTCACTTCTTTTCCCACAACATGGATAGAGCTGGAAGCAAGTATGTACCCAGTGAACTGCCTTCTACTTACAAGTGGGAGGTAAACAGTGGGTACCCACATGGTCATCAAGATGGAAATAACAGACACTCCAAAAGGGAGGAGGAGTGTAAGAGGGGTACGAGGGATGAGTAAATCACCCCTCAGAGACAACGTTCGCCACTTGGGTATCGGATACAATGGAGGTCCACTTCTACATCCGGAGGCAGTAGTATGCCGATCTAACAAACAAGCATGTACACCGCCTGAGTCTGTAAAATACGAAAACAAGGACGACAGCACCACCAGCAGCGGCAGCAACAACAACAACAACAACAGAAAAGAAGCTGGAAAACAAAACCACCACCACCACCACCACAATCACCAATTGGGGGTTGGGGGAGGGTGGCCGCTCTCGAGGACCTCAGGATCAGTCCCCTCGGGTTTAAAAAAGAAAACAGCAGACTCATTCCTGTCTGTAGGCAGGAAAAATCCAATCAAAGTTCTCCATTGATAGAAAGGGAAGTAGAACAAGGAGTAGGGCTTATTGATCTTCTTGTGATCTATCGAGATCATACATGTAGGAAAAAACTAAATACAGACAGCAACACTTTCTACACTGTTGAAAAGCATCAGAGATCAGGCTCACCACACTCGATGGGGCTTGTGCCACTAGAAAGAAAAGGCAGGCCAGGCGTGGTGGCTAACACCTGTCATCCCAGCACTTTTGGAGGACGAGGCAGGTGGATCACGAGGTCAGGAGATAGGGACCATCCTGGCTAACACGGTGAAACCCTGTCTCTACTGAAAATACAGAAAATTGGCCGGGCCTGGTGTGGGCGCCTGTAGTCCCAGCTACTCAGGAGGCTGAGGCAGGAGGATGGCGTGAATCCGGGAGGGGGAGCTTGCAGTGAGCCGAGATAGCACCACTGCACTCTGGCCTGGGTGAAAGAGCGAGACTCCTTCTCAAAAAAAAAAAAAAAAAACCAGGCATAGTGCTGCATGCCTGTAGTGCCAGCTACTCAGGAGGCTGTGGTAGAACAATCACTTGACCCAGCAGTTTGAGGCTGCAGTGAGCTATGATCATGCCACTGCACTCTGGCCTGTGTGACAGAGTGAAACCCCATCTCAAAACAAAGAACAACCAAAAACCTACAAGCATACTCAGAGAGTGTGGGTTTGGTTCCAGACAACCACAATAAGGCAAATGTTACAATCAAGTTAGTCGCATAAACATTTTATTTCCCAGTGCTTGTAAAAGTTATGCTTAAACTATGTTGTAGTCTAATGAGTATTTAATAATTAATTATTAATTAATTAATTAGTAATCACATTATGTCTAAAAAACTATGTACATACCTTAACTTAAAATACCTCATTACTGAAAAATACTAATGAATATCTGAGCCTTACCAAGTCATAATCTTTTTGCTGGTGAGTGAAGGGGTGGCCTGCCCCTCCACACTTGTGGGTATTTCTAGTCAGGTTGGACGAGAGACTGAGAAAATAAGTAAGATACAGAGACAAAGTATAGAGAAACAAAAGTAGGCCCAGGGGACTGGCGCTCAGAACACCAAGGACTTGCACAGGCACCGGCCTCTGATTTCCCTCAGTTTTTATTGGTTATTATTTTCATTATTTCAGCAAAAAGGAATGTAGTAGGAGAGCAGGGTGATAATAAGGAGAAGGTCAGCAAAAAACATGTGAGCAAAAAAATCTATGTCATAATTAAGTTCAAGGGAAGGTACTATGACTGGACGTGCACGTAAGCCAGATTTAGGTTTCTCTCCACCCAAACATCTCAGTGGAGTAAAGAATAACAAAGCAGCATTACTGCAAACATGTCTCGCCTCCCACCATAGGGCGGTTTTTCTCCTATCTCAGAATTGAACAAATGTACAATCGGGTTTTATACTGAGACATTCAGTTCCCAGGGGCAGGCAGGAGACAGTGGCCTTCCTCTATCTCAACTGCAAGAGGCTTTCGTCTTTTACTAATCCACCTCAGCACAGACCCTTTACGGTGTCAGGCTGGGAGACAGTCAGGTCTTTCTCATCCCACGAGGCCATATTTCAGACTATCACATGGGGAGAAACCTTGGACAATACCCCGCTTTCAAGGGCAGAGGTCCCTGCGGCTTTCTGCAGTGCATTGTGCCCCTCGTCTATTGAGACTAGAGAATGGCGATGACTTTTACCAAGAATACTGCTTGTAAACATTTTGTTAACAAGGCACATCCTGCATAGCCCTAGATCCCTTAAAACTTGATTTCATACAACACATATTTTTGTGAGCTCCCGGTTGAGTCAGAGTGGCTGGGGCTAAGTGGCTGGGGCAAAGCTACAAATTAACAACATCTCAGCAAGGCAATTGTTTAAAGTACAAGTCTTTTTCAAAATGGAGTTTCTTATGTCTTTCCTTTCTATATAGACACAGTAACAGTCTGATCTCTCTTTCTTTTCTCTACAGTGAGGGTCTTGTCTCTATGTTCATGGCTGCTGACTGATCAGTGTGGGGGCTGCTGAAGTTTGGGTGCCTGTGTCAATTTCTTAAAACAATGAAGTTTGTTCCTTTCACAAAAGATTTCCCTGTAGCATGTGATGCTGTTTGATAGCATTTTATCCACAGTAGAACTTCCTTTAAAATTGGAATAAACCCTCTCAAACCCTTCTGCTACTTTATCAACTAGGTTTACGGAACATTCTAAATCCTTTGTTGTTATTTCAACAATGTTCGTAGCATCTCCACCTGGAGTAGATTCCATCTCAAGAAAATATTTTCTTTGCTCATCCATAAGAAGCAACTCCCCACTTTTTCAAGTTTCATCATGAGTTTACAGCAATTTAATCTCATCTTAAGGCCATATTTCTAATTCTGGTTGTCTTGCGATTTCTACCACATCTGTAGGGACTTCCTCCACTGACATCCTGAGCCCTCAAAGTCTTCCATGAGGGCTGGAATCAACTTCTTCAAAACTCCTGTTAATGTTGATATTTCAACCTCCTCCCATCAATCACAAATATCCTTAATGGCATTTGCTATTCAACCACAGGAAGAGGTTCAAATATCATGAAAGGATTAATGGTGAAACTTTTCCAAATTGTCAATTCAGTTTATCCAGATTCATCAAATAAATTACTATCTATGACAGCTATACCTTTACAAAATGCATTTATTATTTAATAAAAACACTTGAAAGTCAAAACCACTTCTTGATCCACAGGCTGAAGGATAGATATTGTATTAGCAGCCATGAAAATAACATTAATTTCCAAGTACATCTCCATCTAAGATTCTGTGTAGCTAGGTGAATTGTCAATAAGCAGCAATCTTTTTTCCTTTTTTCTTTTCTTTTCTTTTTTTTTTTACCTTTATGTAGTTGAGGTCTTGTTGCCCAGGCTGGAGGGCACTGGCATGGTCTTGGCTCACTGCAACCTCCGCCTCCAGGGTTCAAGCCTTTCTTCTGCTTCAGCCTCCCAGGTAGCTGAAATTACAGGCACCACCACCATGCCTGGCTAATTTTTTTGTATTTTTATTAGAGACGGGGTTTCATCATTTTTGCCAGGCTGGTCTTGAACTCCTGACCTCAGGTGATCCACTGATCTCGGCCTCCCAAAGTGCAGGGGTTACAGGTGTGAGCTACTGTACCTGGCCAAGCAGCAATCCCTTTAAAGGAATCGTTTTTTTTTTTTTTTGGTTTTTTTTGGTTTTGTTTTTGTTTTTTCTCTGAGCAGTACGTCTCAATAGTGGGATTAAAATATGCAGTAAACCATGCTGTTAACAGATGTGTTGTCACTCAAACTGTGATGTTCCATTTCTAGGGCACAGAAAGAATAGATTTTGCATAATTCTTAAGGGCCCTGAGATTATCAGAGTGGTCAATGAGCATTGGCTTTAACTTAAAGTCACCAACTGCAGTGGTCCTCAAAGAGAGTCAGCCCATCCTTTGAAGTTTTTAAGCCAAGTGTTGACGTCTCTCTAGCAATGAAAATTTTACATCTTCACTAAGCTTAATCATTTCTAGCTCTGGACTTAAAGTGAGAGACGTGCAATTCTTCCTTTAATTTGAGCTCTTTGAGGCCACTGTGGTTACTAATTAACACCCCTGGGGGGTGTCATCCTCCTCCCTCCTCAATCGAGTTCACCCACACCGGGGCATGGGGAATGGGGTTTCCCACACCCCACATGCCCTGCACGCCTGGGGCTCTCCCACAGGGGGCTTTCATGAGCCAGGCAGCAAGGGCCTTCCCCCCTCTCCAGCCCAGCCAGGCTGTGCAGGCAGAAGGAATCTCTCAACCTGCCCCGGCTCACGGGGATTTTGTTTTCGCTGCCCTGGCTCCTCTGGAAGTAGGGTGGTCCGACTCTCAGGCTCCTCGGTGGCCTCCACACCCCAACAAATGCCAGGAGGACCAGGACCCGCAGCACGGTGGCCTGTTGGGCGTGTGCTCAGTGGGACAGCTTGGGCCCCTTCAAGCTGAGTCACAGGAGCAAGGTGTGTTTGCACCACCCACGTCCCACTGGAGTCCACAGTGGGGCTGGAGCCCCAGGTCACCAGGGTGGCATGGGAAACCGAAGACGGGGCACCTCCACTTCTGAAGCTCGCAACCCCGGATGCCTCCATGTCAAGCACATATGCAAGCCATCCCTGCGCCTCCCAACCGCTCCAGGAGCCTGGGTGCTCATCTACACTCACCCCTAGCCAGTTAGATGAGCTTCTGTCAACCCCAGAGTTTCAGCAAAAGGCACAACCTTTCCTAGATCCGGCGCCATTGGGGGAGCTGAAGGACGTGGAAGAGCCGGCTCCGCTGGAACCACTCCTCAGACAGGAAGAACACCGAGGTCTGCTGGAGGAGCTTTAGGATGCAGGGTTGGGGCTGGGTAGCAGCAGGGTGGCAGCCTCTCTTTCACGGTGAACCTCTGACTCGGTATGGAGAGGCATGTCTTCCCTTCCAGCTGACCCGCTTGGATCCCTGAGTTCCAGGTCCCGTGAGAGACTCCACTCAGAGGAGGGCTGTCATTCTTTCCTGAGCATCCCGGGGATCCCAGGGCCCATCCAGGTACCGGGAGTCGGACTGTCTACAGCTCATGCGTGGGTTAGCAGGCAGTAGCCTAGTTTTTCTAACTAGCCTAAGCGGAGCTCTCATCCGTTCCCTCTTGCCCCCCGCCACGTTCTTCAGTGGGGCAGGCAGAGACCTCCATCCCAGGAAACACTGGCCCGGGCAGGCGCCAGGCCTACTCTTCTTTCCGTGTCTCACCACCTCTGCCTCCTTGCCCCACCTTCACTCACCTACCCTTGCCCCGCCAGCTTGCTTGGCATCACCCTGGAGTGCCTGACAGCTACATGCAGACCCGAGACCCCGCGCAAACTGGGGTGCTGCCCTTTCTATGCGGGAGGGAACTCAGGCAGAGATGGGGAGAGCAACGGAGACAGAGAGGGAGGGAGCGATGGAGGGAGGAAATAAAGGATGGACCGAGGGACCTTGGAAGGGATGGAGGGATAGAGGGAGGGAGAGATGGAAGGAGGAAGGGAGAAACTGAGGGAGGGACAGAGGGAAAGAAGGAGAGAGGGAGCAAGAAATAGAGAGAGGAAGGCAGAGAGAAAAGCAGTCTTCTGCCTCCAGGACCATCAGGATCTCGTACTCCGGGAAAATGTTGGGTGCTCAGTGCAGGCTAAGTGCTCCGCCCACAGCTGCGTCGGCCTGCGGGGCTCTCATCAGCCCTCTGGATAGCCAGCCTGGGTTACTTCATCCAGGAGGGATTCAGGCGAATTTCATCTCCCAAGGAATGAGCGAATTGCCCAGAGAGCAATGAGCTGATTCCGGTGATTGTCCCTTTTTCATCCACATGCTTCACAAATGAGATAGCCCCACGTTGAGCCTGCAACGGAGCGTGAGGCGGATAGTCCCGTCCACACAGGAGTCACACTCAGGCCGACTGAAGCCTGATTTCGGGTTCCACGTTTCTTTGCCTTCTGCAAGGGGGCCTGTTGCTCATACGTCTCTGGCCCCCGAAAGCGTGACCATGTTGACTGTTTCCCGAGCTCTGTGGGGACAAAGAAACCTCCAGAGAAGCGTGGAAAAGTAGCATCATGTCTTCGCTCCCCTTTCCAGTTTCCTGTTTGGAAACAGGCCATAGTGGAGATTCCCTATGTGGCAGGAAACAGGAATCCATCGTCAGGCCGTGATGCACCGGGCATTTCTTTTCTCTGTAGTTTTACTCTTGTTTTCTACATGAAAATGAACGAGATCCATAAGGAATAACAAAAGGATTTATAGTACACAAGTCTTGACAACTGTTACATTCCACTTTGAAATCACTCTGAGGTGAAAAAACAATTTTCCAAGATTTAAAGAAAAATGGATTTTATAAAAGGGATTCTTATATTCACTCAATACGTCATTTATGTTACTGAGAGTAACAAATGATATTTTTTCCACTACAATTTGCTCTGATGAAATAAAATTCTTTTAATTCTTAACAAGTGCCACATTTTCAAGACTAAAGGAATTATCAGTAGGCATTCTTTCTTCTTGATCTAAGTTATTTGTCTCTAAAATATGTCAAGTAAGCTTTTAAAGATTCGGGGAGGGGCAGCTTCATGATTTTTTCTCTCAGTAAATTTTGAGGTGGCTCCTCTGGCTTCATCACTTCACTGTGATCTTTTTCTTCCTCTTCTTTATTATCTTCTTCCATTATTTCATACTCTCACTGTCTAGAGGCTGAGGAATAAGCTGATTACCCACAAATATGTAAGTGGTAATTCTGTTTAACTCTATTTCTTTTCCTTTTGGGTGGAGCCCTTTGAGGAATCCCCTTGGCCTGCATTTCTTCACTTATGAAATTTCTAAGTGTGCATCGAATGTAAATACGAGCCAAGCCCTGTAGATTCCTGACAGTGATTCCTTACAGATTTGTAGTGGTGAGGGTTAGGTTTAATTTTATATAAGGTTTAAATAATTGTTAAGCTTATGTAATGTGATCTGAATTTGCATTTCCTCTATGAAAACTTCATTTATCTAATAAGGAAATCAAATGCTTTGTAGACCTATTTACCTTACTTTTGTTGCAATCACTGTTACTGGGTTGCTGTATATATATCCCGGGCAATATATGGTGCAATAACAATACAAAATATTGAATAATTTAGCTTATAAAAATCCCACAAATTTTATGAAATTTTACTGCCCTGCTACTTTTGCTTTTGAATCTCTTGTCAAAAGACATGAATAAAATATCTGCTTCTCTCATAGAAATTTTAAGAGCACAGCAAGTGAATTATTAAAATAGGAAGTATGTACTTAATACAACTCTTTATACGGACATTTTACATTTTCAGTATTTTTAAAAATGAAGTTATCTTAACTCTCTAGAATTTTAAAAGTATATTTAGAATTGTTGTTTCTGTAGTTCACTGTATAAAGTATTTGTTTTTTTTAAAAAAGCAAAACCATGGTTATGTGTGACTCTTGATAGGCCACAGAACGAATGAATGAGCATGAGTGAGGCCACCTTCTTAGATGGCTGTAAGTAGCAGCGCCATGGTAGACCTGGTCAGTGGATGCACTTTAGCAGATGGAACTTCTAGTTTATCTGAATATTTATCTTTGTCAAGGTAGGGCTGAGCCTACGTTTGCTTTGGATCCTTCTAGTACAAGAAATATTCACAGAAATTGTATGTAGATACCCTTTGTTTTGAAAACCCTGTTCAGAATCATAGTGTAATCTTTGGGACGTATGCCATGATCATTTGACTTCTTCCCATAATTTTTATGTTTCTTTTGGTAAAACGATAATGGTTTTCATTTTTTACTTAATATCACACAATTAAACTGTCCATATTTGAGCTTTATTGTAGCTTATCAGTGATAAAAAACAGATAATAACTGCCACTGTTTGTTTGTTTGTTTTCCTAATAAGGCCTGAAAACAGCCATTCCTTGTTAAGAAAGTGTGCAACGTAACTTATTTACTAGAGTTACATGGATTATATATTTCTTAAAGGGAAAAATTTGAGAGTATCATGGATTACCACCAGCATTATTATTACAGTAGTTGCTCAGATTTGGTTAAGGAAGCCCAATCAATGTATAGTGAAAGGATTATTATCTCTCTGCTAAGATTCAGATATTGTTTCAAAAATCTCAGCTCCAATAATTCCATAACATCTAAAAACAAGTGTTTGTGATGATGTGTAAGCATGAAATTGTTCCAAGTAAGTGAGGATATTTTAGTTATGTGAAAGACAGTATCAATGGAAGGTTATTTGTTTTATACCAGTGGCTGAGATGGTGGAATTGGAGTTATTTGTACAGTTATTCTTAGATGATTACTAAACTGTTAAGAAATGCCCCATATCATTTGTATCTAGGAAATAAAAAAATCAGTATCATACTGTTGTCATCTGTCAGAAATGTTCATTTTATTTTGAATTAAATGTGGCTTTTGAAGTTACCTTGAATTCCTGGTGACCACAAGTTTTTATCTGGAAAACCTGGGGAAAGTTATCTCTCCCATCTACCCTGCTTTTTATTTTTTTCTTGGTTGCAGCTGCTGTTTAGATGATGCTTTTACTATGTAGGAGGAGTTTTTGTTAAGGATATATTTGAAGATTGGCTTTTCCATATTGTCTTTCATCCTTTGACCTTAGCAAAGTGTACAGTAGATTTTCATGATCATTGCATATTTCTTGTTATTGAAATGTATCTTTTATGTTTTCAAATGCATTCATTTTACACTTGTGACTTTATCATTGACTTTAAGAGGTAGAAATACAAAATGAAAATTAAAAAAAAAGAAAATGAATGAGATCCACACACCTGCGTGAGTGAGACTATCACAGCAATGGCGACATCCACAGGCATTGCCGCCTTCACGGAGAGGGCCTGGAAAACTCAAGACTGTTATGGAGGTTCAGTTCACACTCCACCCTTCCAGGGCGGTTTCTACCTGAAATCGTGTGTGAGCCCAGAGAGAAACTTCCAGTTTCTGTAGAATTCTGGAGAACTGAGAGAGCCAGCCCCAGAACCTCCCCTTTCCCAGCAGATCTGACCCCAACTTCACCTACCACAAGGCCGTGTGTCTGTGGTTTCAGGCTTCGGAGGGCGGGTTACCCAGGGCCCTTGGGTGCTCATGCATATTCCTGAATGGGTGAAGCTGGTGGGTCTTTATAAGGGCCCTGGCGGGGTCCGACTCCTGACTGGACCTGCGTGCAGCACAGAGGCCAACTGAGGTGCACGGGAGCCGCCGGCCTCTCTCTGCCCGTGTCTGTCCGTGAAATTCCGGCCAGGTATCCTCGCGATGGCTTTTGCGACACCTTCCGACGGCCCCTTCCCTGCGGAAGGCTGAGGATGAGGACGGCAAAGGAGCCTCGTTTGTAACCTGAACGAAAAAGATGCCCTGCCAGTGTGCTTGGAGCGGAACCCGTGTCTCAACTGGCCAGAGAGACCTGCCTTTTGGAGTCCAGGATTCAGATTTCGTGTCAGAATTGAAGGTCCAGGCATCCAGGCCAGGGTGGCAGGGAACCTGTGCACGCAGGCGGCCTGTGCAACGCGGCACACCACAGATGCCACCCACCCTCCTTGGTCGCCTTCACCCACGCCAGGGCATGGGGAACAGGGGGTTTTCGTGAGCCAGACAGCAAGGGTCGCCCCTGTGCTGCAGCCCAGCCAGGCTTCGCAGGCAGAAGGAATCTCCCAACCTGCCGTGGCACACGGGGATTTTGGGTTTGCTGCCCTGGCTCCTTCAGAAGTGGCGCTGTCCCACCCTCAGACACCTGGGTGACCTCCACACCCGAACAGATGGCAGGAGGACCAGGATCCACAGTACGGTGGCTTTCTGGGTGCATTCTCAGTGGGACAACTTGAGCCGCTCAGGCTGAGTCACAGGGGCAAGGTGTACTTGTGCCGCACACGTCTGACATGAGTCAGTATTGGGGCTGTGGCCAGATCCCCAAGTCGCCAGGGCACGTGGGAATGCGAAGCTGAGGCACATCTACCTCCGCAGCTTGTGCCCATGGAGGCCTCTGTGTGTCAGAAGCAGATGTAAGCCATCCAGGCACCCTCCCAACCACTCCATGAGCTGGAGCTTTCATCTGCACTTGCATCCTGTCGACCCCAGAATTTAAGCAAAAGGTACAACCCTTCCTAGCAATGGAGCCACTGGGGGATTTGAAGGAAGTGGAAGAGCCCGCTTTTCTGAAACCATTCCTCAGCCAGGAAGAACACTGGGCTCAGCTGGAGGAGCTTTAGGACGCGGGTTTGGGACCGGGGGAGGGCAGGGCCGTGGCCCCTCTTTCGTGGTGAACCTCTGGCTTAGTATGGAGACCTGTGTCTTCCCTTCCAGCTGACCTGTCTAGGATCCCTGAGTCCAGGTCCGGCGAGAGACTCCGCAGAAAAGAGGGCTGTTATTCTTTCTTGAGCATCCGAAGGATTTCTGAGCCAGCCCAGATACTCAGAGATGGGCTGTCTACTGCTTATGTGCATGTCCCCGGGCAGCCGGCTAGGGTTTGGGACCAGGCCAGGCAGGGCTCTCATCCCTTCCCCCCTGCCCCATGCCGCACACACCCCCCCACCCCCACATTCTTCAGTGGGGTAGGTGGAGACCTCCACCCCTGGAAACACCGGCCCAGGCAGCGGCCAGGCCTGCTCTCCTTTCCACAGCTCGACTCCACTACCTCCCAGCTCCACCCTCCCTTGCCCACCCGTGCCCCGCCATCCTCCTCGGCATCACGTGGAGGGCCCGGCAACTAAATGTAGACCCTGAGATCTCACGCAAACAGTGGTTCTGCCCTTTCTGGGCGAGAGGAAAGCCAGGCAGAAATGGGGAAAGGAACGGAGACAAAGTGAGAGGGAGGAAAAGACGGATGAAAGGAGGGACCTTGGAAGGGATGGAAGGAGGGAAGGAAAGAAAAAGAGAGGAAGAGAGGGAGGGAAGGAGGGAGAAAGGGAGGTATGGATGGAGGGAGAGAGGGAAGGAGAGAAGAACAGAGGGAGGGAGAGAGGGAGAGAGAGAGAAGGAAGAACAGAGGGAAGGATGGACAGAGGGAGAAAAGGAGCAAGAAACAGAGAAAGGAAGGCAAAGAGAAAAGCGGTCTTCTGCCTCCAGGACCAGCAGGACCTCGAAATCTGGGAAAATGTTGGGTTCCCAGTGCAGGCTCAGTGCTCGGCCCACAGCCGCTTTGGCGGGTGGTGCGCTCACCGGCCCTCGGGACCGCCAGCGTGGATTACTTCATCCTGGAGTGATTCAGATGAATTCCGCCTCCCAAGGAATGAGCAAATTCCCTAAAGAGCAGAGCCGAGACTCGAATGGTTGTCCGTTTTTCATCCACATGGTTCACAGATGACATATCCCCACACTGAGCCTGCAACAGAGCATGAGGCAGATACTCCCATTCACACAGAAGTCACACTCAAGACAAGTGAACCATGATTCTGGATTCCACGTTCCTTTGCCCTCTGCAAGGGGGCCTGCTGCTCACGTGTCTCTGGCCCCCGAAAGCGTGACCATGCTGGCTGTTTGTTTCCCGAGCTCTGTGGGGACAGAGAAACCTCCAGCGCAGGGTGGAAAAGCAGCATCCTGTCTTCGTTCTCCTTTCGTTTCCAAACAGGCCATTTTGGAGACTCCTTATGTTGCAGGAAAGAGGAATCCATCGTCAGGCCGTGATGCTTCGGTCCCCTGCCCAGGCTAAAGGACCAGTAGGTGGCCTCACTTTCGCTGACACTCCAGGCCTTCCCCTGGCTTACGAGGTCCCGAGCTTCCAACACATCAGGCCGGCTCAGGACATGGTGTGCTCAGAGGCGTCAAGGCCCAGGGCCAACAGTCCTGGGATCCCCTTTGGTCCTCCACCTTGCCACAGAAAAATTGTTTTGGATCCCTCATCACCCCTATTGCAAGGCCCCCTCTTGCCCCACACACCCAGAACGGCCACCAGGGCTGCCCAGGGGTGAACAGCTGGCCAGCCCCTTCGGCCCTTTTCCTCACAACACTCACACCATCGTCGCTTATCCTGACGAGGACCCGCCCATGACCAACGGGACAGGAAGGCCCTGCTTTGCCCTGCACTGGCACTAGAGCCCCGGCAGCCTGATCCCAGGAAAGAGGAGCTGACGGACACCCAGACACACCACACCACCACCAAGAGCAAACGCACGCTGACACACACACAGATACACATGGGTGCACACGCACAGGCACACACACACACAAGGACACACACAGACACACGCACACGGACACACACACACGGACACACAAAGACACACGAACACACGCACACGGCCACACACGGACACACACACAAGGACATACAGACAAAGACACAGACACAGCTTGAAAGAGAGCTAGGGAGACCAGGATGGAGAGATAGAAATGGGGGGAGAGAGAGAAAGGTGGAGTGGGAGAGAGGGAGAAAGTGACAGAAAAGCAAGAGGTGGAGGGGGAAGTAGAGAAAGGGAGAGGGTGAGGGAGTTGTAGAGTGAGAGAGACAGAGTCTTGGAGAGGGAGACTCCGCTCAGGTAGACAGGGCACTTTAAGCAGGTGCTTAAAGTGAGGTGGAGGGTGCTTGGGCCAGGCTAGAACACGGGGCCAGGGTGGCCCATGTGGGAAAACCAACAGAGCCCTGAGACTTTTTTTTTTTCTTGGATTGGTTGGTTAATTTGGGGGTGCGTTTCATAGGGTCCTTCCTTTGTTTGCATCTTTCTGTCTCCTTGGTGCGGTGGGCCCAGAGATTTGTAGAGTGCACCCATCCGTCTGGTGGAAGCCGTGGCACCGAGCGTGTCCATGGGGTCAGGACTGGGTCTCTCTCATATCCTCGGGACTAGAGTTTACACGAAGTCGGGGGCAATGCGAAACAGGGTGCACAGGGACGGATTTCTTCATGGCTGGTGAAGACAATGTCATTCCCCCTGGGAAAGCAGCCCACGGGTTCTGGAGCGGAGGTCTTGGCTGGCGACTGTGGGACCTGCTGCCCCAGCTTGGACGGTTGCAGTAGCGCTTGATGAATGAATTGAATTGCCTGGGGTGCGAGGAGCAGGAAGACACCCCAGAGGGCAGGAAACCCGCACCTGTGCCTTCCGGGTCTAGTACCTGCCACAGCGCCCCGGCTGGATCCGGGATCCTGGTGGGGCTGCAGCCAGGCGAAAGAGGTGGGATGCTGCCGCCTGGCGGTATTGCAGCTGCGGACCCCCACAAGGAGGTTTCATCTCGACATAAATTTTTTTCTTTCTTCGGTTGATCTGTATCCTTAATTTTAGATTAGTGGTAACTCCACAAATTTAGAGGCACAAAATATGGTTACCCACACCTTATAATCGCATTACCACCTCCCATTACCACCGCCTTTTCCCCTCCACCCCTCCCTCAACCCGTAGACTAGGTCTCGCCATTTTGCCCAGGCTGGCCTCAAACTCCTGGGCTTAAGTGATTTGCCTGCCTTGGCCTCTCAAAGTGCTGTGATCAGCGGTGTGAGTCACCATGCCCAGCCAACCACCACCAAATTTTGATTCAGCAGCACTGGGTCGTGGAGCTAAGGATCCAAAAATTTAGAAAAGTTTTTAAATATAACGTTTCTGTGAGGAAATAGTATTTGGTATTGCATTTTTAGACTCTTTTATAATGTTCTGCTTTTTTCCACTGAGCACAGTACTAAGTGGTAATTGGAAAATCACAGCATAAGTCATATTACTTTTTCTAATACAGAGTCCTTGGCTGTTCTCTAAGCTAAACCTGATCACCTACATTGAGTAAAAGAAAAAGCCCCAGAGTGTGAGGAGACAGGAGATAGTAGCCAAACATCCAAATAGGTGGGAGTGAATAAGGCAGATGACACAGATGAGATGTCCAAAGGTCAAAGAGAAAGCCAGATCTTAAAGTGTGGTTTGCGAAGCTATGCTTCAATGGAAATCTTTTCTGAGAAGCCCTGATTTCTTTCTTTTGCTTTCATTAGAGACAGACATCTTCTTCCCCATGCTCTTCAATTTTCTAGGACTGGACTTCCCCTTCAATGATGATTCTTCCAGGTTACAAAGAAAATCAAAGTCCTTTGCATGGCTTACAAGGGACTGGAGGACCTGGCTGCTTGCTCTTTTATTGCTTTTGAAGACATGGGGCCATCTGTGATTTTTAAGGAACTCTATGTTAAACATTTTCTAATTTCCATTTTGAGTCTTGTCTAAAATGTGTGAGAGTAGTGGAGATATTTGGATTTGGTTTAGAAATCGCAGAGACACCACATCCAGATGTCGTATGTTATCTGCTTTATAATTTCATATCCTGTGAAGGTTTAAAATCTGATTCTACAGAAATTCATACTCAATAATTTTTTCAGAACCCTAAGCATCTGCCCCATATAATAAAACCAAATGTTATTTTACTGCAAAATTTTAAGTTTTTGGTATGTATTGAGGCTAAAACTGTAAATACTCTGTGCCATAATTCCTAAACTGTAATATGGTTTAATGTATCTACTTTCTACATTTAAAACATGTACTTTGCCATTGAGGAACTTAGAATATTGCTGAGCATGTATTAAATACCCATTAGTTTCCTGATTTTTAAATAGTTATCATTTTATATTTTTCTCTTGTTTAGTTTGAGGCTTAGTAGGATTTTGTCATTGATATGTATGTGTGTATATATATATACACACACAAGTATATACCTAACAACATATGTAATTGATATATATGTATATGTTTTATATATGTGTATATACACACAGGTGAATATATGCATGTGTACATAACATTAATTTTTTGACCAATAAAAATTGCATAATTATGTACTGTGTACATTATAAAAATTTGATAGGTATATATATTGTAAAATGTATAATACAATTAAGTTGATGAACATTTATGTTACCTCACATGGTTATGTTTTTTCTAGTGAGAGCATTTGTGTTTTCCTACTGTTGTAGCAAATTTTAAGAATAGAAAACACTTTTATTAACTACATCTTAAAGCTATATATTAGACCCTCAAAACTTATTTATCTTATAACTGAAAGTTTGTACTCTTTGAAAAACTTATCATTTTTTCTACCTCCAAGCCTGGTCATTGCCATTGTACTCTCTGCTTCTATGAGTACAGGCTTTTTAAATTCTCCATTTAAGTGAGAACATAAAATGTTTGTCTTTCTGTGCCTGGCTTATTTTGCATAGCATAATGTAGCCAGGTCCTTTCATGTTGTTGAAATAGCAGAATTTCATTCATTTTATGGGTGAATAATATTCGGTTGTCTATTTATACCACATTTTCTTATCCATTCAGCATCTACAGATAAGTTGTTTAAAAAAAATACCCTTGACAGTTGTGAATAACGCTGCATTGAATACAGGGGTGCAGATTATTTCTGATATGCTGATTTTATTTTCTTTATAGACAGAAGTGGAAATTCGGGATTGTACGATAGTTCTATTTTTTAAAATAGCCTGCATACTAATTTTCATAATGACTCTTCCAGTTTTCAACTCATTAAGACTGTACAGAAAGATTTTGTCACATCCTTGCTAATACTTGTCATATTTGCTTTTTTATATTAGCCATTCCAACTGCTGTAAAATGGTAACTTTTTATTTGCAATTTTCTCATGAATGGTAATGTTTAGCATCTTTCTACACACCTGTTGGCTATTTGAATATGTTTGTAAAAAATATTTAGTCTTGGACAGTGGAGCCAAGATGGCCAAATAGGAAAAGCTCCAGACTACAGCTTCCAGCATGAGTGACGCAGAAGATGGCTGATTTCTGCATTTCCAACTAAGGTACCAGGCTCATCTCACTGGGAAGTGCCAGTCAGTGGGTGCAGGATGGTGGGTATTGTGCACTGAACATGAGCTGAAGCAGGGTGAGGCATTGCCTCACCTGGGAAGTGCAAGGGGTCAGGAAATTCCCTTTCCTAGTCAAAGAGAGTGGTGCCAGATGGCACTTGGAAAATTGGGTCACTCCCACCCTAATACTGTGCTTTTACAACCAGCTTCACAAACAGCACACCAGGAGATTATATCCTGCACCTGGCTCGAAGGTTCCTACACCCACGGAGCCTCACTCATTGCTAGCACAGCAGTCTGAGATCAAACTGCAAGGTGGCAGTGAGGCTGGGGGAAGGGGCGCCCGCCATTGCTCAGGCTTGAGTAGGTAGACAAAACTGCTGGGAAACTCGTACTGGGTGGAGCCCGCCACAGCTCAAGGGGCCTGCCTGCCTTTGAAGACTCCACCCCAGAGGGCAGGGCACAGGCAAACAAAAGACAGCAATAACCTCTGCAGACATAAATGTCCCTGTCCCACAGCTTTGAAGAGAGTAGTGGTTCTCCCAGCACACAGCTTGAGATCTGAGAATGGGCAGACTGCCTCCTCATGTGGGTCCCTGACCCCCGAGTAGCCTAACTGGGAGGCACCCCCCAGTAGAGGTGGACTGACACCTCACACGGCCGGGTATTCCTCTGACACAAAACTTCCAGAGGAACCATCAGGCAGCAGCATTTGTGGTTCACCAATATGTGCTGTTCTGCAGCCACCGCTGCTGATAAACAGGCAAACAGGGTCTGGAGTGGACCTCCAGTAAACCCCAACAGACCTGCAGCTGAGGGTCCTGTCTGTTAGAAGGAAAACTAACAAACAAAAAGGACATCCACACCAAAAACCAATCTGTATGTCACCATCATCAAAGACCAAATATAGATAAAACCAGAAAGATTGGGAAAAAACAGAGGAGAAAAGCTGGAAACTCTAAAAATCATAGCACCTCTCCTCCTCCAAAGGAATGCAGCTCCTTATCAGTAATGGAACAAAGCTGGATGGAGAATGACTATGACAAGCTGAGAGAGGAAGGCTTCAGAAGATCAAACTACACTAAGTTAAAGGAGGAAGTTCAAACCAATGGCAAAGAAGTTAAAAACATTGAAAAAAAATTAGACAAATGGATAACTAGAACAACCAATGCAGAGAAGTTCTTAAAGGACCTGATGAAGTTGAAAACCATGACACGAGAACTATGTGACGAATGCATAAGCCTCAGTAACCAATGTGATCAACTGGAAGAAAGGGTATCCACAATGGAAGATGAAATGAGTGAAATGAAGCATGAAGAGAAGTTTAGAGAAAAAAGAATAAAAAGAAATGAACAAAGCCTCCACGAAATATGGGACTATGTGAAAAGACCAAATCTACGTCTGATTGGGGTAACCAAAAGTGACGGGGTGAATGGAACCAAGTTGGAAAAAAATCCACAGGATATTAACCAGGAGAACTTCCCCAATCTAGTAAGGCAGGCCAACATTCAAATTCAGGAAATACAGAGAATGCCACAAAGACACTCCTCGAGAAGAGCAACTCCAAGACACATATTTGTCAGATTCACCAAAGTTGAAATGAAGAAAAAGATGTTAAGGGAAGCCAGAGAGAAAGGTCAGGTTACCCACAAAGGGAAGCCCAACAGACTAACAGCTGATCTCTTGGCAGAAACTCTACAAGCCAGAAGAGAGTGGGGGCCAATATTCAACATTATTAAAGAAAAGAATTTTCAACCCAGAATTTCATATCCAGCCAAACTAAACTTCATAAGTGAAGGATAAGTAAAATCCTTTAAAGACAAGCAAATGCTGAGAGATTTTGTCACCACCAGACCTGCTCTAAAAGAGCTCCTGAAGGAAGCACTAAACATGGAAAGGAACAACCGGTAGCAGCCACTGTAAAAACATACGAAAATGTAAAGACCATCGAGGATAGGAAGAAACTGCATCAACTAACGAGCAAAATAACCAGCTAACATCATAATGACAGGATCAAATTCACACTTAACAATACTGACCTTAAATGTAAATGGGCTAAATGCTCGAATTAAAATGCTCAGACTGGCAAATTGGATAAAGAGTCAAGACCAATCAATCTGCTGTAGTCAGGAAACCCATCTCACGTGCAGAGACACATATAGGCTCAAAATAAAGGGATGAAGGAAGATCTACCAAGCAAATGGAAAACAAAAAAAGGCAGGGGTTGCAATCCTAGGCTCAGATACAACAGACTTTAAACCAACAAAGATCAAAAGAGACAAAGAAGGCCATTACATAATGGTAAAGGGATCAATTCAACAAGAATAACCAACTATCATAAATATATATGCACCCAATACAGGAGCACCTAGATTCATAAAGCAAGTCCTGAGTGACCTACAAAGAGATTTAGACTCCCACACAATAATAATGGGAGATTTTAACATCCCATTGTCAACAATAGACACATCAACAAGACAGAAAGTTAACAAGGATATCCAGGAATTGAACTCAGCTCTGCACCAAGCAGACCTAATAGGCATCTACAGAACTCTCCACCCCAAATCAACAGAATATACATTCTTTTCATCACTTCACCACACATATTCCAAAATTGACCACATACTTGGAAGTAAAGCACTCCTCAGCAAATGTAAAAGAACAGAAAACATAACAAACTGTCTCTCAGACCACAGTGCAATCAAACTAGAACTCAGGATTAAGAAACTCACTCAAAACCACTCAACTACATGGAAACTGAACAACCTGCTCCTGAATGACTACTGGGTACATAACAAAATGAAGGCAGAAATAAAGCTGTTCTTTGAAACCAATGAGAACAAAGATACAACATAACAGAATCTCTGGGACGCATTCAAAGCAGTGTGTATAGGGAAATTTATAGCACTAAATGCCCACAAGAGAAAGCAGGAAAGATCTAAAATTGACACCCTGACTTCACAATTAAAAGAACTAGAGAAGCAAGAGCAAACACATTCAAAAGCTAGTAGAAGACAAGAAATAATAAAGATCAGAGCAGAACTGAAGGAAATAGAGCCACAAAAACCCTTCAAAAAATCAGTGAATCTAGGAGCTGGTTTTCTGAAAAGATCAACAAAATTGATCGACCACTAGCAAGACTAATAAAGAAGAAAAGAGAGAAGAATCAAATAGACGTAATAAAAAATGACAAAGGGGATATCACCACTGATCCCACAGAAATACAAACCATCATCAGAGAATACTACAAACACTTCTAAGTAAATAAAATAGAAAATCTAGAAGAAATGGATAAATTCCTCGACACGTACACTCTCCCAAGACTAAACCTGGAAGATGAATCTCTGAATAAACCAATAACAGGTTCTGAAATTGATGCAATAATTAATAGCTTACCAACCAAAAAAAGTCTAGGACCAGAAGGATTCACAGCCGAATTCTATCAGAGGTACAAGGAGGAGCTGGTACCATTCCTTCTGAAATTATTCCAATCCACAGAAAAAGAGGGAAGCCTCCCTAACTCATTTTATGAGGCCAGCATCATCCTGATACCAAAGCCTGGCACAGACAAAACAAAAAAAGAGTATTTTAGACCAATACCCTTGATAGACATTGATGCAAAAATCCTCAATAAAATACTGGAAAACCGAATCCAGCAGCACATCAAAAAGCTTATCCACCATGATCAAGGGGGCTTCATCCCTGGGATACAAGACTGGTTCAACATACGAAAATCAAAAAACGTAATCTAGCGTATAAACAGAATCAAAGCCAAAAACCACAAGATTATCTCAATAGATGCAGAAAAGGCCTTTGACAAAATTCAAAAACACTTCATGCTAAAACCTCTCAATAAATTAGGTATTGATGGGACGTATCTTAAAATAACAAGAGCTATCTATGACAAACCTACAGCCACAATCATACTGAATGGATAAAAACTGGAAGCATTCCCTTTGAAAACTGGCACAAGACAGGGATGCCCTCTCTCACCACTCCTTTTCAACATAGTGTTGGAAGTTCTGGCCAGGGCAATCAGGCAGGAGAAGGGAATAAAAGTCATTCAATTAGGAAAAGAGGAAGTCAAATTGTCGCTGTTTGCAGATGACATGATTGTATATCTAGAAAACCCCATCGTCTCAGCCCAAAATCTCCTTAAGCTGATAAGCAAATTCAGCAAAGTCTCAGGATACAAAATCAATGTGCAAAAATCACAAACATTCTTATACACCAATAACAGACAAACAGAGAGCCAAATCATGAGTGAACTCCCATTCACAATTGCTTCAAAGAGAATAAAATACTTAGGAATACAACTTAAAAGGGACGTGAAGGACCTCTTCAAGGAGAACCACACACCACTGCTCAATGAAATAAAAGAAGATACAAACAAATGGAAGAACATTCCATGCTCGTGGGTAGGAAGAATCAATATTGTGAAAATTGCCATCCTTCCCAAGTTAATTGACAGATTCAATGCCATACCCATCAAGCTACCAATGACTTTTTTCACAGAATTGGAAAAATCTAAAGTTCATATGGAACCAAAAAAGAGCCTGCATTGCCAATGGAATCCGAAGCCAAAAGAACAAAACTGGAGGCATCACGCTCCCTGACTTCAAACTATACTATAAGGCTACAGTAACCAAAACACCATGGTACTGGTACCAAAACAGAGATATACACCAATGGAACAGAACAGAGCCCTCAGAAATAATGCCACATATCTACAATGATCTGATCTTTGACAAAGCTGACAAAAACAAGAAATGGGGAAAGGATTCCCTATTGAATAAATGGTGCTAGGAAAACTGGTTAGCCATATGTAGAAAGCTGAAACTGGATCCCTTCCTTACACCTTATACAAAAATTAATTCAAGATGGATTAAAGACTCACATGTTAGACCTAAAACCATAAAAACACTAGCAGAAAACCTAGGCAATACCATTCAGGACATAGTCATGGGCAAGGACTTCATGTCTAAAACACCAAAAGCAATGGCAACAAAGGCCAAAATTGACAAATGGGATCTAATTAAACTCAAGAGCTTCTGCACAGCAAAAGAAACCACCATCAGAATGAACAGGCAACATACAGAATGGGAGAAAATTTTTGCAATCTACTCATCTGACAAAGGGCTAATATCCAGGATCTACAATGAGCTCAAACAAATTAACAAGAAAAAAACAAACAACCCCATCAAAAAGTGGGTGAAGGATATGAACAGACACTTCTCAAAAGTAGACATTTATGCAGCCAAAAAACACATGAAAAAATGCTCACCATCACTGGCTATCAGAGAAATGCAAATCAAAACCACAATGAGATACCGTCTCACACCAGTTAGAATGGCGATCATTAAAAAGTCAGGAAACAACAAGTGCTGGAGAGGATGTGGAGAAATAGGAATACTTTTACACTGTTGGGACTGTAAACGAGTTCAACCATTGTGGAAGTCCGTGTGGGGATCCCTCAGGAATCTAGCCCTAGAAATAGCATTTGACCCAGCCATCCCATTACTGGGTATAGACCCAAAGGATTATAAATCATGCTGCTATAGAGACACATGCACACGTATGTTTATTGTGGCACTATTCACAAGAGGAAAGACTTGGAACCAACTCAAATGTCCAACAATGATAGACTAGATTAAGAAAATGTGGCACATATACACCATGGAATACTATGCAGCCATAAAAAATGATGAGTTCATGTCCTTTGTAGGGACATGGATGAAGCTGGGATCCATCATTCTCAACACACTATCACAAGGACTAAAAACCATACACAGCATGTTCTCACTCATAGGTGCACATGTACCCTAAAAGTTAAAGTATAATAATATAAAAAAAGTTTAGTCTTTTGACTATTTTTTAGTTGGGTATTATAATTATTATTATTTAGCTTCTGATTTGTATGAGTTTCTGCTATATTTTGAATACTAACCTCTTATCATATATGGTTTGCAAATATTTTATCCCATCTTAAAAGTTTTCTTATATTTTGCTGTGCACAATAGTTTAATACACTACAACTTTATGTCTGGTTTTATTGCTATACTTTTGATATCATATTTAAAAAAACATTGCCAAGGCCAGTATCACGGAGGCTTTTCATATGGTTTTTTAAAGATTTTCTTTTAAGGATTTATGTATTAAATTTAAATCTTTATTTTAAGTCAACTTTTGTGTCTGGCGTAAGAAATATGATCAAGTTTTATCACTGTGTTTTTGAGTATCCAGTTTTCCCAGCACTAAGTATTGAAAACGCTACACTTTTTGTATTGCGTATTCATATTTCCCTTGTCAAAGATTAACTTTAGATGCATAGATTTACTTCTGGGCTCTGTATTCTGTTCCATTGGTTTTTGTGTTGGTTCCTATAAACATTCCATTCTATTATGTTTATGGTAGTCTTGAAATGTAGTTTTAAACAATAAAGCATAATGTCCCCAGATTTCGTTTTATTCCTCATGATTGCTTTGGCCATTCAATATTTCTTATAGTTTTATATAAATTGCAGACTTTATTTTCTATTACTGTAAAAAGTGGCACAGGAATTTTGATAGGAAGTTGAATTAATCTACAGATTGCTTTGGATAATATGGCACTTAGACAATATTCTTCTAATCGATAAACATGTAATATATTCACATTTATTTGTATCTTCCTTAATTTTTTATCAATATATTTTATTTTTTATTGTAAATATCATTCACCACATTGGTTAAATTTTTTGAGAAGAAATCTATTATTTTGTTGTTATTGTAAATGAGATTTTTCTTTTTTTTCTGGCTTGTTGCTAGCATATAGAAACAAAACTGATATTTGTATGTTAATTGTATATTCTGCTTCTTTACTGAGTGCATTTATTAGATGCACTATTTATATAGAGATGCATTAATCGCACTATTTAAATGCACTATTTATGTTTTTTATATATAACATATGTCATCTACAAACAGTGACATTATTTCTTCTTTTCAATTTGGATCTTTTAGCCTTTCTTGCTTAATTATTTAATGTAGGACTTAATTATTCTATGTAGGACTTCCAGTTCTGTGTTAAAATAGAACCGTTGTAATGGGCATAATACAGACTTGCATTGGTGTTTGTGCATTTGAAGGAGCAAACACCTCTTTTCATTTTTTGTTGTTGTTTTTGTTTTGTTTTTGAGACAGAGTCTCACTCTGTCACCCAGGCTGGAGTGCTGTGGCACGATCTTGGTTCACTGCAACCTCCGCCTCCTAGGTTCAAGCAATTCTCTGCCTCAGAATCCCGAGTAGCTGGGATTACAGGCGCCAAACACCATGCCCGGCTAATTTTTTTTTATTTTTAGTAGAGACAGTGTTTCACCATCTTGGCCAGGCTGGTCTTGAACTCCTGACCTCGTGATCCACTCACCTCAGCCTCCCAAAGTGCTGGGATTATAGGTGTGAGCCACCGTGCCCAGCCACCTCTTTTCATTTTAATAAACTGGTTTTAGTAGGTAAAGATCTTCACCTGTTGGGTCTCAAAGCTGATGAGATCTTTACTGGGCTTGCAGTAAAAGGCTTGTAACTGCATCACAAAGTGGTTGCCAAATCTGAAATGGGTTTTACCTTTAGTGGGCTTGTTACCAGGAGCGCGTGTGGTTGTGAGTTCTGTTATGTTTTTGGGCAGGCTGGATTGTCTTCCGGACTTTGTTTTGTGGAGCAGGCACTAGGGCAGGTTCTGCTATATGCTGGGCCTAAAAGGAGATGTGTGGGTGAGTGTGGCTCCCACTGAGTACCTAGCAGGTTTTCCCCAGCTTATCTACAAACAGTGACTTTTGAACTGTTTTGTGTGAGTCACGAGTATGATGTCCCCAGCTTTTTTCTTATTCCTCATGATTGGCTTGGCCATTCAGCCTACATTGTAGGCTTGCATTTTCTATTACTATAAAAAGTGGGACAGGGTTTTTGATAGGGATTTGAGTTAACTTACAGATTGCTTTGGATAATATGACACCTTATTAACCAAAGGGCCTGCCTTCTCAAAATGACTCTTTTCGATCTTGGGTTTTCGCAAGGTTTCATAATGCCCTGTATCCCAAAGCTCACTATATTGCCCAGGCTGTTCTTGAACTCCTGGCCTGAAGCAGTCCTCCCGCCTCAGGCTCCTGAATGGAGGAGATTACTGTCATGAGCCACTGTGCCTGGATCTCTCATAAAGTTACTTTGGTTGATGGATGGCTGACTAGTTTTTATTGCTGCAGGGGAATACAAAAGTAGGGACCCACTATTCCACCACCTTGATAATGACACTGTCTCCATACATTTCTTCCTTATTTTGTTCTCTTGTATGTTTGTGTGTTATTTTAGGTTAAAATATTAAGACCAATAGGCTAGGATTTATACATTGTGTAAAAAGTAAATTAGATAGCTAGTAGGTACCCTATATATATTATAATGTTCGCCTATAAGATTAAGTTTAGTGCAGGTAAAAAGCGCTCATTAAAATTTTCATCTACCTTTTTCAACCTCTATCCAAACTATAATATAATTTATGCCCCAATTTTTATTTTGTCAATTACTCTTAACCATATTTCATAAAATTTATATTTTTTCTTTATTTAGAAATGGAAGGCTATTATTTGCTTTTAACAGCTGTAATACAGCTTTTTTATTTTGTGAAATAATAGCACCAATATTATAAATATTTATAGTGTAAATACTTATTCATTAAAATCTTCCCATTAGAGAATTTTATTAATTATTGTAGTGCATTTCTGTAAAATTGTACTGCCACACACCACAGGGCAATGATTCAAAATGTCTGGTTTACAGATGCACAGTCACAGTTGAACAGTGTAGTTATTTAGAAAAATTCTTTTCTAGTGTTATATCAATGTTCCAAACAAAATTTTATGAGTAAATATTTATCCCATTCTAGTTTTGCAATTCCATGTTAACTGTATTTTTATTTTAGGGTAGGTTCCTTCACATTGCTTTATAGTATTTTTGGTTTTACCTAAGTATTATTTTGTATGACAATGTGCAGCTACTTTTAATGTACAGTTTATGTCAATGTGCAGTTTAATTACAATATGAGTCAGCCATATGTTTATTCACAATTCAAGTTTAACAAACTTAATGAAAACTAAGCAAACTAACGTTACATAATAAATCCCCAATCAGCTATATTATACTTAAGCAAATACACCAAAAAATAGTTTGTAGCTTTATTGCTGCTTTTGTTCAAACTATGTTTTATATTCCCTATGACCAAGGAAATTTCTGACATTGTCCTACCAGGCTAAAGAAGCAAACAAAAAGACAGTGATTATACTTTCAAGTAGCAGTTTGTTTAAAGCCCCAGATATTTCATCTGTAGAGCACTATGCTCATATTTTTTTGTTTTAATAAGGCTGTAGCCCAAAACCTTACATTTTTCTGGAAATTAAAGCTTTTCAGCTCCATGTTAAAGACAGGACAGCACCATGATCTAAATCCAAGGATGATGGTTTAGAGTGAGGACCATTTCTTATTGACAGGAGATGGTTGAGTTGGTCCACAATAAATGTATGGAAAAGGCAGGTTGTGATAAGTTGGAAGTGTTGGCTGCCTTCATGGTCTCAAAGTTCTCTGTCAAGTTCACCTCAGCACTGCTGTACTCCTGTTCTGCTGTCAGGTTGGGATTGCTTGGCCGGTAGTGGTTCTCCACATGGTCCTCAACTGCCAGTGCTTCCCTGATCCACTGCCTGCCAAAAATGCAACTGTAGCAGAGGAGGCTGGTAAGGGGACAGAAGCCAGAGATGGTAATTGGCCACCACCTGGCTGGGGAAGAGAGTGGTGGGCTCTCAATCCTAGCTCACATGCCAAGTGCATTCTCATCCAAGCACCCAGTGGTGTCCCCCATAATGTACACTTCCTGGTCTGAGGTAAATGGAGAGCTTAGCTAAGGCCTAAAGTTGAAAAGGGGCTTTCCAGAGCCCCCAGTGTGTTGGGAATCTCACCAGCCATGGAAAGAGTCTGTGTCCTTGTGGCCACATACAGACAATGATAGGAGCCTGCCCACATTTCAGGGCCTTCAGGAGTCTTCACTTAAGAGTTCAGCTCTGGCAACAGAGGACACTTCTGGTGTCCAGAGATTCTCAGTGCCTGGCAGATGTAAAACTGATTGATGATATCTGCTGTTTTCTGGGAGCACTGATTGGCCATCCTTATCTGTGGGTCCCAGCCAAGCCGCTGCAGAAATCTTTGTCTCTGGCTAGAATTCTGTACTGTGAGGCAGCGTGGCTGCAGCTAGCACTGGATGGAGAGAGTACAGTGTGGTGAAGTGGGGATAGTGGGCATTCTGCCACATGGCCTAGGGTTTCTCATGACTCTAGACTGCCCAGGTGCAGTGACCAGAAGGCAAACCGTTTCTAGGCCAGAGATCAAGGAGGGAGAACCCAGGCTGAGCCTGGTGATGGTCCTGAGTTGAGGAGATAAACTGGGAGTCCAGGGAGACTAAAGAAGCTCAGATAAACTCTGCAGGGCAGAGTATTCAGGGCATGAAAAGGACAAAGTCACAAAACAAAAATGCTCCAGAGTCTTCAGTTAAATACTGATCAGCACATGTATGTGTGTAAACTACAAGTCTGGGGGAAAAATACCTGAAGGAAACAGAAATAACAATGCTTGAACCTCCCACAGAACCAGGCATATTTGGTGTTCCCACCAGCAACTGCGGACAAATCTTATACTTCCCAGACCATTGGATGGAACACTCAGAAAAGAATTGCCTCAGTAGTGTGGAAGATTAGATCTAGGACAAGGCTGCTAAGGTCCTACTTAACAAGACCTCAGAGAAAACCCTCAAAGAACCAAAATGTTTCCAGATAATTTAACTGCATCCTAGAACATAGCTCAATAATATTTATGGGAACCCAACAATATCCAACACACAATAAGATAAATTTCACGTTGTCTGCCATCCAGCTGAAAATTACCAGGCATGTGAAGAAAAAGGAAATGTCTCAATAATGAGAAGAAAACTTGATCAATAGATATAGAAATGACAAATAAGATGGAAGTAGTAGACAACGATTTTAAAAGAGTTATTGTAATGATAACATTCCACAAGAAGAAGGTAAAGGGAAGCAAGCACATGAAAGTAGAGACATGGAAGACCCAGTTTGAACTTCTAGAGGTGAAAAATACAACATCTGAGATGAAAAATATACTAAATGACATTTAAAATAGAATAGATATCATACCAAAAAGGATTAGTTAACTGGAAGATGCAGCAGTAGAAACTATCGAAAATGGAACATGGAGAAAATAATGGAAAAAATTGAACAGAAAACCAGCATCAACAGAACTAATATATGTGTAATTGGAGTTCCTGAAGAAGGTGGGGGGGAGTAGAAGAAAAAATATTTGAAAAAACTGTGGCTGAAAAAATTTAAATTTGAGAAAAACTGTAAACCCAGAGATCTAAGAACCAATGAACCCCTAGCACAAGAGACATGAGGATGACACACTGAAGCACATCATAATCAAATTGCCCCAAACCAGTGACAAAGAGAAAATCTGAAAGGTTACCAAAGGGAAAGGACATTATACAGAGAGGAACAAAGATGAAAATAGGCTGAGCATGGTGGCTTACACCTGTAATCCCAGCACTTTGGGAGGCTGAGGCAGGATGATCACTTGAGCCCAGGAGTTCAAGACCAGCCTGGGCAATATGGCAAAATGCCGTCTGTACTAAAAATACAAAAATTAGCAGGTCATGGTGGCACGCATCTGTAACCCCAGCTACTCAGGAGGCTGAGGCAGGGAGAATCGCTTGAACCTGGGAGGCGGAGGTTGCAGTGAGCTGAGATGGCGTCAATGAACTCCAGCCTGAGTGACAGAGTGAGACTCTGTCTCAAAAAAAAAAAAAAAGATGGCAGACAACTGGTTAGAAACAACGCAAGGTCAGGCGTGGTGGCACATGCGTTATTCCAGCACTTTGGGAGGCCAAGGCAGGATGATCACTTGAGCCGAGGAGTTCTAGACTAGCCTGGGCAACATGGCAAAACCTGGCCTCTACATAAAATGCAAAAATTAGCTGGGTGTGGTGGCACATGCCTGTAGTCTCAGGAGGCTGGGGCGGGAGGATTGCTTGAACCCAGGAGGTAAAGGTTTCAGTGAGCTGAAATCATGCCACTGCACTGCAGCCTGGGTGGCAGAGCGAGACCCTGTCTCAAAAAAAAAAAAAAAAAAAAAAAAAAAAAAAAAACAATGCAAATCAGAGGATAGTGGAGTGACTTCTATAAAATACTTAAGGATAAAACGATCATCAGTCTAGAATTCTACACCCAGCAAAAATATCTTTCAAAGGTGATAGTGAAATAAAGACTTTCAGACATTGAAAAGCTTGAAGAATGCATTACCAGCAAGTCCTCACTACAAGAAATATTAAAGTAAATCTTTCAGGCAGAGGGAAAGTGAAACCAGACAGAAGTCCAGATCTACACAAAAGAATATAGAGCACCAGAGATGGCAAATGTGTGAGCAAAAATACAACATTAAAAAGCATTTCTAAAAGATAATTGACTGTTTAAGGCAAAAATGATAACAAATTACTGTGAGTTTACCACACATATAGAAGTAAAATGCATGAAAACCATAACACAAAACCCAAAAGGAGGGAAATGAATGGGCACTGTTTTAAGGTTCTTATCCTCTATGTGAAATGGTATAATGTTGATGGCAGCCAATGTTAAGATAAATACATATACTGTATTAGCCTGTTCTTGCACTGCTATAAAGAAATGTCTGACACTTCTCAAAAAGAGACATGTATGCAGCCAAAAAACACATGAAAAAATGCTCATCATCACTGGCCATCAGAGAAATGCAAATCAAAATCACAATGAGATACCATCTCACACCAGTTAGAATGGTGATCATTAAAAAGTCAGGAAACAACAGGTGCTGGAGAGGATGTGGAGAAATAGGAACACTTTTACATTGTTGGTGGGACTGTAAACTAGTTCAACCATTGTGGAAGTCAGTGTGGCAATTCTTCAGGGATCTAGAACTAGAAATATCATTTGACCCAGCCATCACATTGCTGGTTATATACCCAAAGGAGTATAAATCATGCTGCTTTAAAGACACATGCACACATATGTTTATTGTGGCACTATTCACAATAGCAAAGACTTGGAACCAACACAAATGTCCAACAATGATAGACTGGATTAAGAAAATGTGGCACATATACACCATGGAATACTATGCAGCCATAAAAAATGATGAGTTCATGTCCTTTGTAGGGACATGGATGAAGTTGGAAACCATCATTCTCAGCAAACTATCGCAAGGACAAAAAGCAAAACACCACATGTTCTCACTCATAGGTGGGAATTGAACAATGAGAACACATGGACACAGGAAGGGAGATATCACACAGTGGGGACTGTTGTGGGGTGGGGGGAGGGGGGATGGATAGCATTAGGAGATATACCTAATGCTAAATGAGGAGTTAATGGGTGCAGGACACCAAAATGACACATGTATACATATGTAACAAACCTGCACTTTGTGCACATGTACCTTAAAACTTAAAGTATAATAATAATTAAAAAATAAATTAATTAATTAAAAAAAAAGTCTGAGACTGGGGCTGGGCATGGTGGCTCAAGCCTGTAATCCCAGCACTTTGGAAGGCTGAGGCGGGTGGATTACAAGTTCAAGAGATTGAGACCATCCTGGCTAACATGGTGAAACCATGTCTCTACTGAAAATACACGAAAAATAAGGTGGCCTTGGTGGCATATGCCTGTAGTCCCTCCTATGCTACTCGGAAGGCTGAGACAGCAGAATCACTTGAACCAGGGAGGCGGAGGTTGCAGTGAGCCGAGATCGCACCACTGAACTGCAGCCTGGGTGACAGAGCGAGACTACATCTCAAAAAAATAAAAATCTGAGACTGGGTAATTTATGAAGAAAAGAGGTTTTATTGGCTCACGGTTCTGCAGGCTGTACAGGAAGCGTGATTCTGTCATCTGCTCAGCTTCTGGGGAGGCCTCAGGGAGCTTACAATCATGACAGAAGGCAAAGGGGAAGCAGGCACATCTTATGTGACTGGAGCAGGGGGAAGAGAGAGAGGGGGAGTTCCGACACACTATTAAACAACCAGATATTGTGAGAACCCACTCACTATATAGTACCAAGTGGGGATGGTGTTAAACCATGAGAAACTGACTCCATCACCCAGTCACCTCCCTCCAGGCCCCATGTTTGACATTGGGGATTATATTTCCACATGAGATTTGGGTAGGGACACAGATCCAAACCATATGATATACCGTAAACCATAGAGCAATGATTAAAACTCTAAACCAAACGAAGCAAAAGTAGTTATATGTAAAAGGCCAGCAAAGAAGATTAAATGAATTAAAAATACTCAACAAATTCAAAAGAAGTCAGAGAAAGAGGAAAAGGAGAACAAACTACAGATGGGACAAATAGAAAGCAAACAGGAAGATGACCAATTAAAACCAGACTCCCCGGCATTCCACCAGTTGCGTGAGATTATTTAGCAACTCTCTGCCTCCGACAACAATACCTGTCACACAGGTTTGTCATCAGAGCTTGCCACATGTGATATGGAAAGCCTGTTGTTTGCAGACCTGCAATCATTATACATTAGCTCGTATTGTTGGTAGCAGAGACCCAGGTCTCTGTGTTGATCATGCTGAATGCTCCCTTCTCATTGCACTGTTTTCCTCCTTCTTTGATCCCTTTCTCTACTTCCACGCCCCACACCATCTGTTTGGAGAAGATTCTCAGCCTCTCGGTCTGCAAATGTTCAAAGTCCGTGAATCAAATAGCCAACAAATGTATTTCTGTACGTTTATCTGCTACCCAGGGATCCAGGAGAAATTCTTTCCTTCCTGCAAGAAGTCCGTGGCTGCTGATGCCAAGAATGTGTTCTCTCTGTCCTCTTCTCTTTTCTGATCTGCATATTCTCAACTGCCCTGCACTTCTGGGAAGACTTTACACAGGGACAACTATGAGTTTTTGTAAGAAGATGAGAAGTCACCACTTTGGGAACCATCCATTAGACCTTCCAATATTGCTGCAGACATGGACTCTAACATGTTCTCTTCTTCTCTGACACCCACCCCTTCCCCCATTGGCCACAGCAACTTGGGTTTGCTCTTCAGCTATGGCAGTGCCTACCTCTGGGGAACTGTGATTTGCTTTATACCCTATCCAATAACACAGTGTGTCCTTATACACTGCAGGTGTTCAATATACATCTGTTGAAGGGATTTCATCACAGTTAAATCTGTGGAGAGTTCAGCAGATAAGTGAGTTGGTCAAGATGGTCAGAGGCTGTCTTATTCCATTTGGGCTACTGTAACAAAACACCTTAGCCTAGGGGGCTTATAAGCAGCATAAATTTATGTTTCATAGGTCTGGATGCTGGCAAGTGGAAGGTCAAGGTAGTGGCAGATTGGGTGTCTGCTGAGGGCCAGTTCTTTATAGAGGGCACCTCCTAGCTGTGTCCTCACATGGTGGAAGGAGAGAAAACCCTCCCTTGGCTCCCTTTTACAAGGCCACTTATCCCATTAATGGGGTCTTTGCTTTCATGATGAAATCATTTCCTAAAGTCTTTGCCTCCTAATTCAAACCTAACCTATCAGGGGTAAGGTTTCAACACACGGATTTTAGGGGCACAAAAACATTGACTATAGCAGAGACATAGCTGTACCTGGGTCTGGAACTTTCTGGGTCCTGCTCCATTATGACACCCACACTGCCCATATTCTCCCACATGATGTAATTCTTTTCTGTGACATTGTGCCCATGAGGCAGGGATGCAGTAGAGGCCTCTGAAGACATGGCTTGTTTATGGGACGTCCGCCTGGCTTTGTGTTGCAGGCCTGGAAGAATCCACCAGCTGCCCACTCTCATGCCTGACTCAGGTTCGTGGGTCCCTCCAGGCACATGTCAGATAGTCCACTCAATTTTTTACTTGCCCCACCTCCCTGGGTCCCCTTCTGAACTCACGGACCATGGAGGGAGCTTGGAGTCTCTGTTTTTAGTTCATGCTCTTGTCTCCTATTTGGGAACAATGCCCAGGCAAGGGAATCTCTTTCCTACTGTTTTCTAAGAACATCAGGGGCTTCCTCCAAACTCTTCACCTACTCCCTCCACTAATCCCTTCTCCCTCAGGGACACAGGACACAAACCCACTTCCTGTGTGAAGATCCTGCCACAGCGTGGCTCTTTGGTTTTCTGCGGGTATCCAGACAAGAAGCTAAAGGTGAATGCACTCTGGAATCCAGGAGCACTGGTGATTTTCTCACCTTAGCTCAGAGAGCATCCCCACAGATACCCCTCGCCCCACCCCAAGCCCCCTGAATCCATACCATAAAATGTATGTTAGTTTGTTCAACTAAGGACCCCGATGAGTATTTAATCCCTATTTAAAAATGATGTTTATTTTATTTTTGAGTTTAAATTAATCAGCCTCAGGATACAGAATTAGATAAGGCCAGGATTTAGCTCCCCTGGAACGATTCATTTCACATCAAGCCTTCTTAACTCTTTGGCTGCTGAGGGGAAGTGCCTGTGACTTTCTCTGCAGGTTGCCTAGGGGTGGCCAGGTGAACAGACAAGCTCCCTCCTCCCCATCCTGCCAGCCAGGGCACGGTGTGTGCTTATGATGCATGGAGTTAGAATACTAGCCTTTTCATCACAACAGGCTTAGATCCTCACACAGAGAAATAGAGATAATATACAAGTAGGAAAAAAAGAAAAAGAAGGAGTCTTGAATTCTGCTACCTAAAGATAACAATGTTACCATGTAGGCAAGCTTCCTTTCATGCTGTGTCAAGTGTTTAAAAAATATGGCTCAATATTACAAACACACAGGACTATGTAGAGGATAATGACATCAAATTTTCATGTACCTCCCAGTTAAAATTCAAACGTGGTAGCTTTTGGATGCATTTGCTCCAGAGTTTAAGGGAAGAAAACTAAGGATTCAGCCATAATGTTCACGCTGATGCTCGAGTTATATGTCCCTTTTCTAGTCCAGTTACCGCCTCCCTCCCCACTATTCTGAAGTCAATGTGTCTTCCCAATCATGTTTAATGCCTAGTGTGCCTGTCCATGAAGAATGGATAGTGCTTTTTGGTCTGTTTTTGCAATTTTATACAACTATCAGTCTGTACGTACTCTCCTGAAAGTTGTTTTTCCCTTCAACAATATCTTCCAGATGAATCTAGAATTCTGCATTTCTGGTGAGCAGAGGATGCGCGACCCCCTCTGCAACCCCCACCCCAAGGTGATGCTGATGTTCTGGTCCAAGGCCTGCACATAGCCTGGTGAGGCTTGGGGTCTTGGGACAGTTCTGTTGTCAGCCCTTCCTTCCTAGGACGCACAGCCAGATGAAAACCTCATCTGGCTCGAGATGAGGCTGGAGACCTCACTATGCCCCTTGCCAGCAGTGCCCACATCTGTCTTCACTCATCTTCATCCATATTTGTTATCGCACTTTCTGATATTGTTCCTGGATTTTGCTGTGCAGCTGAATGCGTGCCTTGTGTTTCCCAGCCCTTCGGGTCTCCTCCTCTGTGAATTGCTCCTGGCCCATATGTCTGTTTGGTCTTTGGTTTCTCCTTGCTGACTTGTAAGTGCTTTTTTTTTTTTTTCAAATGGAGTTTTGCACTTGATGCCTAGGTGGGAGTGCAATGGCGTGATCGTGGCTCACCGCAACTTCTGCCTCCCGGGTTCAAGCGATTCTCCTGCCTCAGCCTCCTGAGTAGCTGGGATTACAGGTAAGTGCCACCACGCCAGGCGAATTTTGTATTTTTAGTAGAGACGGTGTTTCTCCATGTTGGTCAGACTGGTCTCATACTCCCGACCTCAGGTGATCCACCCGCCTCAGCTTCCCAAAGTGCTGGGATTACAGGCATGAGCCACCACGTGTGGCCAATTTTGATTTTAATGATCTGGATATCAATGCTTTTTTGGCCAAATACCTTACAAATATGTTTTCCCTATTGGTGCACTATATTAGTCCATTTTCACACTGCCGATAAAGACATACCCCAGACTGGGAAGAAAAAGAGGTTTAATTGGACTTACAGTTCCACATGACTGAAGAGGCCTCAGAATCATGATGGGAGGTGAAAGGCACTTCTTACATGGCAGTGGCCAGAGAAAAATGAGGACGATGCAAAAGTGGAACCCCCTGATAAAACCGTCAGATCTCGTGAGACTTATTCACTACCAGGAGAACAGTATGGGGGAACCGCCCCGTGATTCCAATTATCTCCCACCAGGTCCCTCCCACGACACAGGAGAATTATGGGAGGACAATTCAAGATGAGAATTGGGTGGGGACACACAGCCAAACCATATCATGGACTGTCTTTGCCTTTTAACTTTATTCATTGCTTCTTTTGTGAGATCAAAGCTTCTACATTTAATACGATTGAATTTATCAGTAATTTCTTTTATGGTGTCTGTGTTTTGTGTCATATTAAAAAAAGTTTTTCTCTGCTTAGTGTCATAAAATCTGTCCTCTGTTTTGTTCTAAAAATTGGAAATCTGCTTTTCACATTTTGTTTGATAAAAGAGTCACTGTAAGACATAAACAACTCTGCCTGGTGCCCTAGTGCAGAGGGAAGTACTCAAGGAAGCACAGATATGAAAGGTGTTCAGATGTCATAAAATGTGGTTCAGCTACCACATAAGAGACGTTTGTGGATTTGGGCAGGCTGGAGCTCGTCAGCAGTTTTGCACAAGCACTAGGCCACCCACTGGAGTGCAGGTGAGGGAGACGGCCATGAGCCGCTGGAGTGCAGGAGTGGGAGCCTGCTGTGAGCCGCTGGTGCAGGTGAGGGAGCCAGCCATGAGCCGCTGGAATGCGGGGGAGGGAGCTGGCTGTGAGCCGCTGGTATGCAGGGGAGGGAGCAGGCTGTGAGCCGCTGATGCAGGGATGCATGGCGGGAGTCTGGCTGCCTTTGTAGGGCAGGAAGCCTCCAGAATGCGTGAGTCCCGCAGGGTCTGGCAGAAGGAATGGCAGCTCCGTGCGGACCCTCTAGAATACAAGTCTCTGTGTGCAGGTTGCACAAGGGGTACAAGAAGGGGTCTGGGAAACTTTTCAGGAACTTTCAGATCACATGAGCCCTGCTGCGTTTTGGTTTCCATGTCAAGATGTTGCAAGCCAAGGCTACACGGTGGCTGAGGGACCACGTCTAGGTCTGTGGTTGGGGCTTGAACATGATCAAGGCCCAGCCAGAGAGCTTCTGCCCCCTGCAGTCTCTCCATTCTCCACCTAGATGTCTGCAGAATGTTCACTTCCAGAGGTTATATTGAACAGTGTTTCCCAGTTTATCACAGTGCACGTATTGAAAGGTGCACTAGGAGCTGGAAGGCAACAGACTGAAAACTGACACTGGAGACGCTGGCTCATAGCAACGAAGAGAATCTGAACAGGAGTGGGAAGGAATTAACTGTAATTTTACATCAACGATCTGCATCTTTGTTTCGATGGTTTGTGGCAACCAAAATGACTATTCTTTCTACCCTCCTAGTTCAGACATAGCCTGAGACTTTTTTTTTGAGGTGAAGTCTCACTCTGTCACTCAGGCTGGGGTGTAGTGGCCTGGTCTCGGCTCATTGCAATCTCCGCCTCCCGGGTCTAAGTGATTCTTCTGCCTCAGCTTCCAGAGTAGCTGGGGCTAACAGGCACCCACCACCACGACCGGCAAATTTTCGTATTATTAGTAGAGAAAGGATTTCTCCATGTTGGTCAGACTGGTCTTGAACTCCTGGCCTTAGGTGATCTGCCCGTCTCTGCCTCCCAAAATGCTGAGATTACAGATGTGAGCCACTGTGCCCGGCCGCCTGAGACATTTTGGGCAACAGCTGTGACAGAAGAAATGTGTATCCCTTCCAGGCAGGGGATTTAAGAAGTGGCTCATGGCTGATTGTGTTTTCTTTGCTCTGTTTCTGGAACTGTGGGAGCATCTTCTGGGATAAGGGTCTATCTGTTTGAGTCTCTGAATGACTACGACAACCAGAGCCCCCTTGTTGACCCGTGATGGATGTGAAATCAATTAAGAAGTCAAGGCTGGGTGTGGCTGCTCACGCCTGTAATCCCAGCACCTTGGGAGGCTGAGGCGGGCAGATCATGAGGTCAGGTAATCAAGACCATCCTGACTAATACAGTGAAATCCCGTCTCTCCTAAAAATACAAAAAAATAGCCGGAAGTGGTGGCAGGTGCCTGTATTCCCAGCTACTCAGGAGGCTGAGGCAGGAGAATCTCTTGAACTCAGGAGGTGGGGGTAGCAGTGAGCTGAGATTGCACCACTGCACTCCAGCCTAGGCGACAGAGCGAGACTCCATCCACCGCACCACACCCCCTGAAAAAAAAAAAAAGAAAAGAAGTCAAATTTGCTGTTGAAGCCACTGAGGTTTGGGGGCTTTTTTGTCACACTGCGTCACATCTCCTGACCAATGCATGAGACATTTCATCCTTGGCACAGCCCCTGAGAGAAGGGGATTTATCCTCATTTCACAAATGAAGAGTCAAGTCTCAGAGAGGTTAGCAGCATGAGCAAGCTCACACAGCAAGGGGTGGAGCTTGGATTTGAATCCAGGTCTGTCTAACCTCAAAGACTGAAGTGGGGATGAAAATAAGTTGCCATTGTTGTTTGCCTGTCACCCAGGTGATGTAACTCTTGTCTAGGCTCTGCCAACGGGGGCTTTGTGACATATCTCTGCACTGATCACCCAGGTGATGTAACTCTTGACTAGGCTTTGCCTACAGAGGCTTTGTGACATGTCTCTGCACGGATCACCCAGGTGATGAGACTCTTGTCTAGGCTCTTCTATCCTTGGATTGTAACCTTGCAGGATCTTGAACTCATATCCTTTCAGGGATCATAGAAGTGAACACATCAAAGCTGCCATGATAAAGTTGTGGAAAAGTGGGCAATATTGCCAAATGAAAAATATCTGCGCTATATTTTGGTCTGAGATCACCATTTGAGATTCCTGGAAGTTAGGGAATATGGAGGCCAACTCCCGTAGGGATGTTGTATAAGACTCCAATTCCTAAGTCAATGAACTCAACCCTGTGGATCAGCACTCTCCATGTAATGGGACATCTTAACCCATTCTGTGCTGCTATAACAGAATACCATAGACTAGGGAATCTACAAAAAAAAGAAATTTATTTCTTAGAGTTCTGGAGGCTAGGAAGTCCAAGGATGAGGGGTCTGCATCTGGTGAGGGCCTTCTTGCTGTGTTATCTCATGGCTAAGGCAGCAGAGCAAGACTTTGAGAAAGAAAGAGAGCAAAAGGGACTGAACTTGCTTTTAGTACAAGCCCACTCCCAAGGTAACTAACCCACCCCCAAGATAACTAACCTATTCCTGAGATAGTGACATTAATCCATGCATGGGGGCAGAATCTCATAACCCAATCACTTTTATTAGGCCCCACCTCTCAACACTGTCACATAGAGGATTAAGTTTCCAACACTTGAGCTCTGGGGGACACAGGCAGACCATACATAGGGGATTGATGAGTATATGGGAGGGACCAGTCATGAATATTTGGCTGAGAGTTGTGTTTGGGAGCTGAAGACCTGCTCCAACATGGCAGGGCACACATAGACCATTGAGTGCTCTGAGGAATGAATATTGAACAGTGTAACTCATGGCAGAAGGTGGAATATTTAAAAGGCAGAACTGCCTGGGTCAACTAAAAGAGTGAGCAAACAGCTTGTAGCCTGTGGCTGGCTCCTCTTCTCTTCCCGTCCCCACCTTTCACCTTTCTCTTTCTTTCCCTCCCTCCCTCTCTCTCTCCCTTCCTTCCCGTCTTCCTTCCTCTACCTTTTTCTTTCTCTCCCTCCCTGCTTCCTTGTTTCTTTCCTTCTTTCTCTTTCCCTCTTTCTCTTCCTCCTTCCTTCCTTCTTTCTCTCTCTCATTTCCTTCTCTCTTTCTTTCTCTCTCTCTCCATCTTTCTCTCCCTCCATCCTTCTTTCTCTCATTCTTTCCTTCCTTCTCTCTTTCCTTCTTTGTCCCCTTCCTTCCTTTCTTCCTCCTTCCTTCCTGCCTTCCTTTCTTCTCTCTTTCTTTGACTGATGTGTTCTGAGCCCAAGCACCCTGTGGGGTACTAAGTGGTACCAAAATTGACTCAAGAATCAAGAAGAAATAGAAAACCTAAGAAATACTATAACATGAAGAACATAAAACTTCTAGTAAAATAAAATCTCTCACAAAGGAAGGACTAGGCCCAGATGGTTATATGAGCAAATTTTACAGACTTTCGAAGAATGGATCATTCTAATTATGTCCCAAAAAACTGTAGCTAGGAATATTAATGCTTGATTTTTCAAGAGCTTCATTTCCTAAAATCTGTAGGTTCAAAGGTAGATTGGCATGTGTTGGAAATCCTCAAATGTTGTGCAGTTCCTTGGAGTTTTAGCATTAAAAGAGAAAGGCCTTGCTTGCATTAACTTTAAATTTTGTAAGAGTTACCAGTTAATAGAGATACTCTATGCATTTATATAAATTCTGATTTTATAGGAATGGAGGCATATCAGACAATTGGCTCTGCATCCAGGTTTTTTACTCTGTAACTTATCTTAGACATCATTTTTGAGCATCTTTTTAAAATTTGTTTTTTAATATAGCTGCATAGTATTCTGTCATATGAATAACCATAATTTCAATAAACAGTAAGGTGATAATCATTAATGTGATTGATAAACATTAAGTTGATTTCTAGACTTTTGTTAATTAAAAAGGTTGTATAATACTTTCTCCCATTCATACATAATTCCAGGCATCATGAATATGTCTGTAGGGTAAATTTCTGGAAATGAAATTGCTGAATCAGAGAGTATTTCCATTTATAATTTTGGTATATATTGTTTAATCACAATTGATATAGTTTGTACTAATTTATAATCCCAGTAACAAGATGTGAGTACCACTTCAAACTCCACAACTTCACTGGCAGGGCTTGAAGTCATGATGAATATTGCCAGCCTCCCTTCAAGTAAAGTTCTATTAACTCTACAAAAATGTTATAAATGGCAGACGTTACATTTCCAGATAGTTTTGTAGTAACAAAAAAAAGTAGATTTATTAGCAATTTGTATGTCACATTGAGACAAAATATATTTGTGATAAATATCATTATTCTTACATATTTAAAACATTTCATGTATTAAGAAATCATACTTTGGATGGGGCCAAACTGGCCGATTAGAAGCAGCTGTGGCCCATGGCTCTCACAGAGAGCAATGAAAACTGCAAGTGAATTCTGCACCTTCAATTGAGGTATTCAGGTTTTTGCTCTGGGACTGACTAGGCAGACAGCTCGACCCACAGAGAGTCAGGAAAAGCAAGTGGGTCAATGACCCACCCAGGTGTGGCACAGAGCTTGCCGAGCCCCCACTCACAGGCAAGGGAGGCCATGAGTGATTGTGCGAATCTGCCAGGGAAACCATGCTTCTCCGATGGATCTTTGCAACCTGCAAATCAGGAGGTCCCTTCATAAGCTCAGCCACCACGGCCTCGGGTTTGAAACACAGAGCTGTGTGGAGTCTCAGCGGAGTGCTTGCTGGCTTACTGGGGCATGCATGGAAACCCAGGAATTTTGCAGACTCTGCCCCTAGAATTCCAGCAAAGTGGGAGATACATCTGTGCATTCCCCTAGGAAGGGGGCTGAATCCAGCGAGCCAAGTGACATCATTCTGAGGCCCCACTCCCACAGCACCTCACAAGACCCATTGGCTTGGAATTCCAGCTGGCCAGTGGCAGCAGACTGGAGAAAGCCAGAGGTGGACCAAGTTCCCAGGGGGAGGGGAAGCCACTCTATCTGTGGTTTGAGTTGGCCACCCTAGCCTGCTGGCACCAGGGACCAGGAGGAGTACCCTAAAACACAGTAAAGCTGTTGTGACTGGTCGTGACCAGGCTGCTTCTTTGAGACCAAAATCCATCCCTCCTCACTGGACAGGGCCTCCCCATCAGAATTTTAGCAACTCCAGCCAGAGTTCTATGGACAGAACTCTGATTTCTCCCTGGGATGAAGTCCTCAGGGAGAGGGGTAGCTGCTTTCTCCCCAGTTCAGCCAACTGAACCTTTCCAGCCTGCTGGCTCTGGAGACTCCTGGGGGTCAGAACAACACACCTGCTCTGCCAAAGGGCAGCCAGACTGCTTCTTTAAGCAGTCCCTGATCCTGTTCCTCCTGACTGGGTGAGACCTCCCAACAGGGGTCTCACCCCACCTCCTACAGAAGCATTCCAGCTGGCATCAAATCAGTACCCCCTTGGACTGGTGCTCCCAGAGGAAGGATGAGGTTTCCATCTTTGCTGTTTTGCAGCCTTCACTGGTGATACCTCCAGGTGCAGGAGAGACTGATGTGACTAGGGTCCAGAGTGGACCTCCAAAAACCACAGCAGCCATAGCCCTAGGGAAGAGTGGTCTGACTGTTAAAAACAAACAGAAAGCAACAACAACAACATCAACAAAATGACCCCATGAAAAACTCTGTTCAAAGGTCAGCAACGTCAAAGATCAAAGGTAGATAAGCCCACAAAGATGAGAAAGCATCAACACAAAAACGCTGAAAACTCAAAAAGGCAGAATGCCTCTTCTCCTCTAAATGACAACAACACCTCCCAGGCAAGGGCACAGAACTGACCCGAGGCTGAGATGGCTGAATTGACAAAAGTAGGCTTTAGGAGGTGGGTAATAACAAACTTCTCTGAGCTGAAGGAGCACGTTCTAACTTAATGAAAGAAGCTAAAAATCATAAAAGAACACAGTAGCTGATAACCAGAATATTCAGTTTAGAGAGAAACATAACTGACATGATGGAGCTGAAAAACACAACATGAGAACTTCACAACACAACCACAACTATGACTCACAGAATAGGCCAAGTGGAGGACAGAATCTCAGAGCTTCAAAACTGTCTGATATAAGACAGGAAGAGAAGAATAGAGAAAGAAGAATAAAAAAGAAAGAACAACAAAACCTTCAAGAAATATGGGATTATGTAAAAAGACTAAACTTAAGACTGATAAGGGTACCTTGACCCACCACGATCAAGACGGCGTCATCCCTGGGATACAAGGTAGGTTCAACACAGGCAAATCTATAAATGTAATTCATCACATAAACAGAACTAAACACAAAAACAACACGATTATCTCAATAGATGCAGAAAAGACCTTCAATAAAATTCAACATCCCTTCATGTTAAAAACTCTCAATAAACTACGTATTGAAAGATCACACCTCAAAATAATAAGAGCCTTATATGACAAACCCACAGCCAATATCATACTGAGTGAGCAAAAGCTGGAAGCATTCCCCTTGAAAACTGGCACAAGAAAAACATGGCCTCTCTCACCACTCCTATTCAACGTAGTACTAGAAATTCTGGCCAGGGCAATCAGGCAGGAGAAAGAAATAAAAGTATTTAAATAGGAAGAGATGAAGTCAAATTATCTTTGTTTGCAGATAACATGATCCTGTATCTAGAAAACTCCATCATCTCAGCCCCAGAGCTTCTTAAGCTGATAAACCAAATCAACAGAATCTCAGGATACAAAATCAGTGTGCAAAAAATGCTAGTATTCCTATACACAAACAACAGGCAAGTAGAGAGCCAAATCGTGAATGAACTTCATTCACAATTGCTACAAAGAGAATAAAATACATAGGAATACAGCTAACAAGAGAAGTGAAGAACCTCTTCAAGGAGAACTACAAACCACTGCTCAGAGAAATCAGATAGGACACAAACAAATGGAGAAGCATTCCATGCTCATGGATAGGGAAGAATTCATTCCTGGAAATGTCCATACTGCCCAAAGTAACTTATAAAAGAATTCAATGCTATTTCCATTAAACTACCAATGACATTCTTCACAGAATTAGAAGAAAGTATTTTAAAATTCTCATGAACCAAAAAGGAGCTGAAATAGCCAAGGTGATTCTAAGCAAAAAGAACAAAGTTGAAGGCATCACACTACCCAACTTCAAACTATGCTATAATGCTACAGTAACCAAAACAGCATGGTACTGGTACAAAAACAACCAATGAAACAGAATAGAGAACTCTGAAATAAGACCATACACATACAACCATCTGATCTTTGACAAACCTGACAAACACAAGCAATGGGGAAAGGATTCCTTATGTAATGAATCACGTTGGGAAAACTGGCTAGCTATATGCAGAAACTGAAACTGGACATCTTCCTTATATCTTATACAAAAAATAACTCAAGATGGAATAAAGACGTAAACATAAGACCTAAAACCATAAAAACCATTGAACAAAACCTAGGCAATACCATTCAGGACATAGGCATAAGAAAAGACTTTGTGACTAAAACACTAAAAGCAATGGCAACAAAAGCTCAAATTGACAAATGGGATCTAATTAAACTAAAGAGCTTTTGCACAGCAAAATAAACTATCATCAGAGTGAACAGACAACCTACAGATTGGGAGAAAATTTTTGCAATCTATCTGTCTGACAAAGGGCTAATATCCAGAATCTACAAAGAACTTAAACAAATTTACAAGAAAAAAACAGCCCCATCAAAATGTGGGCAAAGGAAACGAGCAGACACTTCTCGAAAGAAGACATTTATGCGGCCAACAAACGTGAAAGAAAGCTCATCATCACTCGTCATTAGATGAATGAAAATCAAAACCACAATGAGATACCATCTCATGCCAGTTAGAATGGCGATTATTAAAATGTCAGGAAACAGCAGATGCTGGTGAGGCTGTGGAGAAATAAGAAAGCTTTTACACAGTTGGTGTAAATTAGTTCAGTCATTGTGGAAGACAGTGTGAAAATTCCTCAAAGATATAGAACCAGAAATACCATTTGACCCAGCAATCCCATTATAGGGTATATTCCCAAAGCATTATAAATTATTATACTATAAAGACACATGCACTGTATGTTTATGTCAGAACTGCATGTTTATTTCAGCACTGTTCACAATAGTAAAGACTTGGAACCAACCCAAATGCCCATTAATGATAAACTGGATAAAGAGAATGTGGCACATATACACCATGGAATACTATTCATTTATGTCCTTTCCAGGGACACGGATGAAGTTTGAAACCATCATTCTCAGCAAATTAACACAAGAAAAGAAAACCAGGCCAGGAACAGTGACTCATGCCTGTAGTCTCAGAACTTTGTTAGGCTGAGGTGGGGAGTTTGAGATCAGCCTGACCAACACGGAGAAACCCCGTCTCTACTAAAAATACAAACAATTAGCCAGGCATGTTGGCGCATACCTGTAATCATAGCTACTTGGGAGGCTGAGGCAGGAGAATCGCTTGAACCCAGGAGGCAGAGGTTGTGTTGAGCCGAGATCACGCCATTACACTCCAACCTGGACAACAAGAGTGAAACTTTGTCTCAAAAAAAAAAAAAAAAAGAGAGAGAAAGAAAAAGAAAAAAAGAAAAGAAAAACAAACACTGCATGTTCCCACTCAAGTGGGAGTTGAACAATGAGGACACATGGACACAGGGAGGGGAACATCACACACTGGAGCCTGTCATGGGGTGGGAGGCTAGGGGAGGAATAGCGTTAGGAGAAATACCTATGTAGATGACGGGTTGATGGGTGCAGCAAACCACCATGGCACGTGTATAACTATGTAACAAAACTTCATGTTCTGCCCATGTATCACAGAACTTAAAGCACAACAAAGAAAACTTTACATAAATGCATAAAGTCTAGAACAGCTAATATATTATAATGAAAAGTCAACTATAATCTCAGCTCAAAGAGAACACCATGAAATTATGAAGAGCTCTCCACAAATCTCTAAATTTATGTCCTCATAAGATTACGTTTCTTTTTCTTCTTGAATAATTACCTCATTTTAGCTATGATTTAGTGATAGTAAGACGGTAACTATGAGGAGAAAATTCTCCTAACACTCCATTGAGAAAATTCTGCCTCATTTCACCAAACACCTGAATCTTAAGCAGTCACTTGTAATGTAGCTGAATAATAGATCCTCACCCAGCTGAGTCTATGAGTTGAATCCATGTATGTGAGATAAGGCCCCCAAGGAGAGGTAATAAGCTGGGAATGCCATCAGCTCATCTTTCTTCAGGCCTATATTTGTCATTGTCACTTGTAGAAGCAGGACAGCCCTGGCATTGGGATTGGTAGTAACAGAGAGTATCAAAGGGAAAACTGAACTTCCCTAATTGTTGGAAAAAAGCAGATTGAAAACAGATGGGTTCCAACGTTTTCCATGTGTGAGGTCATTGTCCCAGGTAGTCTTGCTCAGGACATTTCTTGCGAGCAAAACAGAAGTCAAACGATATTCCTACCTTCCAAGAGAATAGAACATAATGTCAGATTTTCTCATGGTTTCCCACAAGTTCAAGAAACTTTCATGGCCTTATTTAACTGCTTAAGCATTTCAACTAAAAAATTATTTTTCTTTGAAATACACAGGAATCTGTTTGGAAAAATTTTAACCAGAAAAAGTTGGAATTCTAAAGTAAAAAATGCATAAGGTCATAAAAATTTTTTACATCTTTTAATTTATATGTCAACTGGAGAAAAAAAACATTCTCTGAAGTTTCCTTTTATACCATTAAAGACTTATTCTTTATTACCGGCAATACAAGGTGACTTATTCAGGTTGAATCTTGAAGGTAAACTTTAACTTAATTTTTAAGTTTTGGCTAATTTTTAAGCATTTCTCAGTCACCTACCATGATTTCATCTCAGAAACCAAAATCTCAGTTTCATTTAGACCTTTGAAATATTAAATCAGCAGGTTAAATCCTTCAAAATAATATTCAAGTAGAGACTTACATATGTGGACCAGGAATCTCCATGTATTACAAAGTTTATGAGAACATAACAAATGTTGATACACACATTTAATTCTGAAATAAAAACTTACAACAAATAAAACAAATCAAGAAAATTTTGTAGGTTACACATTTTATCTCTAAAAATATAGATATGAAACACTCAAGGATGGATGAAAGAAGAAATCACAAGAGAAAATAGAAAATATGTAGAGACAAATTAAAAACATGAAATACCAAAAGTTAAGAGATACATCAAAAACAGTACCATAAAGGAAAAATTTATAGCTATAAGTGATTATAAAAAACAAGATACCGAATCAACAACTTTACTCCTAAGGAACTAAAAACAGAGGGAAAAAGAGGGACTATTAAAGAGGGACAATTAAAACTAGCAAAATTTAAAAAATGATAAAGATAGCAGTGGAAATAAGTGAAATAGAGAATAGAAAAACAACATCAAAAATCAACAAAACCTAGTTTGTTCTCTGAAAAAGATCAAAACTGACAAAATTTTATCTAGATTAAGAAAAAAAGGGAATATTCAAATTGCTAAACTCGAAAATAAAATGGGTACATTACTAACAAATTTTTGGAGTAAAAAAGGGGTGTAGGAGAGTACCATAAGGAAATATACACTAAAAAATTGAATAGCCTAAATAAAATGAACAAATTCCTAGAAACAAAAAACCTACTAAGACTGAATCAAAAAAGTTGAATAAACCTATTCAGCAAGGAAATTCAGCAGGAAGATTGCATCAGTAATCAAAAACCCAGCAACAAAGAAAAGCCTGGACCAGATGGCTTCACTGTTGAATTCTACCCAATGTTTAAAGCAGAATTAACACCACTTTTTCTCAAACTTTTTCAAAACATTGAAGAGGAGGTAATTTTTTCTAACTTATTCTATGAGTCCAGTATTACCCTGACACCAAGCCAGACAAAGGCACCATAAGAAAACTACAAACAAACATCCCTTATAAATGCTGATGCAAAAATCCTCAACAAAATACCAGCAACTCAAACTTAGCAGTACATTAAAAGGATCATACACTATGAATGAGTATAATTGACTCCTAGAAATAAAAGTATGTTCCAACACATGAAAATCAGCATAATATGACATTAACATAAAGAAGGAAAGAACCCTCATGTGATCATCTTAATCAAAAAAGAAAAAGCATTGGTCAAAATTTAACCCACATTCATGATAAAATATAGTTAGTAAACTATAAAAAGAAGGAAAACACCTTAACATAATGCTATACAAAAAACAAAACAAAACAAAAAAACACAGCTAACATGGTAAAAGACTGAAAGCTTTTACCCTAAGAGCAAAAACAAGGCTGTCTGCTTTTACTACTTCTATTTAATATAGTACTGAAGGTTCTGGTTAGATAAAACAATAAGGTGAGTAAAAGAATTAAAGATATTCCAATTTTTTAAAAAGTAAAATTATCTGTTTGCAGATGACATAACCTTATATATTAAAAATCTTTTAGTTTCTGTGAAATAAATTGTCAGATGCAATAAATAAAATTCAGCAAACTGCATGATAGAAAATAATACACAAAAATCAGTTGTATTTCTACAATAACAATAAACTATCTGAAGAAGAAATCAAAACAACAGTATTATGTATGATAGCATCAAAAGAATAAAATACTTAGAAACCCACTTAACCAAGGAAATGAAAAACCTGTACAGCAAAAACTACAAACATGACATGAAAGTATTAAAGATGACACAAATAAATGAAAAGACATCATGTGTTTATGGACTGGAAGACAAAATCTTGTCAAGGTGCCATTGTTATCTATAGTCTTCTACAGATTCAATAAAATCACTACAAAAATTCCAATATTTGCAAAAATAGAAAAACCTATTCTAAAATTCAGATGAAGTCTCAAAAAACTGCAAGCAGCCAAGTCAATCTTAAAAACTAACAAAGTTAGAGGACTAACACCTCCTGGTTTCAAACTTCAGTATGCAAAACAATGCTGTACCAGCATAGAGACAGACGCAAACACCAATGCAATAGAAATAAAGAACCAAAAAATATGGTCATAATTTTTAACAAGGGCGTCAACACTGTTCAATTGGGAAAAGGACGATATTTTTTTAAATGGTGTTAACGGATATTTACATATATCTATCTATCTATCTATATATCCTAAATTACCTTTTTGTCTATCATGTATGTTGCAGATCTATTTCCCCATTCTGTTGACTTTTGACTTTGAGGCATTTTTCTCTCATACAAAATTTTAATTTTTATGGAGTCAAATACAACCTTGGCACCGATCTGGTTCCCGTACTGCCCGGCCTGCGTGAGCATGATTTCCCCCATGGCCAAGGCGAGATTAGAGCGGCAGGAGAAACACGAGAAGGAGGAGCAGACGCACAGCTACCCAGCCCGCCTTCCACCAACGCTGAAATAGCCCCATGCCCACCACCCTCAGCCACGGATTCGGCTCCCAGAATAAGCAACAGCTTTACTTCCACACAGGTGTACACACCTGTGAATCTCTTGGCGTTGAACGTCTGTTGGAGAGCTCAGGTGTCCTTGCTGTGGTCCTTTCCACGTTGGGGAAAGCTGGTCAGCTGGAGAACTTCCTCCACACCTTTAGTAAGATTAAATCCCTAGCTGAGCTGAAACTGAATTTTCCTCCCATGTGGGAGGGAAGACTCTTGTTTCCATATTCACAGAGTGCCTTTGCACCTGTCCTAGATTGATGACATATTGTTGTAATTGATGAGTCTTTTCATCTGTTAGGAGATCTGTGCTTAGGAAAGGTCTTCCGAATGTTAACAGGATTTAATTATAAGTTTTACTTTGGAGCAGTTCAAACCCGCAGAAAGCTATGGGTGTTAGAGATAGTCAGGCGTCTGATTTAGCTAGAGTCTTCTTTAGAGTAGGATTAGCCCATTCACCTTTCCAGAGGACTGTGGTCTGCACACAGAGTGAAGGTAATATTGGATTCTTAAAGCTGAGGATAGGTGTTGGGATACACCTGCTGTGAAAGACGGGCCATTGCCACTTTGCAGGCTTTTAGATTACCCAAACTGAGGAGTTATTTCTTCTGGTAAACATTTTTCAGTTGGAGTGGGGAATGCCTCCGTCTAACCAGTGAAGGCATCAGTAAGCATTAGCAAATATTTGAATCTCCTGCAGAAAGGTAGCTGAGTAAATTAGAGTTGCCAGTTCTCACCTGGATAGGTTCCTCAATTTTGGACGTTTTTACCTGGAGAAGGAGAAAATTGCTGGCCATTTGGGTCATCTCAGGCAAAGATATCACAGGGCTGAGTCACTTGTTTTGGTGTCTTGAAAAGATTTACCCCTATAAACAAATGAGACATTAATAGAAACCAAGAATCCCTTCTAGGGTGAAAAGAATCATGAAAGTGCTGAATTATATTCCTATGATTGGTACTTGGCATTAGTAATTTATTACAAACATTCAGCCAGCCAGAGGGGCCCTGGACTGAAATGCAAACCCTGGCCCATTTTTGTTCTTCTTCAGATTGTTCTGGCCCAGTTCTATGTATGCTGTCCAGCACGCCCATAAGCTTCATTGGCCCTTTCAGTGCAGGGGCCTTGGCTGTGGCATCTACAAGGACATTTCCTTTTACATGGTCAGTCTCTCTTTTGATGTCCTCCGCAATTAATTATAGTCACTTTTTGGCAGCAAAGCAGCATTCTAACAAGCTCAAAATCTGAATGATGTTGTATGGAAAAGCCCTTGGGGGTCAGGAGTCCCTACCCATTCCAAATTGCAGCATAAGCATGAAGCACTAAAAAGTCATACTTGGAATCAGTGTAAATGTTAACTTTTAAATCCTTTACCAACTGTAGGTGCTGAGTAAGTTCAATTAACTCAGCTTTTTGAGCTGAGGTCGAGGCCAGCAAGACTTGTGCCTACTACTAATACCATATCTACCCCTCCTGTTTTCCTGATGCATAAAACAACTTACATCTGTTAATCAGTCTTCCTTGGGATGGTCAAGGGGCTCATCTTTCTTAAGTCTGGCCTGCTAGAATAAATTTGTTTCACAACCTGTGACATGCTTTGGCTGTGTCCCCAGTCAAATCTTATCTTGAATTGAAGCTCCCATAATTCCTTTATATCGTGGGAGGGACACAGTGGGAGGTAATCGAATCGGGGGATGGGTCTTTCCCATGCTGTTCTCGTGACAGTGAATAAGCCTCATGAGATCTGATGGTTTATTTATTTATTTATTTTTGAGACACAGTCTTGCTCTGTTGCTCAGACTGGAGTGCATTATCATGACCTTGGCTCACTGCAACTTCTGACTCCTGGCTTCAAGCGATTCTCCTGTCTCAGCCTCCTGAGTAGCTGGGATTACAGGTGCATATCACCATGCCTGTCTAATTTTTGTACTTTTAGTATAGACGGGGTTTCACCATGTTGGCCAGGCTGGCCTGGATCTCCTCACCTCAGGTCATCCACTGTCTTGGCCTCCTAAAGTGCTAGGATTACAGCTGATGGTTTTATAAAGGGGAGTTTCCCTACACAAGCCCTTTTGCCTGCTTCCATGTAAGAGATGTGACTTTGCTCCTCATTTGCCTTCTGCCATGGGTGTGAGGCTTCCCTGACCATGTGGAACTGTAAGTCAATTAAACCTCTTTTCTTTATAAATTACCCAGCCTCAGATATGTCTTTATTAGCAGCATGAGAACAGACTACTACAACCTGTATGCCAGAAAGGCTGGAAGCACCTGTGGACTCTGGCAGAGAAGTAGCTGGGTTTATGGTTTGGCAGGCTTTAAGGGTTATGTCTGGAGTGTCTAGCCATAAGGCCGGATAATTTCATAAATGTTCTCTTATTATCCACTGCTTCCCTTTAGCTTCTAGGACCACCTTCCCCTTGGTGTGGGGTCATATACCTGTAGATGCTTTTCTAATGTTAGTTTATTAGCTTTGCCTGCTAGAAAAGTGGTAGCAGCAATAGCTCTAAGACATCAAGTCCACCCTGAGGCCACCTGGTCTATCTGCTTAGAAAATTAGGCTACTGGCCTTGGAATGTCCCCCAGTTTTGGGACAAGATTACCCAAGGCCTATGCCTTGCTTTTTGGTCACATAAAGAAAAAATGGTTCATCCAACTTGGGGACTCCCATGGCTGCAGCAGAGCCCAGTTTGTCTTTGAGAGTATTGAAGGTTTGCTTGCAGTTCTCATTACATTCTAGGAGCTCTAAATCTTTCCCTTTAGTGTATCATATAATGGCTTGGCTACATGTCCAAATCTGGGCACCCATAAGCAGCAGTACCCAGCCGTCTCCTAAAAAAGCCCACAGTCATTTTTTGGACAGGGACTCTTGGGTGACTAAAATAACTTTATCTTCTAGGGATGTTGATCAGTTCCAGAGGTTAAGACAGATTCCAAATATTTAAGTCTTTCAGTGAAAATCTGAGCTCTGTGTGGTGATGCCCTATATCTGCAAGTTCCCAGGAAATTTACCAGATTAACATTATTATTATGAGTCTTCTTTAGTTGGGCTAGCAATGAGCAAGTCACCTACATACTGAATAATTGTGTCCCTTTCCAATTGTAGATTTGTTAAGTCCTTAGCTAGAGCATTTTCAAATAAGTGGGGGCTATCCCAGAACCCTTCAGAGATGACTGTCCAGGTTAGTTTTGAGGCTGAATGCATATCTGGATCAGTCCATTCAAAGGCAAACATATTATGAATCTGGAGGCATTGAGATCCAGAAAAGTGCATCTTTCAGATTTAAGAATGTAAACCAGCTTGCATCCCCTGGGACATGGTAAGTATTGGGGACAATGAGGTGTATGGAGACAACTGCATTTCTTAATGCTCTAAGGGTTCTGATAAATCTGTACTTGCCATTAGGCTTTTTATCTGGTAACATGCGAGTATTGTAAGGAGACTCTCATGGCCTTAATAACTCATATGGCAAGAATTTGGCAATAAGGGGTTGAATTTCCCCTCATGCTTCTTGCCTTAAAATGTATTGTCTCTTCTGAGGTCGAGGAGTACTAGGCTGAAGTTGGATTTGAATGAGGGAGGTGTTTAGTGCGTTTCCCAGAGCCTGTGTGGCCCCAACCTCAAGATTTACTTAAGACAACACCTCAGGTGGTAAATGTGACAGCTCATTCTTAACTTCTTTTTTCCCCTGAGGGGTCAGGGACAAAAGTAACAGTTTCTATGATTTATGATCTGTGAAGGTGACCATGACTTCGTCTCCTCAGTCAATAAACCTCTCCCCAGTAAGAGGTCAGGAAATTAGACAGTACTAAAAAGGCAGGTGAGAAACCTAGAGGCTCTGGAGGACAACTTAGAAGATACAAAAAGGAGTGTTTTGGGGCTTGTCCATCATGAGAAGACAGGAGCCCATTGTATTACATCTGGACAGAGTAATCTGCTCCCACACCTAATGCGAAGTTGATACTCCTACCTGCTACTTCAAGAGTCACCTGAGGCTCCTCCATCTCTCGATAGCTAGTAGTCCAATGGGAGCGGAGGTAGGAAGTATCAGGCCCTGTCACTTTTGAGTCTGCTGTGCTCTGATGATTGCTCCCTTGGAAGCACAGTGCATTTCCTTCGGCAGTGGCTGACCTTCCTACAGAAGGCACATTGATTTATAACCAAGGCGCAGTGGCCCAGAGGCACAGACTGGGACTTTCACCTTCTCACTTCCTCTGTGAGGGCCAGGGGTTAACGGGATGCCTCTGAAGTGGTGGAGAGCACAAGGCTGCAGCTAGAAGCTGTTCCTCTTGAAGATTTGCTTTATTTTATGTTTTCTCTGCTCAATTCCTGTGATAGAAAACTGCAAAATCCAAGTCTAAAATCTGATCCATGGGAGTCTGGAAGCCTAAGGCTGCTTTTGGCAGCTTCCTGCAGATATCAGAAGGAGACCATGCTATAAATTAAACTCCTAGCAATGCCTGTCCCTTTTTGGAGTCAGGGTCAGTGTTAGTGTATTTCCTCAAGGTCTAAATTATCCACCTTTGTAATAAGGCTAGGTTTTCATCTTTTCCCTGAGCACTTTTCCAGACTTTATAAAAATTAAAAAGCTGTATAACACTTCTTTTTTATTCCTTCATGGAATCAAACGATCATAATTTTTTCTCTCTATAACCCACTTTCTTCCTTATTCACTTGTTTTTTTCTAGATTCCAGTTCTTTTGGGTCCTAGTCAGGCATTGCTGTGCCTCCTACTTGATAGGTGTCATGCCCTTGGTTGCAGGATGCCACCCTATAACCATGTGCTCTAGCCACTCCCATAATGTACTGCTTTTCTACCATGCGGCAGGTAAACATAAATATATGCAAATCCTGCCTGGTCAGATCATACGTCAAGGTTAGCCTTTTAAATTTGTCTATGAATTTTCCCGGAACCTCTGAAAACTGTTTTAGTTTTTCCTTGCATAGGGCTAATTCAGATATAGAAAAGTGTACATATACCTATATAGTGTGGGGAAAAGAAAGAGAGTTCAGATTGTTACTGTGTCTATGTAGAAAGAAGTAGACATAAGACACTCCATTTTGTTCTGTACTAAGAAAAATTCTTCTGCCTTGAGATGCTGTTAATCTGTAATCTTAGCCCCAAACCTGTGCTCACAGAAACATGTGCTGTGTTGACTCAAGTTTTAATGGATTTAGGGATATGCAGGATGTGCTTTTTTAAACAAATGCTTGAAGGCAGCATGCTTGTTAAAAGTCATCACCACTCCCTATTCTCAAGTACCCAGGGACGCAAAACACTGCGGAAGGCCACACGGACCACTGCCTAGGAAAGCCAGGTATTCTCCAAGGTTTCACCCCACGTGATAGTCTGAAATATGGCCTCACGGGAAGGGAAGGACCTGACCATCCGCCAGCCCGACACCTGTAAACGGTCTGTGCTGAGGAGGATCAGTAAAAGAGGAAAGCCTCTTTGCAGTTGAGATTAGACAAAACCATCTGTCTCCTGCTCGTCCCTGGGCAATGGAGTGTGTCAGTGTAAAACCTGATTGTATATTCCATCTACTGAGATAGGAGAAAACTGCCTTAGGGCTGGTGGTGAGACATGCTCGAGGCAATACTGCTCTTTAAGGAATTGAGATATTTATGTATATGCACATCAAAAGCACAGCACTTTTTTCTTTACCTTGTTTATGTTGCAGACATTTGTTCACGTGTTTTCCTGCTGGCCCTCTCTCCACTGTTACCCTATTGTCCTGCCACATCCCCCTCTCCGAGAAATGCCCGATAATGATCAATAAATACTAAGGAAACTCAGAGACTGGTTCCGGCGCGGGTCCTCCGTATGCTGAGCGCTGGTCCCCTGGGCCCACTTTTTCTCTATACTTTGTCTCTGCGTCTCTTTTCACAAGCCTCTCGTTCCACCTGATGAGAAACGCCCACAGATATGGAGGGACAGGCCACTCCTTCAATATAGTGTCCCTATTATCATCTGTCACTTCCCAGAGAGGGCAAACATTCAACTTTGCCAGCTGATAAGAGGCCCCACTGCATGTTGTTCTGGTGAAGCTCGGGTGTTTCGAGAGTGGGGTATGTACGTAAGACAGGACTCGAAGGGCAGGGAGAAGATGATGACCGGACACTAGATAACCCTGGAAAACTAGAAGAAATTAATAACATGTTGCACACATCACTAGAACTGGAAGGAGTCTGACTGTGTTCTTATGGGGTGCTTGGACTGGCAGGGGGAGTTCAGCCCCAGCTAAGAAAAGCCTAATATTAAGAGTAACTTGCATTAAAAGGGTAATCAATTATGTGCCGTCCCTATTTTGTCTTTTCCTCCATCAAACATATAGAAGCCCATTTTAATTTTTTATCCTGACCAAGTATCAGAGAAGCCTGTATATAATGTATTTCCTCCTTCTTAGTTTCTCTTCTATAAAACAAATGAAGCTGCAAAATAGGAGTCAGATCAAGCAGGGGAAATGGGAAGGCTGTAACTTGTATATTGTAATGTATTAGTCCGTTTTCTTTTTTTTTATACTTTAAGTTTTAGGGTACATGTGCACAATGTGCATGTTAGTTACATACGTATACATGTGCCATGCTGGTGTGCTGCACCCATTAACTCGTCATTTAGCATTAGGTATATCTCCTAATGCTATCCCTTCCACCTCCCCCCACCCCACAACAGTCCCCAGAGTGTGATATTCCCCTTCCTGTGTTCATGTGTTCTCATTGTTCAATTCCCATCTATGAGTGAGAACATGTTGTGTTTGGTTTTTTGTCCTTGTGATAGTTTACTGAGAATGATGATTTCCAATTTCAACCATGTCTCTACAAAGGACATGAACTCATCATTTTTTATGGCTGCATAGTATTCCATGGTGTATATGTGCCATATTTTCTTAATCCAGTCTATCATTCTTGGACATTTCGGTTGGTTCCAAGTCTTTGCTATTGTGAATAGTGCTACAATAAACATACGTGTGCATGTGTCTTTAAAGCAGCATGATTTATAGTCCTTTGGGTATATACCCAGTAATGGGATGGCTGGGTCAAATGGTATTTCTAGTTCTGGATCCCTGAGGAATCGCCACACTGACTTCCACAAGTGTTGAACTAGTTTACAGTCCCACCAACAGTGTAAAAGTGTTCCTGTTTCTCCACATCCTCTCCAGCACCTGTTGTTTCCTGACTTTTTAATGATTGCCATTCTAACTGGTGTGAGATGGTATCTCATTGTGGTTTTGATTTGCATTTCTCTGATGGCCAGTGATGGTGAGCATTTTTTCATGTGTCTTTTGGCTGCATAAATGTCTTCTTTTGAGAAGTGTGTGTTCATATCCTTTGCCCACTTTTTGATGGGGTTGTTTGTTTTTTTCTTGTAAATTTGTTGGAGTTCATTGTAGATTCTGGATATTAGCCCTTTGTCAGATGAGTAGGTTGCGAAAATCTTCTCCCATTTTGTAGGTTACCTGTTCACTCTGATGGTATTAGTCCATTTTCACACTGCTAAGACAAAACTGACAAAACTCTCTCAGGAAGAAAGTGACCTGCTGGGTTAAGAAAGTAGGGTCCAGCTGTCCTATACCAGCTCATCAAAGGTGGTGGTATGGTTAAGAAATGAGAGAAAACTGTTAAGAAAAAGTCTCATGTTCTCCATCTTGAGGGTAATTGTTTGCAGAGGGTTGTCATAAAAGAGGCTGTCACTAAACAGGCATATCTGATCTTATCATGTAGAGCTCTTAAATACCACATTTCAACTTCTAGTCATAATGATGGCGAGGTTACTGCTGATCTTTTCTGATAATTAAGGTACAAAAGTACTAGGTTCCAAGACAATTCTTTTTTCCAATGTCACTTGGACCAGTGGCAAATTAAACAAGCAGTCAGTTGAGAGTCAGAGGATCGCTGAGGAAAGTAAAAGCTAAACTGTTTGGGGCCTCTGTGCTGGGGCTGCCTCCAGGCTACTAAAAAACAGAGGCAGTGAGCAGAAAGGTGACAAGATGTACAGCACTCAGGTGAGGGACAGAGAGCACAAGGGGCACAGTCCAAAAAGAGAAAGTGGCAAACATCTTGTTTAGCCAAATCCATTCTTCTCAATATTCCCCAGGGCCTCTAACCCTGTGGTCTTGGCCTCTAATCTGAGTATGATAATAGTGGATAATCATTCTTGCCCACCAGAATGGCTTCACGACTCTAAAAGACAGCCCACTTGCCACGTGTCAGCTGATTGATTCTGTGTGGATTGTTTTCCTTGGAGTAGGGGTCTTGTCTTGGTGTCCGTTCATGGTGTTGCTGAAAGCTTTTGCTGGAAAAGAGGGTCCTGATACAGACCACAAAATAGGATTCTTAGATCTTCTGCAGGAAAAAATTTGAGGAGAGTCAGAGAGCACAGTGAAAGAAGCAAGTTTATTAGTAATTTCTCCATTACAGAGTTGCACATGCTCAGAAAACAAGAGCAGGAATGCATTGTCTTTTGTTAGTGTCTCTACTTATAAGTAAGTATAAAGAGAAAGAGTTATAATTAAACTTGGAAGGTGCAGATGTAGTCACTAAAGTCAGGGCTATTTGTTTTAACAGTAACCATTAACCCATTGACCTAAGATAGCTCATTAATAATATCCTTACAAAAAAATGCTGCACTCTTAGGACATTTATACATTTTTCAGGCTTGGTGGAAGATGTCTTGCATGACCACAAATATTCTGCAATTGTAATTTGTGGCCAGTTAAAAAATGTGACTATTTTCAGACCATGAACATTAATCTTCTAGATGCCCTGTGAGTACATAGCTACTCATATTAAGATAGAATATTCTAGTCATGTTTATTAAACTAGGAGCTAGGTAACCATGAGTTCATCTAACACAGCAAGTCTACTCCTCAAGGAGAAAATGTATTTGTCAGGAATTTTGTGCATTTTGTTTGATGGCATTTAGTATGTTTACCAAAATGGCAGAAAAGAGTGAAATTAGTCCTCAGAGATTTCTCAAGATTGGATATATAGTAAAAAAAATGATTACAGTTAATATGCAAGTTGATACAGTTGATATTCGAAAGAAATTTTGTTTGAAACAAAATGAGATTTTTATTTTTACTTATTTTTTGTTATTATTATCATTATTATTATTATTATTATTATTATTATTATTATTATTTTGAGACAGAGTCTTGCTCTGTTGCCAAGGCTGCAGTGCAGTGCACTATCTTGGCTCGCTGAAACCTGTGCCTGCCGGGTACAAGCAATTCTCCTTCCTCAGCCTCCCAGGTAGCTGGGATTACAGGCATGAATCTCACCACACCCAGCTAATATTTGTATCTTTAGTAGAGATGGGGTTTCACTGTGTTGGCCAGGCTGGTCTCAAACCCCTGACAACAAGCGATCTGCCCACCTTGGCTTCCCAAATAGCTGGGATTACAGGCAAGAGCCACCACTCCCAGCCACAATGAGGTTTTCAAATAATTCTGATTTCCTGTTGTTGAGCAGGGAGCTGAGCAAATTCAACAGATCATGGGCCTAAACTAGGGGAAGACTGAGGAAAAACTCTAGAACACATGTGATTAAATTAATTACAATGGAAACCAAATCAAATTTAATATGGCTGCACCTCTAGTTGCAAGATGTTTCCCCTCATTTTGAAATGAGGTGTTATTCCATGAAAAAGAAAACTAGTGTTTATCGCCAGAGTAAAGAACAGGGTTCCCTGCAAGGATTGATTGACTGAGAACTATGGCTCAGGATTAAAAATCCTTCTTTTTTTCCATTTATAAACTAAAAATAAATTTCTAAACCCCTGTTGATAATGGTAATGTCTTGGATAAGGACATTCCAAAGTTAACCTGAAAAGCTAGTTCAAGCCATGGGTCACACATGCCTCATTATACTCTCCTCCCTTTGTTTTTAATTTTTATTTCAATTTCAATTTTTAATTTATTTTTGTGGGTACATAGTTGGTGTATATATTTATGGGGGTACATGACATACTTTGATGCAGTCATGCAATGAGTAATACATAATAAAATCGGGGTATCTCTCCCCTCAAGCATTTATAGTTTGTGTTATAAACAATCCAGTTATACTCTTTTAGTTTTTTTAAATGTGGAATTAAATTATTTTTGACTATAATCACCCTGTTGTGATATCAAATGCTGTCTTATTCATTCTTTCTAACAATTTTTTTTTTACCCATTTAGCATCCCCACTATCCCCTTGTTCCCTCCCTGCCCTTCCCAGACTCTGGTAACCATCCTTATACTCTCTATCTCTATGACACCAATTGTTTTGAATTTTAGCACCCACAAATAAGTGAGAACATGTGACATTTGTCTTTCTGTGCCTGACATTTCACTTAACATAAAGACTTTCAGTTCCATTTATGTTATTGCAAATGGCAGGCTTTCATTCTTTCTTACAGCTGAATAGTACTCCATTGTGTATATGTACCAAATTTTCTCTATCCAGTCATCTGTTGATGGACATTTAGGTTCCTTCCAAATCTTGGCTATTATAAACCCTGCTGTAGCAAACATGAGAGTGCCAATAGGTCTTTGATTTACCAATTTTATTTCTTGTAGGCATATGCTGAGCAGTGGGATTGCTGGACCATATAGTAGCTCTATTTTTAGTTATATTGGGCACATCCAAACTGTCCTTAAATGTGCTCTCAACAGCAGTGTACAAGGGTTCCCTTCACTCCACATACTCACCAGCATTTGTTTTTCACTGACTTCTGGATAAAAGCCACCTTAACTGGGGTGAAATGATATCTCATTTTGGGTTTGATTTGCATTTCCATGATGATCAGTAATGTGGAGCACCTTTTCATTTGCCTGTTTCACATTTGTATGTCTTCTTTTCATAAATGTCTATTTAAAATTTTTGTCCGCTCTTTATTTGGGTTGTTACTTTTTTCTAAAGAATTTTTTGAGCTCAATACATTGTAGTGTATTAATCTGTTCCTGCACTGCTATAAAAAAATACCTGAGACTGTGTTATCTATTTATTTACTGAGATGAAGTCTTGATCTGTTGCCCAGGCTGAAGTGCAGTGGTGCAATCTCGGCTCACTGCAACCTCCACCTTCTGATTCAAGCAATTCTCTGCCTCAGCCTCCTGAGTAGCTGGGATTACAGTCACCTGCCACCATGCCTGGCTAATTTTTGTATTTTTAGTGGAGATGGGGTTTCACCATCTTGGCCAGGCTGGTCTTAAACTCCTGACCTCAGGATCCACCCACCTCAGCCTCCCAAAGTGGTGAGATTACAGGCATAAGCCACGGCACCTGGCAAGACTGGGTAATTTATAAAGGAAATGGGTTTAATTGACTCACAGTTCCACATGGCCGGGGAGGCCTCAGGAAACTTACAACAATGGCAGATGGGGAAGCAGGCACCTCTTACATGACAGCAGGCGAGAGAGCATGTATGTGAAGCAAAGGGGGAAGAGTCGCTTATAAAACCATCAGATCTCATGAGAAATCACTCATTATCAGAAGAAAAACATGGGGGAAACCACCCCCATGATCCAATAACCTTCTACCAAGTCTCTCCCTCAACATCTGGGGATTACAATTAATATGAGATTTGGGTGGGGACACAAATCCTAACCATATCATGTAGCTATTAATTGTTTTTCAGATGGATAATTTACAAATATTTTCTCCCATTCTGTGGATTTTCTCTTCACTTTGTTTTTTGTTTCCTTCACTTTAAAAAGGCTTCCTGACTTTCTGTAATCCGATTTGTCCATGTTTGTTTTGCTTGTCTCTGCTTCTGGGGCATTATTTAAGGAAGTTTTGCCCAAACCAATGCCCTAAAGAGTTTCCCCAATGTTTTCTTGTAAAAGTTTGATGGTTTGAGGCGTTAGGTTTAAGTCTTTAATTCATTTTAATTTGGTTTTTGTAAGTGGCAAGAAATAGGGTCCTAGTTTTATTCTTCTGTCTATGGCTTGCCAGTTTCCCAGCCCTATTTATTACAAAAGCTGTCTTATTCTTTATTGTAAGTTCTTGGCACTTTTGTTGAAAATTAATTTAGCTGTCCCTCCCATAGGATTCCAGAACACTGCTATGAGGGTCTGAATGTTTGTCCCTCGCATAGGATTCCAGAACACTGCTGCTGGGTTCTAAACCTTTGTCACATAGGATTCCAGAACACTGCTACGAGGGTCTGAATATTTGTCCCTCACACAGAGTGCCAGTTTTACCAGCACTATTTATTACAAAAACTGTCTTATTTTTTATTGTATGTTCTTGGCACTTTTGTTGAAAATTAATTTAGCTGCATGAGTTTGTTTATAAGGTCTCTATTTCGTTCAATCTGTCTTTATGTCTGTTTTTATGCTAGTGTCATGCCATTTTAATTACTATAACTTAGTAGTATAATTTACAACCAGGTAATGGAATTCCTCCAGTTTTATTTTATATACTTAGCATAGTCTTGACTATTATGGTGTTTTGTGATGTTTCCATATAAATTTCAGAATTTTTTTCTATATCTGTGAGAAATGTCTTCTTCTTCTTTTTTTTTTTTTTTTTTTTTTTTAGATGGCGTCTTGCTCTGTCACCTAGACTGGAGTGCAGTGATGTGATCTTGGCACACTGCAACCTCCACCTCCTGGGTTCAAGCAATTCTTTGCCTCAGCCTCCTGAACAGCTGGGATTACAGGCACCCGCCACCATGTCTGGCTAATTTTTTTGTATTTTTAGTAGAGGTGGGGTTTCACCAAGTTGGCCAGGCTGGTCTTGAACTCCTGACCTCGTGATCCACCAACTTTGGCCTCCCAAAGTGCTGAGATTACAGGCATGAGCCACTACCCCTGGCCTGTTATTCTGATAGAGATGGCATGAAATGTACAGATTGCTATGGATTGTATGGACATTTTTAAAAAAATACTGATTCTTCCAATCTGTGAACATAAAAATATCTTTCCAATTTTTGGGTCCTTTTTCATTTCTTTTATCAGTGTTTTACAGTTTTAATTGTTGAGAACTTTTATTTCTTTGGTAAATTCCCACACATTTTTTTTATTTGTGGCTACTGCAAATAGTATTACATTTTTGAGTTCTTTTTCAGTTTGTTGACTGTTGGCATATAGAAACCCTACTGATTTGTATATGTTGATTTTGTATTCTGCAAATTTACTCAAGTTATTACCTCTAATAGTTTTTGATGGATGTATTAAGCCATTCTCATATTGCTATAAAAAGTAATCAGTGACTGGTTAATTTATAAAGAAAATAGATTTTATTGGTTCATGCTTCTACAGGCTGTACAGAAAGCATAGCACTGGCTTCTGCTTCTGGGGAAGCCTCTGACAACTGACAAGGTGAAAAATAAATCCAGTGCTTGCACATCACATGGTAAGTGCGAGGGCAGGGGGGAAGTGCTACACACACTTGTAGATAACCAGCTCTGATATAAACTTACTATTGTGGGAATGGCACCAAAGGAAATGATGCCAAACTCTCCATGGAAATCTTGCTCTCATGATTCCATCACCTCCACTCTAGGCCCACTTCCAACATTGAGGATTATATTTCAATATAAGATTTTGGTGGGAATACACATCCAAACTGTATCATTTTGCCCCTGGCCACTCCAAATCTCATATCCTTCTCATATTTCAAAATACAATCATGACTTCCCAATAATCCCCAAAGTCTTAACTAATTTCAGCCTTAACTCAAAAGTCAAAAGTCTCATCTAAGACAAAGTTAATTTTTTCCTCCTATAAGCCTGTAAAATAAAAAAACAAGTTAGGTTCCTCCAAGATACAAATGAGGCAGAGGCATTGGGTAAATACTCTTACTCTAAAAGGAAGAAATCCGCCAAAAGAAAGCGGTCACAGGACCCATGATAATCTGAAAAACAGAAGGGAAGTTGTTGAATTGTAAGGCTCCCAAATAATTATTTTTGACTGTGGGTCCCATTTCCAGGGCACGCTAATGCCTTGGGAAGGTTCTACCTTGTGACTTTGCATGGTTCAGCCCCCACGGCTGCTCTTATTGGCTGACATTCTGTGCCTCTGGCTTTTCAAGGTGCAAGGTACAGGCTGTAGCTAGATCCACCATTCTGGGGCCTGGAGGACAGTGATCCTCTCTGCACAGATCTACTAGGCCATTACCCAGTGGGGAGCTTGCCTGGGGACTGTCACCCCACATTTCTTTTCTCCATTGTTTTTGTAGAGGATCTCCATGAGGGCTCCACTCCTGCAGCATTCTTCTGCCGGCACACCCTGTCTTTTTCATACATCCTTTGAAATAATGGTGGAGGCTCCCAAGTCTGAACTACTCGCATTTGGTAAACCCACAGGCCTAACACCACATGGAAGCTAGCAAAGTTATGGCTTGCATCCTCTGAAGCAGTGACTGGAGTTGTAAGTGGGTCAATTTGAGCTACACCTGGAGCTGAAGCAGTGGCCAGGATGCAGGGAGCTTGTTCCAAAACTACCTAAGGCAGCAGGTCCTAGGCCTGATCCCAGAAACTATTCTCTTCTTTTAGGTCTCAGGGCCTGTGACGGGGGGCTGCCTTTCAGATTTCTAAAATGCCTTCAATTCCTCTTTCCCATTGTCTTGGCTATCAACACCTGCTTTTTTTTTTAGGTTATAAGAATATCTCTAACAAGTGGCTAACCCATATCCTGCTTGAGTTCCTCTCTTATAAAAGCTTTTTATATTTCAGCCACATGACTAGGCTGCAAAGTTTTCAAACTTTTACACTATGCTTCTTTTGTAAGTATAAATTACTACTTATTTTATTTTTATTTTTTTGCTAGAACATGTGAGCATAGGTTTGAGAAGCAGCCAGGCCACATCACAAATGCTTTGCTGCTTAGATATTTTTCCAACAGAAACCCTAAATCATCAATTTCAAATTCAAACTTTTATATATCCCTAGTTCATGACAGAAATTCAGCCAACCACTTTGCTAAGACAACATGCATGACCTTTGTTTCAGTCCCAATAAGTTTCTAGTTTTCATCTGAGAACTCCTTAACCCGGCCTTCACAGTCCAGATCACTATCAGCATTTTGGTCACAGACATTCAACCGGTCTCTAAGAAAACCTCAACTTTCCCTCATTTTTCTGTCTTCTGAATCCCATAAATTCTTCCAACTTCTGCCTGTTTACCCAGTTACAAAGCTGATTCCACATTTTGGGGTATTCTTATAACTATTTTCCATTCCTTGGTGCCAATTTTCTGTATTAAGCTATTTTTGCATCACTATGAGAGTGGGACTGGGTAATTTATTTTTTACAAAGTAGGTTTAAGTGGCTTATGATTCTACAGGCTGTAGAGAAAACATAGTACTGGAATATGCTTCTGGGTATGTCTCTGGAAGTTTACAGTCATGGCAGAAGTTGAAGAAGAATCTTGCACATCACAGGGCAAAAAGCAGGAGAAAACCAGATCTTATGGAAACTCACTCATTATCATGAGGATAGCATCAAATGGGATGGTGCTAAGCCATTTATGGTAATCCACCCCAATGGTTAAATCACCTTTCACCAGGCCCATCTCCAACATTGAGAATTACATTTAAATATGAGATTTGGGAGGGGACACACATTCAAACCCTATCAGAGGAGTCTTTATGCTTTTTCCAATATAACATTATAACATTGGCAAAAAAAAAAGGTAATTTGACATCTTTTCCAACTGGGATGCGTTTTATTGCTTTCTCCTGTCTGATTGCTCCAGATAGGACTTTCAGCATTATGTTGAATAACAGTGGTAAAAGTGGACATTCTTGTCATCTTCCAGATTTTAGAGGAAAGGCTTTTAGTTTTTCCCCACTTAGTGTGATACTAGCTGTGGATCTGTCATATATGACTTTTATTATGTTGAAGTATGTTCATTCCATACCCAGTTTTCAAAGGGTTATTATTAAAGAATATTAAATTTTATCAAAATTTTTTTAGCGTAATTGAAATGATTATATGGATTTTGTCCTTGTTTTTTTGTTTTGTTTTGTTTTTTGTTTTTTTTGAGATGAAATCGTGTTGGTTGCATATATATTTTCCATTATTATATCCTGTTGATGAATTGATCTCTTTATTATTATATAATGACCTTTTAATTTCTTCCTACAGACTTTTGTTGAAATCTTTTTGTCTGTTATAAGTGTAGCTATTTCTGCTTTTTTTTGGTCTCTATTGGCATGGAATAACTTTTTCCATCCTTTTATTTTCAGTCTAAATGTATCTTTATAGGTAAAGTGTGTTTTTTTGGTAGGTCACAGATTATTCTCCTGCTTCTCTATCCATTCATCCACTATTTTTCTTTTGACTGGAATATTTAGTTCATTTAAATTCAATGTTATCAGTGATAAGCACTCACTCCTGACATTTTTTATTTCTTTTCTGGTTGATTTTTGTCTTCTCTTCCTTCTTTCCTTTCTTCCTGTCTTCCTGTTAGTGAAGGTGATATCTCTTGAATTATAATCTAATTTCTTGCTTTTTACTTTTTGTACATCTGTGGCACACTTTTTGACTTGAAATTACCATGAGGCTTGAAAATAATATAATACATGATTTTAGACTGTGAACAATTAAACACTGATTGCATAAACAAAGAATTAAGCAAAACAGAGGTTGGAGCCAAGATGGCTGAATAGCAACAGCTCCAGTCTACAGCTCCCAGAATGAGCGACACAGAAGATGGGTGATTTCTGCATTTCCAAATGAGGTACTGGGTTCATCTCACCAGGCAGTGTCAGAAAGAGGGTGCAGCACAGTGGGTGTAGTGCACCGAGCATGAGCAGAAGCAGGGTGAGACATCACCTCACCCGGGAAGCACAAGGGGTCAGGGAATTCCCGTTCCTAGTCAAAGAAAGGGGTGACAGATGGCACCTGGAAAATTGGGTCACTCCCACCTTCATACTGCACATTTCCAATGGTCTTAGCAAACGTCACACCAGGAGATTATATCTCACGCGTGTCTTGGAGGGTTCTACGCCCACAGAGCCTCATGCATTGCCAGCACAGCAGTCTGAGATCAAACTGCAAGGTGGCAGTGAGGCTGGGGGAGGGTCCCCTGCCATTGCCAAGGCTTGAGTGGGTAAAGCAGTTGGGAAGCTCGAATTGGGTGGAGCCCACTTCAGCTCAAGGAGGACTGCCTGCCTCTGCAGACTCCACCTCTGGGGGTAGGGCATAGCCAAACAAAAGCCAGCAGAAATCTATGAAGGCTTAAATGTCCCTGTCTGACGTAGTGATTCTCCCAGCATGCAACTGGAGACCTGAGAACGGGCAGATTGCCTCCTCAACTGGTCCCTGAACCCCGAGTAGCCTAACTAGGAGGCACCCCCAGTAGGGGTGGACTGATACCTAACATGTCCGGGTACTCCTGTGAGACAAAACTTCCAGAGGAAAAATCAAGCAGCAGCATTTCCGGTTCAGCAATATCCGCTGTTCTGCAGTCACTGCTGCTGATATGCCGGCAAACAGGGTCAGCAGTGGACCTCCAGCAAACTCCAAGAGACCTGCAGCTGAGGGTCCTGACTGTTAGAAGGAAAACTAACAAACAGACAGGACATCCATGGCAAAAAACCATCTGTACGTTACCATCATCAAAGACCAAAGTAGACAAAACAACAAAGATGGGGAAAAAACAGCAGAAAAACTGGAAAATCTAAAAATCAGAGTGCCTCTCCTCCTCCAAAGGAACGCAGCTCCTCGCCAGCAATGGAAAAAAGCTGGACGGAGAATGACTTTGACGAGTTGAGAGAAGAAGGCTTCAGATGATATCTGGAATGGAGTGGAGTGGAGTGGAGATCCCATTCAGCTCAAGCTGGATTGCAGTGGCATAATCTCAGCTCACATTACATGTCAAATTTCCATTGAATTGCACTCTATTCCATTGCATTCCATTGCATTCCATTCTATTCCATTCCAATCCATTCCAATCCATTCCATTCCATTCCATTCCACTACATTCCATTCCATTTCATTCCACTCCGTTCCACTCCACTTCACTACATTCCATTACATCCGATTCCATTCCACTCCATTTCACTCTTCTCCACTCCACTGTACTCCACTGTACTCCACTCCACTCCATTCCACTCCATGCCATTCCATTCTGCTGCATTCCACTGCACTCCATTCCACCACACTACACTCCACTTCATTACATTCCATTCCATCCCATTCCATTCCTCTCCATTCCACTCCACTCCACTCCACTCCACTACATTCCAGTTCACTCCATTCCATTCCATTGAATTCTACTGCATTCCATTCCATTCCTTTCTTTCAAGACTATCTCACTCTGTCACCCAGCCAGGAGCACAGTGGCACAATCTCAGCTCACATTCCATTCCACTCCGTTCTGTTCCGTTCTCCTCCATTCTGTTCCGTTCCGTTCTGTTCCACTCCACTTTGCTCCATTCCATTCCATTCCATTCCATTCCATTCCATTCCACTCTATTCCTCTCCGCTCCACTCCAATCCATTCCATTCCATTTCATTCCATTCCACTCTTTTCTTTCGACAGGATCTCCCTCTGTCACACAGGCTGTAGCGCAGTGGAACAATCTCAGCAAACATTCCTCCATTCCGTTTCATTCCGTTCCATTCCGTTCTGTTATGTTCCAATCCGATCCATTCCACTCCGTTCCACTCCACTCCACTACATTCCATTACATCCGATTCCATTCCACTGCACTCCACTTCCCACCACTCCACTCCATTCCACTCCAATCCACACCACTCCACTCTACTCCACTCCTCTCCATTCCATTCCACTCCACTCCATTCCATTCCACTTCATTCCATTCCAATCCAGTCCATTCCATTCCACTCCTCTACATTCCATTACACTCCACTCCATTATATTCCACTCCAATACACTCCATTCCACTCCACTCTGATCCACTCCACCCCACTCCATTCCAGTTCACTCCACTCCATTCCATTACACTCCATTCAATTCCATTCCACTCCACTCCATTCCATTCCACTCCATTGCACTCCATTCCATTCCATTCCACTCCATTCCATTCCATTCCACTCTACTCCATTCCACTCCACTCCATTCCTCTCCACTCCACTCCCCTCCATTACATTCCACTCCATTCCACTCCACTCCATTCCATTTCATTACACTCCATTCCACTCCACTCCATTCCACTCCACTCCTCTACATTCCATTCCATTCCATTACACTCCATTACATTCCATTCCACTCTACTCCACTTCACATCACTCCACTCCATTCAATTCCACTCCACTCCATTCCACTCCACTCCATTCCATTCCACTCCACTCCATTCCACTCCAATCCACACCATTCCACTCCATTCCATTCCAGTCCATTCCACTCCACTCCATTCTATTCCATTCCATTCCATTCACTTCATTCCATTCGACTCGACTCCATTCCACTCCATTCCACTCCACTCCTCTCCAGTCCACTCAATTCCACTACATTCCGTTCCACTCCATTCCACTCCACTACACTTCGCTCCACTCCAATTCACTCCATTCCACACCACTACACTCCTCTCCACCCAAGTCCACTCCACTCCATTCCATTCCACTCTATTCCATTCCACTCCATTCCAATCCATTCCATTCCATTCCCTTCCCCTCCATTCCATTCCACTCTACTCCATTTTATTCCATTGCATTCCAATCCATTCCACTCCACTCCACTCCAATCCATTCCATTCCTTCCACTCCATTCCATTCCATTCCATTCCACAACACTCCATTCCACTCCATTCCACTCCACTCCAATCCATTGCACTCCACTCTAATCCACTCCACTCCATTCCACTCCACTCCACTCCAGTCCACTCAATTCCAATCCATTCCATCCCACTCCATTCCACTCCAATCCACTCCATTCCACTACATTCCACTCCACTTCACTCCACTCCATTATATTCCATTCCAATCCAATCGATACCATTCCATTCCATTCCACTCCTTTCTTTCGACAGCATCTCCCTTTGTCACACAGGCTGTAGTGCAGTGGCACAATCTCAGCACACGTCTCCATTCCGTTCCATTCCGTTCCGTTCCCTTCTGTTCCGTTCCGTTCCGTTGTGTTCCGCTCTGTTCCATTCCACTCCGTTCCATTCCATTCCACTCCAACTCCATTACGTTATATTACAGCCGATTCCATTCAACTCCATTCCACTCCTCTCCACTCCATTGCATTCCACTCCACCCCATTCCATTCCATCACATTCCATTCCGCTGCATTCCACTGCACTCCACTCCACCCCACTCCACTCCACTTCATTCCATTCCATTCCATCCCATTCCATTCCTCTCCATTCCACTCCATTCCAATTCAATCCACTCCACTCCACTCCAGTCCACTCCACTCCATTCCTTTCTAATCCACTGCCTTCCATTCCATTCCTTTCTTTCGAGAGTATCTCTCTCTGTCACCCAGCCAGGAGCTCATTGGTACAATCTCAGCTCACATTCCATTCCGTTCCATTCTGTTCCGTTCTGTTCCGTTCTGCTCCTCTCTGCTGCACTCGAATCTGCTCCATTCCATTCCATTCCACTCAATTCCACTCGGCTTCACTCCAATCCATTCCATCCCATTCTATTCCATTCCATTCCATTCCACTCCTTTCTTTTGACAGGATCTCTCTCTGTGTCACAGGCTGTAGCGCAGTGGCACAATCTCAGCACACATTTCTCCATTCCGTTCCGTTCCATTCTGTTCTGTTATGTTCCGTACCATTGCACTCTTTTCCACTATACTCCACTCCACTACATTCCATTACATCTGAGTCCATTCCACTCCATTCCAGTCCTCTCCACTCGACTCCACTCCATTCTACTCCATCCCATTCCATTCCTCTCCATTCCACTGCACTTCAATACACAACACTTCACTCAACTTCATTCCATTCCATTGCATCCCATTCCATTCTTCTCCATTCCACTCCACTCCACTTCACTCCACTCCAGTCCAGTCCATTCCATTCCACTGCAATCCATTCCATTCCTTTTTTTCAAGAGTATCTCACTATGTCACCCAGACTGGAGTGCAGTGGCACAATCTCAGCCCCCATTTCATTTCACCACTCCATTCCATTCCATTCCATTCCATTCCACTGCACTCCATTCCACTCCAATCCATTCCACTTCACTCCATTCCAGTTCACTCCACGCCTTTCCATTCCATCCCATTCCATTCCATTCCTTTGCACTCCACTACACTCCTCTCCACTCCATTTTATTCCATTTCACTCCATTCCATTCCATTCCCTTCCTTTGTCAGGATCTAACTCTGTGAACCAGGCTGTTGTGCAGTGGCACAATCTAATCTCACATTTCATTTCACCATTCCATTCCATTCCATTCCATTCCATTCCACTGCACTCCACTCCACTCAATTCCACTCCACTCCACTCAAATCCATTCCATGACATTCCATTCCAGTCCCATGCATTCTACTCCTTTCTTTCAACAGGATCTCCCTCTGTCACACAGGCTGTATCACAGTGGAACAAACTCAGCACACATTTCTTCATTCCATTCCATTAAATTCCATTCCATTCTATACCACTCCTTTCCATTCAATTCCACTCCACTCCACTCCACTCCACTCCATTCCATTCCACTCCACTCCACTCCATTCCACTTCACTCCACGCAATTCCATTCCACTACACTCCATTCCTTTCCAATCCACTCCACTCCATTCCTTTCCACTCCAATCCATTCTGTTCCATTTCACTCCATTCCATTCCATTCCATCTCATTCCATTCCATTCCACTCCATTCCACACAATTACAGTACATTCCACTCCATTACATTCTACTCCACTCCATTCCACTCCACTCCATTCCATTCCACTCCACTCCATTCCATTCCACTCCATTCCACTCTATTCCATTCCATTCCACACCATTCCACTCCATTCCATTCCACTCCATTCCACTCCATTCCATTCCACTCCACTCCACTCGATTCCACTCCACTCCATTCCACTCCATTCCAGTACACTACATTCTGTTTCACTCCACTCCACTCCATTCCATTCCATTCCACTCCACTCCATTCAATTCCACTCCACTTCTTTCCATTCCACTCCATTCCATTCCATTCCATTTAATTCCATTCCTCTCCATTTCATTCCACTCCACTCCATTACATTAAATTAAATTCCACTCCTCTCCATTCCATTCCACTCCACTCTACTCCATTCCACTCCACTCCATTCCACTCCACTGCATTCCAATTCGACCCACTCCACTCCACTCCATGCAACTGCACTCCTCTCCATTTCACTCCACTCAATTCCATTCCACTCCATTCTACTCCATTACACTCCATTTCACTCCACTCCACTCCACTCCATTCCATCCCACTCCACTCCATTCTATTCCACTCCACTCCACTCCATTCCATTCCATTCCACTCCATTCCATTCCAGTCCATTCCACTCCATTCCATTCCACTCCATTCCATTCCATTCCATTCCATTCCACTCCACTCCACTCTATTCCACTCCACTTCATTCCACTCCATTCCATTACACTCCATTCAATTCCAGTCCACTCCACTCCACTCATTTCAATCCACCCATTCCACTCCACTGCACTCCACTCAACTCCATTCCATTCCACTCCACTCCGTTCAAGTCCACTCCACTTCATTCGTTTCCAATCCATTTCATTCCATTCCATTTAATTACACTCCTCTCCATTTCATTCTACTCCCCTCCTTTCCATTCAATTCCATTCCACTCCTCTCCATTCCATTGCACTCCACTCCACTCCATTCCACTCCACTCCACTCCATTCCACTCCATTTCAGTTCAACCCACTCCACTCCACTTCACTCCACTATATGCCACTCCACTCCTCTCCATTCCACTCGACTCCATTCCATTCCACTCCATCCCATTCCATTCCACTTCATTCCAATCCACTCCACACCATTCCACTGCACTCCATTCCATTCCACTCCCCTCCATTCCATTCCACTCCACTCCACTCCATTCCACTCAACTCCATCCTATGCCACTCCACTCCATTCCATTCCACTCCACTCCATTCATTGCATTCCACTCCACTACATCCCACTCTCCTCTGCTCTACTCCATTCCACTCCACTACACTCCATTCCACTCCACTCCGTTCCATTCCACTCCACTCCTCTCCATTCCATTCCATTCCTCTCCATTCCTCTCCCCTCCATTCCTCTCCATTCCACTCGACTCCACTCCTTTCCATTCCACTCCATTCTACTTCTCTCCTTTCCATTCCACTCCACTCCACTGCATTCCACTCCACTCCACTCAATTCCACTCCGCTCCACTCCAATCCACTCCTTTCCATTCCATTCCATTCCACTCCTTTCTTTTGACAAGATATCCCTCTGTCACTCAGGCTGTAGCGCAGTGGCACAATCTCTTCACAAATTTCTCCATTCCATTCCGTTCCGTTCCATACTGTTCTGTTCTTTTCGGTTTCGTTCCAATCGGTTCCACTCCACTCCACTCCACTCCACTACATTCCATTACATCCGACTTCATTGCCTACCATTCCACCCCTGTCCACTCCACTGCACTCCACTCCATTCCACTCCATCCCATTCCATTCCACTCCATTCCACTCCATCCCATTCCATTCCACTCCATTCCACTGCACTCCACTTCACCCCACTCCACTCCACTTCATTCTATTCCTTTCCATCCCATTCCATTCCTCTCCGTTCCACTCCAGTTTATTCCACTCCACTCCACTCCAGTCCACTCCATTCCATTCCATTCTATTCCACTCCATTCCATTCCCTTGCATTCCATTCCATTTCTTTTTTTTTCGAGAGTATCTCCCTCTGTCACCCAGTCTGGAGTGCAGTGGCACAATCTCAGCTCACATTTAACTTCAGCATTCCATTCCATTCCACTGCACACCACTCCACTCCACTCAATTCCACTCTACCCCATTCCAAAGCATTCACTGACATTCCATTCCAATATCTTCCATTCCACTCCTCTCTTTCGACAGGATCTCCCTCTGTCACACAGGCTGTAATGCAGTGGTACAATCTCAGCACACGTTTCTTCATTCCATTCCATTGCATTCCATTCCCTTCCATTCCACTCGATTCCATTCCATTCCAATCCACTCCACACCACTGCACACCACTCCACTCCACTCCATTCCACTCCACTCCACTCCACTCCATTCTTCTCCATTCCATTCCACTCCACTCCTCTCCATTCCAATCCACTCGACTCCATTCCATTCCACTCCACACCATTCCGTTCAACTCCACTCCACTCCATTCCATTCCAGTCCAATCTAATCCGTTCCATTGCATTCCACTGCACTCCACTCCACTCCACTCAATTCCACTCCCCTCCACTCCAAACCATTCCTTTCCATTCCATTCCATTCCACTCCTTTCCTTCGACAGGATCTCCCTCTGTCACTCAGGCTGTAGCTCAGTAGCACATCAGCACACATGTCTCCATTCCATTCCATTCTGTTCCTTTCTGTTCCATTCTGTTTCATTCCTTTCCATTTCGTTCCACTCTGTTCCACTCCACTCCACTCCACTCTACTCCATTCCATTACACCTGATTCCATTCCATTCCATTCCACTCCATTACATTACATTCCTTTCTTTCCACAGGATCTCACTCTGTCAAACAGCCTGGAGTGCAGTGGCACAATCTGAGCTCACATTTCATTTCACCATTCCATTCCTTTCCATTCCATTCCACTGCACTCCCCTCCACTCTACTCAATTCCACTCCACTCCACTCCAATCCATTCCATGACATTCCATTCCAATCCCTTCCATTCCACTTCTTTCTTTCGACAGGATCTCCCTCTGTCACACAAGCTGTAGTGCAGTGGCACAATCTCAGAACACATTTCTTCATTACAATCCATTCCATTCCCTTCTATTCCACTCCATTCCATTCCATTCCAGTCCAGTCCACTCCACTCCATTCCATTCCCCTCCACTCCATTTCACTCCATTCCATTCCACTCCACTCCACTCCATTCCACTCCACTCCATTAAACTCCACTCCATTCCATTCCACTCCACTTCATTCCATTCAATTCCACTCTATTCCCTTCCACTCCACTCCACTCCATTCAACTCCACTCCACTCCATTAAACTCCAATCCATTCCCTTGAACTCCACTCCAATCCATTCCATTCCATTCCCTTCCACTCCTTTCTTTCGGCAGGATCACCCTCTGTCACACAGGCTATAGCTCAGTGGCACAATCTCAGCACACATTTCTCCACTCTATTCTGTTCTGTTCCATTCTGTTCCGTTCTGTTTCATTCCTTTCCATTTCGTTCCACTCCGTTCCACTCCACTCCATTCTACTCCACTACGTTCCATTACATCTGATTCCATTCCTCTCCATTCCACTCCTCTCCACTCCACTGAAATCCAATCAACTCCATTCCAATGCATCCCTCTCCATTCCGCTCCATTCTGCTGCACTCCACTCCACTCCACTCCACTTTATTCCAGTCCTTTCCATCCCCTTCCATTCCTCTCCATTCCCCTCCACTCCACTTAACTCCACTCCACTACAGTCCACTTCATTCCATTCCATTCCCCTGCATTCCATTCCATTCCTTTCTTTCGAGAATATCTCACTCTGTCACACAGCCTGGAGGGCAGTGGCACAATCTAGGCAAATATTTCTCCATTCCGTTCCACTCCGTTCCATTCTGTTAGATTCCGTTACATTCCGTTCCACTCCACTCCACTCAACTCCAGTACATTCCACTACATCCGATTCCATTCCACTCCATTCCACTTCTCTCCACTCCACTGCACTCCACTCCACTCAATTCCACTCCATACCATTCCATTCCACTTCATTCCACTGCATTCCACTCCACCCCACTCCACTCCACTTCATTCCATTCCATTCCACCCCATTCCATTCTTCTCCATTCCACTCCAGTCTACTTCACTCCACTCCACTCCACTCCAGTTCACTCCATTCCATTCCTTTCCATTCCACTGCATTTCATTCCGTTCCTTTATTTCGAGAGTATCTCACTCTGTCACCAAGCCTGCAGCACAGTGGCACAATCTCAGCTCACATTCCATTCCGCTCCGTTCGGTTCCATTCGGTCCGGTTCCGTTCCGCTCCGCTCCACTCCACTCCGCTCCACTCCACTCCGCTCCATTTCATTCCATTCCTTTCCATTCCTTTCCATTCCATTCCATTCCATTCCATTCCATTCCAATCCATTCCACTCTATTCCACTCCGCTCCACTAAAATCCATTCCATTCCTTTCCACTCCTTTCTTTTGACAGGATCTTCCCCTGTCACACAGGCTGTAGTGCAATGGCACAATCTCAGCACACATTTCTCCATTCCGTTTCGTACCATTCCATTCCGTTCTGTTCTGTTCTGTTCCTTTCTGTTCCACTCCACTCCAGTCCACTCCAATACATTCCATTACCTCTGATTCCATTCCACTCCAATACATTCCATTACCTCCCATTCCATTCCACTCCATTCCACTCCTCTCCACTCCACTGCACTCCACTCCACGCCATTCCACTGCATCCCATTCCATTCCACTCCATTCCACTGCACTCCATTCCACCCCACTCCAATCCACTTCATTCCATTCCATTCCATCCGATTCCATTCCTCTCCATTACACTCCACCCCACTTCACTCCACTCCACTCCACTCCAGTCCAATCCATTCCATTCCATTCCTCTGCATTCCATTCCATTTCTTTCTTGTAAGAGTATCTCACTCTGTCACACAGCCTGGAACGCAGTGGCACAATCTCAGCTCACATTTCATTATTCCATTCCATACGATTCCATTCCATTGCATTCCATTCCAGTGTATTCCATTCCATTCCAATCCATTCCACTCCTTGCAATTCCATTCCCCTCCACTTCAATCCATTCCGTTCCATTCCATTCCTATTCTTTCCATTCCACTCTACTCCATTCCATTCCACTCCACTCCACTCCATTCCACTCCACTCCACTCCATTCCACTTCACTCCATTCCATTCCACTCCACACGATTCCACTCCACTCCACTCCATTCCATTCCACTCCACTGCATTCCACTCCACTGCATTCCATTTCACTCTACTCCTTTCCATTCCACTCCACTCCACTCCATTCCATTCCACTCCACTCCACTCCATTCCATTCCACTCCATTCCATTCATTTCCATTCCACTCCATTCCACTCCACTCCATTCCATTCCATTTCATTCCACTGCACTCCACTCCACTCCACTACACTACCTTCCATTCAACACCACTCCACTCCACTCCGTTCCACTCCACTCCGTTCCACTCCACTCCATTCCATTCCGTTCCACTCCACTGCAATCCATTTCACTCTACTCCACAACACTCCAATCCACTCCACTTCAATCCATTCCATTCCATTCCATTATACTCCAATCCATGCCATTCCTCTCTACTTCACTCCACACCACTCCATTCCACTCCACTCCATTCCATAACGTTCCATTCAATTCCATTCAACTCCATTCCACTCCACTCTACTCCATTCCACTCAAATCCCCTCCTCTCCATTCCATTCAACTCCACTCCCTTCCACTCCATTCCACTCCATTCCAGTCCATTCCACTCCACTCCTTTCCCTTCCATTCCACTCCATTCTATTCCATTCCATTCCATTCCATTACACTCCACTCCACTACATTCCATTCCACTCCACTCCACTCCATTTTACTCCAATCCACTCCATTCCACTCCACTCTACTCGTCTCCACTCCATTCCTTTCCATTCCATTCAACTCCATTCTATTCCACTCCACTCCAATCCACTGCACACCACTCCATTCCAATCCATTGCATTCCACTCCACTCCTCTCCATTCCACTCCACCCCATTCCACTCCATTCCATTCCATTCCACTACATTCCATTCCATTCGACACCATTCCTGCCCATTCCACTCCACTCCACTCCATTCCATTCCAGTCCATTCCAGTCCATTCCTCTCCATTCCTCTAGACTCCACTCCATTCCACTCCATTCCTCTCCATTCCACTTCATTCTGTTTCACTCCATTCCACTCCACTGCATTCCATTCCATTACTCTCAGCTCCACTCCACTCCAATCCATTCCAGTCCAATCTACTCTACTCCATTCCATTCCACTCCACTCCACTCCATTCCATTTCAATCTATTCTTTTCCTCTCCATCCCACTCCACTCCACTCCATTCCATTCCATTCCATTCCTTTTCATTACACTCCAATCCACTCTACTCCACTCCATTCCATTCCACTCCACTCCATTCCATTCCACTCCACTCTATTCCACTCCATTCCATTCCATTCCTGTCCATTCCATTCCATTCCATTCCACTCCACTACACTCCATTCCACTCAAGTCCACTTCCTTCCACTCCACTCCACTACATTCCATTCCATTCCATTCCACTCCATTCCATTCCACTCTACTCCATTCCAATCCAATTCATTCCACTCCACTCCATTCCATTCCATTCAACTCCATTCCACCCCACCCCACTCCATTCCACTCCACTCCATTTTATTCCATTCCACTCCATTCCATTCCATTCCACTCCACTCCACTCCACTCCAATCCATTCCATTCCATTCCAATTCCTTCCATTCCATTCCATTCCGTTCAACTCCCATCCATTCCATTCCACACCACTCCATTCCACACCACTCCACTGCACTCCAGTCCACTCGTTTCCATTCCATTCCACTCCATTCCAGTTCATTCCTTTCTTTCCACACGATCTCACTGTCATAAAGCTAGAGTGCAATGGCACAATCTCAGCTCACCTTTCTTTTCACCATTCCATTGCATTCCATTTCATCCCATTCCATTCCATGCCATTTCCCTCCTCTCCCCTGCACTCCACTCCATTCCATTCCACTCCATCCCATTCCATTCACCTCCATGCCAATCTACGACACTGCATTCCACTCCCCTCCACTCCATTTGACACCATTCCATTCACTCCATTCCACTCCACTACATTCCATTCCATTCCAATCCACTACACTCTGTTCCATTCCATTCCATTCCACTCCACTCCAATTGATTCCACTCCATTCCTTTCCATTCCATTCCACTCCATTCAATTCCTTTCCAATCCACTCGACTAGATTCCTTTCCACTCTATTCCACTCCATTCCACTGCACTCCATACCACCCCACTCCACTCCACTTCATTCCATTCTGCACTACTCCACTTCATTTCACTCCATTCCACTCCACTCTTTCCACTCCATTCCACTCCATTCCAATCCATTCCAGTCCTCTCCACTCCACTCCACTCCATTCCATTCCACTGCACTCCACTCCATTCCACTCCACTCCATTCCATTCCAATCCACTCCACTCCAATCCAGTCCATTCCCTTCCAATCCCTTCCATTCCATTCCATTCCATTCCATTCCATTCCTTTCAAGTCCAATCCATTCCATTCTACACCACTCCATTCCACACCAGTCCTTTCCAAACCACTCCACTGCACTGCACTCCACTCCTTTCTATTCCGTTCCACTCCATTCCATTCCATTCCTTTCTTTCCACAGGATCTCACTGTCACAAAAGCTGGAGTGACGTGGCACAGTCTTTGCTCACATTTCTTTTAACCATTCCATTGCATTCCATTCCATCCCACTCCATTCCAGGCCATTTCCCTCCACTCCCCTGCACTGGACTCCACTCCATTCCGTTCCACTCCATCACAATCCATTCGCTTCCATTCCAATCCACTCCACTGCACTCCACTCTCCTCCTCTCCATTCCACTCCATTTCATTCCACTCCTCTACATTCCATTCCATTCCAGTCCACTCCCCTCCCCTCCATTCCATTCCACTCCATTCCACTCCACTCTAATCGATTCCAATCCCTTTGCATTCCATACCACTCCATTCAAGACCTTTCCACTCCACTCCGCTAGATTCCTTTCCACTCTATTCAACTCCATTCCACTCCAATCCATACTACTCCAGTCCACTCTACTCCATTCCATTCGGCACTACTCCACTCCATTCCACTCCATTTCACTCCATTCCAATCCACTCCATTCCACTCCATTCCAATCCTTTCCTATCCTCTCCACTCCACTCCATTCCATTTCATTCCACTGAACTCCACTCCATTCCAATCCAATCTATTCCACTCGAGTCCATTCCATTCCACTCCACTCCACTCCGTTCCATTCCAGTCCACTCAACTCCGGTCCACTCCACTCCGGTCCATTCCAGTCCACTCAACTCCACTCCACTCTATTGCGTTTAATTCCACTCCATTACATTCCACTCCATTCCATTTCACTCCATTCTATTCCACTACAATCCATTCCATTCCATCCCACTCCACTTCACTGCATTCCACTCCACTCCATTACACTCCACTACAATCCATTCCATTCCTTTCCACTCCACTCCACTCCATTCTATGCCATTCAAATCCATTTCACTTTATTCCATTTCAGTTGACACCATTGCATTCCATTCCACTCCATTCCATTCCATTCCATTACACTGCATTCCAGTCCATTCCACTACATTCCATTTCGCTCCACTCCTTTCCGCTCCATTCCCCTCCATTCCACTCCATTCAATTCCACTCCATTCCATTCCACTCCACTCCATTCCATTCCACTCCATTCCACTCCATTCCACTCCACTACACTCCATTCTATGCCATTCAATTCCATTCCACTCCATTCCATTCCACTCCAGTCCATTCCAATCCATTCCACTCCATTCCAATCCATTCCACTCCATTCCAGTCCATTCCAGTCCACTCCACTCCATTCCATTCCATTCCTTTCCACTCCATTGCACTCCATTCCATTCCATTCCATGCCATTGCACTCCACTCCATTCCACTCCACTCCATTCCATTCCATTCCATTTCATTCTACTCCACTTCATTCCACTCCACTCCACTGCATTCCACTCCACTCCACTGCGTTCCACTCCACTCTATTCCAGTCCACTCAACTCCATTTCACTCCACTGCAAATCACCCCACTCCAGTCAACTCCATTCTTTTCCATTTCACTCCATTATATTCCACTCCACCCCATTCCTTTCCATTCCATTCCACTTCACTCCACTCCACTGCACTCCACTCCACTCCATTCCATTCCACTCCATTCCACTCCACTCCTTTCCATTCCATTCCATTCCACTTCCCTCCACTCCATGCCACTCCACTCCATGCCACTACACTCCACGACACTCGACTCCACTCCATCCAATACATTAAACTCCACTCCACTCCATTACAATTCATTCCACCTCATTCCACTGCACTCCTCTCCATTCCATTCCATTCCATTCAATTCCATTCCATTTCTTTCCACTCCATTCCATTCCACTCCATTCTACTACATTCCTCTCCACTCCACTCCATTCCATTCCTTTCCTTTCCATTCCATTCCATTCTACTACATTCCTCTCCACTCCACTCCATTCCATTCCTTTCCACTCCATTCCATTCCACTCTATTCCACTCCACTCAACTCCATTCTACTCCATTCACTTCCATTCCACTCCATTGGACTCCACACCATTACATTCCTTTACACTCCATTCCACTCTACTCTATTCCATTCCACTCCATTCCTTTCTATTCCATTCCACTCCATTCCATTGCCCTCCACTCCACTCCATTCCAATCCACTCCAATCCATTCCACTCCACTCAACTCGATTCTATTCCTATCCATTCCAATCCACTGTATTCCATTCCAATTCACTCCACTCCATTCCATTCCACTCCAGTGCATTCAACTCCATTCCACTCCACTTCACTCTATTCCAACTCCACTCCATTCCATTGCATTCCACTCCACTCCACTCCATTATCCTCCACTCTATTCCAATCCACTGCACTCCATTCCTTTCCACTCCATTTCACTCCACTCCACTCCATCCCAACCTATTCCACTCCATTCCACTCCACTCCACTCCTTTCCCCTCTACTCCACTGTATTCCCCTCCATTCGCCTCCATTCCATTCCATGCCATTCCACTCCACTTCATTCCACTCCACTCCATTCCATTCCATTTCATTCCACTCCACTCCACTGCATTCCACTCCATGCCATTCCAGTCCACTCCACTCCATTTCACTCCACTCCACATCTCCCCACTCCACTCAACTCCATTCCATTCCACTCCACTCCATTCCTTTCCTTTCCATTCCACTGCACTCCACTCCACTCAATTCCATTCCAATCCATTCCATTCCACTCCATTCCACTCCACTCCTTTCCATTCCATTCCACTCCACCTCACTCCACCCCATGCCTCTCCACTCCATTCCACTCCACTCTATTCCAATCCATTCCACTCCACTCCACTCCATTCCATGCCATTCCATTCCATTACAGTCCATTCCATTTCTTTCCACTCCATTCCATTCCATTCCACTCCATTCGACTACATTCCACTCCACTCCACTCCATTCCATTCCACTTCATTCCATTCCACTCCATTCCACTCCACTCCACTCCATTCTACTCCATTCACCTCCATTCCACTCCATTGGACTCCATTCCATTCCACTCCACCCCATTCCATTCCATTACACTCCATTCTACTCCACTCCACTCCACTCCATTCCACGCCACTCCATTCCACCGAACTCCACTTTATTCCATTCCTATCCAATCCAATCTACTCTCTTCCATTCCACTACACTCCTTTACACTCACCTTCACTCCATTTCATTTCACTCCAATGCATTCAACTCCATTCTACTCCACTCCACTCCACTCCAATTCATTCCAATCCATTCTACTCCACTCCACTCCATTCCAACCCATTCCACTCCATTCCACTCCACTCCATTCCCATCCACTCCACTCCATTCCATGCCATTCCCTTCCATTTCACTCCATTCCATTCCACTAATCTCCATTCCATTCCATTCCTCTCCATTCAAGTACATTCCACTCCACTCCACTACATTCCATTCCATTCCATTCCATTCCAGTCCCCTCCACTCCATTCCACTCCATTCCCTTCCATTCCACTCCATTCTATTCCTCTCCATTCCACTCCAATCCATTCCATTCCATTCCATACCATTCCATTCCATTCCATTCCATTCCCCTGCACTCCACACCATTCCATTCCATTCCATTCCACTCCATTTGATGGCATTACACTTTGCTCCATTCCACTTCACTCCATTCCATTCCATTCCTTACAAATCCATTTCACTCCACTCCACTGCATTCCACTCCACTCCACTCCATTGCATTCCATTCCTTTCCACTCCACTCCATTCCACTCCAGTCCACTCCATTCCACTCCACTCCTCTCTATTCCATTACGTTCAATTCCGTTCCTCTCATTCCATTCCACTCCATTTCATTCCAGTCCACTAGACTCCGTTCCACTCCACTCCACTCCAGTCAACTCCATTCCATTCCACTTGACTCTATTCCATTCCATTCCATTCCACTGTACTACACTCCCCTCCACTCCACTCCATTCCACTCCATTCCATTCCAGTTCACTCCACTGCACTGCATTCCATTACATTCCACTTCACTCCACCCCAGTCCCTTCCATTCTATTGCACTACATTCCACTCCACTCGATTCCATTCCACTCCATTCCTTTCAATTCCATTCCACTCCATTCCATTCCTTTACACTCCACTCTATTCCACTCCGCTCCACTCCAATCCATTCCTTTCCATTCCATTCCATTCCACTGCTTTCTTTCAACAGGTTCTCCCTCTGTCACTCAGGGTGTAGCACAGTGGCACAATCTCTGCACACATTTCTCCATTCCATTCCGTTCCGTTCCTTTCTGTTCCGTTCTGTTTCATTCCTTTCCGTTTCGTTCCACTCTGTTCCACTCCACTCCACTCCACTCCAATACATTCCATTCCATCTGATTCCATTCCACTCCTTTCCACTCCTTTCCACTCCACTGCACTCCACTGTACTCCATTCCACTGCATCCCATTCCATTCCCTTCAATTCCACTGCACTCCACTCCAATCCACTCCACTCCACTTCATTCCATTCCATTCCATTCCATTCCATTCCATTCCTCTCCATTCCCCTCCGCTACACTTAACTTCACTCCACTCCAGTCCACTCCTTTCCTTTCCATTCCTTTCCATTCCCCTGTATTCCATTCCATTCCTTTCTTTTTTTAAAAAAGGAAACAAAACATATTTAGAAATTTAGATTTTAAAAATACATTTATGTATTATGAAGAAATATCAGAGAAACCAAAATGGAGGAACATTGTACAAAAGACTTAACCTGTACTCTTGAAAAATGACAAAGTCATTGTGAGCAACGAAAGACTGAAAAATGTCTGTCAGATTACAGAAGATCTAGATGGTATGATTAAATGCCACATGATAGCCTGCATTGTATTATAAAACAGAAACAGGATTATTTGGAAAATTTGGTGCAATCAAATCAAATCTATAGTATAGTTATGGCATCAAAGTTTAGTTTTTTGTTCTGATAAATATATCATCTTATGTAAGATTTTCAAGATGAAGGGAAACTAATTGAAGGGCATAATCCTCAGTATTATCTGTGCAACACTTCTAAAAATTTAAAATCATTTAAAACACTACAGACAATGCTTTTGAAAAGACAGCTTGTATTTAAATTTACTAACACTTTGTTTTTTCTTTTCTTTTTTAAAATTAATTGATTAATTTTTTATTAATTAATCTTTAGGTTTATTATTATAATAAATAATTATTATTTATTATATAATTATATCTTATATAATATATAATTATATTATATATAATTATATTAATATTTATTATATAATATAATAAATATTATATAATTATTATTATAATAAAGTATTATTAATTATACTTTAGGTTTTAGGGTACATGTGCGCTATACGCAGGTTAGTTACCTATGTATACATGTGCCATGCTGGTGCACTGCACCCACTAACTCGTCCTCTAGCATTAGGTATATCTCCCAATGATATCCCTCCCCCCTCCCCCACCCCACAACAGTCCCCAGAGTGTGATGTTCCCCTTCCTGTGTCCATGTGTTCTCATTGTTCAATTCCCACCTATGAGTGAGAATATGCGGTGTTTGGTTTTTTGTTCTCATGATAGTTTAGTGAGAATGATGATTTCCAATTTCATCTATGTGCCTACAAAGGACATCAACTCATCATTTTTTATGGCTGCATAGTATTCCATGGTGTATATGTGCCACATTTTCTTAATCCAGTCTATCATTGTTGGACATTTGGGTTGGTTCCAAGTCTTTGCTATTGTGAATAGTGCTGCAATAAAGATACGTGTGCATGTGTCTTTATAGCAGCATGGTTTATAATCCTTTGGATATATACCCAGTAATGGGATGGCTGGGTCAAATGGTATTTCTAGTTCTAGATCCCTGAGGAATCGCCACACTGACTTCCACCAGTGTTGAACTAGTTTACAGTCCCTCCAACAGTGTAAAAGTGTACCTGTTTCTCCACATCCTCTCCAGCACCTGTTGTTTCCTGACTTTTAATGATTGCCATTCTAACTGGTGTGACATGGTATCTCATTGTGGTTTTGATTTGCATTTCCCTGATGGCCAGTGATGGTGAGCATTTTTTCATGTGTCTTTTGCCTGCATAAATGTCTTCTTTTGAGAAGTGTGTGTTCATATCTTTTGCCCACTTTTTGATGGGGTTGTTTGTTTTTTTCTTGTAAATTTGTTGGAGTTCATTGTAGATTCTGGATATTAGCCCTTTGTCAGATGAGTAGGTTGTGAAATTTTTTTCCCATTCTGTAGGTAGCCTGTTCACTCTGATGGTAGTTTCTTTTGCTGTGCAGAAGCTCTTTAGTTGAATTAGATCCCGTTTGTCAATTTTGGCTTTTGTTGCCATTGCTTTTGGTGTTTTTGACATGAAGTCCTCGCCATGCCTATGTCCTGAATGGTAATGCCTAGGTTTTCTTCTAGGGTTTTTATGGTTTTAAGTCTAACGTTTAAGTCTTTTATCAATCTTGAATTGATTTTTGTATAAGGCGTAAGGAAGGGATCCAGTTTCAGCTTTCTAAGTATGGCTAGCCAGTTTTCTTAGCAACATTTATTAAATAGGGAATCCTTTCCTCATTGCTTGTTTTTCTCAGGTTTGGGGGCAGGGCAAAGACAAACAAAAAGACATCAGTAACCTCTTCAGACTTAAAGGTCCCTGTCTGACAACTTTGAAGAGAACAGTGGTTCTCCCAGCATGCAGCTGGAGATCTGCAAACGGGCAGACTGCCTCCTCAAGTGGGTCCCTGACACCTGACCCCCAAGCATCCTAACTGGGAAGCACCCCCCAGCAGAGGCAGACTGACATCTCACAAGGCTGGGTACTCCAACAGACCTGTAGCTGAGGGTCCTCTCTGTTAGAAGGAAAACTAACAAACAGAAAGGACATCCACACCAAAAACCCATCTGTACATCACCATCCTCAAAGACCAAAAGTAGATAAAACCACAAAGATTGGGAAAAAACAGAGCAGAAAAACTGGAAACTCTAAAAAGCAGAGCATGTCTCCTCCTCCAAAGGAACGCAGTTCCTCAGCAGCTATGGAACAAAGCTGGATGGAGAATGACTTTGATGAGCTGAGAGAAGAAGTCTTCAGACGATCAAATTACTCTGAGCTACAGGAGGATAATCAAACCAAAGGCAAAGAAGTTGAAATCTTTGAAAAAAATTTAGAAGAATGTATAACTAGAATAACCAATACAGAGAAGTGATTAAAGGAGCTGATGGAGCTGAAAACAAAGGCTCAAGAACTACGTGAAGAATACAGAAGCCTCAGGAGCCAATGCGATCAAATGGAAGAAAGGGTATCAGCCCTGGAAGATGAAATGAATGAAATCAAGCGAGAAGGGAAGTTTAGAGAAAAAAGAATAAAAAGAAACCAACAAAATCTCCAAGAAATATGGGACTATGTGAAAAGACCAAATCTACGTCTGATTGGTGTACCTGAAAGTGACGGGGAGAACTGAACCAAGTTGGAAAACACTCTGCAGCATATTATCCAGGAGAACTTCCCCAATCTAGCAAGGCAGGCCAACATTCAGATTCAGGAAATACAGAGAACGCCACAAAGATACTCCTCGAGAAGAGCAACTCCAAGACACACAATTGTCAGATTCACCAAAGTTGAAATGAAGGAAAAAATGTTAAGGGCAGCCAGAGAGAAAGGTCGTGTTACCCTCAAAGGGAAGCCCATCAGACTAACAGCGGATCTCTCAGCAGAAACTCTACAAGCCAGAAGAGAGTGGGGGCCAATATTCAACATTCTTAAAGAAAAGAATTTTCAACCCAGAATTTCATATCCAGCCAAACTAAGCTTCATAAGTGAATGAGAAATAAAATACTTTACAGACAAGCAAATGCTGAGAGATTTTGTCACCACCAGGCCTGCCCTAAAAGAGCTCCTGAAGGAAGTGCTAGACATGGAAAGGCACAACTGGTACCATCCGCTGCAAAATCATGCCAAAATGTAAAGACCATCGAGACTAGGAAGAGACTGCATCAACTAAGGAGCAAAATAACCAGCTAACATCATAATGACAGGATCAAATTCACACATAACAATATTAACTTTAAATGTAAATGGACTAAATGCTCCAATTAAAAGACACAGACTGGCAAATTGAATAAAGAATAAAGACCCATCAGTGTGCTGTATTCAGGAAACCCATCTCACGTGCAGAGACACATATAGGCTCAAAATAAAGGGATGGAGGAAGACCTACCAAGCAAATGGAAAACAAAAAAAGGCAGGGGTTGCAATCCTGGTCTCTGATAAAACAGACTTTAAACCAACAAAGATCAAAAGAGACAAAGAAGGCCATTACATGATGGTAAAGGGATCAATTCAACAAGGAGAGCTAACTATCCTAAATATGTATGCACCCAATAGAGGAGCACCCAGATTCATAAATCAAGTCCTTAGTGACCTACAAAGAGACTTAGACTCCCACACATTAATAATGGGAGACTTTAACACTCCACTGTCAATATTAGACAGATCAATGAGACAGAAAGTCAACAAGGATACCCAGGAATTGAACTCAGCTCTGCACCAAATGGACCTAATAGACATCTACAGAACTCTCCACCCCAAATCAACAGAATATACATTTTTTTCAGCACCACACCACACCTATTCCAAAATTGACTACATGCCTGGAAGTAAAGCTCTCCTCAGTAAATGTAAAAGAATAGAAATTATAAGAAACTATCTCTCAGATCACAGTGCAATCAAGCTAGAACTCAGGATTAAGAATCTCACTCAAAACCGCTCAACTGCATGGAAACTGAACAACCTGCTCCTGAATGACTACTGGGTACATAACAAAATGAAGGCCGAAATAAAGATGTCTTTGAAACCAACGAGAACCAAGACACAACATACCAGAATCTCTGGGATGCATTCAAAGCAGTGTGTACAGGGAAATTTATAGCACTAAATGCCCACAAGAGAAAGCAGGAAAGATCCAAAATTGACTCCCTAACATCACAATTAAAAGAACTAGAAAAGAAAGAGCAAACACATTCAAAAGCTAGCAGAAGGCAAGAAATAACTAAAATCAGAGCAGAACTGAAGGAAATAGAGACACAAAAAACCTTTCAAAAAACTAATGAATCCAGGAGCTGGTTTTCTGAAAGGATCAACAAAATTGATAGACCGCTAGCAAGATTAATAAAGAAAAAAGAGAGAAGAATCAAATAGATGCAATAAAAAATGATAAAGGGGATATCATCATCAATCCCACAGAAATACAAACTACCATCAGAGAATACTACAATCACCTGTATGCAAATAAACTAGAAAATCTGGAAGAAATGGATAAATTCCTCGACACATACACTCGCCCAAGACTAAACCAGGAAGAAGTTGAATCTCTGAATAGACCAATAACAGGAGCTGAAATTGTGGCAATAATCAATAGCTTACCAACCAAAAAGAGTCCAGGACCAGATGGATTCACAGCCGAATTCTACCAGAGGTACAAGGAGGAGCTGGTACCATTCCTTCTGAAACTATTCCAATCAATGGAAAAAGAGGGAATCCTCCCTAAGTCATTTCATGAGGCCAGCATCATCCTGACACCTAAGCCGAGCAGAGACATAACCAAAAAAGAGAATTTTAGACCAATATCCTTGATGAACATTGATGCAAAAATCCTCAATAAAATACTGGCAAACCGAATCCAGCAGCACATCAAAAAGCTTATCCACCATGATCAAGTGGGCTTCATCCCTGGGATGCAAGGCTGGTTCAATATATGCAAATCAATAAATGTAATCCAGCATATAAACAGAACCAAAGACGAAAACCACATGATTATCTCAATAGATGCAGAAAAGGCCTTTGACAAAATTCAACAACCCTTCATGCTAAAAACTCTCAATAAATTAGGTATTGATGGGACGTATCTCAAAATAATAAGAGCTATCTATGACAAACCCACGGCCAATATCTTACTGAATGGACAAAGACTGGAAACATTCCCTTTGAAAATTGGCACAAGACAGGGATGCCCTCTCTCACCACTCCTATTCAACATAATGTTGGAAGTTCTGGCAAGGGCAATTAGGCAGGAGAAGGAAATAAAGGGTATTCAATTGGGAAAAGTGGAAGTCAAATTTTCCCTGTTTGCAGACGACATGATTGTATATCTAGAAAACCCCATTGTCTCAGCCCAAAGTCTCTAGGCTGATAAGCAACTTCAGCAAAGTCTCAGGATACAAAATCAATGTACAAAAATCACAAGCAGTCGTATACACCAACAACAGACAAACAGAGATCCAAATCATGAGTGAACTCCCATTCACAATTGCTTCAAAGAGAATAAAATACCTAGGAATTCCACTTACAAGGGACGTGAAGGACCTCTTCAAGGAGAACTACAAACCACTGCTCAAGGAAATAAAAGAGGATACAAACAAATGGAAGAACATTCCATGGTTATGGGTAGGAAGAATCAGTATCGTGAAAATGGCCATACTGCCCAAGGTAATTTACAGATTCAATGCCATCCTCATCAAGCTACCAATGACTTTCTTCACAGAATTGGAAAAATCTACTTTAAAATTCATATGGAACAAAAAAAGAGCCCACATCGCCAAGTCAATTCTAAGCCAAAAGAACAAAGCTTTAGGCATCACACTACCTGACTTCAAACAAGACTACAAGGCTACAGTAACCAAAACAGCATGGTACTGGTACCAAAATAGAGATATAGATCAACGTAACAGAACAGAGCCCTGAGAAATAATGCCGCCTATCTACAACTATCTGATCTTTGACATTTCATTCCTTTCTTTCGAGAGTATCTCACTCTGTCACACAGCCTGGAGTGCAGTGGCACAATCTCAGCTCACATTTCATTTCACCATTCCTTTCCATTCAATTCCATTCCACTGCACTCCACTCCGCTGAATTCCACTCCACTCCACTCCAATCCATTCCATGACATTCCATTCCAATCCCTTCCATTTCACTCCTTTCTTTCGACAGGATCTCCCTCTGTCACACAAGCTGTAGTGCAGTGGCACAATCTCAGCACACATTTCTTCATTCCATTCCATTCCATTCCTTTCTATTCCACTCCATTCCATTCCACTCCACTCCTCTCCATTCCACTCCATTCCACTCCATTAAACTCCACACCATTCCATTCCACTCCACTCCAATCCATTCCACTCTATTCAACTCCACTGCTCTCCATTCCACTCCATTCCACTCCATTAAACTCCATTCCTTTCCATTCCACTCCACTCCATTCCAATCCATTCCACTCTATTCCATTCCACTCCACTCCACTACATTCCATTCCACTCCATCAAACTCCACACCATTCCATTCCACTCCACTCCAATCCATTCCATTCCATTCCACTCCATTCCACTCCACTCAACTCCATTCCACTCCACTCCACTCCATTGCATTCCAATCCATTCCAGTCCACTCCATTCCATTTGATTCCATTCAGCTCCTTTCCACTCCACTCCACAATATTCCACTCCACTCCACTCCATTCCATTCCATTCCATTCCACTCCACTTCACTCCACTCCACTCCATTCCACTCCATTCCATTCCATACCACTCCACTCCATTGCACTCCACTCCACTCCTTTCCACTCCATTCCATTCCATTCCTCTCCACTCGATTCCATACCACTCCACTCCATTCTATATCATTCCAATCCACTTCTTTTCTCTCCACTACATTGCATTTCAGACAGCTAGACTCCATTACATTACACTCCATACCACTCCATTCCACTCCATTCCACTCCATTCCATTCCATTCCATTCCAGTCTATTCCACTCCATTCCATTCCATTTCTGTCCATTCCTTTCCATTCCACTCCTCTCCATTCCATTCCACTCCATTCCACACCATTCCTTTCCACTCGTCTCCAATCCATTCCACTCCATTCCACACCATTCCATTCCACTCCTTTCCACTCCACTCCGTACCACTCCTCTCCACTCCCCTCCACCCCATTCCACTCCACTCCACTCCACTCCACTCAATTCCATTCCATTCCATTCCATTCCATTTCGTTCCACTGCTTTCCATTCCAATCCTTTCTTTCGAGTGTCTCACTCTCTCACCCATCTTTCTGCGCAGTTGCACAATCTCAGCTCACATTCCATTTCTTTCTTTTCCAATCCTGTTCCGTTCCGCTCTTCTCCGCTCCGCTCCACTCCATTGCACTCTGTTCCATTTCATTACATTCCACTCATTTCCGCTCCACTCCGTTCCAATCCATTCCATTCCATTCTACTCTTTTCTTTCGACATGATCTCCCTCTCTCTCACAGGCTATAGCACAGTGGTACAATGTCAACACACATTTCTGCTTTCCGTTTCGTTCCATTCTGTTCCTTTACGTTCTGTTCCATTCCATTCCGTTCCGTTCCACTCCACTTCACTCCGTTACATTCCATTACATCTGATTCTATTCCACTCCATTCCACTCCTCTCCACTCCACTGACCTCCAATCCACTGCATTCCACTCCATCCCATTCCATTCCACTCCATTCCACTGCACTCCACTCCACCCCAGTCCACTCCACGTTTTACATTCCATTCCATCCCATTCCATTCCTCTCCATTCCACTCCACTCCATTTCACTGCACTCCACTCCAGTCCACTCAATTCCAGTCCATTCCATTCCACTCCATTCCACTCCATTCCAATCCACTTCTTTCTTTTGACAGGGTCTCCCTCTGTCACACAGGCTGTAGCGCAGTGGCACAATCTCAGCACACATTTCTCCATTCCTTTAAATTCCGTTCCATTCCGTTTCTTTCTGTTCCGTTCTATTCCACTCCATTCATCTCCACTCCATTCTGCTCCACTACATTACATTAATTCCGATTCCCTTCCACTCCATTCCACTCCTCTCCACTACACTGCCCTCCACTCCACTCCATTCCACTCAATTCCCTTATATTCTGCTCCATTCCACTTCACTCCACTCCACCCCACTCCACTCCACTTCATTCCATTACATTCCATCCCATTCCACTCCTCTCCATTCCACTCCACTCCTCTTCAATCCATTCCACTCCAGTCCGGTCTATTCCATTGCATTCCATGCCATTCTACTGCATTCAATTCCATTCCTTTCTTTCGAGAGTATCTCACTCTGTCACACAGTCTAGAGTGCAGTGGCACAATCTGAGCTCACATTTCATTATGCCATTCCATTCCATTCCTTTCCATTCCATTCCATTCCTTTCCATTCTACTGCATTCCATTCCATTCCACTCCTTTCTTTCGAAAGTATCTCAGACTGTCACCCAGCATGGAACGCAGTGGCCCAATCACAGCTCACATTCCATTCCGTTCCATTCCATTCCACTCTGCTGCACTCCGCTCCATTGCACTCCAGTCCACTCCATTCCATTCCATTCAATTTCACCCAATACCACTCCGCTCCACTCTAATCCATTCCATTCCATTCCATTCCATTCCACTCCTTTCTATCGACAGAATCTCCCTCTGTCAAACAGGCTGTAGTGCAGTGGCACAATCTCAGCGCACACGTTTCTCCATTCCGTTCCGTGCTGTTTCGTTCCGTTCTGTGCTGCTCCGTTCCGTTCCATTCCACTCCACTCCACTCCACTCCATTCCATTACTTCCGATTCCATTCAACTCCATTCCACTCCTCTCCTCTCCACTGCACAGCACTCCAATCCATTCCACTCCATCCCATTCCATCCCGCTCCATTCCACTGCACTCCGCTCCAGCCCACTCCACTCCACTTCATTCCATTCCTTTCCGTCTCATTCCATTCCTCTCCATTCCATTCCACTCCACTGCAGTCAACTCCATTCTATTCCATTCCATTCCATTCTATTCCATTCCATTCCAGTGCATTCCATTCCATTTCTTTCTTTCGAGAGTATCTCACCCTGTCACCCAGCCTGGAGCGCAGTTGCACAATCTCAGCTCACATTTCATTATGCCATTCCATTCATTTCCATTCCATTCCATTCTATTATATTCCATTCCATTCCACCGCATTCCACTTCATTCCACCCTGCTCCACTCCAATCCATTCCATTCCATTCCATTGCATTCCATTCCACTCCTTTCTTTGGACAAGATCTCCCATTGTCTCAGATGCTATAGCCCAGTGGCACAATCTCAGCACACATTTCTCCATTCCGTTCCGTTCCATTCTGTTCCGTTCTGTTCAGTTCCACTCCATTCCACTCCACTCTACTTCACTCCACTACATTGCGTTACACCCGATTCCATTCCATTGAATTCCAGTCCTCTCCACTCTACTCCATTCCACTCTATCCCATTCCATTCCTCTCCATTCCACTGCACTCGACTCCACCACACTCCACTCCACTTCATTCCATTCCCTTCCATCCCATTCCATTCCCCTCCATTCCACTCCACTCCCATTCACTCCACTCCATTCCAGTCCACTCCATTCCATTTAATTCCACTGCATTGCATTCCATTCATTTCCTTCCAAAGTATCTCATTCTATCAACCAGCCTGGAGTGCAGTGGCACAATCTCAGCTCACATTTCATAATTCCATTCCATTCCATTCCATTCCATTCCACTCCATTCCATTCTATTCCATTCCATTCCAATCCATTCTACTGCATTCCTTTCCATTCCTTTCTTTAGAGAGTATCTCAGACTGTCACCCAGCCTGGAGTGCAGTGGCACAATCTCAGCTCACATTCCATTCCATTCTGTTCCTTTCCATTCCGTTCCATTCCATTCCATTCTGCTCTGCTCTGCTGCACTCCAATCTGATCCATTTCATTCCATTCCATTCCACTCAATTCCACTCCGCTCCACTGCAATCCATTCCATTGCATTCCATTGCACTCCTTTCCTTCGACAGGATCTCCCACTGTCACACAGGTTGTAGTGCAATTGCACAATGTCAGCACACATTTCTCCATTCTGTTCTGTTCCATTCCATTCCATTCTGTTCTGTCCCGTTCAGTTCCATTCCACTCCGTTGCAATCCACTCCACTCCACTCCACCCCACTCCACTATATTCCATTACATCTGATTCTATTCCAATCCATTCAACTCCTTTCCACTCCACTGTACTACACTCCACTCTATTCCACTCCATCTCATCCCATTCCGCTCCATTCCACCGTACTCCACTCCACCCCACTCCACTCCACTTCAATCCATTCGATTCCATCCCATTCCTCTCCAATTCCCTCCACTTCATTCCACTCCACTCCAGTCCACTCCACTCCATTCCATTCAATTCCTTTCCACTGTATTCCATTCCATTCCTTTCTTGCGAGATTGTCTCACTCTGTTGCACAGCCTGGAGAGCAGTGACACAATCTCAGCTTCCACTCCATTCCATTCCATTCCATTCCATTCCATTCCATTCCATTCCATTGTATTCCATTCCATTCCAATGCATTCCACTCCATTCCACTCCATTCCATTCAACTCCACTCCACTACATTACATTCCACTCCATTTCACTCCGTCCCATTCCAATCAATTACATGCAATTCCACCCTCCTCCACTCCAATCCACTTCATTCCATTCCACTCCATTCCCTTCCCCTCCATTCCATTCCATTCCATTCCATTCCATTCCATACCATTACACTCCACTCTGCTCCATTCCATTCCATACCATTACACTCCACTCTGCTCCATTCCATTCCATTCCACTCAACTCCAATCCACTCCATACAATTCCATTCCATTCCATTCCATTCCACTCCACTCCACTCCAGTCCACTCCATTCCATTCCTCTCAACTCAAATCCACTCCATACAATTCCATTCCACTCCATTCCACTCCAGTCCATTCCACTCCATTCCATTCCACTCCACTCCGTTCCACTGCACTACACTCCATTCCATTCCATTCCATTCAACTCCACTCCACTACATTCCAATCCATTCCACTCCATTCCACTCCACTCCATTCCATTCCATTTCATTCCACTCCTTTCCAATCCACTCCATTCCATTTCACTCCACTTCACTCCATTCCGTGTCATTCCATTCCACTCCACTGCATTCCATTCCATTCCACTCCATTCCGTGTCATTCCACTCCACTCCACTGCATTCCATTCCATTCCACTCCATTCCATTCCATTCCACTCCATTCCATACCATTCCACTCCATTACAGTCCATTCCACTCCATAGCACTCCACTCCACTCAATTCCACTCCATTCCCCTCCGTTCCACTCCACTCCATTCCACTCCATTCCACTCCGCTCCATTCCATTCCATTTCACTCCACTCCAAACCACTCTATTCCATTCCCCTCCATTCCACTCTACTCCGTTCAATTCCACTCCACTCCACTCCACTACACTCCATTCCATTCCACTCCATTCCATTCCATTCCATTCCACTGCATTCCATTCCATTCCATTACTCTCCACTCCACTCCACTCCATGCCATTCCATTCCACTCCACTCCACTGCTCTCCATTCCATTCCACTCCATGACATTCCTCTCCATTCCACTCCAATCTACTCCATTCCACTCCACTTCATTCAATTCCACTCCATTCCACTCTACTACATTCCATTACACTCCAATCCTCTCCACTCTGCTCCATTCAATTCCACTGCACTCCACACCATACCACTCCACTGCATTCTACTCCACTCCATTCCATTCCATTCCTTTCCATTCCCCTCCACTCCACTGCATTCCACTCCAATCCACTCCATTCCACTTCTCTCAACTCCATTCTATTCTATTCCATTCCACTCCATTTCATTCCATTCCACTCTACTCCATTCCAATCCACTTCATTCCACTCCACTCAATTACATTCCATTCCATTCAACTCCATTGCACTCCACCCCACTCCATTCCACTCCACTCCACTCCATTCCATTGCATTCCACTCCATTCCACTCCAATCCTCTCCACTTCACTCTGCTCCACTCCATTCCATTCCACTCCACTCCACTCCATTCCACTGCACTCATTCCATTCCATTCCATTCCACTTCATGCCACTCCTTTCCACTTCAGTCCACTCCATTCGACTCAACACCACTCAACTCCACTCCATTCCATTCCATTCCATTCCACTCCATTACATTACATTCTACTCATTTCCAGTCCACACCACTCTACTCTACCCCACTCCACTCCACTCCGTTCCCTTCCATTCCACTCCACTCCATTCCATTCAATTCCACTCCATAACACTCCATTCCATTCTACTCCAGTCCATTCCACTCCACTCCATTCTATTCCATTCGATTCCATGCCAATCCACTCCACTCCACTCCATTCCATTCCACTTAATTCCACTCCACTCCACTCCAATCCATTCCACTCCACTCATTTCCATTCCATTCCATTCCATTGCACTCCACTCCATTCAATTCCACTCCACTCTCCATTCTACTCCACTTCTCTACTTTCCATTCCGTTCCATTCCACTTCATTCCATTCCATTCCATTCCACTCCATGCCATTCCACTACATTCCAGTGCATTCCATTCGATTCCACTCCACTCTACTCCACTTCATTACACTCCGTTCCACCCCATTCTACTCCACTCCACTTCATTCCTCTCCACTACATTCCATGCGATTTGATTCCATTCCATTCCATTCCACTCCACTCCACTCCACTCCATTCCATTACACTACACTCCTCACAATTCGACTCCACTTCTCTCCATTCCATTCCATTGTATTCCACTCCACTCCATTACATTACACTCTACTCCTCTCCATTCTACTCCAGTTCTCTCAATCCCATTCCATTCTATTCCTCTCCATTCCATTCCAATCCACTTCACTGAACTCCACTCCATTCCATTCCACTGCATTACATTCCACTGCATTCTATTCCACTCAACTCCCCTCCACTGGATTCCATTCCATTCCACTACACTCCATCCCATTCCACTCCACTCTACTCCATTCCATTCCATTCCATTCCTTCCCACTCCATTCCATTCCATTCCAGTCCTTTCCATTCCATTCCACTCCATTCCACTCCACTCCACTTCACTCCATTGCTTGCCATTCCATTCCATTCCACTCCATTCCTTTCAATTCCATTCCATTCCATTCCATTCCACTCCAATTCACTTCAATCCACTCCACTCTGCTCCATTCCACTCCATTCCATTCCATGCCATAGCACTCCACTCCATTCCATTCCATTCCACTCCACTCCACTCCATTCCATTCCATTTCAGTCCATTCCATTCCATTCCATTCAATTCCATTCCATTAGACTCCATTCCACTCCACTCCACTCCGCACCACTACATTCCATTATATCCGATTCCATTCCACTCCATTACAATCCTCTCCACTCCACCACACTCTATTCCACACTATTCCATTCTATCCCGTTCCATTCTCCTCCATTCCACTGAAATCCTCTTCATCCAACTCCAATCCACTTCACTCCATTCCATTCCATTCCATTCCATTCCATTCCATTTCATTCCATTCCATTCCATTCCATTCCATTCCTCTCCATTCCACTCCACTCCACTTCATTCCACTCCACTCCAATCCAGTCCATCACCTCTACTACACTGCACTCCACTCCACTCCACTCCTCAACTTTCCACTCCATTCCATTCCATTCAATTCCATTCCATTCCACTCCACTCTACTCCACTCCACTCCACTGCATTCCATTCCATTCCACTTCATTCCACTCCGCTCCATTCCACTACACTCCATTCCACTCCACTCAACTCCATTCCACTCAACTCTATTTCACTCCACTACATTCCATTCCACTCCACTCCACTCCAATCAACTACACTTCATTCCATTCCATTGCATTCCTCTCCATTCCACTCCACTCCATTCCATTCCATTCCAATCCATGCCACTCCACTCCACTCCATTCCAGTCTACTCCACTCCAATCCATTTCACTCCATTCCATTCCACTCCATTCCATTCCATTCCACTCCGTTCCACACAACTCAACGCCATTCCACTGCACCCCATTCCATTCCATTCCACTCCATTCCTCACCATTCCACTCCACTCCACTTCACTCCACTCCACTCCAATCCACTCCATTCAACTCTACTCCACTGCACTCCACTCCACTCCATTCCACTCCTCAACATTCCACTCCATTCCATTCCATTCAATTCTATTATATTCCAGTCCACTCTACTCCACTCCATTACACTCCACTCCATTCCACTCCATTCCACTCCACTCCTTTCCAGTACACTCCATTCCACTCCATTCAACTTCACTCCACTCCAGTCCACTCCATTCCATTCCATTTCCTTCCATTGCATTCCATTCCATTCCTTTCATTCGAGATTATCTCACTCTGTCACACAGCATGTAGCACAGTGGCACAATCTCAGCTTCCATTGCATTCCATTCCATTGCATTCCATTCCATTCCATTCCACTCCATTAAACTCCATTCCATTCCACTCCACTCCACTACATTCCATTCCACTGCATTTCAATCCATTACATTCCATTCAATTCCATTCAATTCTACTCCACTCCACTCCACTCCACTTCAGTATATTCTACTACTTTCCACTCCATTCCCTTCTGCTCCATTCCATTCCACTCCATTCCACCCCACTCTACTCCATTCCACTCCACTCCACTGCATGCCATTCCATTCCATCGCACTCCACTCCACTCCATTCCAGTCCTCTGCATTCCATTCCACTTAATTCCAATCCACTCCAAACGATTCCATTCTATTCCACTCCACTCCATTCCTCTCCATTCCACTCCGTTCCAATACATTACACTCCATTATAGTCCACTCCACTCCACTCCACTCCATTCCACTCCATTCCATTCCAGTCCATTCCACTCCACTACACTGCAATCCATTCCACTCCATTCCATTAAACTCCACTGCATTCCATTCCATTCCATTCCATTGCATTCCATTCCATTCCACTCCACTCCAGTGCATTCCAATCAATTCCACACCATTCCACTCCACTCCATTCCATTCCATTCCACTCCTTTACACTCCACTCCATTCCATTACACTCCACTCCAGTCCAATCCATGCCATTCCATTCCATGCCACTCCAAATCATTCCATTGCACTCCATTTCGTTATATTTCATTCCATTCTAGTCCATTCCACTACACTCAACTCCTCCATTCCATTGCATTCCATTCCATACCATTCCACTCCATTTCAGTCCATTTCACTCCATTCCACTCCACTCCACTCCATTCCACTCAATTCCCCCCATTCCAATCCATTCCACTCCACTCCATTCCACTCCACTCCAATCCATTCCATTCCACTCCACTCCAATCCACTCCATTCCATTCCACTCCATTCCACTCTTCTCAATTGTATTACACTCCACTCCACTCCATTCCATTCCACTAAATTCCATTCCACAGCATTCCACTCCAAGCCATTCCATTCCATTACTTTCCACTCCACTCCACTCCATTCAATTCCACTCCACACAACTCAACTCCACTCCACTGCATTCCATTCCACTCCACCCCACACCAGTCCACTCCATTCCACTCCACTCCATTCCAATACACTCCATTCCATTCCATTCCATTCCCCTCCACTAAACTCCATTCCACTTCAATCCACTCCATTCCACTCCTCTCCACTCCTTTCCATTCTATTCCATCCCACTGCATTCCATTCCATTCCACTATACTCCCCTCCAATCCACTCCATTTCACTCAACTCTATTCCATTCCATTTCATTCAAATCCATTCCACTCACCTCACTCCAGTCCACTCCACTCTACTCCACTCCCTTCCATCCCACTCCTCTCCATTCCTTTCCACTCCATTCCATTCCATTCCACTCCATTCCACTCCAATCCACTCCACTTCAATCCGCTCTACTACATTCCATTCCACTCCGCTCCACTCCACTCCATTCCACTGCACTCCATTCCATTCCATTCCATACCAGTCCACTCCACTCCAATCCACTTCATTCCACTCCATTCCACTGAACTCCCATCCATTCCATTAAATTCCATTCCATTCCATTCCATTCCATTCAATTCCATTCCATTCCACTCTGTTGCATTCCATTCTACTCCATTCTAGTCCACTCCACTCCACTCCACTCCATTCCCTTTCATTCCACTCCACTCCATTCCATTCATTTCCACTCTATTCCAAGCCAGTCCATTCGAGTCCACTCCATTCCTTTCCAATCCATTCCATTCCATTCAATTCCATGCCATGCCACTCCTCTCCACTACACTCAATTCCATTCCACTTCACTTCACTCCACTCCACTCCACGCATTCCCATTCCATTCCATTCCACTCCCTTACATTCCTCTCCATTCCACTCCACTCCACTCCATTGCACTCCACTACTTTCCATTCCACTCCATTCCACTCTACTACATTACATTCCACTGCACTCCCCTCCACTCCACTCCATTCATTTCCACCCCACTCCACACAACTCAACTCCACTCCACTCCATTCCATTCAACCCCACTCCACACCTCTCCACTCCATTCCACTCCACTCCATGCTCCTCCACTCCATTCCATTCCATTCCCCTCCACTCCAGTCCATTCTACTACAATCCACTCTTTTCCACTCCTCTCCACTCCATTCCTTTCTATTCCATTCCACTCCATTCCACTCCATTCCATTCTATTCCACTCTGTTCCATTCCAATACACTCCATTCCACTCCTGTCCCTTCCTTTACATTGCATTCCCTTCACTTCCACTCGACTCCATTGCACTCCAATCCACTACATTTCTCTCCTCTGCACTGCATTCCATTCTATTCCATCCCACTCCATTCCATTCCATTCCACTCTACTCCATTCCAATCCACTCCTTTCCACTCCACTCCTTTACATTCCATTCTATTCAACTCTATTCCACACCACATCCTCCATTACACCCCACTCCACTCAATTCCATTCCATTGCATTCCATTCCACCCCACTCCTGTACACTCGTCTCCACTCCATTCCATTCAATTCCATACCATTCCACGCCAATCCGTTCCACTTCACTCTGCTCCACTCCATTCCATTCCACTCCATTCCATTCCTCTGAAGTCCACTCCATTCCATTCCATGACATTCCACTCCATTCCATTCCATTCTACTCCATTCCAGTCCACTCCACTACACTCAACTCCACTCCACTCCACTCCATTCCCTTCCATTCCACTCCACTGCATTCCATTCCATTCCTCTCCATTCCATGCCCGTCCATTCCACTCCACTCCATTCCACTCCACTCCATTCCACTCCAATCCATTCCATTCCATTCGTTTTCATGCCACTCCATTCCACTCCATTCGATTCCACTTCACTCCACTTCAATCCACTACATTCCAATCCACTCAATTCCATTCTTTCCATTCCATTGCACTCCACTGCAATACATTCCACTCACCTCCTCTCCATTCTACTCCACTTCTCTCCATTCCATTCTATTCCATTCCCTTTCACTCCATTCCATTACATTCCACTCCATTCCACTGCATTCCACTCCATTCCAATCCACTCCACTCCATTCCATTCCACTCCATTATGCTCCATTCCACTAACTTCCCTTCCAATCCATTCCATTCCATTCCATTCCCTTCCATTCCCTCCCATTACATTCCACTCCATTCCAGTGCATTCCACTCAATTCCACTCCACTCCACTCCACTCCATTCCACTCCATTAGACCTCGTTCTACTCCACTCCACTCCATTCCTTTCCTCTCCATTCCATTCCTTTCGATTCAATTTCATTCCATTAAACTGCACTCCACTCCACACAATTCCTTTCCATTCCACTCCACTCCACTCCACACCATTCCATTGCATTCCACTCCACTCCATTCCATTCCATTCCACTCCATTCCATTGCATTCCAATCCATTCCACTCCACTTCATTCCATTCCTCTCCACTCCACACCACTCCACTACACCCCATTTCATTCCACTCTATTCCATTCCACTCCACTGCATTCCAATCAATTCCAATCTATTTCACTCCGCTCCTCTCCGTTCCATTCCAATCCATTAAACTCATTTCCACCCCACTCCATTCCATTCAACTGCACTCCAGTCCTTTCCATACCATTCCACTCCATTCCACTCCAAACCATTCCATTCCACTCCATTCCATTATATTTCCATCCATTCCAGTCCATTCCACTACACTCAATTCCATTCCATTCAATTCCATTCCATACCATTTCAGTCCATTCCACTAGATTCCACTGCACTCCACTCCATTCCACTGCATTCCCCTCTATTCCACTCCATTCCAATCCACTCCATTCCACTCCACTCCAATCCATTACACTCCACTCCAATCCACTGCATTCCATTACACTCCATTTCATTCTTCTCCATTCCATTCCACTCCACTCCATTCCATTCCACTAAATTCCATTCCACTCCATTCCACTCCACGCCATTCCTTTGCATTACTCTCCACTCCACACCATTCCGTTGCATTACTCTCCACTCCACTCCACTCCATTTGATTCCACTCCACTCCACACAATTCAACTGCACTCCACTCCATTCCATTCCAATCCACCCTACACCACTCCACTAGATTCCACTCCACTCCATTCCAATCCACTCCATTCCATTCCATTCCATTCCCTTCCACTCCAATCCATTCCACTTCAATCCACTCCATTCCACTCCATTCCACTCCATTCCACTCCTCTCCACTCCTTCCATTCTATTCCATTCCACTCCATTCCATTCCACTCCATTCCATTCCATTTCACTCTACTCCATTCCAATCCACTCCATTCCACTCCACTCGATTACATACCATTCTATACACCTCCATTCCGCTCCACCCTACTCCATTCCACTCCACTCCACTCCATTGCATTCCATTCCACTCCATTCCACCCAGCTCCTCTCCATTCCTCTCCACTCCATTCCATTCCATTCTACTCCATTCCACTCCAATCCACTCCACTTCACTCCGCCCCACTCCATTCCATTCCACTTCACTCCACTCCCTTCCATTGAACTCCATTCCATTCCATTCCATTCCATTCCATTCCATACCACTCCACTTCACTCCATTCCACTCCACTCCACTCCATTTCACTCTAATCCAATACATTCCATTCCATTCCATTCCACTCCATTCCATTCCATTCTACTCCATGCTAGTCCACTCCACTCCATTCCCTTCCATTCCACTCCCCTCCATTCCATTCAATTCCACTCTATTATAAGCCACCCCACTCGGGTCCACTCCATTCCACTCCAGTCCATTCCATTCCATTCGATTCCATGCTATTCCTCTCTCTGCACTGCACTCAATTCCATTCCAACTCATTCCATTCCCCTCCACTCCAATCCATTCCACTCCACGCATTCCCATTCAATTCCATTGCATTCCACTCCCTTCCATTCCACTCCAATCCACTCTACCACATTCCACTCCACTGCACTCCACTTCACTCCATTCAATTCTACCCCACTCCACACAACTCATCTCCACTCCAATCCACTCCATTCCACTCCAATCCACACCATTCCCCTCTATTACACTCCACTCCATTCCCCTCCACTCCATTCCATTCCATTCCCCTCCACTCCACTTCATTCCACTACAATGCAATCCATTCCACTCCTCTAAACTCTATTCCTTTCTATTCCATTCCACTCCATTCCATTCCATTCCACTCTGCTCCATTCCAATCCACTCCATTCCACTGTAGTCCATTCCATTCCGTTCCAATCCATTCACCTCCACTCCACTCCATTCCACTGCAATCCACTCCTTTCCACTCCTCTCCACTCCATTCCATTCTATTCCATTCCACTCCAACCCATTCCATTCCACTCTACTCCATTCCAATCCACTGCATTCCACTCCACTCCATTACATTCCATTCGATTCAACTCCATTCCCCTTCACCCCTCCATTCCACTCCACTGCACTCAATTCCATTCCATTGCACTCCATTCCACCCCACCCCTCTCCATTCGTCTGCACTCCAGCCATTAAATTGCATACCATTCAATGCCAATCCATCCAACTTCACTCCGCTCCCCTCCATTCAACTGCATTCCATTCCATTCCATTCCATTCGATTCCATTCCATTCCATTCCCTTCCATTCCATTCCACTCCACTCTACTCCATTCCACTCCACTCCACTCCATTCCTCTCAACTCCACTCCATTTCGTTCCATTCCATGTCATTCCACTCCACTCCATTCCCTTCTACTCCATTCCAGTCCACTCCACTCCACTCCACTCCATTCCATTCCACTCCACTCCATTACATTCAATTCCACTCCATTCCAATCCACTCCATTCCACTCCACTCCATTCCATTCCATTCGATTCCATGCCACTCCACTCCACTCCATTCCATTCAATTCCACTTCACTCCACTCCACTTCACTACATTCCACTCCACTCAATTCCATTCCTACCATTCCATTCCACTCCACTCCCATACATTCCACTCCCCTCCTTTCCATTCTACTCCACTTCTCTCCATTCCATTCCATTCCACTCCACTCCATTCCATTCCATTCCCTTTCAATCCATTCCATTACATTCTACTCCATTCCAGTGCATTCCACTTCATTCCACTCCACTCCACTCCACTCCATTCCACCCCATTCCACCACATTCTACTCCAATCCACTCCATTCCTCTCCTCTCCATTCCATTCGATTCAATTCCATTAAATTCCACTCCACTCCTCTCCACTCCATGTCGTTCCACTCCACTCCACTCCACTGCATACCATTCCATTCTATTCCACTCCACTCCATTCCATTCCACTCTATTTGATTCCATTGCACTCCACTCCACTCCACTTCACTCTATTCCACTCCATTCAATTCCACTCCCTTCCTCTCCCCTCCATTCCTTTCCACTCCATTCCTCTCCACTCCACTCCATTCCATTCCACTCCATTCAACTCCATTCCACTCCGATACATTCCATTCTATTCAATTCCATTCTATTCCATTCCATTCCATTAAATTTCATTCCATTATACTCCGTTCCAATCCACTCCTCTGCACTCCACTCCACTTCTTTCCAATACATCCAATTCCAGTCCACTCCATTCCACTCCTCTCTACACCACTGCACTCCATTCCTCTCCATTTGACTCCATTCCACTCCATTCCACTGCACTCTACTCCACCCAACTCCACTCCTCATCGTTCCATTCAATTCCATCCCATTCCATTCCTCCCCATTCCATTCCATTCAACTCCACTCTACTTTATTGCAATACACTCCACTCCAGTCCACTCCTTTCCATTCCGTTTCCTACCATTGCATTCTATTCCATTCCTTTCTTTCAATAGTATCTCACTCTTTTCCACATACTGGAGTGCAGTGGCACAATCTCAGTTACCATTCCATTCCGTTCCACTCCATCCGACTCCATTCCATTCCACTCCAATCCACTACACTCCATTCCACTCCATTTCTCTCCATTCCATTCCTTTCAATTCCATTCCTTTGCAGTCCACTCCATTTCTCTCCATTCCATTCCTTTCAATTCCATTCCATTCCAGTCCACTCCACTCCATTCCACTTCACTCCATTCTACATCATTCTACTCCATTCCACCTCATTCCCTTCCATTCCATCCCATTCCACTCCATTCCACTCCAATCCACTCCATTCCTCTCCACTCCATTCCATTCCATTCCATTACAGTCCACTCCACTCCTCTCCACTCCATTCCAATCCACTCCACTCCAATCCTCTCCATTCCACTCCACTTCTCTCCATTCCATTCCATTGCATTCCACTCCACTCCATTCCATTCCACTCTATTCCTCTCCTTTCTACTCCACATCTCTCAATTGTAGTCCATTCCATTCAGCTCCATTCCATTCCAATCCACTAAACTCACCTCCACTCCATTCCATTCCACTGCATTCAATTCCACTGCATTCTTCTCCTCTCCACTCCACTGCATTCCACTCCATTCCACTCCAATCTATTCCATTGCATTCCATTCCACTCCACTCTATCCCATTCCACTCCACTCCACTCCATTCCACTCCACTCCATTCCACTCCACTCTACTCCATTCCATTCCATTCCTTTCCATTTCATTGCACTCCATTCCACTCCACTCCATTCCACTTCACTCCATTGCATGCCATTCCTTTCCATTGCACTCCATTTCTTTCCATTCCACTGCATTCAATTCCATTCCACTCCACTTCACTTCAATCCACTCCACTCCACTCCACTCCATTCCCTTCCATTCCATACCACTCCACTCCATTCCATTCCATTCCATTCCACTCCAGTCCACTCCTTTCCATTCCATTCCATTTCAGTCCATTCCATTCGATTCCATTGAATTCCATTCCATACCACTTCATTCCACTCCACTCCACTCCCCTCCACTACATTCCATTACATTCGATTCCATTGCACTCCATTTCAATGCTCTCCACTCTTCTGCACTCCACTCCACACTATTCTACTCTGTCCCATTCCATTCCCCTCCATTCCAATGCAATCCTCTTCAACCCACTCCACTCCACTTCATTCCATTCCATTCCAATCCTCTCCATTCCACTCCACTCCCCTCCAATCCACTCCATCAACTCTACTCCTCTGCACTCCACTCCACTCCAGTCCACTCCTCAACATTCCACTCCAATCCATTCCATTCAATTCCATTCCATTCCCCTCCACTCTACTCCACTCTGCTCCATTACACTCCATTACACTCCATTCCATTCCGCTCCATTCCCCTACACTCCATTCCAGTCCACTCAACTCCATTCCACTCCATTCCATTCCACTCCATTCCATTCCACTCTATTCCACTCCTCTTCATTCCATTCCACTCCGTTCCACACAACTCCAATCCATTCCACTCCATTCCATTCAATTCCATTCCACTCCTTTCCTCTCCATTCCACTCCACTCCACTTCACTCCACTCCCCTCCAATCTATTAAATTCAACTCAACTCCACTGCACTGCACTCCACACCACTCCTCAACATTCCATTCCATTCCATTCCACTGCACTCCAATCTACTCCACTCCATTCCACTCCACTCCATTCCACTCCACTCCATTACACTACATTGCACTCCAATCCATTCTGCTCCATTCCAGTACACTCCATTCATTCCACTCCACTCCACTGCACTCCACTCCATTCCATTCCACTGCATTCCTTTCCCCTCCATTCCACTCCATTTCACTCCACTCTATTCCATTCCACTCTATTCCATTCCACTCCACTGCACTCCACTCCATTCCAGTCCATTCCACTCCATTCTACTCCATTCCACTGCATTCCTCTCCTCTCCATTCCATTCCATTGGATTCAATTCCATTTCATTCCACTCCACTCCACTCCATTCCGTTCTACTCCACTCCAATCCACTCCCTTCCATGCCATTCCATTCCATTCCACTCCACTCCATTCCATTCCATTCCACTCCATTCCATTCCAATCCATTCCCTTCCACTCCACCTCACTCCATTCCACTCCACTTCACTCCATTTCACTCCATTCCATTCCACTCCATTCCATTCCAATCCATTCCATTCCACTCCACCTCACTCCATTCCACTCCACTTCACTCCATTTCACTCCATTCCATTCCACTCCCTTCATCTCCACCCCCTTCCATTCCACTCCATTTCTCTCCACTCCTCTCCATTCCATTCCTCTCCATTCCACTCCATTACACTCTGGTACATTCCATTCTATTCAATTCCACTCCATTCCATTCCATTTCATTCAATTCCATTCCATTACACTGCGTTAAAATCCACTCCATTCCACTCCACTTCATTCCATTACACTCGACTCCAGTCCACTCCATTCTACTCCACTCTACTCCACTGCACTCCACTCCTCTCCATTCCACTCCATTCCTTTCCATTACACTCCATTTCACTGCACTCCACTCTACCCAACTCCACTCCACTTCATTCCATTCTATTCCATCCCATTCCATTCCTTTCCATTCCACTGCATTAAACTCCACTCCACTTCATTCCAATACACTCCACCCCACTCCACTCCATTCCATTCCATTTTCTTCCATTGCATTCCATTCCATTCCTTTGTTTCTAGAGTATCTCACTCTGTTGCACAGCTTGGAGCACAGTGGCACAATCTCAGCTATGATTCCATTCCATTCCATTGCATTCCATTCCATTCCATTACACTGTATCCCACTCCATTCCATTCCAATACACTCCACTTCACTCCATTCCACTCCATTTCACTCCATTCAATTATTTTCAATTCCATTCAATTCCACTCCACTCCACTCCATTACACTCCACTCCACTCCACTCCATTCCACTCCAGTCCCTTCTGCTCCATTGCATTCCACTCCATTCCTCCCCAATCCACTCGATTCCATTTCACTCCACTCCACTCTATTCCATTCCATTACACTCCACTCCACTCCACTCTATTCCATTCCATTACACTCCACTCCACTCCACACCATTCCATTCCACTCCACTCCACTCCACTCTTCTCCATTCCACTCCATTTCTCTCCTTACCATTCCTTTGCATTCCACTCCACTCCATTCCACTGCACTCTAATACTCTCCATTCTACTCCAATTCTCTCAATTCCATTCCATTCCATTCCAATCCTTTCCATTCCAATCCATTCCACTCCACTCCACTCCATTCCATTCTACTGCATTCTACTCCACTCCACTCCACTCCATTCCATTCCATGACTCTCCAATCCATTCCATTCCCTTCCATTCCAATCCTCTCCATCCCATTCATCTCCACTCCACTCCATTCCACTCCACTCTACTCTATTCCATTCCATTCCTTTCTACTCCATTCCATTCCATTCTACTCCTTTCCATTCCATTGCTCTCCATTCTACTACTCTCCCCTACACTCCACTCCATTGAATTCCACTCCACTCCTCACAACTCAACTCCACTTCCCTCCATTCCATTCAACTCCACTCCACACCATTCCACTCCACTCCATTCCACTCCACTCCATTACATTCCGTTCCATTCCTTTCCACTCCAGTCCATTCCACTCAAATTCACTCCATTCCACTCCTCTCCACTTCACTCCATTCTGTTTCACTCCACTCCATTCCATTCCTTTCCACTCTACTCCATTCAAACCTACTTCATTCCACTGCACTCCATTAAATTCCATTCCATTCAACTCCATTCCACTCCACCCCACTCCATTCCACTTCACTCCACTCCATTCCATTCCATTAAACACAATTCCAAACCACTCCTCTCCATTCCTCTAAACTCCATTCCATTTCATTCCACTCCAATCCACTCCCCTTCACTCCGCTCCACTCCATTCCATTCCACCCCACTCCACACCACTCCACTGCATTCCATTCCATTCCCTTCCCTTCCATTCCTCTCCACTGCACTCCATTCCATTGTTTTCAATTCCATTCCCCTGCTCTCGACTCCATTACACTCCAGTCCACTCCATTCCACACCTCTCCACTCCATTTCATTCTATTCCATTCCATTCCATTCCATTCCACTCTACTCCATTCCAATCAACTCAATTCCACTCCACTGCATTACAATCCATTCCATTCAACTCCATTCCACTCTACCCCACTCTATTCCAATCAAATCCACTTCATTCCATTCCATTAAACTCCATTCCTCCCCAGTCCCCTACATTCGTCTCCACTCCTTTCCATTCAATTCCATACCATTACACGCCAATCCACTTCACTTCACTCCGCCTCACTCCATACTATTCCACTCCACTGCACTCCATTCCACTGCACTCCATTCCATTCCATTCCACTCCACTCCATTCCATTCCATTTCATTCCATTCCACTCTACTCCACTCCATTCCACTCCACTCCACTACATTCCACTAAACTCCACTCCATTCCCTTCCATTCCATTCCATTGCATTACATTCCAGTCCACTCCAATCCATTCTACTCCAGTCCAGTCCAGTCCACTCCACTCCACTCTATTCCCTTCTGTTCCACTGCACTCCATTACATTCAATTCCACTCCATTCCACTTCATTCCATTCCACTCCACTCCATTCCACTCCATTCCATTCCGTTCCATTCGATTCCATGCCACTCCACTCCACTCCAGTCCATTGGATTCCACTTCACTGCATTAAACTCCATTCCACTCCACTCAATTCCCTTCCATTCCATTCCATTTCATTCCACTCCACTTCAATACATTCCACTCCCCTCCTCTCCATTCTACTCCACTTCTCTCCATTACATTCCATTCTATTTCACATCATTCTATTCCATTCCTTTCCACTCCATTCCATTCCAATCGACTCCATTCCAGTGCATTCCACTCCATTTCACTGCAGTCCACTCCCCTCCATTCCACTCCATTCCACTCCATTCTACTCCACTCCACTGCATTCCTCTTCTCTCCATTCCATTCCATTCGATTCAGTTCCATTCTGTTCCACTCCACTCTACTCCACTCCATTAGGTTCCAGTCCACTCCACTCCACAGCACTGCATACCATTTCATTCCATTCCTCTCCACTCCATTCCATTCCGTTCCACTTCATTCCATTCCAATCCATTCCATTCCACTCCACTTCACTCCATTCCACTCCACTTAACTCCATTTCACTCCATTCCATTCCACTACCTTACTCTCAACTCCATTCCATTCCACTACCTTACTCTCAACTCCATTCCATTCCACTCCATTTCTCTCCACTCCACTCCATTCCATTCCACTCCATTCCACTCCCTTACACTCGGGTACATTCCATTCCATTCAATTCCACTCCATTCCATTCCATTTCACTCAATTCCATTCCATTACACTCCGTTCCAATCCACCCCACTCCATTCCACTTCATTCCATTACATCCGATTCCAGTCCACTCCATTCCACTCCTCTCCTCCACTGCACTCCACTCCTCTCCGTCCCACTCCATTCCATTCCATTACACTCCATTCCAATTCACTCCTCTCCACCCAACTCTACTTCACTTCATTCCATTCTATTCCTTCCCATTCCATTCCTCTCCCTTACACTCCATTAAACTCCACTCCACTTCATTCCAATACAGGTCACTCCAGTCCACTCCATTCAATTCCATTTCCTCCATTTAATTCCATTCCAATCTTTTCTTTCTAGAGTATCTCACTCTGTCGCACAGCCTGGAGCACAGTGGCACAATTTCAGCTACCATTCCATTCCACTCCATTGCATTCCATTCCATTCCATTGCAATCCATCCCACTCCATCCCACTCCATTCCATTCCACTCCACTCCACTCCATTCCACTCCATTTCACTCCATTCAATTCCTTTCAATTCCATTCAATTCCACTCCATTCCACTCCATTACTCTTCACTCCATTCCATTCCACTCCATTCAAATCCAATCCCTTACACTCCATTCCATTCCACTGAATTCCACACCAATCCACTCCATTTCACTCCACTCCACTCCATTACATTACATTCTACTCCACTCAACTCCACTCCATTCCATTCAACTCCACTCCACTCCACTCCACCCCACTCGTCTACATTCCACTTCACTTTCTTCCATACCGTTCCATTGCATTCCACGCCACTCCATTCCATTCTACTCTGCTCCATTCCATTCTACTCCACTTCTCTCATTTCCATTGCATTCCATTCCACTCCTTTCCTTTCCAATCAACTCCACTCCACTCCATTCCATTCCACTGCATTCTCTTCCACTGCATTCTACTCCACTCCACTGCACTCTACTCCATTCCATTCCATTCCACTCTAATCCATTCCATTTCACTCCATTCCACTCCACTCCATCCCATTCCACACCAATCCACTCCACTCTATTCCACTCCATTTCACTCAACTCCACTCCATTCCATTCCATTCAATTTCATTTTATGCCATTCCATTCCATTCCAATCAATTCCATTCCATTCCACTCTGTTCCACTCCACTCCACTCCACACCACTACATTCCATTACATCCGATTCCATTCCTCTCCATTACAATCCACTCCACTCCACTGCAGTACAGTCCACACCATTGCACTCCGTGCCATTCCATTCCACTCCATTCCACTGCAATCCACTTCATCCCACTCCACTCCACTTCATTCCATTCCATTCCATTCCATTCCATTCCTCTCCATTCTTCTCCTCTCCACTTCACTCCACTCCACTCCAATCCACTCCATTCAATTCTACTCCACTGCACTCCACTCCACTCCTCATCATTCCACTCCAATCCTTTCCATTCAATTCCATTCCATTCCACTCCACTTTACTCTACTCCACTCCACTCCATTACACTCCATTCCATTCCACTCTATTCCACTACATTCCACTCCACTCCACTCCACTCCACTTCATTCCATTCCACTCAACTCCTCTCCACTCCAAACCATTTCATTGTATTGACTCAACTCCATTCCTCTCCATTCCACTCAATTGCAGTCCATTACACTCCATTCCACTCCACTCCACTCCACTCCATTCCATTCCATTCCACTCCATTCCATTCCAGTGCATTCAACTCCATTCCATTGGCTTCCACTCCACTTCACTCCACTCCTCTCCACTCCATTCCACCCCACTCCTCTCTCTTCCTCTATACTCAATTCCATTCCATTCCACTCCCTTCCTCTCCAATCCACTCCACTTCACTCCATTCCATTCCATTCCACTCCATTCCTCTCCAATCCACTCCACTTCACTCCATTCCATTCCATTCCACTCCATTCCACTACTCCCCATTTCACTGAACTCCATTCCATTCCATGCCATTACATACCACTCCACTCCACTCCCTTCCACTCCCCTCCAGTCCATTCCACTCAACTCCAATCCATTCCATTCCATTCCTTTCCATTCCACTCCATTCCATTCCATTCTACTCCATTCTGGTCCACTCCACTCCACTCCATTCCCTTCCATTCCATTCCACTCCATTCAATTACAATCTATTCCATGTCACTCCATTCGAGTCCACTCCATTCCACTCCAATCCGTTCCATTCCATTCTATTCCATTCCATGCCAGTCCTCTCCACTCCACTCAATTTCATTCCACTTCACTCCACTCCACTCCACTCGAATCCATTCCACTCCACGCATTCCCATTTCATTCCACTCCATTCCACTCCCTTCCATTCCCTCCATTCGACTCCACTCCACTCCATTCCACTCCACTACATTCCATTCCACTCCATTCCACTCTACAACATTCCATTCCACTGCACTCCCCTCCACTCCACTCCATTCAATTCCACCCCACTCCACAGAACTCAACTCCACTCCTCTCCACTCCATTCTACTCCACTCCACACCTCTACACTCCATTCCACTCCACTCCATTCCCTTCCACTCCGTTTCATTCCATTCCATTCCCCTCCACTCCACTCCATTCCTCTACAATCCACTCCATTCCACTCCTCTTTATTCCATTCCACTCCTTTCCATTCCATTCCACTCTACTCCATTCCAATCCACTCCCTTCCACTCCACTCCATTACATTCCATTCCCTTCCTTTCCCCTCCACTCCACTCTGTTTCTCTCCAATCCTCTCCATTCCACTCCTCTCCACTCCTTTCCATTCTATTCCATTCCACTGCATTCCATTCCATTCCACTCTATTCCATTACAATTCACTCCATTCCACTCCACTCCAGTACATTCCATTCCATTCAACTCCATTGCACTCCACCCCCTCCATTCCACTCCACTGACCTCAATTCCTTTCCATTGCAGTCCATTCCACCCGACTCCTCTCCATTCGTCTCCACTCCATTCCATTCAATTCCTATCATTCCACGCCAATCCACTCCACTTCACTCCGCTCCACTCCATTCCATTCCACTCCTCTCCACTCCACACCATTCCACTGCAGTCCATTCCATTCCATTGCATTCCACTCCACTCCACTCAACTCCATTCCTCTCAACTCCACTCCAGTCCATTCCATTGCACTCCATTCCTTTCCATTCCACTCCATTCCATTCCACTCCATTCGATTCCATTCCATTCCATTCCATTCCATTCCATTCCACTTCATTCCATTCCATTCTACTCCATTCCAGTCCACTCCACATCACTCCACTCCACTACAGTCCACTCCACTCCACTCCCTTACATTCCACTCCTCTGCATTCCACTCAATTCCACTCCATTCCACGCCAGTCCATTCCACTCCACTCCATTCCATTCCATTCGATTCCATGCCACTCCACTGCTCTCCAGTCCCTTCGATTCCACTTCACCCCACTCCACTCCAATACATTCCACTACAGTCATTTCCATTCTTTCCTTTCCATTCCACTCCTCTCCAGTACATTCCACTTCCCTCCTCTCCCTTCTACTCCACTTCTCTCCATTCCATTCCATTCCATTCCTCTCCATTACATTCCATTCCCTTCCACTCCATTCCATTCCACTCCATTCCAGTAGACTCCAATTCATTCCACTCCACTCCACTCCACTGCATTCCACTCCATTCCACCACATTCTACTACCTCCACTCGGTTCCTCTCCTCTCCATTCCATTCCTTTCAATTCAGTTGCGTTCCATTCCACTCCACTCCACTCCATACCATTCCATTCCATTCCACTCCACTCCACTCCACTCCATTCCATTCCATTCCACTCGACTCCACTCCACTCCACTTCACTCTATTCCACTTCATTCAATTCCACTCCCTTCTTCTCTACTCCATTCCATTCCACTCCGTTCCTCTCCACTCCACTCCATTCCATTCCACTCCTTTCCACTCCATTCCATGCCGGTACATTCCATTCTATTCAATTCCACTCCATTCCATTCCATTCCATTCAATTCCATTCCATTACACTCCGTTCCAATCCACTTCACTCCACTCCACTTCATTCCAATACATCCTATTCCAGTCCACTGCATTCCACTCCTCTCTACTCCAGTGCACTCTACTCCTCTCCATTCCACTCCATTCCATTCCATTCCACTCTTTTCCACAGCACTCCACTCCACCCAACCCCACTCCACATCATTCTATTCAATTCCATCCCATTTCATTCCTCTCCATTCCACTCCATTCAACTCCACTCCACTTCATTCCAGTCCACTCCACTCCACTCCACTCAATTCCATTCCATTTCCGTCCATTGCATTCTCTTCCATTCCTTTCTACTGAGAGTATCTCACTCTGTCACATGGCCTGGAGCACAGTGGCACAATCTCAGCAACCATTCTATTCCATTCCATTGCATTCCATTCCATTCCATTCCACTCCGTTACATTCCACTCCACTACACTACTCTCCATTCCACTCCATTTCACTCGAATCAATTCCTTTCAATTCCATTCAATTCCACTCCACTCCACTCCATTACACTTCAATCCATTCCACTCCATTCCACTCCAATCTCTTCAGCTCCATTCCATTCCATTACATTCCACCCGAATCCACTCCATTCCACTCCACTCCACTCCACTCCATTCCATTCCATTACACTCCACTCCATTCCTCTCCATCCCACCGCAATCCACTCCACTCCTCTCCATTCCACTCCACTTCTCTCTATACCTTTCCATTGCATTCCCTCCACTCCATTCCATTCCACTCTACTCCTCTCCATTGTACTCCACTTCTCTCAATTCCATTCCATTCCATTCCACTCCTTTCCATTCCAATCCACTCCACTCCATTCCATTCCACTGCATTCCTCTCCACTGCACTCCATTCCACTGCATTCTACTTCACTCCCCTCCACTCCCTTCCATCCCATTCCACTCCAATCTATTCCATTCCATTCCTGTCCACACCACTCCATCCCATTCCACTCAACTCCACTCCATTCCACTCCACTCTTCTCCATTCCATTCCATTTCGTTCCATTGCACTCCATTCCACTCCACTAAACTCCACTCCACTCCTTTGGAAGCCATTCCATTCCATTCCACTCCATTTGGTTCCATTCTGCTGCATTCCATTCCAGTCCACTCCACTCCACTTCAATCCACTCCACTCCACTCCATCCCACTCCATTCCATTCCATTCCATTCAACTCCACACCATTCGATTCCATTTCACTCCACTCCACTCCACTCCATTCCACTCCATTTCACTCCACTTCACTCCATTCCGTTCCATTCCATTCCATTACAAGCCATTCCATTGAATTCCATTCAATTCCACTTCGTTCCACTCCACTCCACTCCATGCCACTACATTCCATTACATCCGATTCCATTCCACTCCATTACAATCCTCTGCACTCCACTGCACTCCACTCTACACCATTCCTCTGCATCCCATTATATTCTGCTCCATACCACTGAAATCCACTTCAACCCTCTCCACTCCACTTCATTCCGTTCCAATCCATTCCTTTCCATTCCACTCCACTCCACCTCTGTCCACTCCCCTACAATCCACTCCATTCAAGTCTGCTCCACTGCACTCCACTCCACTCCTCAACATTCCACTCCATTCCATTCCATTCAATTCCATTCCATTTCACTCCATTCTACTCCACTCCACTCCATTAAACTCCATTTCACTCCATTCCATTTCACTCCATTCTACTCCACTCCACTCCATTAAACTCAATTCCACTCCATTCCATTCCTCTCCATTCCACTACACCCCCTTCCACTTCACTCCACTCCATTCCAATTCATTCCATTCCATTCCACTTCAGCCCACTCTACTTGATTCCATTCCACTCCACTCCTCTCCAATCCATTCCAATCCATTCCATTCCATTGCATTCCTCTCCATTCCACTCCACTCCATTACATTCAATTCAATTACATGCCACTCCACTCCACTCCATTCCATTCCATTCAATTCCATGCCACTCCAATCCACTCCGTTCCATTCCACTCCACTCCAATCCATTTCACTCCAGTTCATTCTGCTCCATTCCATCCCATTCCATTGCACAGAACTCCGCTCCATTCCACTCCACTCCGTTCATCGCCACTCCATTCCATTCCATTCCATTCCTCTCAATTCCACTCCACTCCACATCACTCCACTCCAAACCAATCCAGTCCATTCAACTATACTCCACAGCATTCGAATCCTCTCCATCCACTGCTCAATATTCTACTCCATTCCATTCAATTCCATTCCATTGCACTCCACTCTACTCCACTCCATTCCCCTCCACTTCATTACATTTCATTCCACTCCATTCCTTTCTGCTCCATTCCAGTACACTCCATTCCACTCCAATCAACTCCAACCCACTCCATTCCATTCCACAGCATTACATTCTACACCACTGCACTCCATTAAACTCCACTCCATAACATTCCATTCCACTCCACTCCAAATTACTCCATTCCAATCCATTCCATTGCATTCCACTCAACTCCACTCCTTTCAACTACACTCCTTTCCATTCCGTTCCATTCCATTCCATTCCCCTTCATTCCATTCCAGTCCACTACACTCCATTCCACTCCATTCCACTCCATTCCATTCCACTCCATTCCATTCCATTCCACTCCATTCCATTCCATTCCACTCCATTCCAGTCCACTCCACTCTACTCCACTCCACTCCACTCCATTCCATTCCACTGCACTCCATTCCACGTCCTTCCACTCAACTCCACTCCACTCCATTCCACTGCACTCCATTACACTCCACTGCATTCCATTCCATTCCATTCCATGCCACTCTACTCCATTCCGTTCCACTTCACACCAATCCACTCCACTCCAGTCCATTCCACTCCACTCCAATCCATTCCAATCAATTGCATACCATTTCGTTAAATTCCACTCCATTCCATTCCATTCCACTGCTTTCCACTGAACACTACTCCACTCCATTACACTCCATTCCACTCCACGCCATTCCACTCCATTACACTCTACTACATTCCACTACATTCCAATCCACTCAATTCCATTCCATTCCATTCCATTCCACTCCGTTTCATTAAATTCCACTCCATTCAAGTCCATTGCACTTCATTCCACTCCACACCAACTAAATTCCACTCTATTACACTCCACTCCATTCCACTCCGTTACACTCTATTACATTCCACTCCATTCTACACCTCTCCATTCCATTCTATTCCACTACACTACACTCCATTCCATTCCATTCCACTCCATTCTACTCCACTGTAGTCCATTTCACACTATTCCATTCCATTCAATTCCATTACATTCCACTCCATTCCACTCCATTCCACTCCACATCACTCCACTCCACTCCATTTCATTCCACTTCCCTCCAATCCATGCCATTCCACTCCATTGCATGCTATTCCTTTCCTCTCCACTCTACTCCGTTCCACTCCAGTTCTCTCCATTCCATTCCATTCCACTCCATTCAAGTCCGCTCCATTCCATTCCGCCCCATTTCATTCCAATCCAATCCATTACACTCCACTCCATTCCACGACATTCCATGCCACTCCACTACTCTGCATTTCACTCCCTTCCATTCCACTTCACTCCTGTCCACTCCACTCCACTAAATTCCACTCCACTCCAAATTACTCCATTCCAATCCATTCCATTGCATTCCACTCCACTCCACTCCATTCAACTACACCCCTTTCCATTCTGTTCCATTCCATTCCATTCCACTTCACTCCATTCCACTCCACTCCACTCCATTCCATTCCATTCCATTACATTCCACTCCATTCCACTCCATTCCACTCCATTCCAGTCCACTCCACTCTACGTCACTCCACCCTATTCCATTCCATTCCACTGCACTCCATTCCACTTCCTTCCACTCAACTCCATGCCACTCCATTCCACTGCACTCCATTACACTCCACTCCATTCCATTCCATTCCATGCCACTCCATTCCACTTCATTCCATTCCACTTCACACCAATCCACTGCACTCCAGTCCATTCCACTCCACTCCACTCCATTCCAATCAGTTTCATACCATTTCGTTAAATTCCACTCCATTCCATTCCATTCCACTGCTTTCCACTCAACACTACTCCACTCCATTACACTCCATTACCCTCCACTCCATTCCACTCCATTACACTCTACTACATTCCACTCTATTCCAATCCACTCCATTCCATTCCATTCCACTCCATTTCATTAAATTCCACTCCATTCCAGTCCATTGCACTTCATTCCACTCCACACCGCCCAACTCCATTCCACTCTATTACTCTCCACTCCATTCCACTCCATTATACTCCGTCATATTCCACTCCATTCTACACCTCTCCATTCCATTCTATTCCACTCCACTCCATTCCATTCCATTCCACTCCATTTTACTCCACTCCTGTCCATTTCACACTGTTCCATTCCATTCAATTCCATTCCATTCCACTTCACTCCACTCCACACCACTCCACTCCACTCCAGTTCATTCCAGTACACTCCAATCCATCCCACTCCACTCCATTGCAAGCCATTCCTTTCCTCTCCACTACACTCCATTCCACTCCAGTTCTCTCCATTCCATTCCATTCCACTCCATTCAATTCCACTCCATTCCATTCCGCCCTATTTCATTCCAATCCACTCCATTACCCTCCATTCCATTCCACGACATTCCATGCCACTCCACTACTCTCCATTTCACTCCCTTCCGTTCCACTTCACTCCTGTCCACTCCACTCCACTCCATTCCACTCCACTCCATTCATCTCCATTCGATTCAATTCGCCTCCACTCCAAACCACTCCATTCCACTCCCCTCCACTCCACTCCATTCTACTCCAATTCTCTCCATTCCATTCCACTCCATTCCATTCCATTCTATTCCATTCCATTCCATCTCTTTCCATTCCACTCCATTCCATTCCACTCCATTCCATTCCTCTCCACTCCACTCCACTCAACGCCATTCCATTCCATTCCTCTCCACTCCACTCCACTCAACGCCATTCCATTCCATTCCACTTTACTCCACTCCACTTCATTCTGCTGCAGTGCATTCCATTCCATTCCATTCCACTCCACTCCTCTCCATTCCACTCCACTTCACTCTATTCCACCCCACTCCACTTCCTTCCATTTCATTCCATTGCACTCCATTCCATTCCATTCCACTCCCTCCCAGTACTCTCCACTCCACTGCATTCCACTCCACTCGACTGCACTCCACTCCACTCCATTCCATTCCATTCCTATCCACTCCGCTCCATTCTTTCCATTCCACTCCATTCCATGCGACAATATTCCACTCCACTCCCTTGAGCTGCACTGTATTCTGGTCCACTCCATTCCACTCCACTTTCTCCACTCCACTCCACACCCCTCCATTACACCATACTCCATTCCTTTCAACTCCACTCCAATAAACGCCAGTCCATTACACTCCACTCCACTCCATTCCATTCCACTCTATTCCATTCCATTCCATTTCATTCCATTCCGTTCTATTTCACTCCACTCCACTCCACTCCATTCCATTCCACTCCATTCCTCTCCACTCCAATCCAATTCATGCCACTACACTACACTCCATTTCGTTCCACTACACTCTATTCCATTCCACTCCTCTCCTTTCCACCACATTCTATTCCATTCCATTCCGTTCCACTCCACTCCACTCCAATCCATTCCACTCCATTCTAATCCACTCCATTCCATTCCACTCCACTCCAGTCCACTACACTGCTTTACATTCCACTCCATTCCAGTCCAATCCTCTCCATTCCACTCCACTCCATTCCCATCCATTCCATTTGATTCCACTCCACTCCATTCCATAACTCTCCACTCCACTCCCCTCCACTGTACTCCATTCCACTTCACCACATTCCATTCCTTTCCATTTCCCTCCACTAAAATCCGTTCCACTCCACTCCACTCCATTCCACTCCTTTCCACCCCATTCCACTCCATTCCCCTCCATTCCACTCCTTTCCATTCCATTCCACTCCATTTCTTTCCTTTCCACTGTATACCATTCCATGAAACTCCAGTCCCGTCCACTCCACTCCAATCCGCTCCACTCCATTCCATTCCGTTCCTTGCCAATCCATTCCATTCCATTCCTCTCCACTCCATTCCACTGCACGTCACTCCACTCCACTATATCCCATTCCATTCCACTCCATTCCATTCCATTGCTTTCTTTCCATAGGGTCTCACTCTGTCACAAAAGCTGGTGTGCAGTGGCACAATCTCAGTTCACATTTCTTTTCACCTTTCCATTGCATTCCATTCTAAACGATTCCAAGCCATTCTATTTCAATCCCCTTCACTCCAATCCACTCCACTCCGTTCCACTCCATCCCATTCCATTCGAATCCATACCACTCCACTCCATTCCACTCCACTCCATTCCATTCCATTCCATTCCACTCCGCTCCAGTCCACTCTATTCTGCTCCACTCCATTCCATTCCATTCTATTCCGCTCCACTCCACACAACTCCCCTCCACTTCACTCCATTCCATTCCACTCCACTCCATTCCACTAAACTGAACTCCATTTCACTCCATTCCATTCCATTCCACTCCATTCCATTCCATTCAACTCCAGTCCACTTCATTACACCCCACTCCACTTCTCTCCACTCCACTCTACTCCACTCCACTCCATTCCATTCTATTCCATTCCACTCCATTCCACTCCACTCCAATTCGCTCCACTCCACTCCATTCCATTCCATTCCCTTCCAGTCCATTCCATTCCATTCCACTCCACTCCAGTACACTCCACTCCACTCCAATACACTCCACTCCACTGTACTCCATTTCATTACACTCCATTCCAATCCGTTCCTTTCTTCGCATAGGATCATAATCTTTCTCAAAGGCTTGAATGCATTGGCACAATTTCAGCTCACGTTTCTTTTCACCATTCCATTGCATTCAATTCCATCCCATTCCATGCCTTTCTTTTGACTCCATTCCACTCCACTGCACTCCACTCCATTCCACTCCACTCCATTCAATTCCACTCCACTCCATTCCACTCCACTCCACTCCATTTCACTCCATTCCATTCCATTCCACTCCATTCCATTCTACTCCACTCCATTTCATACGATTCCACTCCAGTCCACTCAGTTACAACCCTCTCCACTTCTCTCCAGTCCACTCCACTCCTCTTCACTCCACTCCATTCCACTCCATTCCACTCCACTCTAATCCTATCCACTCCACTCCATTCCATTCCATTCCCTTCCAATCCATTCCATTCCATTCCACTCCACACCATTTCACTCCACTCCACTCCACTCCATTCCACTCCGTTCCATTCAAATCCATTCCATTCCATTCCTTTCTTTCCATATGATCTCACTCTGTCACAAAGGCTGGAGTGCAGTGAGACAATCTCAGTTCACTTTTCTTTGCACCATTGCATTGCATTCCATTCCATCCCATTCCATGCCATTTTATTTCACTCCTCTCCACTCCACTCCACTCCATTCCATTCCACTCCATCCCATTCCATTAGAATCCATTGCACTCCACTTCATTCCACTCCACTCTGCTACACTCCACTCCACTCCGCTACACTCCACTCCATTCCATTCCATTCCACTCCACTGTATTCCTCTCCACTCCACTCCACTCCACTAGTTTCCATTCCACTCAATTCCATTCCATTCCACTCCATTCCTTTCCATTCCACTCCAGTCCACTCTATTCTACATCACTCCAATCCACTCCACTCTACTCCACTCAACTACACTCCACGCCATTCCATTCCAGTCCATTCCATTCCATTCCTTTCTTTCCATTTTATCTCAATCTGTCACAAAGGCTGGAGTGCAGTGAGACAAACTCAGCTCACATTTCCTTTCAAAATTCCATTGCATTCCATTCCATCCCATACCATGTCATTCTATTTCACTCTACTCCACTATACTCCACTCCATTCCATTCCACTCCATCCCGTTCCATTCGAATCCATTGCACTCCACTCCAATCCACTGCACTCCCCTGCATTCCATTCCATTCCATTCCATTCCATTTCACTCCCTCGCATTCCACTTCTTTGTTTCGACAGGATATCTCTGTGTGCCCCAGGATGGAGTGCAGTGGCACAATCTCAGCTCACATTACAAGTCAATTCTCCATTGCAATGCACTGTATTCCATTTCATTCCATTGCTTTCCATTCGATTCGATTCGATTCCATTCCATTCCTTTCCATTCAATTCCATTCCATTCCATTCCATTCCTTTCCACTGCACTCCACTGCACTCCATTCCCATCCACTCAACTCCCTTCCACTCTCCTCCACTCTACTCCACTCCACTCCCCTCCACTCCACTCCCCTCCATTCCACTCCACTCCACTCCATTCCACTTCATTCCTTTCCATTCCATTCCATTCCACTCCATGGCATTCCGCTCCATTCAATTCCACTCCATTCCGTTCCCTTCCACTCCACTCCATTTCACTCCACTCCTCTTCATTCCATTCCAATCCACTCCATTCCACTCCCCTCCACTCCACTCCATTCCACACCATTCCATTCCATTCCACTCCATTCCAGTCTATTCCACTCTATTCCATTCCATTCCTTCGCACTCCATTTCATTAAATTCCACTTGATTCCAGTCCATTGCACTCCATTCCACTCCACACCACTCCATGCCATTCCACTCCATTCCACTCCACTACATTCCATTCTATTCCACTCCACTCCAATCCACTCCATTGTATTCCATTCCATTCCATTCTACTAAACTCCACTCTATTCCTCTCTACCGCATTCCATTCCATTCCTTCAATTCCATTCCAGTCCACTCCGCAGCACTCCACTCCACTCCAGTGGAGTCCAGTCCACCACCATCCGTTCCATTACACTCCACTCCACTCCACCCCACACCACTCCATGCCATTCCACTCCACTCCACTCCATTCTATTCCTTTCCATTCAATTCCTTTCAACTGCAGTCCGCTTAATTCCATTCCTCTCCACTCCACTCCACTCCATTCCACCACACTCCACTGAACTCCATTCCACCACACTCCACTGAACTCCACTCCATTCCACTCCACAACATTCCACTCGATTCCATTCCATTCAATTCCATTCCATTCCCCTCCACTCTACTTCACTACACTACACTACACTCCATTCCACTCCATTTTGCTCCATTCTATTCCACTACATTTCCACTCCACTCCACTCCATTCCACTCCAATCTATTCCATTCCACTCCGTTCCATTTGAATCCGCTCCACTCCACTCCACAGCATTCCATTCCACACCATTCCAATCCACTCTAGTGCACTCCACTCCATTCCTTTCCTCTCCTCTCAACTCCAATACACTCCAAACCATTCCACTCCACTCCTTTCCACTCCATTCCACTCCATTCCATTCTGCTCCATTCCATTCCACTCAATTCCACCCCACTCAACTCTGTTCCACTCTACTCCGTTCCATTCAATTGCAGTCAATTTCACTCCAATGGACTCCACTCCACTCCATTCCTTTCCACTCCACTCCCCTCCACTCAATTCCACTCCTCTCATTTAAATTCCATTCCATTTCATTCCATTGCACTCCACACCATTCCATTCCACTCCACTCCACTCCATTCCGCTCCACTCCATTCCATTCCATTCCGCTCCTTTCCATTTCATTCCACCTCATTCCATTCTATTACACTCCATTCCAGTCCACTGAACTCCACTCCTATCCACTCCAGTCCACTGCATTCCATTCCATTCCACTCCACTCCTTTCCAATCCATTCCACTTCATTCCATGCCACTGCACTCCAATCCTCTCCATTCCAAACTACTCCATTCCATTCCCCTACACTCCACTCCACTCCATACCACTACACTCCACTCCAAACCACTCCACTCCACTGCATTCCTTTCCACTCCTCTCAACTCCAATACACTCCAGTCCATTCCACTCCACTCCTTTCCAGACCATTCCACTTCATTCCATTCCGCTCCCTTCCATTCCACTCCAATCCACCCCACTCGACACCTTTCCACTATACTCCTTTCCTTTCCATTCCGTTCAATTCCACTCCAATCGACTCCACTCCATTCTATTCCAATGCACTCCACTCCACTCTATTCCATTCCACTCTTTTCCATTCAATTCCATTCCATTCCACTCCATTCCATTCCATTCCATTCCACTCCACTCCTTTCCACTCCCCTCCACTCCATTCCACTTCACTCCAATCCATTCCATTCCATTCCATTACATTCTACTCCATTCCATTCCATTCCACCCCATTGAATTCCATTCCACTGCATTCCAGTCCACTCCACTCCACTCCAATCTACTCCAGTCCACTGCAATCCATTCCTTTCCACTCCACTCCATTCCATTTCATTCCACTTCCTTCCATCTCACTTCACTCCACTCTACTCCATTCCACTCCACTCCACTCCATTCCACTCCACTCCATTCCATTCCGTTACACACCACACCACTCCATTCCACTCCACTCCACTCCATTCTACTCCAGTACTCTCCATTCCATTTCATTCCCTTCCACTCCATTCCATTCTATTCCAGTCCATTCCACTCAAATTCACTTCATTCCACTCCTCTCCACTCTTTCCATTCCATTCCATTCCTGTCCATTCCACTCCACTCCATCCATTCCATTAAACTCCACTTCGCTCCACTCCATTCCATACCATTCGCCTCCATTCTAATCCACTCCACTCCACTCCTCTCCACTCCATTCCATCCCATTACACAACAATCCATTAAACTCCATTCCATTCCATTCCATTCCTTTTCACTCCACTCCACTCCATTCCACTCCATGTCAATGCATTCCACTCCACTCCATTCCAATCCAGTCCATTTCATTCCTTTCCACTACATTCCATTGCATTCCTCTCCATTCCAGTCCACTCAACTCCATTCCACTCCACTCCTCTCCATTACCAACCATTCCATTAGATTCAATTGTGTTCCATTCAACTCCACTCCACTCCACTCCACTGCACTTCACTCCATTCCATTACTCTTCACTCCATTCCCATCCATTCCACTCCATTCGAGTCCACTCCAATCCATTCCACTCCACTCAACTCCACTCCAATCCACTCCAATCCACTCCATTCCCCTACATTCCATTCCATTCCACTCCATTCCATTCCACCCCATTACACTCCACTTCACTCCATTCCACACAATTCCATTAGATTTTATCCTATTCCATTCCAATCCAAATCACTCCGTTCTATTACACTCCACTCCATTCCAATCCAAATCACTCCATTCTATTACACTCCACTTCATTCCTTTCCATTCCACTCCATTCCAGTCCACTCCACTCCATTCCACTCCACTCCTCTTCATTCCATTCCATTCCATTCCAATCCACTCCATTCTATTCTATTCCACTCCATTCCATTCCATTCCACACCACTCCCCTCCACTCCACTCCATTCCACTCCATTCCACTCCTCTCCATTCTACTCCACTCCAGTCAATTACATTCCTCTCCACTCCATTCCACTCCACTCCACTGCACTCCATTCCACGTCACTCTTGTGAATTCCACTCCATTCCACTCTACTCCATTCCATTCCATTCCCTTCCACTCCACTCCACTCTATTCCGCTGCACTCAATTATACTCCACTCCATTCCAATCCATTCCATTCCATTCCTTTCCACTCCATTCTTTCCATTCCACTCTACTCCATTCCACTCCTCTTCACTCCACTCCACTCCAGTCCTTTCCTTTCCATTCCACTCCATTCCACTCCACTCAACTCCATTCCAATCCATTCCCCTCCATTCCACTCCATTCCATTCCACCCCTTTCCAATCCATTCCTTTCGATTCCATTACACTCCATTCCACTACAATCCATTCCACTCCACTCCACTCTACTCCATTCCATTCCTCTTCACTCCACTCCATTCCATTCCACTCCATTCCATTCCACTTCCTTCCAATCCACACTACTACATTCCATTCCACTCCACTCCATTCCACTCCATTCCATTCCAATCCATTCAACTCCATTCCATGCCTTTCCATTCCCCTCCATTCCAGTCCATTCCACTCCACTGCACTCCACTCCACTCCACTCCTTTCCACTGCATTACCCTACGTTCCACTCCATTCCATTCCACTCTGTTCCACCACACTCCATTCCAATCCATTACATTCCACTCCACTCCACTCCATTCCATTCCACTACATTCCCCTCTTCTCCATTCCATTCCACTCCACTCCATTCCACTCCATTCCACTTCATTCCATTCCACTCCATTCCATTCCTCTCGATTTCTCTCCCCTCCATTCAACTCCACTCCATTCCATTCCAATTCATTCCATTCCTCTCTATTCCTCTCCACTCCATTCCACTAAAGTCCATACCATTCCATTCCATTCCATTCCATTTCATACCACTGCACTCCACTCCACTCCATTCAGTTCAACTCCGCTCCACTCCATTCCATTTCATTGCATTCCTCTCTACTCCATTCCACTCCACTCCATTCCACTCCACTCAATTCCATTCCATTCCATTTAACTCCATTCCACTCCACTCCACTCCATCAACTCCACACCACTCCATTCCATTCCACTCCATTCCACTCCTATCGATTTCTCTCCCCTCCATTCAACTCCACTCCATTCCATTCCAATACATTCCATTACTCTCTGTTCCTCTCCACTCCATTCCATTCCAATACATTCCATTCCTCTCTATTCCTCTCCACTCCATTCCACTAAACTCCATTCCATTCCATTCCTTTCCATTCCATTTCATACCACTGCATTCCATTCCACTCCATTCCATTCAACTCCGCTCCACTCCACTCCATTTCATTGCATTCCTCTCTACTCCATTCCACTCCACTCCACTCCACTCAATTCCATTCCATTCCATTTAACTCCATTCCACTCCACTCCACTCCATTCCACTCCACTCCACTCCATTCCACTCCACTCCATTCCTTTCCATTCCATTCCACTCCACTCCATTACACTCCACGCCACTCCATTCCACTCCATTCTCTCCATTCCATTCTATTTGATTCCATTCCACTCCATTCCATTCCACTCCACTCCATTCCATTCTATTCCATTCCATTCCACTCGATTCCATTCCACTCCATTCCATTCCATTCCACTCCACTCAATTCCAATCCACTACATTCTATTCCATTCCATTGTGTTCCCCTCCATTCCATTCCATTCCCCTCCACTCTACTCCACTCCAGTCCATTCCATTCAACTCCAATCCATTCCATTGCATAACATACCATACCATGGCATTCCATTCCATTCCAGTCCATTCCACTCCACTCCATTCCACTACACTACATTCCAGTCCACTCCATTTAATTCCAATCCATTCTATGCCACTACAGTAAACTCCACTCCACTACACTCCACTCTATTTCATTCCACTTCACTCCAATCCACTCCACTCCACTCCATTACACTGAACTCCATTACATTTCACTCCATTCCATGCCACTGCTCTCCACTCCATTCCATTCCACTCCACTCCATTATATTTCAATCCATTCCACTCCATTCCATTCCATTCCACTCCATTATACTCCACTCACCTCCATTCCACTTCACTCCATTCTATTCCATTGCATTCAATTCCATTCCATTCCGCTCCACTCCACTCCACTCACCTCCATTCCACTCCACTCCACTCCATTGCACTCCACTCCATTCCATTCCATTCCACTCCACTCCTTTCCTTTCCACTCCATTCCACTCCATTCCAATCCACTCCACTCCATTCCATTCCAATCCATTCAATTCCATTCCAGTCCATTCTATTCCTTACCACTGTACACCATTGAACTCCACTCCATTCCACTCCACTCCATTCCATTCCATTCAACTCCCTTCCAATCCACTCCACTCCATTTCTCTGCATTTCACTCCATTCCATTCAACTGCACTCGAATCCAATCCACTCCATTCCACTCCGCTCCATTCCACTCCATTCCACTCCAGTCCCCTCCATTTAACTCCGTTTCACTCCACTGCATTCAACTCCACTCCACTCCATTCCATTCCACTCCATTCCACTCCACTCCATTCCACTCCACTCCATTCCACTCCTTTCCATTCCATTGCATTCCACTCCACTCCACTCTATTCAATTCCGCTCTATATAATTGCATTCCATTCCACTCCATTCCATTCCATTCCACTCCACTCCATTCCATGACACTCCACTCCACTCCACTCCATTCCACTCCTTTCCACTCCAGTCCACTCCACTGTTTTCCATGAAACATATTTCTTTATTCCATTCCATTCCTTTCCATTCCATTCTACTGCATTCCATTCCATTCCTTTCTTTCGAGAGTATCTCAGACGGTCACCCATCCTGGAGCACAGTGGCACAATCTCAGCTCCCATTCCATTCCGTTCCATTCCATTCCATTCCGTTGCGTTCCATTCCACTGTGCTCCGCTGCAGTCCAATCCACTCCATTCCAGTGCATTCCATTCCATTCCACTCATTTCTACTCTGCTCCACTCCAATCCATTGCATTCCACTCCATTCCATTCCATTCCACTCCTTTCTATCGACAGGATGTCACTGTGTCACACAGGCTGTAGCGCAGTGGCACAATCTCAGCACACGTTGCTCCATTCTGTTCCATTCTGTTCCGTTCCGTACTGTGCTGCTCCATTCCATTCCGTTCCACTCCACCCCACTCCACTCCATTCCATTACAACCAATTCCATTCAACAGCATTCCACTCCTCTCCTCTCCACTGCACTGTACGCCATTCCACTCCACTCCATCACATTCCATTCTGCTCCGTTCCACTGCACTCATCTCCAGCCCACTCCCCTCCACTTCATTCCATTCCTTTCCATCTCATTCCATTCCCCTCATTTCCACTCCACTCCAGTGCATTTCACTCCATTCCATTCCATTCCACTCCTTTCCTTTGACAGGATCTCCCTCTTTCACACAGGTTGTAGTGCAGTGGCACAATGTCAGCATTCATTTATCCATTTTGTTCCATTTCATTCTTTACATTCTGTTCTGTCCTGTTTCGTTCCGTTCTATTCCATTCCGTTGCAATCCACTCCACTCCACTATATCCCAATACATCTGATTTCATTCCAGTCCATTCAACTCCTCTCCACTCCACTACACTCCACTCCACTCCATTCCATTCCATTCCACTCCATTCCAATGCACGCCACTCCACCCCACTCCACTCCATTTCATGCTATTCCATTCCATCCCGTTCCATTCCTCTCCATTCCCCTCACTCTACTTCACTCCAGTCCACTCCACTGCATTCCATTCAAATCCATTCCAATGCATTCCATTCCATTCCTTTCTTTCGAGAGTATCTCACTCTGTTGCACAGCCTGCAGTGCAGTGGCACAATCTCAGCTTCCATTCCATCCATTCCATTGCATTCCATTCAATTACATTCCACTCCATCCACTCCATTCAATTTCACTCCACTCCACTACATTCCATTCCACTCCATTTCACTCCATTCGATTCCAATAAATTCCATTCAATTCCACTCCACTCCACTCCACTTCACTCCATTCCACTCCATTCCACTCCATTCCCTTCTTCTCCATTCCACTCCATTCCACTCCTCTCCACTCCAATCCATTTCATTCCACTCAACTCCACTCCACTCCATACAATTCCATTCCTTTCCACTCCACTCCATTCCACTCCACTCCATTCCATCCCATTACTCTCCACTCTTCTCCACTCCATTCCATTACACTCCACTCCACTGCTCTCCATTCCATTCCACTACATTCCATTCCTCTGCATTCCACTTCAATGCACTCCATTCCACTCCACTCCATTCCATTGCACTCCATTCCACTCTACTACATGCCATTCCACTCGACTCCACTCCACTCCACTATATTCAGTTACACTCCCCTCCACACAACTGAACTCCACTCCATTCCATTCCACCCCACTCCACTCTATTCCACTCTACTCCATTCCACTCGACTGCATTCCATTCCATTACATTCCCGACTACTCCACTGCATTCCACTCCAATCCACTCCATTCCACTCCGCTCCATTCCATTCCATTACATTACCTACTACTCCACTGCATTCCACTCCAATCCACTCCATTCCACTCCAATCCACTCCATTCCACTCCTTTCCACTACATTGCATTCTATTCCATTCCACTCCATTCCATTCCATTCCATTCCACTTTACTCCATTCCAATCCACTTCATTCCACTCCACTCCATTACATTCCATTCCATTCAACTCCATTCCACTCCATCCCACTCCATTCCACTCCACTACTCTCCATTCCATTCCATTCCACTCCATTCCACCAAACTCCTCTCCCTTCCTCCATACTCTATTCCATTCCATTCCACTCCATTCCACCAAACTCCTCTCCCTTCCTCCATACTCTATTCCATTCCATTCCACTCCATTCTACTCCAATCCACTCCACTTCACTCCGCTCCACTCCATTCCATTCCACTCCACTCCACTTCTTTCCACTGTACTCAATTCCGTTCCTTTCCATTCCATTCCACTCCACTTTAATCCACTCCAACCACTACATTCCACTAAACTCCACTCCATTCCATTCCATTAGGTTCCATTCCACTCCATTCCATTCCATTCTACTCCATTCCAGTCCACTCCACTCTACCCCACTCCACTCCACTCCATTCCCTTTCATTCCACCCCACTCCATTCCCTTCAATTGCACTCCATTCCACGCCACTCCATTCCACTCCACTCCTTTCCAGTCCACTCCATTTTATTCCATTCGATTCCATGCCACTTCACTGCACTCCATTTAAGTCCATTCCACTTCATTCCATTCAATTCCATTCACTCCACTCCATTCCATTCCATTCCACTCCACTCCACTCCACTCAACTCCATTCCACTCCATTCCACTCCACTCCATTCCATTCCATTCATTTCTATTCCATTCCACTCCATTCCACTCCAATCTACTCCACACCACTACTTTCCATTAGATCCGATTCCATTCCACTCCATTACAATCGTTTCCACTCCACAACACTGCACTCCACACCATTCCACTCCATCCCATTCCATTCCACTGCAATCGACTTCAACCCACTCCACTCCACTTCATTCCATTCCATTCCATTCCTCTCCATTCCACTCCACTCCACTCCATTCCACACTTTTCCATTCCATTCAATTCCATTCCATTCCACTCCACTCCACTCCACCCCACTCCACTCCATTCCACACTATTCAATTCCATTCCACTCAATTCCATTCCATTCCTCTCCACTCCACTTCACACCACTCCACTTAACTCCATTCCGTTCTATTACACCCCATTCCATGCCATTCCATTCCACTCCACTCCATTCTACTGCAGATCTCTCCATTCCATTCCATTCCATTCCACTCCATTCAATTCCACTCCATTCCATTCCACTCCGCTATATTCCACTCCACTTCATCCCATGCCACTCCACTCCACTCTAATAAACTCCATTCCATTCCCCTTCACTCCACTCAACTTCTTTACACTCTATTCCACTCCACTCCATTCCCTTCCATTCCATTCTACTCCACTCCACTCCAATCCTTTCCTGTCTACTCCACTCCATTCTACTCCAGTTCTCTCCATTGCATTCCATTCCACTCCATTCCATTCCACTCCACTCCATTCCATTCCACTCCACTGCACTCCACACCACTTCATTCCACTCCAATCCATTCTATACCATTCCACTCTACTCCTCTCCATTCCACCCCACTCCACTCCGTTCCACCCCACTCCTCTCCACTGTACTCCTCTCCATTCCCCTCTACTCCACTCCATTCCATGCCATTCCATGCCATTCCATTCCATTCCAGTCCAATCCCTTCCAGTCTGCTCCACTCCACTGTATTTCACTCCACTCCACTCGACTCCACTCCACTCCATTCCATCCCATTCCAATCCACTCTACTCCATTGCATTTCATTTTACTCAATTCCACTCCACTCCACTCCCCTCAACTCTATTCCATTCCACTCTATACCATTCTATTACACTCCACTCCCTTTTACTCCACTCCAATCCATTGAACTCCACTCCATTCTACTCCACTCCATGCCACTCCACTTCTTCCTACTCCACACCACTCCACTCCATGCCACTCAATTCCCCTCCATTACACTATACTCCATTCCTTTCCACTCCACTCTACTCAACTCCAGTCCACTCCACTCAACTCCACTCCTCTCCATTCCACTCTACTCGATTCCATTCCTTTCCATTCCATTCCATTCCGTTTTATTTCACTCCACTCAACTACACTCCACTCCATTCCACTCCATTCCTCTCCACTCCATTCCACTCCAATCCATTCCATTCCATTCCACTCCAGTCCGCTCTAGTCCACTCCATTCCGCCCCACTCCATTCCATTTCATTCCATTCTAATCCCCTCCACTCCATTCCACTCCGCTCCACTCCATTCCATTCCACTCCACTCCATTGCACTAAACTTCACTCCGTTCCACTCCATTCCATTCCATTCCACTCCATTCCATTCCATTCAACTCTAGTCCACTTCATTCCACCACACTCCAATTCTCTCCACTCCACTCTACTCCATTCCACTCCATTCCACTGCATTCCATTCTATTCCATTCCACTCCCTTCCACTCTACTCCACTCCATTCCATTCCCTTCCAATCCACTGCACTACAATCTATTCCACTCCATTCCACTCCATTCCATTCCACTGTGCTCCACTCCACTCCACTCCATTACACTTCATGTCATTCCACTCCAATCTCCTTCATTCCATTCCATTCCATTCCACTCTACTCCATTCCATTCTATTCCTGTGCACCCCTCTCCATTCCATTTCATTGCACTCCAATACCCTCCACTCTATTAAATTCCACTCCATTCCATTCCATTCCATTCCATTCCATTCCATTCCACTCCATTCCGTTCCATTCCACTCCACTCCACTCTATTTCATTCCACTCCACTCCACTACATTCCACTCCACTCCACTCCATTTCAATCCACTCCACTCAACTCCATTCCTTTCCATTCCACCCCAATCGATTCCATTCCATTCTATTACACTCCATTCAACTCCCCTGCATTCCACTCCATTTGACTCCATTCCACTCCATTCCTGTCCACTCCACTCCATTCCAATCCATTCCATTCCACTCTACTTCACTGCCCTCCATTCCATTACAATCCAATGCAATACACTCCAGTCCATTGCACTCCACTCCGCTCCATTCCATTTAATTCCACTGCTTTGCATTCCACTCCACTCCTCTTCATTCCAATCTACTCTATTCAACTCTGTTCCACTGCATTCCATTCCATTCCATTCCAGTCCACTCCACTCCATTCCAGTCCATTCCACTCCATTCCGCTTCACTCCTCTCCAATCCTTTACAATGCACTCCGTTCCATTCCACTCCTTTCCACTCCACTCCATTCCATTCCACTCCACTCCACTCCATTCCATGCCAATCCATTCCATTTCAATCCATTCCGTTTCATACCATTCCATTCCATTCCTTTCCATTCCATTCCATTTGAGTCCATTCCACTCCAATGTATTCCATTCCATTCCATTCCATTCCACTCAACTCCTCTATATTCCATTCTATTACACTTCACTCCACTAAATTCCATTCCATTCCACTCCATTCCATTCTACCCCAATCCATTCCACTCCACTCCTCTCCATTCCAATCCACTCGATTCCATTCCACTCCGTTCCATGCCTCTCCATTCCACTCCACTCCACTCCATTCCATTCCACTCCATTCCATTCCATTCCACTCCACTCCACTCCACTTAACTACATTCCACTCCATTCCATTCCACTCCACTGTATTCCATTCTAATCCATTCCATTCCACTCCACTCCTCTCCATTACAATCCACTCGATTCCATTCCACTCCGTTCCATTCCTCTCCATTCCACTCCACTCCACTCCGTTCCATTCCTCTCCATTCCACTCCACTCCACTCCGTTCCATTCCTCTCCATTCCACTCCACTACACTCCATTCCATTCCACTCCATTCCATTCCACTCCACTCCAATTAACTCCATTCCACTCCATTCCATTCCACTCCACTCTATTCCATTCTAATCCATTCCATTCCACTCCACTCCACTCCATTCCATTCCACTCCACTCAATTCCACTCCACGTCACTTCATTCCAGTCTATTCCTTTCCATTCCCTTGCATTCCTTTCCAAAATATTTTAATCCGTTCCATTCCATTGCACTCTACTCCATTCCACTCCACACCATTCCACTACATTCTCTTCCATTCCATTACACTCCACTCCATTCCACCCCACTCCACTCCATTCCACTCCTCTCCACTCCATTCCGTTCCATTCCATTACACTCCATTCCCTTTCACTCCACTCCATTCCACTGTACTCCACTCCAGTCCATTCCACTACATTGCATTCCACTGCATTCCACTATACTCCATTCCATTCCATTCCAATCCCCTCCATTCCACTATACTCTATTCCATTCCACTCTGCTCCATTCCATTGTACTCCATTTCACCCCTCTCCATTCCAACCCATTCCACTCCATTCCATTCCGCCCCACTCCATTCCAATCCATTCCACTCCATTCCACACCGCTCCTTTCCACTCCACTCTGCTCCATTCCATTATTTTCCACTCCACCCCACTTCATTTCAATCCATTGCACTCCATTCCACTCCACTCCACTCCATTCCATTTCATTCCAATGCTTTCCACTCCTCTCCATTCCACTCCGTTCCACTCCATTCCAGTCCACTCAACTCAAAGCAAATCTATTAAATTCCACTGCATCCCACTCCACTCCACTCCATTCCATCCCACTCCAGTCTATTCCATTCCATTCCACTCCATTCAGTTCCATTCCAATTCACTCCACTCCGTTGCCTTCCACTCCACTCCACTACGTTCAACTCCACTCCACTCCACCTCATTCTACTCCACTCCATTCCATTCCACCCCATTCCATTCCAATACATTCCACTACATTATATTCCACTACATTCCTTTCCACTCCACTGCACACCATTCCAATCCACCCCACTCCACTCCACTCACCTCCAGTCCATTCTACTCCACTCCATTGCATTCCACTCCCCTCCATTCCATTCCTTTCCGTTCCACTGCACACACATCAACTCCACTCCACTCCATTCCACTCCATTCCATTCCACTCCATTCCACCCCACTCCATTCCACTCAATTCCACTCCATTCCAGTCCACTCATCTCCAATCATATCCATTCCATTTCATTCCATTGCACCCCTCTCTACTCCATTCCAGTGCACTGTACTCCTTTCCAGTCCATTCCATTCCAATCTATTACATTCCATTCCATTCCCCTCCATTCTGTTTCATTCCAATCCACTCCATTATATTCCATTCCACTCCGTTCCATTCCATTCCACTCCACTCCACTCCGTTCCTCTCCACTCCATTCAATTCCACTCTACGCCATTCCAATCCATTCCATTCCATTCCACGCCATTCCAATCCATTCCATTCCATTCCACTCCCTTCCACTCCACTCCATTCCACTGCATTCCAGTCCGCTGCACACCACTCCACTCCATTGCATTCCATTCCACTGCACACCTCTTCACTGCATTCCATTCCATACCATTCCACTCCACTCCATTCCATTCCACTGCAGTCTTCTCCACTACACTCCGTTCCACTCCATTCCATTCCACTCCATTCTGCTGCACTCCACAGCACTCAACTCCAGGCCATTCCATTCCATTCAACTCTACTCCAATCCACTCCATTCTACTCCACTCCAATCCACTCCACTCCACTCCATTCCATTCCATTTCATTCCATTCCATTCGTTTCCACTCCACTTCACTCCATTCCATTCCACTTCCTCCAATCCGTTCCATAACACTCCTTTCCAAACCAAAGCACTCCATTGCACTCCACCACATTTCATTCCATTGCATTTCATTCCACTCCACTAAACTCCACTCCACCCCTCTCCATTCCATTCCACTCTACTCCATTCCATTCCATTTAATTCCACTCCACTCCACTCCACTCCAATCCATTCCACTCCATTGCACTCCACTACACTAAATTCTATTCCATTCCATTTCACTCCATTCCACGCCATTCCACTCCACTCCATTCCACTCCATTCCACTCCACTCCAATCCACTCCACTACACTCAACTCCATTCCACTCCACTCCACTCCATTCGAATCCATTCCATTCTAATGCACTTCATCCCACTCCATTCCACTCCATTCCCCTGCACTCCAATCCATTCCATTCCATTCTATTCCACTGCACTGCACTCCACTCCAATCCACTCCACTCCACTCCATTCCATTCCATTCCAGTGCACTCGACTCCAATCCACTCCACTCAATTCCACTCCATTTCATTCCAATCCTACCCCCTCCACTCCATTCCACTGCACTCCATTCCAGTCCACTACATTACATTCCACTCCATTCTTTCTAATCCATTCATCTCCTTTCCATTCCATTCCACTCCCCTCCATTGCATTCCACTCCAATCCACTCCATTCCACTCCACTCCGCTACATTCCACTCCATTCCTTTCCATTCCTTTCCATTCCATTCCATTCCGTTCCGTTCCCTTCCATTCCACTCCATTCCATTCCATTCCACTCCATTCCATTCCACTCCATTCTAGTCCATTCGACTACATTCCTCTCCACTCCACTCCTCTCTATTCCACTCCATTCCATTCCAGTACATTCCACTCCACTGCACTCCACTCCATTCCACTCCACTCCATTCTCTTCATTCCACTTCATTCTGCTCCACTCCACTGCACTGCACTACACTCTATTCCCTTCCACTCCACTCCTCACCATTCCCTACCACTCCATTCCATTCAATTCCTTTCCACACCATTCCATTCCACTCCACTCCGTTCCATTCCATTCCATTCTACTCCTTTCCTCTGCATTCTATTCCTTTCCTTTCCATTCCACTCCATACCACTCCACTCCACTCCAATCCATTCCATTCCATTGCACTAAACTCCATTGCATTTGATTCCATTCTATTCCATGCCTATCCCCTCCTTTATATGGCTTTCCACTCCAATACTGTCCATTCTTCTCTATTCCACTCCACTCCTCTCACTTCCATTCCACTCCTATCCGATCCATACTGCTCCTTTCCATTCCACTCCAATTCACTCCACTACCCTCTATTCCATTCCACTCCATTCCTCTCTACTCTATTCCACTGTACTCCATTACAATCCATTACACTCCACTGCACTCCCCCTCATTCCACTCCATTCCACTCCTCTCCATTCCATTCCATTCCACTCTTTTCCTCTCCAATCCACTCCATTTCTTTCCACTGCACTACAATCCATTCCATTCCATTCACTACACTCCACTGCTTTCCACTCCACTCCACTCCATTCCACTCCACTGCACTACAATCCATTCCATTCCATTCACTACACTCCACTGCTTTCCACTCCACTCCACTCCATTCCACTCCACTGCACTACAATCCATTCCATTCCATTCCATTCCATTGGAGTCCACTCCACTTAATTCCTTTCTAGTGCCCTCACCCCATTCCATTGCAGTCCATTCCACTCCATTTCCTTCGCTTCCCCTCCATTCCAGTCCATTCCACTCCACTCCATTCCACTCCATTCTGCTCCTTTCCAGTCCACTCCATTCCACTCCTCTACCCTCCATTCCATTCCACTCTATTCCACTCCATTCCATTCCATTCCATTTTACTCCACCCCACTCCATTCCACTCCACTACACTCCACAACATTCCATCTCATCCCATTCCATTTCACTCTATTCCACTACACTTCACTCCACTTCACTCCAATCTTCTCCATCCCATTCCATCCCATTCCATTCCTCCGCATTGCACTCCACTCCCCTACACTCCACTCATATCCATTCCATTCCATTCCGTCCTATTCCATGCCATTACACACCAGTCCACTCCATTTCGTTTCATTCCATTCCATTCCATTCCATTCCACTCCATTACACTCCACTCCAATAAATTCAATTCCATTCCATTCCATTCCATTTCATTCCGTCCCATTCCATTCCGTTGCACTCCAACCCACTCCATTCCATTCCATTCCATGGCACTCCAATCCACTCCATTCCAATCTATTCCAATCCACTCCATTCGATTCTACTCCACTCCACCTCACTCAACTCCATTCCATTTAATTCTATACCTTTCCATTCCAATCCATTCCACTCCACTCCACTCCATTCCACTCCACTCCTTTCCATTCCATTCCACTCCTCTCTACTCCATTCCACTCCCCTCCATTCCACTCCACTCCACTCAATTCCATTCCATTCCATTCCACTCCTTTCCACTCCTCTCCACTCCAATTCATTCCATTTAATTCCACTCCATTTGTTTCCAATCCATTCCACTCCACTCCACTCCTTTCCACTCCACTCCTTTCATTTCCGTTCCACTCCACTCCACTCCTTTCCATTCCATTCCATTCCATTCCATTCAACTCCTTTCCACTCCTCTCCACTCCATTCCATTCCATTTAATTCCACTCCATTCAATTCCAATCCATTCCACTCCACTCCACTCCATTCCACTCCACTCCTTTCAGTTCCATTCCGCTCCACTCCACTCCGTTCCACTCCCCTCCATTCCACTCCACTCCAGTGCATTCCATTCCATTCCCCTCCTTTTTACTCCACTCCACTCCATTCCACTCGACACCACTCCATTCCATGCCATTCCATTCCATTCCGTTTCATTCCACTCAGTTCCCTTCCATTCCACTCCATTCCAGTGCATTCCACTACACTACACTCCATTCTATTAAATCCTATTCCATTCCATTCCACTCCATTCCAGGGCATTCCACTCCATTCCACTCCACTCCACTACATTCCACTCCTTTCCCCTCCAGTCCAGTCAATTCCACTCAACTCTAATCTAGCCCACACCATTCAATTCCATTACAGTCCACTGTACTCCACTCCATTCCAATCCAATCCATTCCATTCTACTTCATTCAATTCCTTTATACTCCACTCTGCTCCACTCCCTTCCATTCTTCTCCATTCCACACCACTCTATTTCATACCACACCACTCCATTCCATACCATTCCATTTTGTTGCCCTCCACTCCACTCCATTTCATTCCATTCCTCTCCAACGCACTCCACTCCACCCCATTCCACTCCACTCCATTGCATTCCATTCCATTCCATTGCATTACACTCCACCGCAATCCATTCCACTCCACTCCATTTTACTCCAATCCACTCCAATCCATTCCATTCCATTCCATTCCATTCCATTCCATTCCATTCCAGTCCATTCCCTTCCATTCCACTCTACTCCATTCCACTCCACTCCATTCCACTCCAATCCGTGACATTCCATTCCATTCAACTCCATTCCCCTCCACTTCATTCCAGTAAAATCCATTCCAATGCACTCCATTCTGTTACATTCCTTTCCACTCCACTATACTCCATTCCACTCCACTCTGCTCCAATCCACTCCAATCCAACCCATTCCGTTCCATTCCATTCCATTCCGTTCCACTCTATTCCATTCCACTCCAATCCATTCCACCCCAATGCTTTCCACTCCACTCCAATCCATTCCACTGCACTCCAGTCCTGTCCATTCCATTCCATTCCATTCCCCTCCATTCCATTCCACTCCACTCAATTACAGTTCACTTCACTCCATTCCACTCCACTCCACTCAACTCCATTCCATTCCACTTCACTCCATTAAATTCCACTCCACTTCATTCCATTCCACTCCATTCCATTCAACTCCACCACTCCACTCCATTCCATTCCATTCCACTCTTCTCCACTCCATTCCATTCCCCTGCATTCCACTCCACTCCATTCCACTGCATTCCACTTCATTCCAGAAAACTCCATTCCACTCCACTCCAGTCCACTCCATTCCACTGAACCCCTTTCCATTGCATTCCACTACATTCTATTCCACTCCATTCCATTCCATTGCAATCCATTCCACCCCATTCCACTTCATTCCATTCCATTCCACTCCACTGCACTCCACTGCATTCCATTCCACTCCGTTTCATTCCACTACTCTCCACTCCAATCCACTCAATTTCACTCCACTTCATTCCATTCCACTCCATTCCACTCCACTCCAGTCCATTCCACTCCACTCCATTTCATTCCATTCCATTACACTCCACTGTACTCCACTCCATTCGGTTAAACTCCATTCCTCTCTACTCCATTCCATTCTTCTCCGCTGCACTCCACTTCACTCCATTCCATTGCATTCCACTCCATTCTATTCCTCTCCATTCCACTACACTCCAGTCCATTCCACCCCAAACGATTCCGTTCATTTCCATTTCTTTCCACTCCAATCCACTCCATTCCATTCCATTCCAGTCCACTCCACTCCACTTCAAACCATTCCAGTCCACTCCATTCCACTCCACTCCATTCCATTGCATTCAATTCCGTTACACGTCACTCCCCTCCATTCCATTCCACTCCACTGCATTCCACTTCACTCCAGTCCTTCAATTGGATTTCATTCCACTCAATTCCATTCAACTCCATTCCAATCCACTTCACTCAATTCCACTGAACTCCAATAAATTCCATTCCATTCTACTCCACTCCACTCCAATGCACTCCATTCCACTCCATTCCATTCCATTCCGCTCCACTCCACTCCATGCCATTCCACTCCATATCACTCTTCTCCACTCCATTCCAATCCATTCCACTCCACTGCATTCCAATCCAATCCATTCTATTCCATTGCAGTCCATTCTACTCCACTACACTCCATTCCATTGCTTTCCATTCCAGTCCATTCCACTCAATTCCTATATACTACATTCCACTTAACTCCATTCCATTCCACTCCACTCCAATCCACTGCATTCCATACCACTCCATATCATTCCACTACATTCCACTCCTATCAACTCAAATCCACTCCACTTCATTCCTTTGCACTCCATTCCATTCCACTCCACTCCATTCCACTCCACTCCATTTCATTCCATTCCATTACACTCCATTCCACTTCACTCCATTCGATTAAACTCCATTCCACTATACTCTAATCCATTCCTCTCCACTCCACTCCACTTCACTCCGCTACATTGCATTCCACGCCATTTTATTCCTCTCCAATCCACTCCACTCCACTCCATTCCACTCCACACCATTCCATTCCATTCCATTTCTTTCCACTCCAACCCACTCCATTCCATTCCTTTCCATTCCACTCCACTTCACTCCACTAAATTCCACTCCACTCCATTCCACTCCACTCCATTCCATTGCATTTGATTCCATTCCACTTCACTCCCCTCCATTCCACTCCATTCCACTCCACTACCGTCCCTCAATTGGATTACATTCCACTCCATTCCATTCAACTCCATTCCACTCCACTCAACTCTATTCCACTCCACTCCAATCAATTCCATTCCATTGCACTCCACTCCACTCCATCCACTGCACTCCACTCCATTCCATTCCACTCCACTCCATTCTTTTCCATTCGACACCATTCCACTCAACTCTACTCCATTTCACTCCACTTCACATCATTCCCCTACAATCCACTCCATTCCATTCTCTTCCATTCCATTCAACTCCATTACACTCGTTTCCACTCTGTTCCACTCCACTCCACTTCATTCCATTCCATTGCATTTCCGCTCCAGTCCATTCGATTCCATTCCATTCCTCTGCACTTCACTCCACTCCCCTCCACTACACTCCGTTCCACACCACTCCACTCCTTTCGAGACCATTCCACTCCATTCCACTGCACTCCACTAAATTCCATTCTATTCCATTCAATTCCATTCCTTTCCATTCCATTCCATTCCACTAAATTTCAGTCCATTACATTCCACTCCACTACACTCCACTCCATTCCTCTCCATTCTCCTCCATTCCACTCCAATTCATTCCATTCCGTTACACTCCACTGCACTCCACTCCCTTCCATTCCACTCCATTCCACTCTACTACATTCCATTCCATTGTATTCCATTCCATTCCATTCCATTCCACTACATTCCAGTCCATTACACTCCATTCTGTTCCACTCCACTCCGTTCCTCTCCATTCTCTTCCATTCCACTCCATTCCACTCCAATTCGTTCCATTCCATTACACTCCACTACACTCCACTCCATTCCATTCAACTCCATTCCACCCTACTACATTCCATTACACTCCACTCCTCTCCACTCCATTGCATTCCACTCCATTCTATTCCTCTCCTTTCCACTCCAATCCACCCTATTCTACTCCTCCCTATTCCATTCCATTCCATTTCATTCCACTCCACTCCACTCTATTCCACTCCATTCCAGTCCAATTCACTCCTATCCACTCCATTCCATTCCATTCCACTGCACCTCACTCCACTCCATTCCACTACACTCCATTCCGTTCCACTCCATTCCACTACACTCCATTCCGTTCCACTCCATTCCTTTCCACTCCAGTCCATTCCATTCCATTCCTCTACACTCCACTTCATTCCATTCCACTCCAATCCACTTGATTCCATTCCAGTACATTCCAATCCACTGCTCCCCACTCCTTTCCATTCCAATTTACTCCATTATATTCCAATCCATTTAACTTCCCTCCATTCCATTCCACTCCACTCCATTCAATTCCACTCCATTTCATTCCACTCCATTCCACTCCACTTCATTCCACTCCACTCCATTCCACTCCACTCCATTCCATTCCATGTGACACCACTCCACTCCATTCCCCTCCGATCCATTACACTCCACTCCGCACCATTCCATTCCATTTCTTTCCATTTAATTCCACTAAACTCAACTCCGCTCCAATACAATCCAATCCATTCCACACCGTTCCAATCACTCCAATCCATTCCACTCCATTCAACACCATTCCACTCCATTCCAGTCCATTCTACTCAAATCCACTCCATTCCATTCCATCCACTGCATTCCTCTCCATTCCATTCCAATCCATTCCACCCCATACCAATCCATTCCACTAAACTCGACAGCACTCCATTCCATTTAATTCCACTCCATTCCACTCCTCTCCACTCCATTCCACTCCACTGCATTCCATTCCATTCCACTCCTTTCCGTTCCATTCCACGCCACTCCACTTCATTCCATTCCAATCCACTCCGCTGCATTCCACTCCACTCCACACAAATACACTCCAACCCACTGCATTCCATTCCACTCTACTCCATTCCAATCCATTCCATTCCATTCCACTCCATTCCAGTCCAATCTATTCCACTCCATTCCTGTCCACTCTACTCCAATCCACTCCATTCCATTACATTCCACCGCACAACACAACGCTCCATTCCATCGCACTCCATTCCACTCCCTTCCATTGCATTCCATTCCACCCCACTCCACTCCACCCCACTCCATTCCACTCCACTCCATTCTTTTCCGTCCCATTCATTTCTACTCCATTCCACTCTACTACATTCCACTCCATTCCACTCCATTCCAGTTCACTCCAATCCACTCCACTTCGTTGCATTCCATCCTAATACATTCACCTCTACTCCACTCCATTCCAATCCTTTCCACTCCACTCCATTCCATTCCATTCCAGTCCTTTCCACTCGACTCCATTCCATTCCATTCCACTGCACTCCACTCTATTACATTACAATCCATTCCACTCCACTCCACTCCATTCCGTTCCACTCCATTCCACTCTACTGCACTCCGTTCCTATCCACTCCACTCTATTCCAATCCATTGCATTCCACTCCATTCTATTCCTCTCCATTCCATTCCACTCCACTCCATTCCACTCCAGCCCATTCCATTCCTTTCCATTTCATTCCACTCCACTCCCCTCAATTCCACTCCATTCCATTCTACTCCACTCCACTCCACTGCACTCCATTCCACTCCACTCCATCCCATTCCACTCCATTCCACTTCACTTCTTTTCATTGCATTTGATTCCTTTCCACTCCATTCCATTCTATTCCAGTCCTCTCTACTCCATTCCACTCCACTGCGTTCCCTTCCACTCCATTCCATTGAAGTCCATTACACTCCACTCTACCCAATTCCACTCCACTCCACTATTTTTCATTCCATTACACGCCACTGCAGTCCACTCCACTCCACTCCACTGAATTCTTTTCCTTTCCAGTCCATTCCACTCCACTGCACCCCATTTCACTCCACTCCATTCCATTCCATTCCATTGCATTCCACTCCACTCCACTCCATTCCACTCCAATCCTCTCTGTTCCACTCCAAACCATTCAATTAGTTTCCACTACATTCCACACTATTCCATTCCATTTCATTCCACTCCACTCCTCTCCACCCCACTACAGTCCATTTCACTCCACTGCACTCCACTCCACTCCATTCCACTCCAATGCATTCCATTCCATTCCATTACGTTGCACTCCGCTCCACTCCACTCCTTTCAACTACACTCCATCCCATTCCATTCCATTCCACTCCAGACCTCTCCCCACCACTCCATTCCATTCTACTGCACTGCACTCCACTGCATTCCATTCCACTCCACAGCATTCCATTCCATTCCATTCCACTCCAATCCACTCCTCTCCACTCCATTCCACTTCAGTTCACTTCATTCCACTCCAACCCACTCCATTCCATTATATTCCATTCCATTCCTTTCCATTCTTTTCCATTGCAGTCCATTCCATTCCATTGTATTCAACTCCAATCCACTCCACTCTACTCAATTGCACTAAACTCCACTCCATTCCATTCCATTGCATTCCACTCCACTCCAGTACATTCCATTCCATTCCATTCCATTCCCCTCCAATCCACTCCAATCCATTCCTATCCATTTTATTCCATTTCACTCCACTCCATTCCATTCCACCCCATTCCTTTCCATTCCATTCCTCTCCATTCCAGTCCACTCAACTCCATTCCATTCCATTCCACTGCACTCCATTCCACTCCATTCCAATCCAATCTATTCCATTCTATTCCGTTACATTGCACTCCACTCTGTTCCATTCCACTCCATTCCATTCCATCCATTCAACTCAATTCCATTACACTGCACTCCATTCCATTTCATTCCATTCCTCTCAACTCCCTTTCATTCCATTCCATTCCACTGCACTCCACTCCACTCCACTCCATTGCACTCCATTCCATTCCACTCCAATCCAGTCTACTCCATTGCATTCCACTACCTTCCGTTCCACTCCATTCCTTTCGTTTCCATTCCACTACTTTCCATTCCATTCCACTCCACTCTACTCCACTCAATTCCACTCCACTCCATTCCTCTCCACTCCACTCTATTCCAATCCATTACAGTCCATGCCACTCCATTCCAGTCCATTCCGCAAAAATCCACTCCATTCCACTCCAATCCACTCCATTACATTCAATTCCAATCATTTCACTGCATTCCAGTCCATTCCACTCCATACACCTCCTTTCCACTCCATTCCATTCCACTCCATTCCGCTCCACTCCATTCCACTACATGAAATTCCATTTCATTACATTTCGTTCCACTCTACTCCATTCCACTCAGCTCCATTCCACGCCTTTTCATTCCACTCCACTGCACTCCACTCCACTCTATTCCACTCCACTCCATTCCATTCCATTCAAATCTACTCCGTTCGACTATATTCCACTCCATTCCAGTCCACTCCACTCCCATCCACAATTTTCCATTCCACTCCATTCTACTCCATGCCATTCTATGCCATTCCATTTCGTTCCCCTCCACTCCACTCCACTCTTTTCCAATGCATTTCATTCCACTGCATACCACTCCTTTCCTTTACCTTCCATTCCGCTCCACTCCACTCCATTCCATTGCACGGCATTCCATTCCACTGGATTCCATTCCATTCTATTCCATTCCACTCCATTCCATTACACTGCTCTCCACTCCACTCCATTACTTTGCACTCCACTCCATTACTTTCCACTCCACTCGAATCCTATCCACTCCACTCCACTCCATTACTGTCCACTCCACTCCATTCCTTTCCACTCCACTCGACTCCTTTCCACTCCACTCCAACCCACTCCATTCCATTCCACACTACTCTATTCCATTCCATTCGATTCCACTGTGTTCCACTCCATTCCATTCCACTCCATTCAACTCCATTCCATCCCATTCTAATCCACTCCACTCCAGTCCATTCTATTCCATTCCATTGCACTCCACTCCACTCCATTACTCTGCCCTCCATTCCACTTCACTCCTTTCCATTTCACTCCATTCCATTCCGTTCCATTCCAATCCATTATACTCCATTCCACTCCACTCCAATCCGTTCTATTCCACTCCACTCCACTCCATTCCATTCCACACAACTCCATTCCATTCCATCCCATTCCACTCTCTTCCACTCCATTCCAGTCCGCTCCATTCAACTCCATTCCATTCCATTCTAATCTACTCCACTCCAGTCCATTCTATACCATTTCATTGCACTCCACTCCACTCCATTCCTTTGCCCTCCTTTCCACTTCACTCCTTTCCATTTCACTCCATTCCATTCCATTCCAGTCCATTATACTCCATTCCATTCCACTCCACTCCATTCCATTCCAAACTACTCCATTCCACTCCACTCCAATCCGTTCTATTCCACTCCACTCCACTCCATTCCATTCCACACTACTCCATTCCATTCCATTCCATGCCATTCAATTCCACTCCACTCCATTCCACTCCATTGAACTCCATTCCAGTCCATTCTACAACACTCCACTCCTTGCCATTCTAGGCCACTCCATTCCACTGCTGCCCACTCCATTCCATTGCATTCCAATACAATCCACTCCTTTCCATTCCACTCCAATACAGTCCACTCCTTTCCATTCCACTCCATTCAACTGCATTCCATTTCTCTCCATTCCATTCCATTCCACTCCACTCTACTCCATTCCATTCCACTTCACTCCACTCCATTCCACTCCATGTCTCTCCCCTCCCCTCCACTCCATTCCATTCCACTATATTCCATTCCATTCCATTCCATTAATTTCCATTGCACTCCATTCCAAACCACTCCATTCCACTGCATTCCAGTCCATTCCACTCCATTCCAGTCCACTCCACTCCAGTCCACTCCATTCCATTCCATTCCACTGCTCTCCACCCCACTCCATTCCATTCCAATCCATTACATTCCACTCCAATCCATTCCACTCCACTCTACTTCACTCCATTCCACTCCAATCCATTCCATTCCACTGCATTCCACTCCACTCCACTCCATGCCATTCCACTCCACTTCTCTCCACTCCATTCCATTCCATTCTGCTCTCCTGCATTGCATTCCATTCCATTCAACTATATTCCATTCCATTCTATTCCACTACATTGCACTCCACGCCATTCCACTGCATTCCATTCCATTTCAATACATTCGAATCCACAACACTCTACTCCATTACATTCCACTCCACTCCAGTCCTCTCCACTCCTCTCCATTCCATTCCACTACACTCTATTCCATTTCAATCCAATGCATTCTATTCCATTCCATTCCACTTGACTCCGCTCCACTGCACGCCATTCCAATCCATTTCGCTCCACTTCATTCTACTCCACTCCAATCTATTCTATTCCACTACCCTCCACTCTGCTCCATTCCACTCCATTACTTTCCACTGCATTCCATTCCTCTCCATTCGAATCCACTCCACTGCATTTCACTCAAATACTTTCCATTCCATTCCATTTCATTCTACTCCACTCCTCGCCAATCCACTCCCCTCCACTCCACTCCTTTCCATTGCACTCCACTGCACTGCACTCCACTCCGCTCCACTCCACTCCATTCTATTCCATTCCATTCCACTCCATTCCACTCCACTGCACTCCATTCCATTCCACTCCACTGCACTGCACTCCACTCCGTTTCACTCCACACCATTCCATTCTATTTCATTCCATTCCACTCCATTCAACTCCATTCCACTCCATTCCAATCCACCTCACTCCATTCCATTCCATTCCACTTCACTCCAGTCCATTCCACTCCAATCCATTCCACTCCACTCCATTCCACTCCACGCCATTTCACTCCACTCCTTTCCATTCCATTTCATTCCACTCCAGTCCTCGCCAATCCGCTCCGCTCCACTCCACTCCTTTCCATTCCGCTCCACTGCACTGCACTCCACTCCGTTTCACTCCACTCCATTCCATTCCATTCCGTTCCATTCCACTCCATTCCACTCCACTCCACTCCATTCCAATCCACCCCACTCCATTCCATTCCATTCCATTCCACTCCACTCCATTCCACTTCACTCCAGTACATTCCACACCAATCCATTCCACTCCACTGCATTCCACTCGACTCCATTCCATTCCATTGCACTCCACTCTACTACATTCCAATCCAATCATTTCCACTCCATTCCATTTAATTCCACTCCACTCCACTCCTCTACAGTCCATTCCATTCCATTCCAATCGACGCCACTCCATTCCACTCCTCTTCATTCCACCCCACTCCCTTCCATTCCATTTCATTCTATTCCACACCACTCTAATCCTTTCCACTGTATTCCACTCCACTCCACTCCATTCCTTTCCATTCCATTACACTCCTTTCTAATCCACTCCTTTCAACTCTATTCCACTCCATTCCATTCCATTCGATTCCATTCCACACCATTCCATTCCATTACTCTCCACTCCACTCCTTTCTATTCCACTCCACTCCACTGCTTTCCACTCAACTCCGCCCCACTCCAATCCATTCCACTCTACTCCATTCCATTCCTTTCCATTCCACTCGATCCCATTCCACGCTACTCCATTCCATTCCTTTCCATTCGACTCCATTACACTCCTCTCAATACTACTCCATATCAATCCATTCCACTCCATTCCAGACGACGCCTCTCCACTCCATTCCATTCCAATCAACCGCACTCCACTCCACTCCATTCCACTCCACTCCTTTCCATTCCACTCCATTCTATTCCATTCCATTCCACTCCATTCCATTCCATTCCCTCCACTCCACTCCATTCAATTCAACTCCAATCCGTTCCATGCCACTCTAATCCACTCCACTCCACTCCATTCCATTTCACTCCATTTCATTCCACTCCATTCCACTCCACACCACTCCATTCCACTCCACTCCATTCCAGTCCACTTCTCTGCACTCCACGCCACTCCATTCCATTACACTGTACTCCATTCCATTTCATTCCATTTTATTCCATTCCACTTCATTCCACTCCATTCCACTTCATTCCACTCCATTCCACTTCATTCCACTCCATTCCACTCCATTCCAGTCCACTCCACTCCACTCCATTGTATTCCATTGCACTCCACTCCACTCCATTCCATTCCAATCCATTCCACTCCATTCCATTCCATTCCACTACACTCTACTGCACTCCACGCCATTCCACTCCACTCTATTCCACTCCACTCCTTTCCATTTCATTCCACTCCATTCCACTCCACTCCTTTCCACTCTATTTAACTCCATTCCACTCCATTCCGGTCCACTCCAATCCACTCCACTCCATTCCATTGCATTCCACTTCTCTCCATTCCATTCCATTCCAATCCATTCCACAGCACTCCATTCCATTCCACTCCACTCCACTCCAGTGCATTCCATTTAATTCCACTATATTCCATTCCACTCCATTCCTCTAAACTCCACGGTTTCCACTCCACTCCCTTCCATTCCATTCCACTTATCTCCACTACATTCCACTCCACTCCATTCCACTCCTCTCCACTCCATTCCATTCCATTCCATTCCACTACACTCCGCTACATTCCAATCCATTAAACTCCATTCCACTCCACTCCACCCCTTTTGATTCCATTCCATTCCATTCCAATCCACTCCATTCCATTCAATTCCACTCCACTCCACTCCATTCCACTCCTTTCCACGCTATTCCATTTCATTCCATTTCACTCCACTCCACTACATTCCAATCCACTCCACTTCATTGCACTCCACTCCACCCCATTCCATTCCATTCTATTCCATTCCAATGCACTCCATTCCACTCCAAAACAATCCATTCCATTCCACTCCATTCCATTTCACTCCACTCCACTTCATTCCACTAAATTCCATTCTATTCCACTGCACTCCACTCCATTCCATTGCATTCCACTCCACTCCACTCCATTCCATTCTTTTCCTTTCTATTCCTTTCCACTGCACTCCACTCCATTCTAATCCATTCCATCCCATTCCACTCCTCTGCAATCCATTCCATTTCATTAAATTCCACTGATGTGCACTCCACTCAACTCCATTCCACTCCACTCCATTCCATTCCACGCAGTTACATTCAATTCCAATCCTTTCCATTTAATTCCATTCCATTCCATTCCATTCCACTCAATTCCACTGCATTCCACTCCATTCCATTCCACTCCATTCCACTGCATTCCACTCCTCTCCATTCCATTCCATTCCATTCCACCCTATTCCAGTCCATTCCACTCCATTCCAATCCACTCCACTCCGTTCCCCTCCACTAAACTCCATTCCATTCCACTCCATTCCACTCCACTCCACCCCACTCCATTCCATTCAAATATACTCCACTACACTCTATTCCACTCCACTAAACTCCATCCCATTCCATTACATTCTTTTCCATTCCATTACATTCCGTTCCACACCTTTCAACTGTACTCCACTCCATTCCACTCCACTCAACTCCATTCCATGCCATTCCACTCCATTCCAATCCATCCCATTTCATTGCAGTCATTTCCATTCCATTCCACTCCATTTCAGTCCACTCCACTCCACTCACTCCATTCCACCGCACTCCTTTCCATTCCATTCCATTCCACTGCATCCACTCCATTCCATTCCAATCCATTCCACTCCACTCCACTCCACTACATTCCATTCCATTCCATTCCATTCCAATCCACTGTATTCCATTCCATTCCACTCCATTCCACTTCACTGCACTTCATTCCACTCCACTCTACTACACTCCACTCCATTCCTTTCCATTCCTCTGCAATTCACTCCATCCCATACCAATCCATTCCTCACCAATCCATTCCACTAAACTAAAGTCTATTCCATTCCATTCCATTCCACTCTATTCCACTCTGCTCCATTCCACTCCATTCCACTCCATTCCACTCCATTCCAATCCACTCCACTCCACTGCACCCCATTGCCTTCCATTACACTGCACTCCACTCCATTCCATTCCAATTCATTCCACTCCACTCCTTTGCATTCCACTCGACTCCATTCCATTCCACTCCAATCCACTCCACTCCTCTCCATTCCATTTAATTCCTTTCCATTCCATTCCATTCCACACAACTCCAATCCACTCCATTCCACTCCACTCCATTCCATGCCATTCCACTCCACTGCACTGCATTCTACTCCACTCCATTCCACTCCATTCCTCTCCATTCCGTTCCATTCCATTGCATTCCTTTCCACTCTACTCCACTCCATTCCCCTCACCTCCACTCAAATCCAATCCATTCCACTCCATTCCACTCCACTCCATTCCAATCCATTCACGTTCACTCAAATCCACTCCTTTCCACTGCATTCCACTCCACTCCAATCCATTCCAAAACATTTCGCTCCACTCCATTCCATTCAAATTCTTTCCATTCCATTCCATTCCACTGAAATCCACTCCACTCCATTCCATTCCCTTCCTTTCCATTCCACTCCATTCCACTCCACTCCATTCCAGTCAACTCCTCTCCATTCCACTCCACTCCACTCTGTTCCACTCCACTGCATTCTATTCCATTCCAATTCAATCTCTCCATTCACCTCCACTACGTTCCATTACATTCCACTCTATTCCAGTCCATTTCACTCCATTCCACTCCATTCCATTCCATTCAGTTCCATTCCATTCCACTCCATTCCAGTCCATTCCACTCCATTTGACTCCACTACACTCCATTACACTCCATTCCCCTCCATTTCACTCCATTCCATTTCACGACATTCTACTCCAGTCTATTCCAGTGCATTACACTCCACTCCACTCCACTCCATTTCCCTCCACTCCATTCATTCTACCCCTTTACACTCCATACCACTCCACTACACTGCACTCCATTCCATTCCACTCCTTTCCATTCCTCTCCATTCCACTCCACTGCATTCCATTCCACTCCACACCATTCAATTTCATTCCTATCCACTCCACTCCACTCCACACCACTCCATTCCATTCATCTCCACTGCACTCTATTCCACAGCACTCAATTCCCCTCCACTACATTGCAATTCACACCATACCATTCTGTCCATTCCATTCCACTCCAAAACCCTCCATTCGACTCCACTGCACTCCTTTCCACTGCACTCCATTCCATTCCATTCCATTCCATTCCATTCCACTTCACTCCACTCCATTCCACTCTACTCCATTCCACTCCACTCCTTTACATTCCACTGCATTCCATTTCATTCCATTGGATTCCCTTACATTCCACTCCACTCTACTCCATTCCATTCATCTCCACTGCACTCTATTCCACAGCACTCAATTCCCCTCCACTACATTGCAATTCACACCATACCATTCTGTCCATTCCATTCCACTCCAAAACCCTCCATTCGACTCCACTGCACTCCTTTCCACTGCACTCCATTCCATTCCATTCCATTCCATTCCACTCCACTCCACTCCATTCCACTCTACTCCATTCCACTCCACTCCTTTACACTCCACTGCATTCCATTTCATTCCATTGGATTCCCTTACATTCCACTCCACTCTATTCCCATCCACTCCACACCATATCTCTCCTTTCTACTCCACTCAACTCAACTCCATTCCATTCCATTCCTCTATTCTCCATTCCATTCCACTCCATTCCACTGTTCTCAATTCCATTCCACTCCACTTCATTCCATTCCACTCCATTCCGTTCCTTTCCATTCCACTCCACTCCACTCCAATCTACTCCAATCCTTTCCATTCAATTCCACACCACTGCATTGAATTCCATTCCACTCCACTCCACTCCACTCCATTCCACTGCAATCAATTCCAGTACACTCCATTCCATTCCACTCCATTCCACTCCATTCCACTCCATTCCATTCCAATCTACTCCATTCTACTCCATTCCATTCCACTACACTACATTCCAGTCCACTCTACTACATTACACTACACTCCACTTTATTCCACGCAACTCCCTTCCATTCCATCCCATTCCAATCCATTCCATTCCATTCCACTGCACTCCACTGCAGTCCACTCCACTCTATTCCATTCCAATCCATTCCATTCCACTCCATTCCACTCCACTCCATTCCATTCCATTCCAGTCCATTCTTCTCCACTGCATTCCATTCCACTCCATAACTTTCCTTACCATTCCATTCCATTCCATTCCACTCCACTCCACTCCATTCCACTACACTACACTCCATCACATTCCACTCCCTCCATTCCACTGCACTCCACTCTATTCCATTCAAGACCACTTCATTCCATTCCATTCCACTCCATTCCACACATTTCCATTCCACACATTTCCATTCCATTCCACTCCATTCCAGTCCACTCCACTCCATTCCATTCCATTCAACTCCATTCCAGTTCATTCCATTCCATTCCATTCCTTTCAACTCCACTCTAATTCATTCCATTCCATTCCATTCCTTTCAACTCCAATACATTCCATTCCACACCACTCCATTCCACACCACTCCAGTCCACTCCACTCCATTCCATTCTATTCCATTCCATTCCATTCCATTCTTTTCTTTCCACAGAATCTCACTCTGTAACAATAGGTTGAGTGCAGTGGTACAATCTCAGTTCACATTTCTTTTCACCATTCCATTGCATTCCATTCCATCCCATTCCATTCAATACTATTTCACTCCACTGTACTCCACTCCATTCCATTCCACTCTGTCTTATTCCCTTTGACTCCATTCCAATCCACTCCACTGCACTCCACTCCCCTCCACTCCATTCCATTCCACTGCATTTCACTTCATTGCATTCTATTCTTTCCTTTGACAGGATATTACTATGTCACCCAGGGTGGAGTGCAGTGGATCAATCTCAGCTCACATTATATGTCACTCTACACTGTATTGAATTCTATTCCATTGCATTGCATTCCATTTTATTCCATTCCACTACATTGCATTCCATTCCATTCCATTCCATTCCATTCCAGTCCTCTCTTTTCCACTCCACTCCACTCCAATACAATCGGTTACATCTGATTCCGTTCCACTCCATTCCACTCCTCTACACTCCACTCTGTTCCACTCCATCCCTTTCCATTCCGCTGCCCTCCACTCCACCCCACTCCAATCCACTTCATTCCATTCCTCTCCATTCGACTTCCCTCCACTTTACTCCACTCTACTCTAGTCCACTCCAATACATTCCATTCCATTCGGTTGCATTCCATTCCTTTCTTTTGAGAGTATCTCAGTCTGTCACTCAGCCTGGAGTACAATGGCACAATCAGCTTCTATTCCATTCCATTCCATCCCACTCCACTCCACTCCACTCCACTCCATTCCACCCCACTCCAATCCACTCCACTAATCACCATTCCATTCCAATTCATTCCACTCCATTCCATTCCCCTCCATAAAACTGCACACCATTCCATTCCATTCCACTCCACTGCACTTCATCCATTCCATTCCATTCCAATCCATTCCATTCCTTTCCACTCCATTCCATTCCGTTCAACTCCACTCCAATCCATTCCATTACACTCCATTCCACACCACTCCAATCCTATGCACACCACTACATTCCACTCCATTCCATTCCACTCCAATCCATTCCACTCCACTCCATTCCATTCCATTCCATTCCATTCCATTCTATTCCATACCACTCCATTCGATTCCACTCCGCTCCATTCCATTCCATTCCATTCCACTCCTTTCCTTGCCACTCCATTCCACTCCATTCCAGTCCACACCAGTCCACTCCACTCCTTTCCATTCTATTCCATTCCACTGCAGTCCACTTCATTACAATCCATTCCACTCGATTCCATTCCATTCCACTCCACTCCATTCCATTCTATTACACCCCATTCCACTCCATTCCTCCCCACTGCACTCTATTCCACTAGGCTCCACTCCATTCCACTCTATTCCATTCCATTCCTTTCCATTCCATTCCATTCCATTTCATTCCATTCCATTCCTCTATATTCCATTCCAGTCCACTGCCTTCTATTCCATTCCTTTCTTGTGAGAGTATCTCCCTCTTTCACTTAGCCTGGAGTGCAGTGGCACAATCTCAGCTTCTATTCCTTTCCATTCCATTCCATTACACTCCACTCCACTTCACTCCTCTCCGTTCCATTCCACTCCACTGCACTCTTCTCCACTCCAGTCCTTTCCATTCCAGTCATTCCATTTCACTCCTTTCCATTCCACTGCATTCCATTTTATTCCTTTCTTGTAAGAGTATCTCACTCTGTCACTTTGCCTACAGTGCAGTGGCACAATCTCTGCTTCCTTTCCTTTCCATTCCATTCCACTCCAATCCAATCAACTCCACTCAATTCCACTCCACTACAGTACCATCCACTTCACACTACTCTATTCCACTCCGTTCCACTACATTCCTATCCTTTCCTTTCAACTCCACTATATTCCATTCCATTCCAATCCAAACCACTCCACTCCGCTCCACTGAATTCCATTCCATTCTGTTCCATTCCACTCCATTCCACTCCATTCCACTCCACTCCCCTCCACTCCACTCCAATCCTCTCCACTCCACTCCATTCCAATCTAGTCCATTGCAATCCACTCCATACCATTCCATCAATTCCACTCCACACCAATCCTCTCCATTCCACTCCACTGCACTCCTTTCCACTCCACTCCAATCAATTCCATTCCATTCCATTCCATTGCATTCCATTCAATTCCATTGCACTCCATTCCATTCCACTCTACTCCATTCCACTCCACTCCATTCCAACCCAATCCATTCCTTTCCACTCCATTCCATTCCACTCCACTCCATTCCAGTCCACTCCACTCCATACCACTCCACTCCACTCAACTCTAATCCATTCAATTCCACGCCATTCCACTCCTCTCCATACCATACCCCTCCATTCCACTGAACTCAATTCCATTCCACTCCACTCGATTCCATTCTACTCCATTCCATTCCTCTCCATTCAACTCCACTCCACTCCAATCCACACCACTCCTTTCCATTCCATTCCATTGCACTCCAATCCACTTCACTCCATTCCATTATACTCCACACTACTCCACTCCAATCCACTCCACTCCATTCCACTCCACTCCACTGTATTCCACTCCATTGCAATCCATTCCACTCCAATCCATTCCATTCTATTTCATTCCATTCCACTCCATTTCATTCCATTCCAATCTACTCCATTCCACTGCACTCCATTCCATTCCATTCCATTCAACTTCATTCCACTACACTCCACTCCATTACACTTCACTCTACTCCATTCCATTCCGTTCCATTCCACTCCACTCCATTCCACAACACTCCACTCCATTCCATTCCACTCCACTTCATTCCAATCCATTCCATTCCATTCTATTCCACTCCATTCCATTCCAGTCGTTTCCACTCCATTCATCTCCATTCATGTCCACTCCACTCCACTCCATTCCATTCCACTGCACTCCACTCCATTCCATTCCAATCTATTCCCTTCCACTCCATTACAATCTACTTCACTCCACTCCATTCCACTCCACTTCACTCCACTCCACTTCATTCCATTCCACTGTACTCCATTCCATTCCATTCGATTCCACTCCATTCCACTCCAGTCCATTCAATTCCATTCCAGTCCATTCCACTAGATTCCACTGCATTCCAGTCCACTCCACTCCATTCCATTCCATTCCACTGCATTCCCCTCCATTCCATTCTAATCCTTTTCAATCCACATCTTTCCATTCCACTCCACTCCACTACCATTCCAATCCGTTCTACTCCATTCCATTCCGATCCATTCCATTTCCTTCGACTCTGTTCCATTCCATTCCACTCCAATCCAGTGCATTCCACTATACTCCACACCATTCCATTCCATTCCACTCCACTCCAGTCCATTACACTCTATGCCACTCGACTCCACTACATTCACTCCATTCCACTCCATTCAAACCCATTCCATTGCACTCCATTCTACTCCACTCCTTTCCATTCTATTTCACCCCACTCAACTGCACTCCATTCCATTCCACTCCATTCCACTCTACTCCATTCGATTCCTCTCCACTCCACTTGACTCCAGTCCACTCCATTCAATTCGGCCCTATTCCATTCCTCTACATTCCACTACAATTCACTCCATTACACTCCAATTCATTCCATTCCAATCCACTTCATTCCACTCCACTCCATTCCACTCCACTCCACTCCATTCCACTCCAATGAACTCCACTCCACTCCAATACACTCTATTCCATTCCACTCCAATCCATTCCATTCCATTTCATTCCATTCCCCTCCACACCACTCCATTCCACTCCAATCCACTCCATTCAACTCCACTCCACTCCATTCCATTCCATTCAATTCCACACCATTCCATTCCATTGTACTCTGCTCCATTCCACTCCACTCAACTCCATTTCACTATATTCTATTCCATTCCATTCAACTCCATTCAAATCCATTCGACTCCATTCCACTCCAATCCATTCCATTCCACTCCACTCCATTCGATTCCACTGCACTCAACTCCACTGCACTCCACTCCACTCCATTCTGCTCCATTCCACTCCACTCCATTTCGTTCTATTGCCCTCCACTCCACTCCACTCCACTCAATTCCATTACACTCCATTCCACTCCACTCCATTCCATACCACTGTATTCCATTCCATTCTATTCCCGTAAATTCCATTCTATTTCACTCCACTCCACTCCATTCCATTCCACTCCACTCCACTACTTTCCACACCACTTCACTCTCTCCGACCCACTCCATTCAATTCCACTCTACTCCATTCCGTTTCACTCCATTCCATTCCATTTCATTCCACTTGACGCCACTCCACTCCATTCCACTCCATTCCACTAAATTCCACTCCATTCCTGTCCACACCATTTCACTCCACTCCATTCCATTGAATTCCGCAGCATTCCCCTCCACTCCAATCAATTGCACTCCATTCCATTCCACTCCATTCCATTCCACTCAACTCCATTCCATTTCATTACACTCCACTCCACTCCATTCCACTCCACTCCACTGCACTACACTCTATTCCAGTCCACTCTACTCCATTCCATTCCACTACATTGCACTACACTCCATTCCACTCCATTCCGCTCTATTCCACTCCATTCCAGTCCACTCCATCCAATCCATTCCATTCCATTCGACTGCAATCCACTCTACTCCACTCCATTACAAATCATTCAACTCCACTCCTTTCCATTCCACTCCACTCTACTTCACTCCACTCCACTCCATTCCATACCACTCCATTCCACTTCACTCCATTTCACTCCATTCAAATCCATTCCACTCCACTCCTTTCCATTCCATTCCACTCCACTCCATTTCACTCCACTCTGCTTCATTCCATTTCATTCCTTTCCACTGCCCTCCAATCCTTTTGAATTCATTCCATTCCACTCCACTCCATTCTATTCGATTCCATTCCATTCTACTCCAATCCACTCCACTCCATTCCACTCCATTCCACTACATTGCACTCCATTCCATTCAACTCCACTCCGTTACACTCCATTCCAACCCACTGCACTCCACTCCATTCCATTCCAATCTATTCCCTTCCACTACATTCCAATCTACTCCACTCCACTTCATTCTACTCCACTTCACTCCACTCCACTTCTTTCCATTCCAGTGTACTGCATTCCGTTCCATTCCTTTCCACTCTATTCCACTCCCCTACATTCAATTCCATTCCACTGCATTCCACTAAATACCTCAGCATTCGAGTCCCCTACTCTCCATTCCATTCCATTCCATTCCACTGCACTCCACTCCATTCCATTCCAATCCATTCCAATCCACATCTTTCCATTCCACTCCACTCCACTCCACTCCAATCTATTCCACTCCATTCCACTCCACTACACTCCATTCCATGCCATTCTATTCCATTCCAATCCACTCGTTTTCATTCGACTCCATTCCATTCCATTCCACTCCGTTCCAGTCAATTCCACTCCACTCCACACCATTCCATTCCATTCCACTCCACTCCACTACAGTCCATTACACTCCATTCCTCTCGACTCCACTCCATTCACTCCTTTCCCCTCCATTCAAATCCACTCCATTCCATTCCATTCTCCTCCACTCCTTTCCTTTCCATTACACTCCACTCAACTGCACTCCATTCCATTCCACTCCATTCCACTCTACTCCATTCCATTCCATTCCTCTACACTCCAATCTAATCCACTCCCCTCCATTCAATTCCACCCTATTCCATTCCTCTCCATTCCACTACACTCCACTCCATTCCACTCCAATTCATTCCATTCCAATACATTTCATTCCACTCCAATCCATTCCACTCTACTCCGTTCCATTCCATCCAATGCACTGCACTCCACTCCAATACACTCTATTCCATTCTACTCCAATCCCTTCCGTTCCATTCCATTCCATTCCCCTCCACTCCACGCCATTCCCCTCCACTCCATTCCACTCTATTCCGTTCCATTCCATTTCATTCCACTCCATTCCATTCCATTCCACACCATTCCATTCCATTCTACTCTACTCCATTCCACTCCACTCCTTTCCACTCCACTATATTCCATTCCATTCCATTCAACTCCCTTCCAATCCATTCCACTAAACTCCATTCCAATCCATTCCACTCCATTCTACTCCACTCCTTTCCATTCCATTCCACTCCTATCCATTAAATTCCAGTACACTCCTTTCCAATCAACTGCACTCCACGACACTCCACTCCATTCCATTCCAAATCACTGCATTCCTTTGCATTCCATTCTACTCCACTCAGTTCCACTCCATTGCATTCCATTCCAGTCCATTACAACCCATTCCACTCCACTCCACTCAATTCCTGTCCACTCCACTCCACTGAGTTCCATTCCACTCCATTGCTCTCCACTCCATTCTTTCCATTCAAATCCACTTCACTCCACTCCACTCCACTCCATTCCACCCCATTCCACTGCATTTCAATCCATTCCATTCCATTCAAATTCTTTCCACTCCACTCCACTACATTCCATTCCACTCCACTCCATTCCATGCCATTCCATTCCATTCCATTCCACTCCACTCCATCGCACTCAATTCCATTCCATTCCACTTCACTCCATTCCATTCCACTCCACTCCATTCCACTCCATTCCACTCCATTCCATTCCATTCAACTCCATTCCACTCCATTCCACTTCATTCCACTCCATTCCATTCCAGTCAACTCCATTCCACTCCATTCCACTTCATTCCACGCCATTCCCCTCCATTCCACTACTTTCCTTTCAACTCCATTCCACTCCACTCCATTGCATTCCATTAAACTCCACCCCACTCCATTACATTCCACTCCATTCTACACTACCCATTTGAGTCCACTTCACTCCACTACACTCCATTCCATTGCATTCCATTGCATTCCGTTCCATTCCATTCCATTCCATTCTTCTTCAGTCCACTCCACTCAGGTCCATTCCACTCCACCCCATTCCACTCCATTCCATTTTGTTCCACTCCACTCCACTCCATTCCATTCTTCTCCACTGCACTTCACTCCACTCCATTCCACTTCACTCCATTCCATTCCACTCACTTCCTGTCCTTTCCACTCCACTCCAATCCATTCCACTCCACTCCAATCCATTCCACTGCACTCCACTTCATTCCACTCCATTCCATTCCATTACATTGCATTCCATTCATTTCCAGTCTACTTCGTTCCACTCCACTCCATTCCACTCCACTCCATTGCATTCCATTCCACTACACTCCATTCCATTCCACTCCACTCCATTCTATTCCATTCCGCTGCACTCCACTCCATCCACTCCAATCCATTGCATTCCACTCCATTCCACTAGATTCCACTGCACTCCACTCCACTCCACTCCCCTCCATTCCATTCCAATCCACTGCACTCCACTCCATTCCATTCCACTCCACTCCTTTCCACAACACTCCACTCTCTCCACACCACTCCATTCCATGCCACTCTTCTCCATTCCACGTCATTCCATTCCATTCCATTCCACTCGACTCCACTCCATTCCACTCCATTCCACTAAATTCCACTCCATTCCAGTCCACACCCGTCCACTCCACTCCATTCCATTGCATTCCACAGCACTCCCCTCCTGTCATATCAATTGCACTCGATTCCATTCCACTCCATTCCATTCCACTCAACTCCACTCCATTTCATTCCACTGCACTCCACTCCATTCCACTCCATTCCACTCCACTCTACTCCACTCCATTCCAGTCCACTCTACTCCATTCCATCGCATTCCATTCCACTACATTGCACTACACTCCATTCACCTGGATTCCACTCCTTTCCACTCCATTGCAGTCCACTCCAATCCAATCCATTCCATTCCCCTGCACTCCACTCCACTCCATTCGATTCCAAATCATTCAATTCCACTCCTTTCCATTCCAGTGCACTCTACTCCATTCCTCTCCACTCCATTCCATACCACTCCATTCCATTTCACTCCATTTCCCTCCATTCAAATCCATTCCACTCCACTCTATGCCATTCCATTCCTCTCCACTCCATTCCACTCCACTCTGCTCCATTCCATTTCATTCCTTTCCACTCCACTCCACTGCTTTCAAATCCATTCCAATGCTTTCCACTCCACTCCACTCCATTCCATTCAATTCCATTCCATTCCACTCCAATCAACTCCACTCCATTCCACTCCATGTCACTCCATTGCACTCCCTTCCATTCCACTCCACTCCATTCCACTCTATTCCATTCCATCCCACTGCAGTCAACTCTGTTCCATTCCAATCTATTCCCTTCCACTACATTCCAATCTACACCACTCCACCACATTCTGCTCCACTTCATTGCACTCCACTTCATTCCATTCCACTCTACTCCATTCCATTCCATTCCACCCCATGAACTCCCCTCCATTCAATTCCTTTCCACTCCATTCCACTAGATTCCACTGCATTCCGGTCCACTCCACTCCCGTCCCTTCCATTCCATTCCACTGCACTCCACTCCATTCCATTACAATCCATTCCAATCCATATCTTTCCATTCCCCTCCAGTCCACTCCATTCCAATCCATTCCATTGCATTTCACTCCACTCCACTCCATTCCATGTCATTCCATTGCATTCAAATCCATTCCATTTCATTCGACTCCTTTCCATTCCATTCCACTCCATTCCAGTCCATTCCACTACACTCCACACCATTCCATTCCATTCCACTCCACTCCAGTCCATTACACTCCATTCTACTCGACTCCACTCGATTCACTCCGTTCCCCTCCATTCAAATCCATTCCATTCCACTCCATTCTACTCCACTCCTTTCCATTCTTTTAAACTCCACACAACTCCACTCCATTGCATTCCCCTCCACTCCACTCCATTCCATTCCGCTCCACTCCATTCCACTCCACTGCATTCCTTTCCATTGCATTCCACACCATTTCATTCCATTCCACTCCACTTCTCTCCATTCCATTCCACTCCACTCCATTACATTCCACTCCACTCCACTCCACACCACTACATTCCAATCCACCCTACTCCATTCGATTCCATTCCATTCCAATCCATTCCACTCCATTGCAATCCACTCCACTCCATTCCACTCCATTCCAGTACACTCCAATCCATTCCACTCCACTCCACTCCATTCTACTCCACTCCACTCCACTCTACTTCATTCTATTCCACTGTACACCATCCCATTCCATTCCACTCCACTCCATTCCACTCCACTCTATTCCACTCCATTCCACTCCATTCCACTGCATTCCAGTACACTCCACTCCACTCCATTCCATTTCATTCCACTGCACTCCACTCCAATCCATTACAATCCAGTCCAATCCACTTCTTTTGATTCCACTACACTCCACTCCATTCCAATCAATTCTACTCCATTCAACTCCACTCCACTCCGTTCCATACCATTCAATTTCATTCCGATCCATTCCATTTAATTGTGCTCCATTCCATTCCATTCCACTCCATTTTAGGCCATTGCCATCCACTTCACTCCTTTCTATTCCATTCCACTCCATTTCAGTCCATTAAACTCCATTGCACTCCTCTCCTCTCCATTCACTGCATTCCCCTCCATTCCACTCCATTCCATTCCACCCCATTCCACTCCACTCGTTTCCACTCTATTGCACTCCACTCAACTCCACTCCATTCCATTCCACTCCATTCCATTCTACTCCATTCTATTCCTCTCCATTCCATTCTACTCCACTCAACTACATTCCATTCCACCCAATTGCATTCCTCTCCATTCCACTCCACTCCACTCCATTCAAGTCCAATCCTTTCCATTTCAATCCATTTCATTCCACTCCAATCCACTCCAGTCCACTGAATTCCATTCCTCTCCAATGGACTCCCATCCACTACAATCCACTCCTCTCCCTTACACTCCAGTCCATTCCATTTCATTCCATTACCCTCCACTCCACTCCATTCTAGTCCAATCAATTCCACTCCACTCCACTCCGTTCCATTCCATTCCATTCCACTCCACTGCAATCGATTCCACTATACTGCATTGCACTCCACTACATTCCACTGCTCTCCATTCCATTACATTCCATTCAACTCCATTACAATCCATTCCATTCCATTCCACTCCACTCCATTTCATTCCATTCCGTTACATTCCATTGCATTCGAATCAATTCCATTCCATTCAATTCCACTCCTATCCATTGCATTCCACTACACTCCTTTCAAATCAACTTCACTCCACTACACAAAAGTCCATTCTATGCCATTCCATTCTACTCCACTCCAACCCATTCCATTCCACTGCATTCCTTTCCATTCCACTCAACTCTATTCCACTCCATTCCATTCCATTCCTTTCCATGCCATTCCTCTCCACTCCACTCTATTCCACTGCACTCCACTCCAATCCACTCCACTCCACTCCGTTGCATGCCATTCCATTCCACTCCATTGCCCTCCACTCCTTTCAATACAACTCCACTCCACTCCATTCCACTCTACTCCATTCCACTCCATTCCAATGAATTTCATTCCTTTCCATTCCATTCCATTCCAGACCTTTAAACTCCACTCCATTCCATTCCACTGCACTCCACTCCAATCCACTCCACTCCACTCCGTTCCATGCCATTCCATTCCATTCCGCTCCACTCCACTCCATTCCATTCCACTCCACTCGACCTCTTTCCATTTCAGTCCACTCCACTTCCCTCAATTCCACTCCACTCCACTCATCTCAACTCAACTCCACTCCCCTCCTTTCCATTCCAATATACTCCTTTCCATTCCATTCCACTGTACTCCGTTCCATTCCATTTCACTCCATCCCAGTCCACTCCACTGAATTCCATTTCATTCCATTCCACTCCACTACATTCCACTTCACCCCACTCCATTCCACTCCACTCCACTCCGTTCCATTATATTCCATACCATTCCAATGCATTCCATTCCACTCGGCTCCTTTCCAGTCCACTACACTCCATTCCTTTTCACTCCACTCCATTTCACTACATTCCACTTCACTCCACTCCATTCCATTCCATCCATTCCACTGTATGCCATTCCACTACACTCCATTACACTCCACTAAACTCCTTTCCAATACATTCTATTCTACTCCACTCCATTCCATTCCACTCCACTCCATTCCAGTCTGTTCCATTCCACTGCACTCCACTCCATCCACTCCACTCCACTCCATTCCACTCCATACCATTCCACTCCACTCCATACCATTCTATTCCATTCCAATACAATTTACTAAATCCACTCGACTCCTCTCCGTTCCATTCCATTCCATTCCATTCCACTCCCATCCATTCCATTCCACTACTCTCCTTTCCAATCAACTCCACTCCACGACACTACACTACATTCCATTCCATCATTCTATTCCACTCCACTCCATTCCATTGCAATCCACTGCATTCCTTTGCATTCCATTCTACTCCCCTCCACTCAATTCCACTCCATTCCATCCCATTCCATTCCATTCCACTCCATTTCAGTCCATTCCATTCCATTCCTCTGCACTCCATTCCATTCTACTCCTGTCTACTGCATTGCATTCCATTCCACTCCATTGCTCTCCACTCAATTCCTTTCCACTCAAATCCACTTCACTCCATTCCACTCCACCCCATTCCACTCAATTCCACTACATTTCAATCCATTCCATTCCATTCCTTTCCACTTCTTTCCACTCTACTCCAATACATTCCACTCCACTCCACTCCTTGCCATGCCATTCCATTCCATTCCACTCCACTCCATTCCACTTCATTCCACTCCATTCCCCTCCATTCCACTACTTTCCATTCAACTCCATTCCAGTCAACTCCATTTCATTCCATTACACTCCATTCCATCCCACTCCTTTCCACTCTACCCATTACACTCCTCTCCACTCCACTCCACTCCATTGCATTCCATTCAATTCTTCTGCATTCCACTACACTCAGCTGCATTCTACTCCACTCCATTCAATTCCATTCCATTCCATTCCATTTCGTTCCACTCCACTCCATTCCATTCCTGTCATCTCCACTGCACTTCACTCGACTCCATTCCACTTCACTCTATTCCATTCCACTCCCTTCCAGTTCTTTTCTCTCCACTCCAATCCATTCAACTGCACTCCACCTCATTCCACTCCATTCCATTCCATTCCATTATGCTGCATTGCATTGCTTTCCAGTCAACTTCGTCCCAATCCCCTCCATTCCACTCCACTCCATTCCATTCCACTCCACTCCTCTCCATTCCATTCCACTCCACTCCATTCCATTCTTTTCCATTCCACTGCACTCCACTCCATCCACTCCACTCAGTTCCAGTGCATTCCACTAGATTACACTGCATTCCAGTCCACTCCACTGCAGTCCACTCTATTCCATTCGATTCCACTGCACTCCACTCCATTCCATTCCAATCCATTACCATCCACTTCTTTCTATTTGACTCCAAGCCACTCCATTCTCTTTCTCCTTTATTCCACTCCACTACACTCCATTCCTTGCCATTCCAGTCCATTCCAATCCATTCCACTTCATTCGACTCCATTCCATTCCATTCCACTCCATTGCAGTCCATTCCACTCCACTCCGCTCCACGCCATTGCATTCCATTCCACTACTCTCCAGTCCGTTACACTCCATTTCACTCCACTCCACTCCATTCACTCCATTCCCGTCCATTCAAATCCATTCCATTCCACTCCATTCTACTCCACTCCTTTCCATTATATTACACTCCACTCAACTCCACTCCATTCCATTCCACTCAATTCCTCTCTACTCCATTCCGTTCCGCTCCAATCCACTCTACTCCACTCCACTCCATTCAATTCCACCCTATTCCATTCCTCTCCATTCCACTCCACTGCACTCCATTCCACTGTAATTCTTTCCATTCCAATCCATTTCATTCCACTCCACTCCATTCAACTCCACTCAGTTCCATTCCACTATAATGCACCCCTCTCAAATCGACTCTATTCCCTTCCCCTCCAATCCATTCCATTCCACTCCATTCCCTCCACTCCATTCCATTCCACTCTAATCCACTCCATTCCACTGCACTCCACTCTATTCCATTCCATTCCATTTCATTCCATTCCATTCCACACTGTTCAATTACATTCTACTCTACTCCATTCCACTCCACTCCATTCCACTCCACTATATTGCATTCAATTACATTCAACTCCATTCCAATCCATTCCAATCCATTCCACTCCTCTCCATTCCGTTCAATTTTATTTCATTCCATTCCATTCCATTCCACTACACTCCTTTCCACTAAACACCACTCCACTCCACTGCACTATATTTCATTCCATGACATTCCATTCCACTCCACTCCACTACATTGCATTCCACAGCATTCCTTTATAATCCATTATACCCCACTCCACTCAATTCCACTCCATTCCATTCCACTCCATTCCAATCCATTACACTACATTCCATTCCACTTCACTCCATTCCACTGCACTCCAATCCATTGCTTTCCATTCCACTCCATTGTTCTCCAATCCATTCCTTTCCATTCAAATCCACTTCACTCCAGTCCATTCGATTACTTTCCACTCCATTCCACTCAATTTCAATCCAATCCATGTAATTCCACTTCTTTCCACTCCACTCCACTCCATTCCACTCCAATCAGCTCCACTCCATTCCTAACCATTCCATTCCACTCCACTCCATTCCATTCCTTTCCATGCAACTCCACTCCACTCCACATGACTCCATTCCACTCCATTCCATTCCATTCCACTCCACTTCTCTCCACTCCATTCCACTGCATTCCCCTTCATTCTACTACTTTCCATTCCATTCCATTCCACTCCATTCCATTCCAGTCCATTCCCTTCCACTCCATTCCCTTCCACTCCATTCCATTCCACTCCATTCCACTCCATTCCATTCCACTCCATTCCATTCCACTCCATTCCACTCCATTCCATTCCACTCCATTCCACTCCATTCCATTCCAATCCATTCCATTCCAATCCATTCCATTCCATTCCATTCCACTCCATTCCACTCCACTCCATTCCATTCCATTCCACTCCATTCCATTCCACTCCACTCCATTCCATTCCATTCCATCCCACTCCATTCCATTCCAATCCATTCCATTCCATTCCACTCCATTCCATTCCACTCCATTCCATTCCACTCCACTCCATTCCAGTCCACTGCACTTCGTTCCATTCCACTCCCTCTACTCCACACAAATCCGTTCCATTCCACTCCAGTGCATTCCATTCCACTCCACTCCATCGCATTCTATTCCACTGCACTTCACTCCACTCTGTTCCACTCCATTTCACTCTATTCCATTCCACTCCATTCTGCTCCACTCCATTCAATTCCATTTCACTCCAGTTCATTGAACTTCATTCATTTGCACTCCATTCCACTCCACTCCATTGCTCTCCACTCCATTCCATGCCATTCCATTAAACAGCTTTCCATTCCATTCCACTCCACTCCACTGCATTTCTTTTCACTCCACTCCATTCCATTCCACTCCACTCCACTCCATTCCATTCCACTCCATTCCAATCCACTATTCTCCATTCCATTCGATTCCATACGACTCCACTCCATTCCATTCCACTTCACTCCACTCCTCTCCATTCAACTCCTTTCCAATCCACTCTACGCCATTCCATTCCACTCCATTCCACTCCACTCCATTCCACTCCATTCCAATCCACTCTACTCCGTTCCATTCCATTCCATTCCACTCCATTCCACTCCATTCTACTCCATTCCATTCCTCCCCATTCCACTCCACTCCACTCCATTCCATGACATTCAACTACACCCTACTCCATTCCATTGTACTCCTTTCCACTCCACTCAATTCCATTCCACCCCATTCCATTCCATTCCATACCACACAATTCCATTCCATTCCACTCCACTCCACTCCTTTCCACACCACTCCTCTCTCTCCATCCCACACCATTCCATTCCACTCTACTCCATTACATTCCATTCCTCTCCAATCCACTAGAATCCACCCTACTCCATGGCAGTGCATTCTTCTCCATTCCAGTCCATTCCAGTGCTCTCCAGTCCACTCCACTCCATTCCATTCCATTCCACTGCACTCCACACCACTTGATTCTACTGCACTGCATTCCGTTCCACTCCATTTCATTCCACTCCACTCCACTCCATTCCACTCCACTCCACTCCAGTCTACTCTACTCCATTCCATTCCATTCCACTGCATTCCACTCTGCTCCCTTCCACTCGATTCTACTCCATTCGTCTATATTCCAGTACACTCCACTCCACTCCATTCCATTCCACTGCACTCCACTCCACTCCATTTTATTGCACTCCATTCCATTCCACTCCATTCCATGCCACCCATCCCCTTTTCATTCCACTCCACTCCACTCCATTCCACTCCACTGTACTCCATTCCAGTCCACTCTACTCCATTCCATTCCATTCCATTCCACTCCATTCCACTCCACTGCATTCCACTCGATTCCACTCCATTCCTCTACATTCCTGTCCACTCCACTAAACTCCATTCTATTCCATTACACTGCACTCCACTCCACTCCACTCCATTCCATAAAACTCTATTTCATTTGACTACATTCCATTCCCCTTTATCCATTCCACTCTTCTCTATTCCATTCCATTCCACTCCAATCCACTCCACTCCTCTCCATTTCATTCCACTCGACTCTGCTCCATTCCATTCCATTCCGTTCCACTGCACTCCACTCTATTCCCATGCCTTCCACTCCATGCCTCTGCACTCCACTCCATTCCATTTGATTCCATTCCATTCCACACCAATCCACTCCAGTCCGTTCCACTCCTTTCCACTCCATTCCAGTCCATTCCTCTCCTCTCCACTCCTTTCCATTCCATTCCCCTCCACTCCACTCCATTCCATTCCACTGCATTCCATTCCATTCCATTCAACACCATTCCATTCCATTCCACTCCACTCTTGTCCATTACATTCCACTCCACTCCATTTCATTCCATTCCACTCCAATCTACTACATTCTAATCCACCCTACTCCATTCCATTCCATTGCATTCCATTCCATTCCTCTCTATTCCTTTCCACTCCATTCCACTCCATTCCAGTACACTCCACTCTGTTCCACTGCATTCCACTCCATTCCAGTCCAGTGCACTCCACTCCACTCTACTTCATTCTATTCCACTTTACTCCATTCCACTCCATTCCATTCCACTCCATTCCGTTCCACTTCATTGCACCCCATTAGATTCCATTCCACTGCCTTTCTGTCCACTCCACTCCACTCTATTCCATTCCATTCCAATGCACTCCACTCTATTCCATTACAATGCACTCCAATCCACTCCTTTTCATTAGACTCCACTCCATTCCATTCCAATCCATTCCACTCCTTTGAACTCCACTCCACTCCATTCCATACCATTTAATTCCATTCCGATCCATTCCATTTCATTCCACTCCATTCCATTCCATTCCACTCCATTCTAGGCTATTCCACTCCACTCTACTCCATTCTATTCCCTTCCACTCCATTCTAGGCTATTCCACTCCACTCCACTCCATTCTATTCCATTCCACTCCATTCCAGTCCGTTAAACTCCATTCTAATCCTCTCCACTTAAGTCACCCCATTCCCCTCCATTCCAATCCATTCCATTCCACCCCATTCCACTCCACTCCTTTCCATTCTATTACACTCCTCTCAGCTCCACTCCATTCCATTCCACTCCATTCCACTCCACTCCTTTCCATTCCTGTCCATTCTACTCTACTCCACAGCACCACATTTCATTCCACTCAGTTGCATTCCTCTTCATTCTACTCCACTACACTCCATTTAACTCCCATCCTTTTCATTCCAATCCATTTCATTCCACTCCACTCCATTCCACTCCAATCTGTTCCATTCCACTCTGATTCACTCCACTCCACTCCAATCCACTCTATTCCATTCCACTCCAATCCATTCCATTCCATTCCATTCCATTCCACTCGGTTCGATTCCATTCCACTCTACTACATTCCACTCCAGTACATTCCACTCCAGTACATTCCACTCCACTACATTCCATTCCATTCCATTCAAATCCATTACAAATCCATTCCACTCCATTCCACTCCAATGCATTCCATTCCGTTCCATTCCATTCCAGTCCTATCCATTCCATTCCACTACACTCCTTTTCACTCAACTCCACTCCACTCAAATACAACACATTCCATTCCATGCCATTCCATTCCACTCCACTCAATTCCATGCCATTCCACTGCATTCCTTTCGATTCCTTTCTATTCCACTCCACTCAGTTCCACTGCATTCCTTCCCATTCCATTCCACTCCATTCCATTTCAGTCCATTCCATTCCATTCCACTGCACTCCACTCCATTCTACTCCAGTCTACTGCATTGTATTCCATTCCACTCCATTGCTCTCCACTCCATTACTTTCCATTCAAATCCACTTCACTGCATTCCACTCCACTCCATTCCACTCCATTCCACTGCATTTCAAACCATTCCATTCCATTCCATTCAAATTCTTTTCACTCCACTCCACTCCATTAAACTCCATTCCACTCCACTCCACTCCATTCCATGTCATTCCATTCCTTTCCGATCCATTCCATTTCTTTCTCCTCCATTCCATTCCATTGCACTCCATTCCAGGCCATTCAACTCCAATCCATTCCACTCCATTCTATTCCATTCCACTCCATTCCAGTCCACTACACTCCATTCCTGTACACTCCTCTCCATTCATTCCATTCCTCTCCATTCCACTCCATTCCATACCACCCATTTCCACTCCACTCCTTTCCATTTTATTATACACCACTGAACTCTACTACATTTCATTCCACTCCATTCCACTCATCCATTCCATTCCTCTCCATTCCACTCTACTCCACTCCACTGCATTCCATTCCACCCAATTACATTCCTCTCCCTTCCACTTCGCTCCACTCCATTCAACTCCAATCCTTTCCATTCTAATCCATTTCATTCCTCTCCACTCCACTCCACTCCACTCCACTCCATTACACTACAATGCACTCCACTCCACTCCAATCCACTCTATGCCATTACACTCCAATCCATTCCATTCCATTCCATCCTATTCCTCTCCACTCCACTCCTTTCCACTCCAATCCACTCCATTCCTCTCCACGCCACTCTATTCCATTCCATCCCATTCCATTCCATCCCATTACATTCATTTCCATTCCATTCTACTCTACTCCACTCAATTCCACTATATTCCATTCAATTCCATTCCACTCCATTGCAGTCAATTACACTCAATTCCACTGCGCTCCACTCTCTTCCACTCCAGTCCACTGCATTGCATTCCATTCCACTCCATTCCACTCTATTTCACTCATTTCTACTACTTACCATTCCACACCACTACACTCCACTCCATTCCTCTCCACTCCATTAAATTCCAGTCATTTCCATTCCATATCTTTCCACTCTATTCCATTGCATTCCACTCCACTCCATTCCATTCCATTCCATTCTATTCCACTCTACTCCACTTCACCCATCTCAATTCCTTTCCACTTCATTCCTTTCCACTACAATCCACTCCACTCCACTCCATTCCACTCCACTCCACTCCATTCCACTCCACTCAATTCTACTCCATTCCCCTCCACTCGGCTCCATTCCATTCCATTCCAATCCACTCCACTCCATTCAATTCCATTCCACTGCATTCCACTCCACTCCACTCCATTCCATTCCATTCCATTCCACGCCTTTCCACTCCACTCCACTCCATTCCACTCCAATCCACTCCATTCCATGCCATTCCACTCCACTCCACTCCATTCCTTTCCATTCCACTTCATTGAATTCCATTCCACTCCATTGCAGTCCATTGCACTCCACTTCAATCCTTTCCAGTCCTCTCCACTGCACTTCTATCCATTCCACTCCACTCCAATCAATTCCGTTCCCTTCAATTGCATTCCACTCCATTCCATTCCATTCTTCTCTACTCGCATCGACTCCACTTCATTCCATTCCATTCCTTTCAACTTCATTTGTATTATGTCTACTCCGGTCAACACCAATCCACCCCTTTCCATTAGATTCCATTTCACTCCACTCCATTCCACTCCACTCCACTCCACTCTACTCCATTGCATTCCATTCCATTCCATTCCACTCAATTCCGTTCCACTCTTCTCCGTTGCAGTCCACTCCACTCCATTCCACTCCACACCACTCCATTCCACTGTATTCCATTCCATTCCACTCCACTCCATTCCACTCCACTGCTTTCAATTCCTTTCCATTGCACTGCAATCCGCTCCAATACACTCCACTCCTCTACACTCCATTCCACTCCATTCTATTACACTCCATTCCAGTCCACGGCGTTCGATTCCATTCTGCTCCGGTCCAGTCCACTCCATTCCATTCCATTCCATTGCACTCCACTCTATTCCATTGCACTCCACTCCACTTCACTCCATTCCACTCCACTTCTCTGAACTCCATTCTAATCAAATCCATTCCATTCCATTCCACTGCATTCCTTTCCATTCCATTCCACTCCATTCCATTCCACTCCACTCCACTCCATTGCATTCCACTCCACTCTACTTCACTCCATTCCACTCCACTGAAATCCACTCCATTCCATCCCGCTGTACTCCCATTCCATTCCACTCCACTCCATTCCACTCCACTCCATTCCACTCCATTCCACTCCACTACACTCCATTCCATTCCATTTTACCCCACTCCACTCCATTCCACTCCATTCCACTAAATTCTATTCCATTCCAGTCCAATCCGGTCCACTCCACTCCATTCCATTCCACTGCACTCCACTCCACTACATTCTATTGCACTAAATTACATTCCACTACATTCCATTCCAATCAACTCTCCATTTGATTCCACTCCATTCCACTGCTTTCCACTCCACTCCACTCCACTTTTCTCCATTCCAGTTCACTCTACTCCATTCCATTCCATTCCTTTCCACTCGATTCCACTCCACTCCATTGCACTAGATTTCACTCCTTTCCACTCCATTCCAGTCTACTCCACTCCACTCCATTCCATTTCATTCCACTACAATCCACTCCACTCCACCCCATTCCACTCCAAATCATTCTACTCCACTCCTTTCCATTTCACTCCACTCTACACTTCTCCTCTACATTCCACAACACTCCATTCCATTTCAGTCCATTTCACTCCATTCCAATCCATTCCACTCCACTCCACTCCACTACATTCCTATCTATTCCACTCCCTTCCACTCCACTCCACTCCATTCCGTTTGATTCCATTCCATTCTACTCCAATCCACACCACTCCATTCCAATCCATTCCGCTGCCTTCCACTCCACTCCATTCCATTTGATTCCATTCCATTCCACTCCAATCCCCTACACTCCATTCCACTCCATTACATTCCAATCCCCTCCACTCCACTCAATTCCTTTCCAATCCACTGCACTCAAATAGACTGCATTCCATTCCAATCTAATCCACTCCACTCCATTCCAGTCCACTCCACTCCACTCCATTCAACTCCACTCCACTCCACTTCATTCCATTCCACAGTTCTCCATTCCATCCCATTCCATTCCACTCTATTAGACTCCACTCCATTCCACTCCATTCCACTCCAGTCCACTGCATTCCAGTCCAATCCACTGCACTCCATTTCATTAAATTCCTCTGTACTCCACTCCATTCCATTCCAATCCCTTCCAATCCACTTCTTTCCATTCCACTCCACTGTACTGCATTCCAATACATTGCACTCCATTCCACTCCACTCCACTCCATTCCATTCCATTCCACTCCATTCCATTCCATTCCATTCAATTCCATTTCATTCGACTCCATTCCATTCCATTCGGCTCCTTTCCAGTCCATTCCACTCCACTCCACACCATTCCATTCCAGTCTATTACACTCCATTTCACTCCACTCCACTCCATTCACTCCATTCCCCAACATTCAACTCCATTTCTTTCCACTCCATTCAACTTCACTCTTTTCAATTCTATTATACTCCACTCAACTCCACTCCGTTCCATTCCACTCCATTCCACTCAACTCCTTTCCATTCCTCTCCTCTCCACTCTATTCCACTCCAATCCATTCAATTCCACCCCATTCTATTCCTCTCCATTCCTCTCCACTGCACTCCATTCCACTCCAATTCATTCCATTCCAATCCATTTCATTCCACTCCACTCCACTGCAATCCGTTCCATTCCACTCCAATGCACTCCAATCCACTCCAATCCTCTCCACTCCATTCCACTCCAATCCACTCCATTCCCTTCCATTCCCCTCCACTCCACTCCTTTCCACTCCAATCCACTCCATTCCACTTCACTCCATTCCTTTCTATTCCACTCCATTCCACTCCATTCCTTTCCACTCCATTCTATTCCTCTCTGCTCCATTCCACTCCACTCCAATCCACTCCACTAGATTGCATGCTATTCAATTCCATTCCACTCCATTCCTCTCCACTCCATTCCATTCCATTCCTTTCCATTCCATTCCCATCCATTGCATCCCATTCCGTTGCTATCCATTCCATTCCACTACTCTCCTTTCCACTGAACTCCACTCCACTCCACTACACTTCACTCCATTCCATGCCATTCCATTCCACTCCACTCCATTACATTCCATTCCACTGCATTCCTTTCCATTCCGTTCCACTCCACTCTACTCAATTCCACTCCATTCCATTCCATTCCTTTCCATTCTACTCCAACCAATATTCCTTTCCATTCCATTCCATTACACTCCATCCCATTCCATTCCATTGCACTCCATTCCACTCCACTCCACTCCATTCCACTACATTCCATTGAACTCCGTTAGAGTCCATTCCACTCCACTCCAATCCATTCCACTCCACTCCACTGCTTTCCACTCCATTCCATTCCATTACACACCATTCTATTCGTTTCCAGTCTACTTCATTCCACTCCACTCCATTCCACTCCACTCCATTGCATTCTATTCCATTCCACACCATTCCATTCCACTCCACTCCATTCCTGTCTACGTCACTCCATTCCACTCCACTCCACTCCACACAACTCCATTCCATTCCACTCAACTCCATTCCATTTCATCCCATTCCATTCCACTTAATTTCATTCAACTACTCTCCACTCCACTCCATTCCTCTCTACACCATTCCATCCCATTCCGATCCATTCCACACCATTCCGTTCCGTTCCTTGCTTTTGAAAGCATCTCACTCTATCACTCAGGCTGCACTTCAGTGGCACAATCTCAGCTCACATTTCATTTCTCCGTTCCATTCCACTGCATTCCATTCCATTCCATTCCATTACATTACATTCCCTTCCATTCCACTCCTCTCCACTAAACTCCACTCCACACCACTCCACTCCACTCCACTCTATTGCTTTCCATCCCATCCCATTCCACTGCACTCCACTCCACTCCACCCCACCCCACTCCAATCCACTCCAATCCATTCCTTTCTATCAATTTCCCCTCAATCCCACTCCACCCCTCTCCTGTCCCCTCCACTCCATTCTACTCCATTTTATTCCATTCCATTCCATTCTCCTCCGTTCCTTTCCATTCCTTTCTTTCGACAGGATCTTACTCTGTCACCCTGGTTGGAGTTCTGTGGCACTATGTCATCTCACGTTTCATTTCACCATTCCATTCCATTGCATTCCATTCCATTCCATTTAATACCACTGAACTCCACTTCACTACATTCCATTCCATTCCATTCCACTGCATTCCACTCCACCCCACTCCAGTCCACTCCACTCCAATCCATTCCACTTCATTCTATACCACTCCATTCCACTCCACTCCACTCCATCTCATTCCATCCCTTTCCATTCCACTCCACTCCACTCTATTCAACAGCACTCCACTCCATTCCATTCATTTCCATTCCATTCCACTCCACTACACTCCACTCTATCCCATTCCACCCCATTCCATTCCACTGCATTCCACTCCACTCCACTCCATTCCATTCCATCCCATTCAATTCCATTCCACTCCACTCGACTCCAGTCCACTCCACTCCATTCCATTCCATTCCATTCCAGTAAATTCAATTCCATTCCTTTCTTTCACCTGGATTTCCATGTGTCACTCCGGTTGGAGTGCGCTGGTATAATCTCAGCTCACAATACATTTCACCATTCCATTCCATTGCATTTCATTCCTTTCCATTGCATTCCAATTTTTCCATTGCATTCCATTCCTTTCCATTCCACTCCACTCCACTCAACTACTCTCCATTCCATTCCATTTCGTTCCATTCCACTCTGTTCTATTCAACTTGATTCCATTCCACTCCACTCCAGTTCACTCCACTCCACTCCACTTCATTCCATTCCAATCGTCTCCAATCCACACCACTGCAGACCACTCTACTCAAATCCATTCCATTCAATCCCACTCCATTCCAATCCATTCCCTCCATTACACTCCACTCCACTGCACACCATTCCCTTCCAATACATTTCATCATTCCATTCCAATCAAATCCATCCGATTCCATTCCACTTCGCACCACTCCACTCGACTCCACTCTACTCTATTACATTCCATCCCATTCCATTCCACTCCATTCTACTCCAATCCACCCCACTCCACTCCCCTCCATTCCCTTTAAATTTCATTCCACTCCACTCCACTCAATTCCACTCCCCTCCACTCCAATTCATTCCATTCCATCTCATTCCATTCCACTCTATTCCACTGCACTCCACTCCACTGTACTCTACTCCATTCCGTTCCATTCCACTGCATTCCATTCTATTCCATTCCATTCCATTCCATTCGACTCCATGCCACTGCACTCCACTCCATGCCACTTCATTCCATCCCTTTTCATTCCACTACATTCCACTCTATTCCACACAATTCCAATCCACTCCACTCCACTGCACACCATTCCATTCCAGTCCCTTCTTTCCACTCGATTCCACTCCATTACGCTCTACTCCACCCCACTCCACTCCATTCCATTCCAATCCATTCCACTCCATTCGTTTCGTTTCATTTCTCTCGACATGATGTCACGTTGTAACCAAGGCTGGAGTGAAGTGGCACAATCCCAGCTCACATTTCATTTCACCATTCTATTCCATTCCATTCCATTCCACTCCACTTCACTCCACTCCACTCCATTCCATTCCTTTCTATTCCACTCTTTTCCTATCCACAGCACTCCAAATCATGACGCTACACTTCGTTCCCTTCCATCCCTCTACTTTCCACTCCTTTCCATTACACTCCACCCCACTCCACCCCACTCCACTCCATTGTGTACCAATCCATTCCATTCCATTCCATTCTATTGCACTCCACTCCACTCCATTCCCTTCCATTCCATTCCACAACATTCCACTGCACTCCACCCCACTCCAATCCATGGGATTACACTCCAATCCATTCTTCTCCAATCCACTCCGTTCCACTACACTCCACTCCACACCACTCCAGTCCATTCCATTCGAATACATTCCATCCCATTCCTTTGAGCTCCGTTCGACTCCACTCTACTCGAATCTACTCCACTGCATTCCATTCCACTCCTTTCTTTTCCACTGCACTCCATTCCTTTCCTTTCTCTCAGCAGATCTCACTCTGTCACCCAAGTTGGAGTGCATTGGCTTAATCTCAGCTCACATTTCATTTCACCATTCCATTCCATTCCATTCCATTCCACTCCATTCCACTCCACTCCACTCCACTACAATCCTCTCCACTCCATTCCACTCCAATCCATTCCATTCCACTCCAATAAACTCCATTCCATTCCACTCCACTACAATCCATTCCACTGTATTCCATTCCATTCCATTCCACACCCTTCTATTACATTCCAATCCACTCCACTCCATTCCATTCCCCTCCAATCCATTACATTCCACTCCACTGCAATGCACTCCACTCCACTCCATTTCACTCCACTCTACACCATTCCATTCCACTCCATTCCACTCAATTCAATTACACTCCATTCCACTCCATTCCACTCCCTTCCACTCCACGACACTCCATTCCACTCACTCAATTCCTTTCCATTCCATTGCACTCCACTCCATTCCATTCCAAGCCATTCCAATCCATTCCATTCCACACGACTCCACTCCATTCCATTCCACTCCTCTACTTTACACTGCACTTTACTCCTTTCCATTCCAATCTACACCATTACACTCCACTCCAATACTTTTCACTCCACTCCACTCCATTCCGTTCCAATCCACTCTACTACATTCCATTCCACTCCATTCCACTCCTCTCCACTAGTTTCCATTCCATTTCATTCCACTCCAATCCATTCCACTCCACTCCACTCAACTCCATTCCATTCCACTCCACTTCATTCCATTACACTCAACTCCATTCCATTTCACTGTGATCCACTCCATTCCACTCTAATCCATTCAACTCCATTCCAATACACTCCACTCCACTCCTCTCCACTCCATTCCATTCCACTCTACTCCATTCCATTCCATGACACTCCACTTCGCTTCAATCTAGTCTGCTCCACTCCACTCCATTTCACTCCACTCCATTCCACTCTACTCCATTCCATTCCACTCCACTCCAGTCCACTCCTATCCACTCCATTCCATTCCACTCCAGTCCACTCCACTGCATTCCACTCTACTCTAGTCCATTCCACTCCACTCCACTACATTCCATTAGATTCCATTCCATTCCACTCTATTACTTTCCCCTTCACTCCATTTCATTCCATTCAACTCCATTCCACTCTACTCTACTCCAATCCCCTCGAATCTACTCCATTCCATTCCATCCCATTCCCTTCCAGTCCAATCCTTTCCACTCCACACCAATCCTCTTCATTCCAGTCCACACTACTCCATTCCATTCCATTCCATTCCATTAAACTCCGTTCCATTCCACTCCACTCCATTCCAGTCCACTCCACTCCATTCCACTCCACGACATTTCACTCTACTCCATTCCATTCCATTCTACCCCACTCCATTCCATTCTGTTCCATCCCACTCCATTCCACTACATTCCATTCCATTCCGTTCCACTCCATTCCTTTCCATTACATTGCAGTCCATTCCATTCCACTCCATTCCACTCCACACCACTCCATTCCATTCCACTCCAATCTATTCCATTCAACTGCACTCCACTCCAATCCAGTCTAGTCCATTCCAATCCATTGAACTCCATTCCAATCCATTCCAATCCATTCCACTCTATTTCACTCCACTGCACTCCATTGCTTTACATGTCACTTCACTCCTTTCCACTCCTCTCTACTCCATTCCATTAGATTCCATTCCATTAAACTGCATTACATTAAACTCCACTCCATTCCAGTCCTCTCCACTCTACTCCATTCCATTCAATTCTATTCCACTCCACTCCATTTCATTCCACTACATTATACTCCACCCCAATCCATTCCATTCCATTCCATTTGACAATATTCCATTGCATTCCAATCCATTCCACTACACTCCACACCAGTCCAATCCACTCCATGATATTGCATTCCACTCCATTCCATTTCATTCCATTCCACTGCGTTCCATTCCATTTCATTCCATTCCACTGCGTTCCATTCCATTCCATTCCACTTCACTGCACTCCACTCCACTACATTCCATTCCAGTCCTTTCAATTCCATTCCACTCCATTCCATTCCAAGCCACTCCATTCCAGTCCATTCAACTCCACTCCACTCTTCTCCATTCCGTTCCATTCCATTCCATTCCCTTCCAGACCATTCCACTCAATTCTACTGCCCTCCACTCCATTCCACTCCATTCCCCTCCATTCTAATCCATTCCGTTCCACTCCATTCCATTCCAGGCCATGCCATTCCTTTCCACACCATTCCACTCCATTCCATTACACTCCCTTCCAATATAATCCATTGCATTCCACTCCACTTCAGTCCTCTCCTCCTCTCTCCATTCCATTCCACTCCACTCTACTCTGCTCCATTCCATTGCACTCCACTCCTGTCCACTCCATTCCACTTTATTCTATTCCATCCAATTCTATTCCTCTCCAATCCACAGCAATCCATTCCTTTCCACTCCACTCCATTCCAGTCCACTTCATTTCATTCCACTCCACTCCACTCCATATCATTCCACCCAACTCCACTCCACTCCACTCCACTACATTCCACTCCAATCCATTCCATTCCATTCCATTCCAATCCACTCCACTCTATTCCTCTCCTCTCAAATCCATTCCATTGCATTCCATTCCACTCCGTTCCATAAGGTTACACTCTACACCATTCCACTCCACTCCATTCCACTACCCTCCACTCCATTCCACTCCACTACATTCTACTCCAATCCATTCCATTCCATTCCACTCCACTCCACTCCATTCCTCTCCTCTCCAATCCATTCCATTCCATTCCATTCCATTCCACTCTACTCCATTCCACTCCACTCCATTCCACTCCATTCCACTCCACTCCTCTCCATTCCATTCTAGTCCACTCTACTCTATTCCTTTTGACTCCATTTCATTCCATTCCACTGCACTCCATTCCACTCGATTCCACTTAGCTCCTCTCCATTCCAGTCCACTCCACTCCACTCCATTCCATTCCATTCCACTGCACTCCAGTCCACTCCGTTGCATTTCATTCCACTCCAATCCATTCTATTCAACTCCACTGCATTCCACTCCACTCTGCTCCAATCCATTTCATACCATTCTACTCCACTCGACTACATTCCAATCTGCTCCATTCCATTCCACTCCATTCCACTCCATTCCATTCAATTCCCTTCCATTCCACTCCAATCCACAACACTCCATTCCACTTCATTCTCCGCTCCTTTCCATTCCATTCCATTCCACTGTACTCCACTCCATTCCATTCCTATCCTTTCCACTCCACTCCATTCCACTCAACTCTACTCCTCTCCATTCCACTCAAATCCACTCCACTCCATTCCACTACAATCCATTCGATTCCGTTCCATTCCCCTCCACTCCATTCCTTTCCACTCCACTCCATTCCATTCCACTGCATTCCATTCCGTTCCATTCCACAACATTCCATTACATTCCACTCCACTCCACTCCACTCCACTCCATTCCGCTTCATTACATTCCACTCCACTCCACTGCACTCCCCTCCACTCCATTCCAATCCACTCTTCGGCATTCATTTCCATTCCATTCCCCTCAATTACACACCATTCCATTCCATTCCAATCCACTCCATTCCACTCATTTCTACTCCATTCCAGTCCACTCCAGTCCATTCCGCTCCACTCCAATACATTCTACTTTACGCCACTCTACTCCACTTCATTCTATTCCACTTTACTCCATTCCATTCGATTCCATTCCACTCCATTACACTCCATTGCATTCCATTCCTTTCCACTCCATTCCACAGCATTCCAGTCCACTCCATTCCACTCCACTCCTTTCCATTCCATTCCACTGTACTCCACTCCATTCTATTCCAATCCACTATAATCCACTCCTTTTCACTCAACTCCACTCCACTCCATTCCAATCCATTCCACTCCATTCCACTCCACTCTATTCCATTCCAAACCACTCTGCTCTATTCTATTCCATTCAATTCCACTCTATTCCACTCCATTCCACTCCTTTCCAATCCACAGCACTACACTCCGCTCCATTCCATTCCTTTCCACTGCACTCCAATCCCTCCCACTCCATTCCATTGCAGTCCATTCCACTCCACTCCACTAAATTACAATCACTTCCATTCCATTTCATTCCACTCCATTCCTTTGCATTCCACTCCACTCCACTCCATTCCATTCCGTTCTACTCTACTCCACTTCTCCCCTCTCAATTCCATTCCACTCCATTCCATTCCACTCCAATCCACTACATTCCACTCCATACCACTCCACTCCATTCTACTCCATTCCACTCCACTCGGCTCCATTCCATTCCATTCCAATCCACTCCACTCCATTCAAATGCATTCCACTCCATTCTACTCCACTCCATTCCATTCCATTCCGTTCAATTCCATGCCTTTCTACTCGACTCCACTCCATTCTACTCCAATCAACTCCACTCCAATCCTTTCCAATTCAATCCACTGCGTTCGAATCCATTCCACTCCACACCAATCAATTCTGATCCATTCCATTGCATTTCACTGCATTCCATTCCATTATTCTCTACTCAAATCCACTCCACTTCATTCCATTCCATTCCTTTCAATTCCAACCCTATCATCTCTACTCCATTCAACACCAATCCACCCCATTCCATTAGATTCCATTGCACTCCACTGCATTCCACTCCACTACACTCCATTCCACTCCACTCCACTCCATTCCACTCCACTCTATGCCATTGCATTGCATTCCATTCTATTCCATTCCATTCCGTTCCAATCCATTCCATTCCAGTGCATTCCACTCCCTTCCTCTCCACAGGACTCCACTCCACTATACTCCATTCCATTCCATTCCATTCCACTCCATTCCATTCCACTCCCCTCCATTCCATACCACTCCACTCCATTCAATTCCATTAAATTGCACTTCAGTCCACTCCAATCCACTCCACTCCATTCCACTCCATTCAATTACACTCCATTCTGCTCCACTGCATTCCATTCTATTCCACTCCACTCCACCCAACTCCATTCCATTCCACTCCATTCCACTCCATGCCATTCCATTGCACTCCACTCCACTTCACTACATTCCATTTCACTTCTCTCAGCTCAACTCCACTCAAATCCATTCAAATCCATTCCACTGCATTCCTTTCTATTCCATTCCACTCCACTCCACTCCATTCCATTCTACTCCACTCCACTTCACTCCATTCTACTCAACTTCCCTGAACTCCTCTCCACTCAAATCCATTCCATTCCATTCCACTCCATTCCATTCCACTGCACTCCACTCAATTCCATTCCACTCCAATTCACTCCATTCCACTCCACTTCTCTCAACTCCACTGCATTCAAATCCCCTGCATTCCATTCCAATGAACTCCATTCCATTCCATTCCACTACATTCCTGTCCACTCCATTCCACTCTATTTCTCTCCATTCCACTCTATTCCACTAAATTCCACTTCATTCCAGTACAATCCAGTCCACTCCACTGCATTCCTTTCCATTCCACTGCACTCCACTCCAGTACACTCATTGCACTAAATTCCATTCCACTCAATTCCATTCCAATCAACTCCACTCCGTTTGATTCCACTCCACTCCACTCGACTCCATTCTACACAACTCCACTCCAATCCACTGCACTCCATTCCAGTGCACTCTACTCCATTCCATTCCATTCCATTCCACTCCATTCCATTTCATTCCATTCCATTCCACTCCATTCCATTTCATTCCATTCCATTCCATTCCATTCCACTCCATTCCACTAAACTCCATTCCACTCGATTCGACTCCTTCCACTCCATTCCTGTCCACTCCACTCCACTCCATTCCATTCCATTCCACTGCACTCTACTCGACTCCATTACATGCCAAATCATTCCACTCCACTCCTATCCATTCCACTCCACTCTACAACGCTCTACTCCATTCCATACCACTCCATTGCATTTCACTCCATTTCACTCCTTTCCAATCCATTCCACTCCACTCCCTTCCATTGCATTCCACTCCACTCCATTCCACTCCACTCCATTCCACTAATCTCAACTCCAATCCATTCCATTACGTTCCAGTCCATTCCACTCCACTCCATTCCAAAGCATTCCACTCCCTTCCACTCCACTCCATTCCATTCCATTCCACTGCAATCCACTACATTCCATTTCAGTCTATTCCAGTCCACTGCATTCCAATCGACTTCACTCCACTCCATTCGACTCCACTCCCCTCCACTTCATTCCATTCCACTCTACTCCATTCCATCCCATTCCATTCCACTACTTTAGACTCCCCTCCATTCCACTCCAATGCATTTCTTTCCATTCCTTTTCCCTCCATTCCCGTCCATTCGAATCCAATCAACTCCATTCCAGTCCATTCCACTCCAATCCACTCCATTCCACTCCACTCCATTCCACTCCATTCAATTCCACTCCATTCCACTCCATTCGTCTCTACTCCATTCCACTCCACTCCAGTCCACTCCACTACATTCCATTCCATTCCATTCAACTCCATTCCAATCCAATCCACTCCATTCCACTCCACTCCATTCCATTCTATTCCATTAAATTCCATTCAATTCCAATCCATTCCATACCATTCCACTCCTATCCAATCCATTCCACTACACTCCTTTCCACTGAACTCCACTCCACTTCACTACACTTCATTCCATGCCATTTCATTCGGCTCCACTCCATTCCGTTCCATTCCACTGCATTCCTTTCCATTCCATTCCACTCCACTCCACTCAATTCCACTCCATTGCATTCCACTCCACTCCACCCCAATGCATTCCATTCCATTCCATTCCACTCCACCCCATTCCATTCCATTCCACTCCATTCCACTCCACTCTACTTCATTCCAGTCCACTCCACTCCATACCTGTCTACTTCACTCCATTCCACTCCATTCCACTCCACTCCACTCCATTCCATTTCACTCCACTCCATTGCATTCTATTCCACTGCACTGCACTCCACTACACTCTACTCAACTCCATTTCACTCCATTCCATTCCACTCCATTCCACTCCACTCCATTCAATTCCATTGCACTCCACTCCACTCCACTGTACTACATTCCATTGCACTCCATTACACTCCACTCCATTGCACTCCACTCCATTTCATTCCATTCCATTCCATTCCACTCGACTCTACTCCACTCCATTCCTGTCCACTATAGTCCACTCCTCTCCATTCCATTCCATTCCACTGCACTCCACTCCACTCCATTCTATTGCACTGTATTCCATTAAACTCCATTCCATTCCACTCCACTCCACTCCTTTTCACTCCACTTCACTCCACTCCATTCCACTCCACTCCATTCCACTCCACTCCACTCTACTCCTTTCCACTGCACTGTACTCCATTCCATTCCACACTATTCCACTCTTCCACTCCATTCCATTCCACTCCACTCCATTCCATTCCACTGCACTCCACTACACTCCATTCCATTCCAAAACATTCCAATCCACTCCTTTCCATTCCACTCCACTCTACACCTCTCTGCTCTATTCCAAACCGCTCCTTTCCTTTACACTCCATTTCACTCCCTTCCAATCCATTCCACTCCACTCCCTTCCATTGCATTCCACTCCACTCCATTCCACTCCACTCCATTCCACTAATCTCAACTCCAATCCATTCCATTATGTTCCAGTCCATTCCACTCCACTCCATTCCAAAGCATTCCACTCCCTTCCACTCCATTCCATTCCATTCCATTCCACTGCAACCCACTACATTCCATTTCAGTGTATTCCAGTCCACTGCATTCCAATCGACTTCACTCCACCCCATTCGACTCCACTCCCCTCCACTTCATTCCATTCCACTCTACTTCATTCCATCCCATTCCATTCCACTACTTTAGACTCCCCTCCATTCCACTCCAATCCATTTCTTTCCATTCCTTTTCCCTCCATTCCCGTCCATTCGAATCCAATCAACTCCATTCCAGTCCATTCCACTCCAATCCACTCCATTCCACTCCACTCCACTCCATTCCACTCCATTCAATTCCACTCCATTCCACTCCATTCGTCTCTACTCCATTCCACTCCACTCCAATCCACTCCACTACATTCCATTCCATTCCATTCAACTCCATTCCAATCCAATCCACTCCATTCCACTCCACTCCACTCCATTCCATCCCATTCTATTCCATTAAATTCCATTCAATTCCAATCCATTCCATACCATTCCACTCCTATCCAATCCATTCCACTACACTCCTTTCCACTGAACTCCACTCCACTTCACTACACTTCATTCCATGCCATTTCATTCGGCTCCACTCCATTCCGTTCCATTCCACTGCATTCCTTTCCATTCCATTCCACTCCACTCCACTCAATTCCACTCCATTGCATTCCACTCCACCCCAATGCATTCCATTCCATTCCATTCCACTCCACCCCATTCCATTCCATTCCACTCCACTCTACTTCATTCCAGTCCACTCCACTCCATACCTGTCTACTTCACTCCATTCCACTCCATTCCACTCCACTCCACTCCATTCCATTTCACTCCACTCCATTGCATTCTATTCCACTGCACTGTACTCCACTACACTCTACTCAACTCCATTTCACTCCATTCCATTCCACTCCATTCCACTCCACTCCATTCAATTCCATTGCACTCCACTCCACTCCACTGTACTACATTCCATTGCACTCCATTACACTCCACTCCATTGCACTCCACTCCATTTCATTCCATTCCATTCCATTCCACTCGACTCTACTCCACTCCATTCCTGTCCACTATAGTCCACTCCTCTCCATTCCATTCCACTGCACTCCACTCCACTCCATTCTATTGCACTGTATTCCATTAAACTCCATTCAATTCCACTCCACTCCACTCCTTTTCACTCCACTTCACTCCACTCCATTCCACTCCACTCCACTCCATTCCACTCCACTCTACTCCTTTCCACTGCACTGTACTCCATTCCATTCCACACTATTCCACTCTTCCACTCCATTCCATTCCACTCCACTCCATTCCATTCCATTCCACTGCACTCCACTACACTCCATTCCATTCCAAAACATTCCAATCCACTCCTTTCCATTCCACTCCACTCTACACCTCTCCACTCTATTCCAAACCGCTCCTTTCTTTTACACTCCATTTCACTCCTTTCCAATCCATTCCACTCCACTCCATTCCGTTCCATTCCACTCGACTCCACTCCATTACACTCGACTCCCTTCCAGTATACTCAAATCCATTCCATTCCATTCCGTTCCACTCCACTCCACTCCATTCCAATCCATTCCACTACCTTCCACTCCCCTACATTCCTCTCCTTTCCACTGCATTACATTCCACTCCCCTCCATTCCACTCGATTGCATTCCATTCCACTGCACTCCACTCCATTCCATTCCAATCTATTCCCCTCCACTCCTCTCCAATCCACTCCACTCCAATCCACTCCATTCTACTCCACTCCACTCCACTCCATTTCATTCCATTCCACTGTACTCCATTCCATCCCATTCCATTCCACTACTTTAGCCTCTCTTCCATTCCACTCCATTCCACTACATTCCACTCCATTGCACTGCATTCCAGTCCACTGCACTGCACTCCATTCCATTAAATTCCACTGCACTCCACTCCATTCCATTCCACTCCACTCCACTTCTCTCAACTCCACTCCACTCAAATCCTCTCTATTCCATTCCACTGTACTCCATACCATTCCATTCCACTCCATTCCATTCTATTCCATTCCATTCCTTTCCACTCTACTCCACTGCACTCCACTCCATTCCACTAAATTCCACTCCTTTGCAGTCCAATCCAGTCCACTCCATTCCATTCCATTCTGCTGCACTCCACTCCACTCCATTCTATTGCACTAAATTCCATTCCACTCCATTTCATTCCAATCAACTCCACTACAATTGATTACACTCCACTCCACTCCATTCCACTCCACTCCACCCCACTCCACTCCATTCCAGTCCACTCGACTCCATTCCATTCTTTTCCATTCCACTCGATTCCTCTCCACTCCGTTCCACACGATTCCACTCCTTTCCACTCCATTCCAGTCCACTCCACTCTATTCCATTCCACTGCACTCCACACCACTCCATTCCATTCCAAATCATTCCAATCCACGCTTTTCCATTCCACTCCACTCTACACCACTCCACTCCATTCCATACCACTCCATTCCATTTCACTCCATTTCACTCCTTTCCAATCCATTCCACTCCACTCCATGCCATTCCATTCCACTCGACTCTACTCCATTACCCTCCACTCCATTCCACTATAAACAAATCCATTCCTTTCCATTCCGTTCCACTCCATTCCTCTCCACTCCATTCTAATCCATTCCACTCCCTTCCACTCTACTCCATTCCACTCCATTCCACTCCATTACATTCCACTCCCCTCCACTCCACTCCATTGCATTCCATTCCACTGCAACTCCTCCATTCCTACCGAATCTATTCCACTCCACTCCACTACCATCCACTCCAGTCCAATTCACTGCATTCGACTCCACTCCACTCCACTGTACTTCATTACATTCCACTGCACTCCATTCCATTCACTCCTTTAGACTCCCCTCCATTTCACTCCATTCCACTGCATTCCAGTCCACTCCACTGCACTCCATTCCATTAAATTCCGCTGCGCTCCACTAGATTACATTCCACTCCACTCCACTTCACTCCATTCCACACCACTTCTCTCAACTCCACTCCACTCAAAGCCTCTCCACTCCATTCCACTGTACTCCATTGCATTGCATTCCATTCCATTCCATTCCATTCCACTCCACTGCACTCCATTCCACTCCATTCCACTAAATTCCACTCCATTCCAGTCCAACCCCGTCCACTCCACTTCATTCTATTCCATTCCTCTGCACTCCACTCCACTCTATTGCACTTAATTTCATTCCACTCCATTTCATTACAATCAACTCCACTCCATTTGATTACACTCCACTCCACTCCATTGCACTCAACTCCACTCCACTCCACTCAATTCCCGTCCACTCTACTCCATTCCATTCTATTCCATTCCACTCGATTCCACTCCACTCCATTCCACACGATTCCACTCCTTTCCACTCCATTCCAGTCCATTCCACTCCATTCCATTCCATTCCACTGAGGTCCATTCCATTCCAAACCATTCAAATCCACTCCTTTCCATTCTACTCCGCTCTATAGCTCTCCACTCCATTCCATACCACTCCATTTCATTTCACTCCATTTCACTCCTTTCCAATCCATTCCACTCCATACCATTCCATTCCATTCCACTCGACACCACTCCATTACACTCCACTCCATTCCACTATACTCAAATCCATTCCCTTGCATTCCGTTCCACTCCACTCCACTCCACTCCATTGCAACCCATTCCACTCCCTTCCACTCCACTCCATTCCACTTCATTCCACTCCATCACATTCCTCTCCCCTCCATTCCACTCCATTGCATTCCATTCCACTGCACTCGACCCTATTCCATTCCAATCTATTCCACTCCACTCCCTTCGAATCCACTCCACTCCACTCCACTCCATTCGACTCCACTCCACTTCATTGCATTCCACTGTCCTCCATTCCATCCCATTCCATTCCACTCCTTTAGACTCCCCACCATTCCACTCCATTCCACTCCATTCCACTGCATTCCGGTCCACTCTGCTGCAGTCCATTCCATTAAATTCCACTGCACTCCACTCCATTCCATTCTATTCCATTCCAATCCACTTCTTTCCATTCCACTCCACTCCACTGCGTTCCAATCCATGCCAATCCATTTCACTCCACTCCACTCCACTCCACTCCACTCCATTCCATTCCTTTCCATTCCATTCCATTTCATTCGATTCTATTCCATTTCATTCTACTCCATTCCATTCCATTCCACTCCATTCCATTCCATTCCACTCCACTCCATACAATTCCATTCCATTATTCTCCATTCCCCTCCGCTCCACTCCTTTCACTCCATTACCCAACATTCAACTGCATTCCATTCCACTCCATTCCACTCCACCCTTTTCCATTCTATTACACTCCACTCAACTCCACTCCATTCCATTCCACTCCATTCCATTCAACTCCGTTCTGTTCCTCTCCTCTCCACTCTACTCCACTCCAATCCATTTAATTCCACCCCATTGTATTCCTCTCCATTCCACTCCACACCACTCCACTCCACTCCATTCCACTCCAATTCATTACATTCCAATCCATTTCATTCCACTCCACTCCACTCCATGCAATCCGTTCCATTCGAATCCAATGCACTCCACTCCACTCCATTCCACTCCAATCGATTCCATTCCATTCCATTCCATTGTCCCACACTCCACTCCATTCCACTCCAATCCACTGCATTCCTCTCCACTCCACTTCATTCCTCTCCACTCCACTTCATTCCATTCCACTCCATTCCATTCCATTCCTCTCTATTCCGTTCCACCCCACTCCAACCCACTCCACTACATTCCATTCCATTCCATTCAACTCCATTCCTATCCATTCCACTCCATTCCACTCCAATCAGTTCTATTCCATTCCATTCCATTCAAATCCATTCCATACCATTCCACTCCTATCCATGCCATTCAACTACACACCTTTCCACTGAACTCCACTCCACTCCACTTCACTCTATTCCATGCCATTGCATTCCACTCCACTCCATTCCATTCCATTCCATTGCATTCCTTTCCATTCCACTCCACTCCACTGCATTTCACCCCACTCCACTCCATTCAATTCCACTCCACTGCATTCCACACCACTCCATTAAATTCCATTGCATTCCAATCCATTCCAGTTCATTCCTCTCCCCTCCAATCCATTCCATTCCATTCAATTCCACTCTATTCCATTCTGTTTCACTCTAAGCCATTAAACTCCACTCTATTCCACTCCACCTAATTCCATTCCATTCCATTACATTCCAGTCCATTCCACTCCACTCCACTTCTCTCTGCTCCACTCCACTCCACTCATTTCCACTCCATTGCATTCCATTCCATTCCACTCCATTCCATTCCACTCCACTCCATTCCATTCCATTCGATTCCATTCCACCCCATTCCACTCCACTCCATTACACTACACTTCTTTCCACTCCCCTCCATTCCATTCCCTTCCATTTCATTACACTCCACTCCATTCCACTCCTCTCCACTCCATTCCATTCCAATCCATTCCACTCCATTGCAATCCATTCCACTATTCTCCATTCCATTCCACTCCACTCCACTATATTCCACTTCACCTCATTCCATTCCATTCCATTCCACTTCACTCCACTCCATTCCACACCCCTCCACTCCATTCAATTCCATTCCATTCCACTCCATTCCATTCCATTCCACTCGGCTCCTTTCTATTTCACTCCATTCGACTCAACTCCACTACTGTCCATTCCATTCCATTCCTCTCTACTCCATTGCACCTCACTCCACTCCACTCTACTCCATTCCATTCCACTCCACTTCATTCCATTCCACTGAACTACATTCCATTCCATTGCACTCCACTGCGCTCAACTCCACGCCACTCCATTTAACCCCATTCCATTCCACTCCACTCCACTCCATTACATTCTATTATACTCCATTCCATTCCATTCCACTCTATTCCTCTTCACTCCATTCCACTCCATTCTACTCCGTTTCATTCTATTCCACTCCACTCCACTCCATTCCATTCCATTCAACTCCAATCCATTCCATACCATTCCACTCTTATCCATTCCATTCCACAACACTCCTTTCCACTGAACTACACTCCACTCCACTGCACTTCACTCCATTCCATGCCATTGCATTCCACTCCACTCCATTCCATTCCATTCCACTGCATTCCTTTCCATTCCATTCCACTCCACTCCACTCAATTCCACCCCATTCCTTTCCATTCAACTCCACTCCACTCCACTCCACCCTAGTGCATTCCATTCCATTCCATTCCACTCCACCCCATTCCATTCCATTCCATTCCATTCCACTCCACTCCATTCCACTCCAGTCCATTCCCGTCCACTTCAATCCATTCAACTCCAATCCACTCCACTCTACTCTATTCCATTTCACTCCACTCCATTGCATTCTATTCTACTGCACTCCACTCCACTACAGTCTACTCCACTCCATTTCACTCCATTGAATTCCACTCCATTCCCCTCCACTCCATTCAATTCCTTTCCACTCCACTCCACTCCACTACATTCCATTGCACTCCATTACACTCCATTCGATTGCACTCCACTCCATTTCATTCCATTGCATTCCATTCCTCTCAACTCCACTCCACTCCATTCCTGTCCATTCCAGTCCACTCGTCTCCATTCCATTACATACCACTCGATTCCACTCCACTCCATTCCAATCAATTCCACTCCTTTCAACTCCATTCCAGTCTACTCCACTCCACTCTATTCCATTTCATTCCACTGCACTCCACTCCATTCCACACCATTCCATTGCATTCCACTCCACTGCATTCCATTCCATTCCACTCAATTTCACTCCATTCCAATGCATTCCACTCCACTCCATTCCATTCCATTCCACTCCACCCCACTCCATTACACTCCACTGTATTCCTCTCCAATCAACTCCATTCCATTCCATTCCATTCCAATCCACTCCACTCCACTCCATTCCAATCCATTCCACTAGCTTCCACTCCACCCGACTCCATTCCATTTGATTCCATTCCATTCCACTTCAATCCGCTCCACTCCATTCCACTCCATTACATTCCACTCCTCTCCAGTCCAATCCATTCCATTCGATTCCACTGCACTCCACTCCATTCCATTCCAATCAAATCCACTCCACTCCATTCCGATACACTCCACTCCACTCCACTCCAGTCGACTGCACTCCACTACACTCCACTTCATTCCATTCCACTGTACTCCATTCCATCCCATTCCATTCCACCCCTTTAGACTCACCTCCATTCCACTGCATTCCACTCCATTCCATTGCATTCCAGTCCACCCCACTACACTCCATTCCATTAAATTCCTCTGAACTCCACTCCATTCGATTCCAATCCATTCCAATACACTTCTTTCCATTACACTCCACTCCACTACTTTCCAATCCATTCTACTCCATTCTACTCCACTCCACTCCATTCCATGCCATTCCATTCCATTCCATTCCATATCATTCCATTCCATTTCATCCGACTCCATTCCATTCCATTCCAATCGATTCCATTCCACTCCACTCCACTCCACACCATTCCATTCCATTCTAGTCCATTCCAGGTCTTTACACTCCATTCCACTCCACTCCACTCCATTCCATTCCATTCTAGTCCATTCCAGTTCTTTACACTCCATTCCACTCCACTCCACTCCATTCACTCCATTCCCCACCATTCAACTCCATTCCATTCCACTCCATTCTACTCCATTCTTTTCCATTCTATTACACTCCACGTAACTCCACTTCATTCCATTCCTATCCATTCCTCTAAACTCCGTTCAGTTCCTCTCTTCTCCACTCTACTCCACTGCAATCCATTCAATTCCACACCATTCCATTCCTCTCCAATCCACTCCACTCCACTCCATTCCACTCCAATTCATTCCATTCCAATCCATTTCATTCTACTCCACTCCACTCCAATGAACTCCACTCTACTCAAATCCACTCCACTCCATTCCACTCCAATCCATTCCGTTCCAATCCATTGCCCTCCATTCCACTCCATTCCACTCCAATCCACTTCATTCCACTCCACTCCACTCCATTCCATTCCGTTCCATTCCATTCCACTCCATTCAATTCCATTCCATTTCATTCCATTCCTCCCTATCCATTCCGCTCCACTCCAATCCACTCCACTACGTTCCATTCCATTCAACTCCCTTCTAATCCACTCCACTCCATTCCACTCCACTCCATTCCATTTCATTCTATTCCATTCCATTCCATTCCAAACCATTCCATAGCATTCCACTCCTTTCCATTCCATTGCACTACACTCATTTCTACTGAACTCCATTCCACTACACTACACTACACGTCACTCCATTCCATGCCATTCCATTCCACTCCACTCCATTCCATTCCACTGCATTCCTTTCCATTCCATTCCACTCCACTCCACTCAATTCCACTCCATTCCATTCCATTCCACTCCACTCCACCCCATGAATTCCATTACATTATATTGCATTCCACTCCACCCCATTCCATTCCTTTACACTGCATTCCACTCCCCTCCACTCCATTCCACTCCACTCCACTCCATTCCTGTCCACTTCACTCTGTTCCAATACATTCCACTCCACTCCACACAACTCCATTCCATTCCACTCCACTCCATTCCATTTCACTCCACTCCATTGCATTCTATTGCACTGCAGTCCACTCCACTACATTTTACTTGACTCCATTTCACTCCATTGCATTCCACTCCATTCCACTGCACTCCATTCAATTCCATTCCTCTCCAGTCCAGTGTAGTACATTCCATTGCACTCCATTACACTCCACTCCATTGCACTCCACTCCATTTCATTCCTTTCCATTCCATTCCACTCGACTCCACTCCACTCCATTCCAGTCCACTCCAGTCCACTCCTCTCCATTCCATGCCATTCCACCACACTCCACTCCACTCCATTGTATTGCACTCTGTTCCATTCCACTCCATTCCATTCCACTCCACTCCACTCCATTTCATTCAATTCCACTCCACTGCATTCCACTCCAGTGGATTCCACTCCACTGCACTCCATTCCACTCCACTCCACTCTACTCCATTCCACTAGAATCCACTCCACTCCACTCCATTGTATTGCACTCTGTTCCATTCCACTCCATTCCATTCCACTCCACTCCACTCCATTTCATTCAATTCCACTCCACTGCATTCCACTCCAGTGGATTCCACTCCACTGCACTCCATTCCACTCCACTCCACTCTACTCCATTCCACTAGAATCCACTCGACTCCATTCCAGTCCACTCTACTCTATTCCATTCCACTCCATTCCTCTCCATTCCACTCCACTCCATTCCACTCGATTCCCCTCCATTCCTCTCCATTCCAGTGCACTGCACTCCGCTACATTCCACTCCATTACACTAACTTCACCTCCACTCCACTCCATTCCATTCCTTTCCACTCGACTCCACTCCACTCCATTCCACTCCACTTCACTCTACTCCACTCCATTCCACTCCACTCCACTCCACTCTTCTCCAGTCCACTCTTCTCCATTCCTTTCCACTACATTCCCCTCCCTTCCACTCCACTCAATTTCACGCGATTCCCCTGCATTCCTCTCTATTCCAGGCCACTTCACTCCACTCCATTCCATTCCATTCCAATGCACTCCACTCCACTCTTTTCCATTCCATTCCACTCCACTCTATTCTACTCCACTCCACTCCATTCCATTCCATTCCACTCCACTCCATTCCAATCCATTCCACTCCATTCCACTACACTACACTCCATTCCATTTGATTGTATTCCATTCCATTCCTATCCACTCCATTCCATTCCACTCCATTGCACTCCATTCCACTCCATTCCATTCCACTACACTTCACTCCACTCATTTCCATTCCATTACGCTGCACTCCACTCCTCTCCATTCCACTCCAATCCACTCCACTCCATTCCAGCCCAATCCAATCCAATCCATTCCATTCCATTGCACTCCACTCCACTCCACTCCCTTCCATTCTGCTCCACTCCATTCCATTCCACTGTAGTCGATTCCATTCCATTCCACACCATTGCATTCCATTCCACTCCACTCCTCTCCATTCCGTTTCACTCCACTCCATTATATTCCATTCCACTCCTCTGCACTCCTCTCCATTTTAATCCACTCTACTGCATTCCATTCCATTCCCTTCCACTCCATTCAACTCCATTCAATTGCACTCCATTCCACTCCAGTCCACTGCCTTTGATTCCATTCCAGTCTACTCCAATCCATTCCACTCCACTCCACTCCACTCCTCTCCACTTCATTGTATTCCACTGTACCCCATCCCATTCCATTCCATTCCATTCCACACCATTACACTCCACTCCATTCCACTCCATTCCGCTCCATTCCACAGCATTCCACTCCACTCCATTTCACTCACTCAATTCCATTCCATTCCAATGCACTCCACTCCACTCCATTTCAATCTACTCTACTGCATTCCCTTCCAATCCATTCCACTCCATTCCATTCCAGTCCACTCCAATCCACCCCTTTCAATTCCACTCCACACCACTCCATTTCATTGCATTCCACACCATTACACTCCACTCAATTCCTCTCCATTCCGCTCCATTGCACAGCATTCCTGTCCACTCCATTCCACTCACTCAATTCCATTCCATTCCAATGCACTCCACTCGATTCCATTCCAGTCCACTCCAATCCACCTCTTTCAATTCCACTCCACACCACTCCATTCCATTCCATTGCACTCCATTCCACTCCACTCCACTCCATGTCATTCCGTTCCATTCAAATCCAGTCTATTTCATTCTGCTCCATTCCATTCCATTCCACTCCATTACAGTACATTCCACTCCACTCCACTCCATTCCATTCCACTCCATTCCTGTCCATTCCACTCCATTCCACTCCACTAAACTCTACTCACTCCATTCCACTGCACTCCAATCCACTCTACTCCATTGCACTCCATTCCAATCCATTCCACTGCATTCCAGTCTACTCCACTCCACTCCATTCCATTACATTCCATTCCATTTCAGTCCACTCCTCGCCACACTTCTCCATTCCATTAGACTCCATTCAAGTAAACTCCATTCCATTCCACTCCATTCCATTCCTGTCCACTCCAATCCATTCCATTCAATTCGATTCCATACCCCTCCACTACATTCCATTCCACTACACTCCACTACATTCCCCTCCACTGAACTCAATTCTGTTCCATTGCATTCCATTTGACAACATTCCATTGCAAGACAATCCATTCCACTCCACTCCACTCCACTCCTATCCACTCCATGCTATTGCATTCCACTCCACTCCATTTCATTCCATTTCACTGCATTCCATTTCGTTCCCTTCCACTCCACTCCACTACATTCAATTCCACTGCATTCCATTCCATTCCATTCCATTCCATTGCGTTCCATTCAATTCCATTCCACTCCTCTCCACTCCATAACATTCCACTCCACTCCATTCCACTCCACTCCATTTCATTCAATTTCACTCCAATCCGCTCCTCTCCACTCCATTGCACTCCACTAAATTCCATTCCACTTCGTTCCATTCTACTCCAATCCACTGTAATCCACTATATTGAATTCCACTCCAATCCACTACATTCCACTCCACTACATTCCACTCCACTATGTTCCATTCGACTCTACTCCACTCCATTCCATTCTATTCCACTCCATTCCCTTAAATTCTATTCCACTCCTTTCCATTCCGTTCCACTCCACTCCATTCCTTTCCTCTCCATTCAACTCCACTCTATTTCGTTCCATTCCACTTCTCTGCGATACACTCCACTACATTTCATTCCACTCCATTCTATTCCATTCCACTGAGCTCCACTCCACTCCATTTCCTTCCATTCCGTTTCATTCCTCTCCACTCCTTTCCATTCCACCCGACTCCACTCCACTCCATTCCACTCTACTCCATTCTATTCCAATCTACACCATTCCACTCCACTCCACTACTTTTCACTCCACTCCATTCCATTCTATTCCATTACGCTCCACTCCACTCCATTTAACTCCTCTCCACTATATTCCATTCCATTCCATTCCACTCCATTCTATTCCATTCCACTCTACTGCATTCCATTCCACTCCACTGCATTCCATTCCATTTCATTCCACTCCACTCCACTCCACACCACTGAACTCCATTCCATTCCACTCCATTTCATTCCATTCCACTCAACTCCATTCCATTCCATGCCATTACACTGCACTCCACTCCACTCCACTCCACTTCATTCCACTCAATTTCAATCCACTCCACTCCACTCCATTCCATTCCACTCTACTCCATTTCATTCCATTCCACTCCATTTCACTTAACTCTAGTCTACTCCAATCCACTCCATTCCATTCCACTGCTTTCAACTCTACTCCATTGCATTCCACTCCACTCCAGTCCACTCCTATCCACTCCATTTCTTTACATTTAATTCCACTCCATTTCACTTAACTCCAGTCTACTCCAATCCACTCCATTCCATTCCACTCCTTTCCACTCTACTCCATTGCATTCCACTCCACTCGAGTCCATTCTTATCCACTCCATTCCATTACGTTTCATTCCACTCCTTTCCACTACATCCATTCCACCCCACTCCATTCCACTCCATTCCACTGCACTGCATTCCGCTCCTCTCCATTCCAGTCCATTCTGCTCCAATCCACTCCATTCCTCTCCTCTCCAATCCATTCCATTCCATTCCATTCCACTCCATTCCATTCCATTCCTATCTATTCCATTCCACTCAACTCTATTCTATTCCACTCTATTCTATTCCATTCCTCTCCATTACTTTCCGTTCCACTCTATTCCAGTCCATTCCTCTCCACTCCAATCCATTCCATTCCTCTCCATTACTTTCCGTTCCACTCTATTCCAATCCATTCCTCTCCACTCCACTCCATTCCATTCCATTCCATTCCTTTCCACTCCACTCCATTCCATTCCTATCTATTCCATTCCATTCAACTCTATTCTATTCCACTCTATTCTATTCCATTCCTCTCCATTACTTTCCGTTCCACTCTATTCCAATCCATTCCTCTCCACTCCACTCCATTCCATTCCATTCCCTTCCACTCCACTCCATTCCATTCCACTCTGTTCCATTCCACTCCTCTTCATTCCACTCCTTTCCCCTCCATTCCATTCCATTCCATTCCACTCAATTCCACTTCCCCATATTCCATAGCTCTCCACTGCACTCCACTCCACTCCATTCCACCTCAGTGCATTCCCACCCACTCCATTCCATTCCATTTGATTCCATTCCACTACACTACACTCCATTCCACTCCACTCCACCACATTCTAGTCCACTACATTCCACATCACCCCATTCCATTAAACTCCATTCCACTCTACTCCATTCCATTCCACTTCACTCCAATCCACTCCACTCCATTCTAGTCCATTCTATTTCATTCCTCTCCATTCCATTCCACTCTACTCCATTCTATTCCAGCCTAATCCACTCCACTCCATTCTTATCCACTCCATTCCATTCCTCTCCATTCTACTCCATTCCTCTCCAATCCGTTCCACTCTACTCCATTCCACTTCATTCCATTTCATTCCACTCCACTCCACTACACTCCAATCCACCATATTCCACTGCTCTCCACTGCACTCCATTCCACTCCATTCCACTCCACAGCATTCCAACCCACTGCATTCCATTCCATTCGATTCCATTCCACTACACTGCAATCCATTTCACTCCACTCCTCCACATTCTTCTCCACTCCACTCCCTTCCATTTCATTCTATTTCATTCCATTCCACTCCATTACATGCCACTCCGCTCCACTCCATTCCACTCCAATCCTTTCCAATTCATTCCATTCCATTCCTTTCCATTCCTTTCCACTCCATTCCATTACACTCCATTCCATTCCATTCCATTCCAATCCATTCCAGTCCATGCTAACCATTCCACTGCATTCTACTCCTCTCTAATCCAATCCAGTCCATGACATTGCTTTCCACTCCACTCCCTTCCATTCCATTACACTTCACTTCATTCAATTCCATTCCACTCCACTGCACTCCACTATATTCCACTTCACTAATTCCCACTCCATTCCATTCCATTCCATTCCATTCTATTGCACTCCACTCCAATCTATTCCATTCCACTGCACTCCACTCCATTGCATTCTACTCCATTACACTCCACTCGCCTCCATTCCATTGCATTCCATTACATTCCACTCCATTTAATTCAATTTCATTCAATTCCATTCCATTCCACTCCGTTCCACCCCACTCCACTCCAATGCGTTGCATTCCACTCCACTGCACTCCACTCCACTCCATTCCATTCCACCTTGTTACAGTCTTCTCCATTCCACTGCACTCCACTCCATTCCAATCCACTTCATTCCATTCCATTCCAGTCCACTCCACTCCATTCCACTCTATTCCACTCCATAACACTCGATTCCACTCAATTCCATTCCACTCCAATCCATTCCATTCCACTCTACTCCATTCCACTCCACTTCATTCAACTCCTCCCCATTCCATTCCATTCAACTCCCTTCCACTGTACTCCATTCCAGTGCACTCCACTCCACTCCATTCCATTCCATTCCTTTCCACTCCACTCCTTTACACTCCACTCCATTCCTTTCTAGTCCACTGTACTACATTCCATTACAATCCATTCCAATTAACTCCGTTCCATTCCACTCCACTCCATTCCAGTCAACTCCACTCCATTCCACTCCACGCCTCTCAACTCCATTCCATTCATTTCCATTCCATTCCACTCCATTCTATTTCACTCTTATCCATTCCATTTCATTGAATTCCACTGCATTCCACTCCACTCCACTCCACTCTAATTCACTCCTTTCCATTCCACTCCATTCCACTCCATTCCTCTCCACTCCATTCCATTCCATTCCAATCCACTCCACTCCACTCCCTTCCACTCCACTCCACTACATTCCCCTCCACTGCACTCAATTCCATTCCATTCCATTCCATTTGACAACATTCCACTGCAAGCTAATCAATTCCACTCCACTCCACTCCACTCCTATCCACTCCATGCCATTGCATTCCACTCCACTCCACTGCATTCCATTGGACTGCATTCCATTTCATTCCATTCCACTCCACTCCACTACATTCAATTTCACTCCATTCCATTCCAATTCATTCCAATCCATTCCATTCCATTGCATTCCACTCCACTCCACTCCAGAACATTCCAGTCCACTCCATTCCACTCCACTCCATTTCATTCAATTTCACTCCAATCCACTCCTCTCCACTCCATTACACTCAAATACATTCCATTCCACTCCTTTCCATTCTACTCCAATCCACTCCAATCCACTACATTCCACTCCACTACATTCTATTCCACCATGTTCCATTGCACTCCACTCTACTCCATTCCATTCCATTCCACTCCATTCCCTTAAATTCCATTCCACTCCATTCCTTTCCTCTCCATTCAACTACACTCCACTCCATTCCATTCCACTTCTCTCCGATACACTCCACTACATTCCATTCCACTCTACTCTACTCCATTCCACTGAACTCCACTCTGTTCCACTCCACTCCATTAAATTCCATTCCGTTTCATTCCTCTCCACTCCACTCCACTCCTTTCCATTCCACCCGACTCCACTCCACTCAATTCCACTCTACTCCATTCCATTCCAATCTACAACATTCCACTCCACTCCACTACTTTTCACTCCACTCCATTCCATTCTATTCCACTGCGCTCCACTCCGCTCCATTTAACTCCTCTCCACTACATTCCATTCCATTCCATTCCACTCCATTCTATTCCATTCCACTTTACTCCATGCCATTCCACTCCATTCCATTCCATTCTATTTCATTCCACTCCACTTCATTCCACTCCACCCCACTCCACACCACTGAACTCCATTTCATTCCACTCCATTTCATTCCATTCCACTCAACTCCATTCCATTCCATTCCATTCCACTGCACTCCACTCCACTCCAATTCATTCCACTCAATTCCAATCCACTCCAATCCACTCCACCCCATTACATTCCACTCTACTCCATTTCATTCCTTTCCACTCCATTTCACTTAACTCTAGTCTACTCCAATCCACTCCATTCCATTCCACTGCTTCGACTCTACTCCATTGCATTCCACTCCACTCCAGTCCACTCCTATCTACTCCATTCCATTCCATTTCATTCCACTCCATTTCACTTAACTCCAGTCTACTCCAATCCACTCCATTCCATTCCACTCCTTTCCACCCTACTCTACTGTGTTCCACTCCACTCGAGTCCATACCTATCCATTCCATTCCATTCCATTTCATTCCACACCCCTCCACTACATCCATTCCACCCTATTCCATTCCACACCATTCCACTGCACTACATTCCGCTCCTCTCCATTCCATTCCATTCCACTCCAAACCACTCCGTTCCTCTCCTCTCCAATCTATTCCATTCCATTCCATTCCATTCCACTCCATTCCATTCCAATCTATTTCATTCCACTCAACTCTATTCTATTCCACTCTGTTCTATTCCATTCCTCTCCATTACTTTCCGTTCCACTCCATTCCAGTCCATTCCTCTCCACTCCACTCCATTCCATTCCATTCCATTCCCTTCCACCCCACTCCATTCCATTGTAGTCTGTTCCATTCCACTCCACTCCATTCCACTCTTTTACTCTCCACTCCATTCCAGTCCATTCCTCTCCACTCCACTCCATTCCATTCCATTCCATTCCCTTCCACCCCACTCCATTCCATTGTAGTCTGTTCCATTCCACTCCACTCCATTCCACTCCTTTACTCTCCATTCCATTCCATTCCATTCCATTCCATTCAACTCAATTCCACTTCACCGTTTTCCATTGCTCTCCACTGCACACCACTCCACTCCATTCCACTCCTCTGCATTCCAACCCACTCCATTCCATTCCTTTCGATTCCATTCCACTACACTACACCCCATTCCACACCATTCCACTATATTCTAGTCCACTACATTCCACATCACCCCATTCCATTAAACTCCATTCCACTCCATTCCATTCCATTCCACTTCACTCCACTTCACTCCACTCCATTCTAGTCAATTCAATTTCATTTCTCTCCATTCCATGCCACTCTACTCCATTCCATTCCACTCCACTCCACTCCAATCCATTTTTATCAACTCCATTCCATTCCTCTCTATTCCACTCCATTCCACTCCACTCCATTCCACTCTACTCCATTCCACTTCGTTCCATTTCATTCCACTCCACTCCACTCCACCATATTCCACTGCTCTGAACTGCACTCTATTCCACTCCATTGCACTCCACAGCATTCCAACCCACTCCATTCCATTCCATTCGATTCCATTCCACTACACTGCACTCCATCTCACTCCACTCCACTACATTCTTCTCCACTCCACTCCATTCCACTTAATTCTATTCCATTCCTTTCCACTCCATTCCATGCCACTCCACTCCACTCTATTCCACTCCAATCCTTTCCAATCCATTCCATTCCATTCCTTTCCATTCCATTCCATTCCAGTCCATGCTAACCATTCCACTCCACGCTAACCATTCCACTCCACTCTACTCCACTCTAATCCAATCCAATCCATGCCATTTCTTTCCACTCTACTCCATTCCATTCCATTACAATGCATTTCATTCCATTAGATTCCACTCCACTTCACTCCACTATACTCCACTTCACTCCACTATACTCCACTTCACTCATTCCCACTCCATTCCATTCCATTTTATTCCACTCCACCCAAACTATTCCATTCTACTCCACTACACTCCACTCCATTCCATTCTACTCCATTACACTTCACTCACCTCCATTCCATTGCATTCCATTACATTCCACTCCCTTTAATTCAATTTCATTCAATTCCATTCCATTCCATTCCGTTCCACTCCACTCGACTCCACTCCAATGCGTTCCATTCCACTCCACTGCACTCCACTCCATTCCATTCCACTCCATTACAGTCCTTTCCACTCCACTGCACTCCACTCCATTCCACTCCACTTCATTCCATTCCATTCTATTCCACTCCACTCCATTCCACTCCACTCCACTCCATAACACTCGACCCCTCTTCATTCCATTCCATTCAACTCCAATCCAATCCATTCCACTCTACACCATTCCACTCCACTTCATTCAACTCCACCCCATTCCATTCCATTCAACTCCCTTCTACTCTACTCCACGCCAGTCCACTCTACTCCATTCCATTCCTTTCCTTTCCACTCCACTCCATTCCACTCCACTGCATTCTATTCTAGTCCACTCTACTACATTGCATTACAATCCGTTCCTATTAACTCCGCTCCATTCCACTCCACTCCATTCCAGTCCACTCCACTCCATTCCACTCCACTCCTATCAACTCCATTCATTTCCATTCCATTCCACTCCATTCTATTTCACTCTTATCCATTCCATTCCATTGAATTCCACTGCATTCCACTCCATTACACTCCACTCCATTTCACTCCATTCCATTCCACTCCATTCCGCTTCATTCCACTCCACTGCAGTCCATTCTTTTCCAATCCACTGCACTTCACTCCATTCCGTCACATTCCAATCCACCCCACTTCACTCTATTCCACACCACTCCATTCCACTGCACTCCATTACATTCCAGTCCATTGCTTTCCCTTCCTTTCCTCTCCAATCAATTCCATTCAACTCCACACCACACCATTCCATTCCTCTCCACTGCACTCCATTCCACTTCAATCCCCTCCAGTCAACTCCACTCCACTCCGTTCCACTCCATTCCAATCCATTCCACTCCATTCAAGTCTACTCCAATCCACTCCACTCCATTCCATTCCATTCCACTGCACTCCATTCCACTCCACTCAACTCCATTCCATTCAATTCCATTCAGTTAAACTGCATTCCATTCCACTCCACTTCATTCCAGTCCACGGCACTCCATTCCATTCCATTCCATTCCATTCCACTCCATTACATGCCATTCCAATCCATTCCACTCCACTCCACTCCATTCGACTACATTCCACTCCACTCCTCTACAATCCACTCCATGCCGTTGCATTCCACTCCACTCCATTCCATTCCATTCCACTGCATTCCATTCCATTCCTCTCCGCTCCTCTCCACTACACTCAATTCCTCTCCTTTCCATTCCAAACCATTCCACTCCACTCCATTCCATTCCATTCCACTCCACCAAATTCCATTCCACTCTACACCATTCCATGCCATTCCATTTCACTCCACTCCATTCCATTCCACTCCATTCATGTCCACTCCATTCCAATCCCCTCAACTCTATTCCATCCATTCCACTCCACTTTATTCCATTCGAATCCACTCCACTGCTTTCCATTCCTTTCCTCTCCAGTCCATTCCAATCCACTCCATTGCACTTCATTCCAGTACACTCTATTTAAGTCCATTCCACTCCATTCCATTCGATTCCATTCCTATCCACTCCATTCCATTCTATTCCACTCCTCTCCGCTCCACTTCACTCCATTCCGTTCCACTGTACGGCATTCCATTCCTCTCTACTCCAATCCATTCCACTCCACTCCAGTCCACTACCCTCCACTCCATTCCATTCCACTCCATTACATTCCTCTCCATTCGACATCTCTCCACTCCATTCCACTCCACTCTATTCCTTTCCATTCTATTTCCTTCCACTCCACTCTACTCCACCTCACTCCATTCAATTCCATCCCACTCCAATACTCTCCATTGCACTCCACTCCTTTCCACTCCACTCCTTTCCATTCCATTCCAATCCACTGCACTCCATTCCATTCCTCTCCACTCCATTCCAATCTTTTCCATTTCACTCCATTCCATTCCATTCCACTCCACTCCATTCCACTCCCCTGGACTACTTTCCACTCCACTCCATTCCATTAAATTCCAATCCACTCCGCTCCACTCCATTCCACTCCTAGCCACTCCAATCCATTCTATTCCATTCCACTCCATTACTTTTCATTCCACTCTACTCCACTCAAATCCACTCCCCTCAATTCTATTCCACTCCATTAAATGACACTCCACTAAACTCCACTTCACTCCTCTCTATTCCATTTAATTCCACTCCACTCCACAGCACTCCACTCCATTCCACTCCATTCCACTCCACTCCATTCCATTCCACTCCTTTTCATTAAATTCCACTCCACTGAATTCCATTAAATTCCATTACATTCCTTTACATTTAATTCCACTCCATTCCACTCCACTCCACTACTTTCCATTCCGTTCCATTCCACTCCACTCAATTCCACTCCACCGAATTCCACTCCACTCCATTCCACTCCACTCCATTCCACTGTACTCCACGTCATTCCTTTCTACTGTACTCCATTCCATTCTGTTCTATTTCACTGCATTCCTCTCCACTCCACTCCACTCCATTCCACTCCATTGCATTCCACTCCACTCCATTCCACTGCACTCCGTTCCATTCCACTCTACTCCATTCCATTTCATCCCACTTCATTCCACTCCAATACACTCTACTCCATTCCACTCCATTCCACACCAATCCACTTCTCCCCACTCCATTCCTTTCCATTCCACTCTTTTCTACTCCTATCCACTCCATTCCACTACACTAGAATCCATTCCATTCCATTCCACTCCATTACATTCCATTCCACTGTATTCCAGTCCATTCCACTCCACTCCACTCTTTTCCTGTCCACTCCACTCCACTCCATTCCACTCCACTCCATTCCATTCCATTCCACTCCATTCCATTACATTCCAATCGGCTCCATTCCGTTACATTCCACTCCACTCTAGTCCATTCCACTCCATTCCTCTCCATTCCACTCCATTCCATTCCACTCCACTCCATTCCACTCCACGCCATTGCATTCCACTTCATTGCCTTCCACTCCATTCTTCTATACTCCATTCCATTAAAATCAATTGCATTCCATTTCTGTCCACTCCACTCCACTCCACGAAATTGCAATATATTCCACTCCACTCCACTCTAGTCTTCAACACTCCATTCCATTTCATTCCATTCAATTTCACTCCACTCCATTCCATTCCACTCTCCTCCACTCCTTTCTACTCCACTCCACTCGATTCCATTTTATTCCATTCCATTCCATTCCAATCCATTCCAATCCACTCCACTCCATTCCACTGCACTCCACTCCTCTAATCTCCACCCCATTCCACTCTATTCCATGCCATTGCCTTCCACTCCACTCCATTCCATTCGATTCCACTGCATTCCATTCCATTCCATTCCAATCCACTCCACTCCACTAAATTCCACCCCATTCCATTCCATTCCACTCCACTCCACTACATTCCATTGCTTTCCATTCCATCCCATTCAACTCCACTCCATTCCACACCCATCATTCCGTTTCATTCCACTCTCTTCCACTCCAATCCACTCCACTCCACTCCAATCCACTCCCTGATGTGACATTCCATTCCATTTCACTCCATTCCACTCCATTCACCCCCATTCCATTCCATTCCACTCCATTCCATTCCATTCCACTCCATTCTAGTCATTTCCACTACACTCCACTCTATTCCATTCCATTCCATTCCTTTCCTTTCCAGTCCATTCAACTCTATTCCACTGCTCTCCACTACATTCTATTGGACTCTCCTCCCTTCCACGCCATTCCGTTCCACTCTGTTCCAGTCCACACCAATCCATTCCTTTACACTACACACTAATCCACTCCTTTACATTCCAATCCAATTCACGGCACTACATTCCATTCCAATCTACTCAACTCCATTACACTCCATTCCATTTAATTCCACTCCATTCCTTTCAACTCCATTGCACTCCATTCCACTCCAGTACTTTCCATTCCACTCCACTCCACTCCACTCCATTCCACCCCACTCCACTCCATTCCACTCCATTCCATTCCATTCCAATCTATTCTATTTCCTTCCACTCCATTCCATTCCATTCCAATCCATTCCATTCCATTCCATTCCATTTGACTCCATTCCATTCCATTCCATTCAACACTATTCCATTCCATTCATCTTCACTCCACTCCATTCCATTCCATTCCATTCCACTGTACTCCATTCCATTCCACTGCACTCCAGTCCATTCCAACCCCTCCCTTTTATTCCTTTCCATTCCATTCCTCTCCATTCCATTCCATTGCTATCTACTCCATTCCATTCTACTCCTCTCCATTCCACTCCACTCCACTGCTTTCCATTCCATTTGATTCCATTCCAATCCATTCCATTCCCCTTCTCTCCATTCCGGTCCTCTCCACTTCATTCCACTCCACTCCACTCAAATCCATTCCATTCCACTCCACTCCATTCCATTCCACTCATATCCATTCCATTCAATTTCACTCCACTGCACTCCATTCCATTCCACTCCATTCCACTGCATTCCATTCCACTCTTTCCACTACTCTCCATTCCATTCCATTCCAATCCACTACACTCCATTGCATTCCACTCCACTCCATTCCCCTCCACTCAATTCCACTCCAATCCACTCCATTCCATTCCATTACACTCAATTCCATCCGCTCCGGTACATTACATTCCACTCCACTCCATTTCATTAAACTCCACTCCATTCCATTCCATTCCATTCCACTGCACTCCACTCCACTCCATTCCACTCCATTCCATTCCACTTCATTCCACTCCATTCCATTCCACACCACTCCGCTCCATTCCGTTCTATATCATTCCACTCCACTCCACTGCATTCCAATCCCTTCCTCTGCATTCAACTCCACTGCACTCCTTTCCATTCCATTCCTTTCCACTCCATTGCACTCCACTCCATGCTACACCATTTCACTCCATTCCTTTCCACTCAACTCCACTTCATTCCATTCATTTCCACTACACTCCACTCCATTCTATTCTAATCCATTATACTCCACTCCATTCCATTCCACTCCATTTCTCTCCAGTCTACTCCATTCCGTTTAATTCCACTTCATTGCATTGCAATCCTGTCCATTCCACACCACTTCATTCCACTCCACTCCATTCCACTCAATTCCTCTCCACTCGACTCCATTATACTCCACTCCATTCCACTTCTCTCCAATCCATTCCATTCCATTCCATTCCACTCCAGTCCACTTCACATGAATCCATTACACAACATACACCTTTACTCCACTCCATTCCATTCCATTGCATTCAATTCCACTCTATGCTACTCCATTCCATTTCTCTGCACTCCAATCCATTCCATTCCACTCACTTGCACTCTACTCCATTGTAATCCTCTCCACGCCACTCCACTCCATGCCAATCCATGCCATTCAACTCCAGTCCATTCTTGTCCTTTCCACTCCACTCCATTCCATTCCATTCCACTCCAATCCATTCAATTCCATTTCATTCCACTCCACTCCACTTCTTTTCACTCCACTCCATTAGATTCCATTCCATTCCACTCCACTCCACTCCATTCCATTGCACTCCTTTCCACTACACTCCGTTCCATCCCACTCCATTCATTTCCATTCCATTCTACCACATTCCTTCCCATTCCATTCCATTCCTTCCACTCCACTCTATTCCATTTCAATGTACTCCACTGCATTCCACTATCTTCCAATCCACTCCACTCCATTCCACTCCATTCCGTTCCATTCTACTCCATTCCATTCCATTACATTCCTCTCCCTTCCACTCCACTCCATTCCACTTCATTCCACTCCATTCCAATCCATTCCAGTCCACTCGACTCCACCTGACCCCTTTCCATTCCATTCCACTGCACTCCACTTCATTCGATTCCAATCCATTCCACTCCACTCCATTCCACTCCAATCCATTCCATTCCACTCCACTCCACTACACACCACACTATTCCATTCCATTATATTCCACTCCACTCCAATCTACTCCACTCCTTTCCATTGCACTCCATTCCATTCCTCTCCATTCCTCTCCACTCCACTCCATTTCACTGAATTGTATTCCATTCCATTCTATTTCATTCCACTCCAATCCACTCCACTCCACTCCATTCCATGCCACTCCAACCCACTGCACAACACCCTACTCCACTCCAATCCAAACCACTCCACTTCATTCCATTCCATTCCATTCAATGCCACTCCACTCCATTTCACTCCATTCTACTCTATTCCACTCCACTCCACTCAATTCCATTCTATTCCATTCCATTCCAATCCATTCCACTCCATTCCGTTCCATTCCACTCTAATCCTTTCCACTCCACTCCATTCCATTCCATTCTTTTCAACTCAATTCCACTCTACTGCCTTCCATTCCACTCCCATTCATTCCATTCCATTCCATTCCACTCCACTCCATTCCAATCCACTCCACTCCACTCTATTCCACTCCACTCCACTCCACTCTATTCCAGTCCTCTCCACTACTTTCCATTCCAATCCATTGCCCTCTACTCCAATCCCTTTCAATCCATTGCACTCTATTCCACTCCAAACTACACCATTCCATTCCATTCCATTCCTTTCCTTTCCACTCCACTCCACTCCATTACACTCAAATGCACTCCGCTACATTCCACTCCACTCTACTCCATTCCATTCAACTTCATTCCATTCTAGTGCACTCCACTCTGTTCCAATCCATACCATTGCATTCCACTCCACTCCACTCCACTCCATTAAACTCCACTCCATTCCATTCCATTTCACTCCACTTCTCTCCACTCCATTCCATTCAATTCCACTGCATTTCTGTCCACTCCACTCCACTCCTTTCCATTCCATTCCAGTGTACTCCACTCCATTCCCTTCCAATTTATTCCACTCTACTCCTTTCCATTCCCCTCCACTCCACTCCATTCCATTTAATACCACTCCTTTCCACTTCACTCCATTCCTCTCCTCTCCATTCCATTGCATGCCACTCCACTCCACTCCACTCCATTGCAATCCGTTACATTCCACTCCACTCTACACCACTCCACTCCACTCCATTCCATTCCACTCCTTTCCATTCCTCTCCATTGCACTCCACTCCTCTCCATTCCACTCCATTCCGTTTCATTCCACTTGACTCCACTCCACTCTATTGCATTCCATTCATCTCCCCTACACTCCACTCCACTCCATTCCACTACATTACATTCTACTCGACTTCATTCCATTCCACTCCACTCCATTCCAGTACACTCCACTCAACTCCACTCCACTCAACTCCATTCCATTCCACTCCATTCAACTCCAGTGCATTCTATTCCATTCCTCTCCACTCCACTCCACTCCATTCCTTTGTACTCCATTCCACTCCACTCCATTCCATTGTACTCCATTCGACTCCACTCCATTCCATTCCACTCCATTCGATTCCATTCCACTCCACTCCACTACATTCCATTCCACTCCTCTCAAATCCTTACAACTCCACTCCACTCCACTCCATCTCACTCCGTTACATTCGACTCTACTCCATTTCATTCCATTTCGCTTCACTCGACTCCACTCCATTCCTTTCCATTCCTTTTGATTCTATTCCATTCCAGTACATTCCATTCCATACTACTCTGCTCCAATCCACTCAAATCCGTTTTACTCCACTCCATTCCATTCCATTCAACTCCATTCAACTCCACTACCTTCCATTCCACTCCACTCCACTCCATTCCATTCCATTTCAATCCACTCCATTCTACTCCACTTCACTCCATTCTTCTCTACTAAACTCTATTCCATTATATTCCATTCCATTCCACTCCATTCCTTCCACCCCACTCCATTCCAGTCCTCTTCACTCCATTCCACTCCACTCCAATCTTCTCCACTGCATTCCATTGCCCTCTACTCCGTTCCATTCCACTGCCATCAATTCCATTCATTTCCATTCCTCTGCACTCCACTTTACTCCACTCCACTCCATTCCACTCCATTCTGTTCCATTCAATTCAACTCCAGTCCATTCCATTCCATTCCACTCCATTCCACTCTATTCCATTCCATTCCACTCCACTCCATTCCACTCCACTCTACTCCTTTCCACTCCTTTCCTCTCCATTCAATCTCATCCCATTCCATTCCACTCTATTCCACTCCACTCCACTTCACTCCACTCCACTCTCCTCCTCTCCTCTCCTCTATATTCCATTCCATTCCAACCCATTCCATTCCATTAAACTCCACTCCAATCCTTTCCATTCCATTCCAATCCATTCCATTCCTTTCCATTTCATTCAACTCCATTCCGCTCCACTCCACTCCACTAGATTGCATTACATCCAATTCCATTCCTCTCTATTCCACTCCTCTCCACTCCACGGCACTCCACTCCACTCCGTACCACTCCATCTCATTCCATTCCGCTCCGTTCCATGGTACTCTTCTCCACCCCAGACCACTCAACTTCATTTTATTCCATTCCATGCCGTTTCATTACTCTCAATTCCATTCCACTCCACTTCTGTTCAATCTACTCCAGTCCACTCCAGTCCACTCCATTCCATTAAACTCCCTTCCACTCCACTCCATTCCATTCCATTCCACTCTACTCCACTTCACTACAGTCCATTCCATTCCATTCCACTCCACTCCATTCCATTCCACTCCATTACACTCCACTAAACTCCACTACAGTCCATTACATTCCACTCCACTCCATTCCATTCCACTCTATTCTACTCCACTCCACTCCACACCACTCCATTCCATTCCACTCCATTCCATTCGAATCCATTCCAGTCCACTCCTGTCCATTCCAATCCACTCTCCTCTATACATTCCATTTCCCTCCATTGCAATCCACGCCATTCTACTGCATTCCATTCCATTCCACTCCAATCCATTCGATTCCATTCCACTCCACTCCACTCCATTCCTCTCCACTCCACTCCACTCCAATCCACTCCGCTCCATTCCATTCCATTCCTTTCCATTGCATTCCATACCATTCAACTCTTTTCCATGCCAGTCAATTGCACTCCAGTCCACTCCATTCCAATCCACTCCATGCCATTCTATTCCACTCCACTCCAGTATTTTCCATTCCATTCCACTTCACTCCATTCCATTCCACTCCACTCTATTCCTTTCCATCCCATTCCTTTCCATTCCATTCCATTCCATTCTATTCCATTCCTCCCCACTCCACTCCATTCCACTCCACTCTATTCCATTCCACTCCTTTCCATTCTGCTCCATTCCACTCCACTCCAGTCCTTTCCACTCCATTCCACTCTACTCCTCTCCAGTCCATTTCACTCAATTCCACTGCATTCCACTCAATTCCACTCCATTCCATTCCATTCCATTCCATTCCCCTCCACTCCAATCCACTCCTCTGCATTCCAATCCACTCCACTCCTTCCACTCAACTCCATTCATTTCCATTCCAATCATTTTGTGTTTGTCCTTATTCAAATTATGTTTGTGCCCTGACTACATATTCATGGAAGAGAGAAGGTAGGCTCAGACTTCCATCCAGATTAAACACAAAGTTAACTAACATATCTTCTTAGTTCACTTTAGATAGAATATTATATGTTTTATAATATAAATATGAATTTTAAGTACTGCATGAAAAATAATCTTCCCCATCTTACAAAAGAAGATCATCAGACATTGGATCATTCATGAATTACCCAAAGCTGTATTCTCTCAACAATTCTTTTTATTCTTACATCTTAACCTCCATGAAAATCTAGAGGCATGAAGTACTAGAAATTAGAAACAAATTTGCAGAAAAGCACAAATTGTCAAAATTAATCCAAGAAGAAAGAGAATATATTAATATACTTATAACAGGTAAAGATATTGACAAGATTCCTTCCCAGAAAAAAGGCTCAGATAGCTTCACTGGTAAATTCTACTAAACATTTAATGAATAATTAATACCAATTCTACACAAACACTTGAAAAATATAAAAGGGAAAAGAAAACAATTCATTTGTTGAGGCCAGTATTACCCAGTAAACAAAACCACATGAAAGCATCAAAAAAAAAAAAAAATGAGAGACCATTATTCTTCATAAATATAGATTCAGAATTTTTTTTTTGAGATGGAGTTTTGCTCTTGTTGCCTAGGCTGCAGTGCCGTGGCCCCATCTCAGCTCACTGCACCCTCTGCCTCCTGGGTTCAAGTGATTCTCCTGTCAGCCTCCTGAGTAGCTGGGATTACAGGCACCTGTTACTATGCCCGGCTAATGTTTGGTATTTTTTTTAGTAGAGACGGGGTTTCACCATGTTGGCCAGGCTGGTCTCAAACTCCTGACCTCAGGTGATCCGCCTGCTTTGGCCTCCCAAAGTGCTGAGATTACAGGCATGGGCCACCGCACCCAGCCTAGAAGTCTTTAAAAATTCTAGAAAACTGAATTCAGCAACACATAAAATGTTAGACAAAATGACCAAGTGGAATTATCTCACTAATGCAAATATCAGTCAATGTAATATACCATATTAATAGAATAGAGGACAAAACCATAATTATTTCAGTAGACACACAAAAGCATTTGACAAAATCCATTACTCATTAACAATAAAGCCTCCAGAAATCTAGGAATAGAAAAATCTGCTTAACCTCTCCTACAGGGCATCTATAAATATTTCACACATTCCAGTAAAATATAATAGAGGACATATTGGTATGTCTACTTAATGGTTTTAAAAATTAACAACACATAATGAAGATAATTTACCTAGAAAACAAACACTTTTCTAAAAACGTTTCTATTGCATGTGATAAAAGTAGAAATTAAGATAAAAAAGAGTAGTACTGTTGAGAATGACTAAGATTTGGTATCATTAATTTTCTTCTTAGCAATTAAAATAGTAACAACAATTCTAACAAGACAGAGGTGCAGACATCTCAGAACCCTTAAAACACAAATCCTTATCCGCAGGGATCTTCAGGAGGGAGACGGCTGATGCAGCACAACTTTCTTTCACAGGAGCATCTTGCAGAATACAGTACGAGATACACAAAGGCTGCATTGAGTCTTTTTAAGGTCCTGGGCCTTTGTGGGGGTGGGGTAGGAGCTCTCCAGATAGCATCTAATGAGCAGGAACATTCAGGTTGCTTTTTTTTTCCTTACTGGCAAAACTGTGTGTGCATCATGAATGAAGCTGGTCTCCCTTATCCATATCAAAAGTAAACCCAAATTAATTGGCTAAATTGGGACTCAACACCTCCGGGAGCCACGCGGAAGAAAGCCCCACCACACTTTAAAGTAGCTTACCTCATCATATTTGAGGAAAGCAAAACGCTTATGACCAGTATGCTGCTAATACAAGTCTACTGATAATGCTGTATGAAAAATTATTTTTCACAATCATAGCTGGCAGAGTCTACATTTTGCATTACACTTTCCCCCCTTTTTTAAAAAATTTTAAACACAGGTCCTTTTCTCTTCTTTTTTTAAATTTTAATGTAATTATACAAGACAGAGTCTCAGTATGTTGCCCAGGCTGGTCTTGAACTCCTGAGCTCAAGCGATACATCCGTCTCCCCCTCCCAAAATGCTGGGATTACAGGCCTGAGACACTGTGCCCAGCCTTAAACACAAATCTTAATTCATTCTTACAATTATCCTGAGGTTAGAAAAATGGAAGGGGAAGAAAAACGGCAAGCAGGTAGGCTGACTTTGGCTTCATTATTTGGAAGGGCAGTTTGCTCGGTTAAAACACACTACTGCCCACAAAGGCCAAGACAACAGAAAAATACAGACTTAAATAAATAGATTTTATATGTGACAGCAGTTTGAATGGAGACTTTTTCAATGCAAATGACAAACAGCTGTGCTTGGGAATAAAGGACAACGAATTTTTTTATCTCTACAGCTGTCCTGAGAGCACGTCTCTACATCTCTACCTGTATTCTGGAATCAGGGAGAAAGCCAAAACGGACGACAAGACACTAGATCAGCCACGTCCAAACCTTTGACTACAAGGACTTTTCCGCCTATCTGTGGTGGTGGGTATCATGAAAATTATGCGCAAACCTTTTTTTTTTTTTTTTTTTTAAGCTCATCAGCTGTTGTTAGCATTAGAGTATTTTACGTGTGGCCCAGGAGCATTCTTCCTCCAATGTGGCCCTGAGAAGCCAAAAGACTGGACACCTGTGCACTAGATCAAAAGGCTACTCCTTCTGGAAGCAATTGTAAAGAATTTCTGACATTATCTTGACATGAAAACCAATGGATAATGGGACAGAACGCAAAATCTTCAAGAATTTTTCTTGTTGGTTTTTTTTTTTTTGGGGGGGTCAAGGTGTTGCTCTGTGGCCCAGACTGGAGTACACTGGTGAGATCACAGCTCAGTGCAGGCTCAAGTGCTCCTCCCGCCTCAGCCACAGTAGTAGCTGGGACTACAGATGCGCACAACCACTCCTGGCTAATATTTTATTTTTTGTAGAGAGGGGGTCTCACTGTATTGTCCAGGTTGCTCACACTCCTTGACTCAAGGGATCCAGGACAGGATAACAGGTGTGAGCCACCACACCTGGCCATGTGCATAAACTTTTAAGACAAACACAAGGCCCCACAAAAGGTAAGGTTTTCCCACCTAATTTCCAGGGACCTTTTGGTGCAAGGATGAGAAGCCCTTAAAACTACACAGACAACTCCAAAGATTCAAGAGTTCATTCGGGCTGAGCCAGCCCACTGGGCAGACTGACCTTCAAGAAAAGCCCACCCATGACATACACCAGATGGCTCTCCCAGAATCTCTTCGGTCCTCAGGGTCCCTAAGGTACTGGACAGAGCTAGGAAAGCAAACTGATTTCCTTCTTCCTGCACGAAACCCCTTGAGGTCAAGACCCCACAATCAGACGAGGAGTGGCTCACCCTCAGTCAACAGGCCAGACTCAAGGTGGTATAATGTCTTAACCAAGGGTGAGGGACTCCAGGTCTGACTCCCAACTCAGTGCTCCTTTAATAACCACGTTTTGTTAATTCTCCTGAACAGGGGTTCCTGGCAAGTCAGTTCTCCCTCAGGCCTTCGGTTTCCTCACCTACAAGATGAGAGGGCTGGACCAGATGGAAATTCGGGGGGTAAGGTGATGTTCGCGCGCAGTCCACCCCCCCCCCCAAGGGACCCTAAAGCCTCCATCCCAGTTCCCACCACGCACCCGTCACACAAATCCTCCCCAAGGTGAGGGCTGGTCCGAAAGGGTCCTCCGGCTGCCGCATCAGCGAGTGCAGGAGGGAGGGGAAGCCTCCAAGGGCGCGACGCGGGCTCAAGGAGGCAACTCGGCCAGGAGTGAACTGGGACTCCGAGGGAGGTGTCCAGGCCGCTCCTCGAGCCCAGCCCGGGTCCCCGAACCGCTTACCTCCAGGCTCCCTATCTCCTGCTGGGTGAGGCCGTTGGACACAGCGTACTTGGTGCGCAGCCCGCGCAGGCTGCCAATGTCTATGCCGATGAGCTTCTGGAGCTGCCCGCACTGCTGCAGCGCCGGGCTGGCCTCGGCCCCTGCGCCACCCTCAGCGGCCGCCGCATCACCTCGGCCACCGCCCTCCTTCTTCTCTCCCATCGCCTCCGCCGCATCACCGCCGCCACCGCCCTCCTTCTCTCCCATCGCCTCCGCGCGCAGCGCGCTCTATGCAGGCCACAGCGGCCGAGGCAGGAAGCCCGGGGTCGGGCGCCTAGGCAAGGAACCCCCGAGCCGGGAGAGTAGGACCGGGAGCGCCCCTCGGCGCTGCCCTTGCCAGGACGCCAGTAGAGCTGGCAGCGGAGTCTGCCGCTCCCGCCCTCAGAGCCGCGGCGGCGGGAGCAGAAAGCCGCGGCGGCAAAAGCCGTGGCGGCTGGGGCAAAAAGCCGCGGCGGCGCAGGCAAAAAACCTAGGCGGCGGGGGCAAAAAGCCGCGGCGGCAAAAAGTCGCGGCGGCGGGGACAAAAAGCCGCGGCGGCAAAAATGCGCGGGGGCAAAAAGCCGCGGCGGCAAAAATGCGCGGGGGCAAAAAGTCGCGGCGGCGTGGACAAAAAGCCGCGGCGGCAGGGGGCAAAAGCCGCGGCGGCGGGCGCAAAAAGCCGCGGCGGCGGGGTCGGCAAAAAGCAGTGGGAGCTGGGGCAAAAAACTACAAAAAGCCTCGGCGGCGGGGGCAGAAAGCCGTGGCGGCGGGGAGCAAAAAGCCGCGGCGGCGGGGGAAGAAGCCGCAAAAGCCGCGGCGGCGGGGGAAGAAGCCGCAAAAGCCGCGGCGGCGGGGGCAAAAAGCCGCAAAAGCCGCGGCGGCGGCGGGGGTAAAATGCCGCGGCGGCAAAAAGCCCCGGCGGCGGGCTCAAAAAGCCGTGGCGTCGGGGGCTAAAAGCCGCAAAAAGCCGTGGCAGGGGGGGCAAAAAGCAGTGGGAGCTGGGGCCAAAAAAACACAAAAAGGCGGCAGCAAGCCGCGGCGGCGGCGACGGGGAGCAAAAAGCCGCGGCGGCGGCGGCGGGGAGCAAAAAGCCGCGGCGGCGGCGGCGGCGGGGAGCAAAAAGCCGCGGCGGCGGCGGCGGCGGCGGCGGGGAGCAAAAAGCCGCGGCGGCGGCGGCGGCGGCGGCGGGGAGCAAAAAGCTGCGGCGGCGGGGGCAAAAAGCTGCAAAAGTCGCGGTGCGGAAGCAAAAAGCCGCGGCGGCGGGGACAAAAAGTAGTAAAAAGCCGCGGTGGCGGGGGCAAAAAGCCGCGGGGGGGGGGGCCAAAAAGCCGCGGGGGGGGAGGGCAAAAAGCCGCGGGGGGGGGGGGGGCAAAAAGCCGCGGGGGGGGGGGGCAAAAAGCCGCGGGGGGGGGGGGGGGGGGCAAAAAGCCGCGGAGGCGGGGGCAAAATAGTGGAAATGGGGTAGAAGGCCGGCACAGCTTGGCATTGCTGGAGTGTGAGGTGATAGGAAAATTGCAGCCGAAGACAAAAAAAGATGTAAGTAGACTTGACTCAGTGCAGCTAAGAACCCAGATGTTATCTTGAGGGTATTAACTAATAAGCAGTTTAAATCAGAATGGCACATTCTGATTTGTTTTTTGTATGTTCACATTTGGCAGGCATAGATACTATTTGAAGAGAGGAAAGTCAGTAGATAGAGATAACAAACTTAAATATGTGCCAAGTCTAGAAACGAGACTAGGGGGATAAGGACCTTTCCAAATAAAATGCAAGATTTGAAAACTGGCTGGGGGATGAGGAAAAGGCAGGTCTTTAAGGTCAATCCCTGTTTTGCTTTAAGTTGTTAGGGGGTGGTTTTATCACATATTGTAGAATATGTCATTTCAGTTTTGAACATCTTGAGTTAAATTGTCCTGACATGTCTTATGAATTTGATTTTCTTCCCTGGGAAGCTGATATTTCAAAAACTTGAAGAGTATAGATTTCCAACTTGTATCCAATTTATAAAATTATCTCTAGGCTGCTGGTTTCAGGAGGAGGTTCATGAATATTCTATTTGCAGAGAATATATCAGGAGTTAACAACAGCGTCAATATTTGTGGACGACCAGTTAACTAAGCCACCTCTTAGTGTATTTAGATGGGAAATCTTAGCTGAAGATATTCAATAATGAACCAACAGTGACTAAAAAATTCAATATTTTAAGTATATTTCATTGTAATTAATTTGAATTGAAGGAGCTATATACAGCTAGTATTTACTACATTGAACAATGCAAATAAGAGGAAAAAATTAATAACCATGTCTAATACCACATGCCAAAATCCTCATAAATTTATTCTAGCTAAAGGAGTTTATCAGAAGCAGCAATTGAAAGCACCATCTAAACTAGCTGGGGTTAATTCACTGTCATTCTCTCAGAACTATCTCTTCTCTGAACAAAACAAGTAGAAGAGTTAATTGTGAATCTGTATTTTCCTTGCCTGTTTTAAGGTTTCGATGTTGACGCTTATTTGTGAAATCCCTCCTGTGGTGTGATATTTCGTTTTCCTTGCTTTTTGTTAGGACAAGAATGCTTCAGCTCTTAATTTAAAATTGTTTCTCCCTCCTAGGTTGAGTGAACTTAGAATGCATTCTCTGACATATCCAAGTTTTTGTTAATGTGAATCTGGGGAAAACATACTTAATTAGCTAAGACTTCTTATTCTAGGCTTGACCCTGTGTTCGACATCTTTTGAATTTGTAGTTGCATAGGCTGCTCTCTGACACTGGTTAGTGATCTGGAAGCTATATTAACGTTAGGGGAGGTGGTGTATGAGCATTAGAGGTATCCTTGCAAGGAAAGACTTATCTCAATACGTCTTTTTTTTTGCACACAAGAAAGTTAATGTTTGAGTCTTCTAAAATCTTCCTATTTCCAAGTTGCAGAGTACCATTGATTCCTAAACAAAGATCTAATTTTTGACTCAGAGACGTAGCAAGGTAGTGAATCACCATTATAATTTAACAATCTTCAAGATAAAATTCTCTCTCTGATGTTTAGATTTTGCCCAATTATTAAGGTATTTGGGTGTTTCCTTAAGAATGGAAGACTCTAGTCTCTTGAGCAGAGACTATAAAGGCCTCAGATGATCATTTATAATTTTATGCTCTTTTCTTTAACGTCTTTAACACAGTTGGAAGCAGCCAGTGTTCCCCAGAGTTGTTGTGTTTTTTAAACCAAATGCATGGTTCAGTGGTGGAAAACTGGGCCGATCCAAGCTGTTTTCAGGAAACACTTCATTTCAGGTGACCTATTTCATATTAAATAATCTCTAGATCCTGTCTTCAAAACTAACTAGATCAGATAACCTACCCTAGATTTTCCCCTTTTAGGGTCTGTTAGCTGCAGTCACTTTTGTGAAAATGATTGCAATGAAAAGATAGAGCTGTAGATGGGGAAAATGTTTTGACTAATTTAAGCATAGTGGTTATTTAATGAGAATTTAAGTTACACACATTTGAAAATTACAATGGAGTCTCTTGGCTGAGCTTTAAAAAAAAATAGCGTTTAGGCTAAAAAGGGAACTGCTACCTCTCCTAAAAATCAGAAAGATGTTACAGTAATTCTCTATTCTCTAGAATTGTCAGGAAGCACCTTTGTGATGATTTAATTTTACTCTTGTGAGTGTGAGCCTGTGTAGTCATGGAACCATCAATTAGAATGATGGCTTTCTGATCCCAAAGTCATTCGTTCTGAAAACAATATTTTTCATAAATTTGAAAGTGAGAAGTTTCGATCTTGCCATTCCCAAGTAACTCTCTTAATAAGAGGCATCAGCATGCTTCAGTGACAGCTGTCACCTTCCAGTGCTGAGAGTCATCTTTGAGTTCTTCATTTCACTCCCTACACTCCAGTTTAGCTGCAGTTCTCTTGGCCAGTCCTGTGAAATACATCCATGGCCTAACGACTTCTCACCACTAATACCACTCATACTAACAGCATTCTCACCTTAGTCACTGCCTTTTTTCTCTGGATTACAATAGCCTCCCAATTTATTTGCTCACATAACCTACTTATTCTACACAGTGCACCAGATACACCCCTTTGAAATGCAAACACAATCATGTTATTCTCTGGTGAAATTATCTCATATATTCCTATCACATTTAAAATTAATTCAGAATAATCCCATGATTATCAAAACCCTACATGCTCTTCCACAACATGGTTTACTTCCAAGATACCTCTTCAACTTTTTTTTCACTGTACTGAATTGGTGACTAATAGTCATATTTTTGTTTTTGCTCAAAAAGTCTTGACTTGTAAATTTTTCAGTTTCTCCTTTATCCACAGGTAACTCTTTCCTCATAAGGCGAATTGCTTGCTTCCTTGAGTTCTGCTCTCAAAGATACCCTTCATTTTCTACCTAATATTAATAACTAATCATTCATTATTCCATTACTATGCTCTATAGTGTATACAATTTCTGTTCTTTGTCATGTCATTAACTATTTATTTGTTCCAGTAATGTATTCCATAAATATTGTACACATAAAAATTATGTTATTTTTATTGCTGTATGCTCAGCTGCCCAATAACAGTTTGAGGATTAACATATTTGTTAAATGCACAAATACATTCTTTCACAAATGTTAGTTTAATAATTTTATATTAAACTCCCTATATACTTACAATATGAATTAGATAATTCAGAATAAACATTCCATTGGAAAAAACTAAACAATTTGGTATAAAACATCCTTAAAAGCATCAGAAAGTTAATACAGCAATGAAGAATTACAGGACCAAATTAAGAATGGTATGGAAGCCTGTTTGTGAGGCTTATGTTTGGGTTATCTCTTAGAGTGACTATAAATCTCAAAAGAGAACTAAAGGGAGAAATAACCATATCTACTAACATGGTAAGGGTATTTAAACATCTCTTAGTAATTGAGAAAATTGAAAGAAGAGAAAAAAGAGAAAGGGAGAACGAAACAGAGCGAAAGGGATGATGAAGGAGAGAAAGAAGAGAAAGGAAGAGGAAGAAAAGTAAAGAGGAGGGGGAGGGAGGAAGAAAGAAAGGTGAAAAGAAAGAATGGTAAAGTTTTTAACAACATAATTTATCCTTCTGGAATATGAATGTTGGTCTATTTGATGATGTCCCACAGATTCCTTAGTCTCTGCTCATTTTTTATTTTTCTGTTTCTCAGAGTCAGTATTTTCCATTTTCTTATCTTCAAGTTCATGACTTCTTCTGTGTGTGCAAATATACTCTTAAATCCCTCTGGTGATTTTTAAATTTTTATCATTGTAGTTTTCTACTCCAGAATTTCTGTTATCTCTTTGTTGATATTCCTACTTTTTAATATTTTTTTCTAATTCCTTTATTTCTTTATGTTTTCTTTTTGACATTTGAGTATAATTAAGAGAGTTGTTTAAAAGTCTTCGTCTAGTAAGTTTGATGTCTGGGTTTCCTTAGAGATATTTTCTGTCAATTTATTTTATTCCTTTGAATGAGCCATACTTTCCCATTCTTTGTATGCCTTGTAACTTTTTTTGAAAACTGGACATTATAATAATTATAATTACTATGTGGTTACTCTGTAAATCAGACCCCCCCCCCACAAACACACTAATGTTTTGTGGTTCTAAATTTTATTTAATTATTGTTAAGGTTTTTATTTTTAATGAAATTTTCCAAATTGATTTACAAAACTGTTTGCTTTATAAGGTGTGGTCACCGAAATCTTTTTGTTTCCTTAACAAATGTTAAGCTAATGTTTTGACAGTGATTTTCTTGTATGTCAGGAACTAAGCAAACAGGCAAATACAACAAAAACAAAAAGAAAAACAAGTAATCATTATCCAGCAAAATATGTCTCTAGGCCATGCAGACTGGCTTTGTGCTGGGTTCTTTGAAGCCGGCACAAAGTGTGTGTTCACTCTTGCACTGAGTGAAGTTCGAGTTCACTCTTGCACAGAGCTTGCACTGAGGGGAGGGATCAGCCAAGGTAAAAGTGTAGGGACTTCTTATGACATTTGTCAGCATGTGGCTTAACCTATGCATACATGTGACTTTCTAGACTCTCCCATGTATGTGAATGATTTTGAATGTCTTAGTTTTCCAAATACTCTTCAACTTTTCTTCCTGTGCTGAAGAGGATCTACTATATGTGTAAACTCTAATTTTTGCCCTAAGCATCTGTGGTTTGTTAGGTCTCCTTGCAGAGTTTCTTAATAATATCCATTCCTTATCTGTTCTGTATTCTAGCAACACAGGAAAAAAAAAGCCTTTCATTAGTCCTTCAGGTATCCCCCAGACCAGTCAGAACAGACACATAATAATTTGCGGGTAAGATCTTCTCTTGTTCCTTTGGACCATGGACCAGGGTTCCTCACTGGGAACGTGGGCTTCTGACACTTCAAAACTGCCAGTTTGCTGGGGCAAAGGCAAGTTAAAAATGTCATAAAGTTTTCAAGTTGTCTTTTTCTTGACTCTGCTTTCACTTGGTTGTTGTAATCTTTTGACCATTTTCCAGAGTTTTGGCAAAGTTTATTCGGACAGTTTCTCTTAGTTGTGTGATGTTTCTGTGGGGAAATGAAAGATTGCAGCTGTCTCCACTGCCATTTTGCTGATGCTCCTCTTTTGTCAATTTTTGCTTCATGTTATTATGCTTTGTTATTAGTTCATGTATTAGTTTTCTAGGGCTGCCGTAACCAAGTAACACAAACTGGGTGCCTTGAACAACATAAATTTATAGTCTTATAGTCCTGGAAGCTAAAAATCTGAGATTGAGGTGTCAGCAGGGATGGTCCCTTCAAGGGCTATCAGAGAAAGTCTGTTCTATGCCTTGTTTTCTAGCTTCTGGTGGTTTAGTGGCAGCCTATGGCATTCCTTGGCTAAACTCTGCCCTCATAATCACATGGTACTCTCCCTGTGTATATGTCTCCCTCTACTCAAATTTCTTCTTTTTATAAGGACATCAGTCATATTGAATTCAGGTTCATCTGATTTTATCTTAACTTGATCACCTGCAAAGAACCTATTTCCTAATGAGGTCATATTCAGCAGTTAGGATTTCAGCATCTATATAGAGGAAACAATTTAGCTCAAATCTGTGCATACATGATGGTAATAGCTATGTCTTCCGAAAGCGTTGACCCCCTTATTCCTACAATATAAATTTTTAAAATCCTATTCACATTTTTAATAGTCTATATTGTGTGTTGTGAGTATAATGAGTTCAGTGTTCTTATGATTGCTCTTTGCATGATATTTTTTGTCATCTTTTTACTTTCAATCCATTAGTATCCTTGCATCTCAGCGTATATTGGGATCACTTGTTTTAATCCAGTCTGACAATCTCTGCCTGTTGATTGGATTTTAATCTGCTCACATTTAATATTATAATTGGCATAATTCTATTTATGTCTGCCATTTTACCGTTTGTTTTGTATATTTCACAAATATTTTTCTTTATTGCTTTATTTTGCAATGAATGAATATTTTCTAAAATAGGGAACTTTAGATTACTAATGGATGATTTTACTATATATTTTTGAGAATTTTTGTTGTTGTAAGTTTACCATATAGGTATATGGAAAATTAATTATTCAAATCATCTTCCAATTTATACTAGTAAACTTTTAGTAATACGTAGAAACATCATTCTTATACAAATCTCTTTTATTTCCTCCATTTTAAAGTATTATCACTTTACACATTACATCTATTAAAGTTACAAAGCCAACAATACATTTTAGTAATTATTACTTTACCATCTAGAGTGATTACATTATCACAATACAGTTTGCTTCCAACTACCTCCTTTTTGATGTTCCTGGAAAATATGTTATAGACATATTACATTTCTACATGTCAAATACTCAGCAATACATTATGCACATATTATTATTATTATCATTGAGGTGGAGTCTCCCTCTGTCGCCCAGGCTGGAGTGCAGTGGCACAATCTCCGCTCACTGCAAGCTCCATTTCCTGGCTTCATGCCATTCTTCTGCTTCAGCCTCCCGAATAGCTGGGACTACAGGCACCCGCCATCACGCCCAGCTAATTTTTTGTATTTTTAGTAGAGACGGGGTTTCACTGTGTTAGCCAGGAGGGTCTCGATCTCCTGGCCTCATAATACACCCACCTCGGCCTCCTAAAGTGCTGAGATTACAGGCGTGAGCCATCGTGCCCGGCCATTATACACATGTTATTTTATAAACAATTTATGATAAAGAGAAAACATGCATTTCTACTGTCTTTTATAATGTTAATATTACCTATACCAGTCAGTGCCTTTTAAAAAATGTGGAATCAAATGACTGTCTTGTGTAACTTGCTTTTAGCCTTAGGAATTTATTTTAGTGTTTTTTTTTTTTTTTTTTTTGGATGGTTGGTCTGCCAGCAACAACTTCAGTTAATATTTCTGTTTATCTGGGTAAGTCTTTGTGTTATCTTCATTTTTGAAAAATAATTGCTGGATAAGGAATTGGTGGCTGTCAGTTTTTTTCCTTTGCATCTTTTGAATATATTATTCTACTGCCTCTTGCCTTCCATTGTTTCTGTTAAGTCAGCTGTTAATCTTACAAAACATAGGTGCTCAAAAAATAAACATGTGCATGAATATTTACAGCAGTAATATTCATACAGTCAAAAAGTGGAAACAATCCATATGCTTGTTGACTCATAAATGGACACCCAATTTCCAGCTATAACAAAGAATGAAGTACTTATACGTGGTATAATATGGGTGAAATTTGAAAGCCTTATGTTAAGTGCACAAAAGGAAAAATATTACTTGATTTTATTCACATGAAACATCAGGAATTGGCAAATCAATTGGGATGTAAACCAGATTAGTTGTCATTAGGGCTCAGGGAAGCAGAATAGGGTGTAACAACTTTATGCATAATGGGTTTTTAGAAGGGACATGATGAAATTGTCCTGGAACATTGTGAATATGCTAAAAGCAACTGCATTGTATGCTTTTAAATGGTTAAGTTATTAATTTTGTATTATGTGATTTTTACCTTAAAAAACAAAAAAGAGAAAATAGCCTTACTCTATTACAGAATAAACTCAAGATGTGTTACAAATTGATATGTGAAATCCAAAATACTATAATATTTAAGGAACAGCTGAGTAGAATAACACTAAAATTTAACGTAATGAAATATTACCTTAAAAAAGAAAAAAGCACAGTAATTAAAAAGGGAAATATAGTTAATCTTTTTTCTCTCCATTAAGAATGCCATTGAGTAAAAAATTGAGCTGCAATATGTAAACTACATTTTCTAAAACCATAAAGAAAATAAGAAATGAAAAGGGATTTGGGAAAAAAATCCAAAGGTACAGTCAACTACACAAAAAAGCTTAGTCTCATTAATCATTATGAAAATGCAAATTGTAACTGAAATAAGATAAAACTACAATTCAAAGAGAAAGCCTACAATTTCAACCCGCAAAAAATTCTGGGTTTTGGAGAGCTGGGATGGAATAGGGCTCCTAACCTTACAACAATGCAAGAACCAAACTAACTTCAAAGTCATGATTTTATTTTTATAGCAACCAGGTTGCCAAGAACTGAGTCAAAATGTGAGAGAAAACAAGCACCTGCAAGAAGAGGACAGATGCACTTACATAGGACAGATGCAAATAGACATCACTATGACAAGGAAAGCTGGAATAACCAATAAATTCCTAAAGACAAAGTGGGGCTGGTCAGATTGGGAAACCGCTGACAGCTGCAGAAGTTGGGAAAGATCCATCATCTTGAAAACTTTTTCCCCACAAACCCACTGTGATCTCTCAAGCAATTGGTAAGGAGTCCAAGAGAGTCTGTATATGATACAGATCAGAGAGAGCAGAACACTTGGGAGGTGACCAGGTCTTGGGGGCCGAGCCCTTATGAATGGGATTAGTACCTTTATAAAAGAAGCTCAATGGAGTTCTTGTGTGCCTTCCGCTATGTGAGGACATAGAAAGAAGGCACCATCTATGAACCATGAAATGGGCTCTCATCAACACTGAATTCGTGAGCATCTTGACCTGAGATCTTACAGCCTCAAGAAGTGTGAAAAAAGAAATATCTGTTGTTTTTTAGTCACCCAGTTCATGTTATTTCGTTATAAGAGTCCAAATGGACCAAGGTATTCCACTTAATATGTAGGGGAAGGCAACAAAAACTGCCACACTTAGAATACTCCTGATGCTGGGAGTATGAAAACGGGAAAAGCAAAACAAAACTGCTCTTGAAGGTGAAGGAGGAATATCACTGAGCTCACTAACGCAGCCAGGAAAAGAACAGAAGTGTGAGAAGGCTACATTCCTGGGACTCTGAGAAAAAGCACCTGCATAAGACTGAGATGAAATTACCTACCCTAGTTATAATTGAAATCCCAAAAAGAAAAGAGGAAAAAATAATGGAGAAAAGAAATATTTTTCAAAATAACTGCCAAAAACATTCTAAAAGAAGTGACAGAAAATCAAACTTCAGATATAGGAAACTCAGAGAATGTCAAATAGAACAAAAATAAATAAGAATTACATCTTGAAAAATCTTTAAAAAATCAACTCTAAATTTTATATCTTGCTCCAAATATATAGAGATATAAATAGGTTATCATCAAGATATGGAGAAAGCCATATCATGGAAACACTGAAATAAAGCTGTGGAAGGACTACATTGATATTAGACACAACAGAGTTCAAAGCAAGAAATAGTATCAGAGATGAGAGATAATAGATAATATAATAATCAATTATCAAGAAGATGTAAACATCCTACTAATTTGGGTATGCAGCTAACAACAGAACCTCCAAATATGTGAGGTAAAGCATGAAAGAAATCAAAGGTGAACTAGAAAAATCCAAAATTATATTTGCAGACTTCAACTCTTTTGTCTTAGTAATGGACAGACTAGGCAGAAACTCAGTAATCATATGGAAGATAAGAACAACAATATCACCAACAAGACATCCAATATTCAATGGTAGATACTCTTTCCTTTCAAGTGAAAAAAAAAAAAAAAACCAGTATGGCATATTTTCTAACAAATCTAGAACTTCTAATATTTGTGGTCTTCCTTCCTTCTTTCCATCTTCCTTTCTCTTCTCTTCCCTTCCCTTGCCTTCTTCCTTTCTTTCTTTCTTTTCCTCTTTCTTTTCTTTTCCTTTTTCTTTTCCTCTTTCTTTTCTTTCTTTTTTCTCCTTCCTTCCTTCTTTCTTTCCTCTGATTCTTCCTTCCCTCCTCCCTCCCTTCCTTTCTCCCTCCCTTCTTTTCTTCCTTCTTTTCTCTTATTCTTTCTTTCTTTCTCACTTTCTTGCTTTCTTTCCTTTTTTCTTCCTTCCTCCCTCCCTCCTTTTCTTCCTTCCTCCCTCCCTTCCTTTCCTCCTTTTTCCTTCCTTCCTTCCTTCCTTCTCCTCTTTATTTTCTTTATTTCTTTGCCTTCCTCCCTTTTACCATTCTCTCTTCCTCCTTTCCTCCCTCCCTTCCTCCTTCCTTTCTTTCTTTCTCACTTTCTTTCTCTTTCTTTTTTATTTCTTTTTTGTGTTCTTGCTTTCTTTTTTCTCCCTTCCCGCCTTTCTCCCTTCCTCCCTCCCTTCCTTCCTTCTCTCATTTCCTCCTTCTTTTCTTTCTTCTTTCTTTCCTTCCTTCCTTCTTTTTACTTTCTTTTCTTTTCTTTCTTTCTCTTTACTACAATTCATATTATTTTTAAAAAATTAAGAGACGGAGGCAGAAAAATAAAGAACACTTCAATCTGCGGGTAAATAGATTATGTCTGCTGTAGACAAAAGAATGGCCTCCCAAAACTGTTCATGTCCTAATTCCCAGAGTCTAACATACAAGTATGTTAGGTTGCATGGCAGTGGGAAATTAGATTTCAAGTGAAATTGAGGTTGCAATAAAATGATGGAGAGATTATCTTAAATGGGTGGGATCAATGAAATCACAAGCTTCCTTATAAGTGAAAGAAGGCGGCAGAAGAAAGGCAACCATGGAGGTGGTGGCATGTGAAATTACTCAATGTCACTGACTTTTAAGATACAAGAATGAGGACCCAGCACGGTGGCTCACGCCTAATCCCAGCACTTTGGGAGGCCGGGGTGGGTGGATCACGAGGTCAGGAGATTGAGACCATCCTGGCTAACATGGTGAAACCCCACCCCTACTAAAAATACAAAAAATTAACTGGACATGGTGGTACGTGCCTTTAGTCCAAGCTACTCAGGAAGCTGAGGCAGGAGAATCGCTTGAACCCCGGAGGCAGAGGTTGCAGTGAGCTGAGATCGTGCCACTGCACTCCAGCCTGGGTGACAGAAGGAGACTCCATCTCAAAAAAAAAAAAAAAAAAAAAGATATAAGAATGAGGTCATGTTCCAAGGAATAAAGGTGGCGTCTGGATGCTGAAAAATATCAAGTACATAGATTCTGCCACATAGCCCTCAGAAAGACTGCAGCCCTGCCCAAAACTTGATGTTAGCCCTGTGAGTCTCATTTAAGGCTTCTGAGCTCCAGTACTGTAGGCTTAACCGTCACTTTATTGTAAGATATGAAGTTTGTGGTAATTGGTTACAGCAGCAAGAGGAAGTTTATATAGTAATTGTATCATGAAAATGAGAACCATAATTTACAACTGCTTTTAATACTGCACTTGGATGTTTGAAATCACGTACATGGAAATGATCTCTATGTGTATGAGGGAGGATAGCAAACTGATGCCAAAATAACGCAAATGCAAATCTTACACTCATTTCTATGTAGGTTTCATTTAACCTTTGAAATTAAAATGAAATTAAAGGGTTGTGATATTTTGATGAAATTAGACTAAAATGAACAATAACAAAATAAGAACTTACATATATTCTTTATATGGTCAATAAAGAAGTGATAGTGGAAAAAAAGATCAAATGAGGGTGATGATTTAGGAAGTTGGAAAGATAGCTTAAACTACAAAATGGTATATAACTAGTGAACGCTTAGACACATTGATTGATGAACTTCAGCTTTTGGCTTGGTGAGAGCATAAAATGAGAGCAGCTGAGGTTTGCAAATTTGTAATCTTGTGGAAAAACAGGGGAAAACACATCTCAGCCTAATAAGATTTATCTACAAAAGAGTCAAGACTTGATCCATTTGTCCTTGTAATTCAAAAGCTAATTCAAATACTGATTTGATGTATTGTGTGAACAACCATTGCTGATTATCATTGCATACCTGGCATTCTCTTTTATCTGATATCTAAAATATTGGGTAATTCCTGGACTTTCTCTTTTCAAACCCAGTATGGTTTAATTTCAATCTTAGAACAGTTGTCTTTGAGAAATTCTTCCCTCTACTGCATCTGTGAATGGGCATAGCATGGTTACGTACATACTGTCGCCCCAGAGAACATTTGTTAAATTAAAGCCAAAGTTTAAAGCAACAGCCTTAACTCACTGGTTTTACTAATATTTCCGCCCCAATAGCCACAACAATATTGATACCCTCACACCTTTTAACATAAAGCTTGGTGTTGTCTATTTTTCAGGTGCTGTCATCTATATGATCTCAGTATTTTAAAAGTCAGCTTCCAGCCCTTATGGTGGCTCGTGCCTGTAATACCAGCAGTTGAAGAGGCTGAAATGAGAGGATTCTTTGAGCCCAGGAGTTCAAGAGCAACCTGGGCAACATAGCAAGACCCAGTCTCTATCAAAAGTTAAAAAAAAAAAAAAAAGGTGGGCATGGTGATGTGCACCTGTTGTCCTAGCTATCTGGGAGTCCAAGGTGGAAGGATTGCTTGAGCTTGGGAGGTTGAGGCTGCAGTGAGCAGTGACTGCACCACCGCACTCCAGCCTGGGCAACAAAGCAAGACCTTATCTCAAAAAATATATATAATAAAAATAAAAATCAGCTCTCATTGATTTCTACATAAATATGCACAGGTGATGCCCATATAGACATAAAGAATAATATATCTGACAATGGGTCCATATGATCTTCAAAATGTAAAATGCCTGTCTGTGTAATTGACTGGTTAGTCTCATTAATGAATATAGATTCAATTCTACTTTCTTGTTCTAGATAAATTATATAATCTAGCTTTTCATTTCACTTATTTACTGATAACAACAGGAAGAATGACAAGATTTCTATTTTGGAAAATTACTCTGGTAGGAGTAAAGATGAAACAATGATAGAATTGCATGGAAAACTAGAAAAAAGTATGGTCTTCTGACATTCCATCACATCATATACTAAAGGCCTCATAAAACTCAGATATGTTATCTAAAAATGTTATTTTCATCTTAGGAATGATCAAAGCATGAGACTAGAATTGTATTACAATGACTCTCACAAGCACATGTGCTAAAAAGGAGGGGAAAACATCATTACTGATATTTTAAACGTATGTTTTACTTTCCATCAACATGAACCTCAACTTGATATGATGCAGATTGAAGGAAATCACCCATAATTCCATATTAAGAACACCTGTGATATTTTATGGGAAAATAAATAGAGAAAATGCTAACAAAAACCCTATTAAGCATTAAGCTTTATGGAGCAAAGACAAATCCAGTGGTGAAAGACACACACTCCAGTTCTGTTTGCTGTCTTGGAACAATACGGTTTAGAGGTGACTGGTGGGTGAGGAGAACATACGCGAGTTCACCAAACAGAAAAGCTGAATGAGGCAATGCCTCTTTCTGACCATATCTCTTACTCAGATAACTATATAATTTATTGTCCAGTAAAGGGTATATTTAAAATTCATATTAAAAGTCATGCAATGAAGTTGTCCAGGGAAATCAAGACTTAACAGTCTCACTCTGACAATAATGAATAGGGGGGTTCCCTCAATATAGTCTAGGACATGACCCCACACTGGCAGGTAGTAGTACCAGAAAAGAACCCATGGAAAATCTTTACCTTATGCTTGAGGTAGGGACCAGGCTAAAGTGAAAGCCAGACATAAAATTCTATCTAAAATATATCCACGATCAAAGAAAATATGTGGTGTACAGGCATAGAATGTCTTTACTGGATCATTGAAATAGTAAGATAAATTCAAATTTTTACATTGTTTTATTTTCCTCCAGTTAGGGCTTGAGGTTTGTCTCTGGATAGTGGCTGTCAGTTGGAGCCCTGCCTTTCTGGGGTTCTGGGCAGGGGGTTGTGGATGCTTAATATGTGCCGTTCACAGGACACTTCCTTATGCAGCAGTGGCCAGGTGTGCATCCCACGACCAGGCCTCCCTCTCACAGAACATCTGTTGAGACTAGGAGAGGCCTGGTGGCTGTTGCCTGACCTGTGTCCTGTGTATTTCTGACAAGAGCCACTCTCAGAGACCCTGGCCAGGAGCAGAGTTAGGTGTGGCCACAGGACCAAACATGGGAAATCACAGAAGTAGTTTTATTACTCACAGATCCAGAGAGTAGAGGGTAGCTGAGAAGAGGGTTTAGCTGTGTCCCCAGCCAAATCTCATCTTGAATTCCCACCTGTTGTGGGAGGGAACAGGTGGGAGGTAATTGAATCATGGGAGCAGGTCTTTCCCATGCTGTTCTTCTGATGGTGAATAAGTCTCACAAGATCTGATGGTTTTATACAGGAGAGTTTCCCTGCACAAACTCTCTTGTCTTGTCTGCTGCCATGTGAGACGTGCCTTTCACCTTCCGCCATGATTGTGAGGCCTACCCAGCCATGTGGAACTGTCTATTAAACCTCTTTCTTCTGGAAATTACCCAGTCTTGGGCATGTCTTTACCGGCGGTGTGAAAATGGACTAATGCAGTAGCACACCTCATAGGGCTGAACAAAATGGGGAAGATGAGTGGGGAGCAAGAGAGAGAAAAGGGGTCTGCGGGACTCCAGCCATTACTGGGCCCAGAACATTACCCAAATAAGTTTTCCACGGGGATCTAGTCGGTGGGGTGAGTGCCAGCAGGCACATTTCTTGGCTTCCGCTGCAATTGAGCAGGTCACTCTGGCGTGTGGGGGCTGTCCATGTGGGCTGTGAGGTCTGTAGGGTGAGTCAGGTAGGTTGTGTCCAACGGTTCCATAGTGGGTACTCACCAGGAGGAGGCAACTGTGTAGGGTCAGTATCTGGGCCAGCCACACTGAGGAACTGTGAGGGTTAGAACTGGAAATTTTCAAGGGAATCTGAACCCAGCTACCATATGAGAGAGTTCAACTTATGTTCAATATGAATGCCATGGCAATATTAAAAGGTAAGAATTTGCTCTATACGTGCTTGAGGTAAATAGGAGAAACCTAGAATTTATGTAAACAGTGAGAAGATAGGATGCGTTTTCTGTCACATATTTTAATATAGCAGCATATTATGTATGTCAATCCATCAGGCATTCAGAATTACATGCTTATGAAAATTTTTTGCACCATCAGACAAAAGACAAGGGCAGAAGACATTTTTAACCCTATAAACACTAGTAAAAACAGAAGGGCCTTTATGTCCTAATATATCTATGTTGTGAAAGGCTGCCCTGTGAAATACAGGATTTCTTAAACATATTTTAAAAATCATAGGTGTCAATATTTTTTAGAAATCCATTTAAATTTTCTCTTGCTATTTTACAATGCCTATTTATTTATTTAGTGGTTCTGCTGATTTTGATGTATATCCTAAACTTTACATTTTCTTTAAAGTATGTTTTATACAACTTTATGTAAAATGTTACAGTATCTTCACATTCTCTCCCTGTCCTTTTGTTTTGCTCTTATATGGTGGCCTTGAGTCTTTTCTCTGGCTTTTCAAACCTAGTAAGACTAAGACACTAAAGTAACTTTGCCCGTGGTTTGGTAATGCCTTCTAAAGCACATCCTAAGCTCTCATGCATACAGGGGTCTCCTTTGAGCTCTATGCTTTTGAGATCCCATATACCTAAATTCCAGTACTCCAAATCAGTACTGCTCAGTTTTAGTTACTAAGTTTAAAAATTTATTTTAATAGCAAGTTAGTTTAGTGCACTCTTGCTTCTTTCTTTACCGCTGATATATATGCATATTCCTTTAAATGAATCTTGGAATTTATTTAAAAATTTTAAATTATACTAATGAAACTGTATATTGTTGTGAATTCATAGGTGAATTTGGAAAGAATTTGTCTTTATGATACTAAATCCTTTTTATCCAAGAATCATATGTGCCTTTATATTTATTCCAGTCTATATTTATATCACTGAGTAAATATATAGAAATGTAGATACATACAGCTGTAGTTATAGATAGATAGAAATGTAGATATAACATATTAAATCTATATCTATCCCATATAGCATATATACATTTTATATGTGTGTGTATATATATATGTTTGTGTTATTAAAGAGCTCCCTTAAAATTTTTCTTTTATTTCCTATATAATTTTAGGTTGAGCTTGAATTTTCCTTGTATAAACAAGCAAATATTTATACTAGTTTTAATACTGAGGTTTAGACATTCTATCTTATTTTAGCATTGAATATTTTCACAATTATAAATATTATCTAATATTAATAATGGAACTGTTAAAAATATTTAAAATTTTACCTTTGAATTATTTTATTGTTGAATTTAAATTCCTTTAAGTATGATAGTAAATTTCTATTTTATGCTTTCTCCATGCAATTAATCTATCCACTTCTCTATCCCTATGTAGTAACATATGAAAATTAGGCCTCTCTTCTTCTAATGAACATACACATGTTTGCATATAGAATATCAGACTCTTTATAGCATTTAAAATCTTTAAAGGCATGAATATTACCTTTCAACAAATATATTTTAGCATGTACTGAGAATCCCCTATTTATTTTTTATTTGGGCTAATCAATACGATTATTAATATTATTGGATTACCAAATTTAGAATCACACTTTCATCCCCAAGGTGGATATTTGTTTTATTTTTTTGCCAATTTCTTGTCTTACTGTTTCAAATATTGTTGGATATTATTTTTATTTTATTTGGCATTTTAGTGTCAATATTTGCAAGTGATGAACTCTACTTATTTTTTCTTCAGTATCTGGTGGGTTTTATAATTACTGCTATATTGGATTTGTAGTAGACATTGACAAAAATTATTCCTGTTATGTTTTATAGCTGTAGGACGGAAACTAATATATTTTACCCCAAAATATATTTCCTTGATATATTTCAAAATGGCTATTCAGAAGGGCTGGAAATGCAAACACAGCTGCAAAGCTGTCTTGGGGAGATTTGCATTGGTAGAGAATCTGCCTTGATGCAGCCAGGCTTTCTCTGAGGTCTGCCCCCTTGTCTGGATCTAGGAAAGGTTAACTGAGAGTCTGAGGTCTCCAAAGGTCTGAAAGAAATATTTTCTGTCTATTCTCTCTGAGGACTGCTCCCAGTGAGGTTTCACCGACGTAATAAGTCCACTGTTGGTAGCCAGGGTCCTTTTCTCACATAACCTTTTTTTTTTTTTTTTTTTCCTGTGATCCAAGACCCCATTCTTTCTGTAAACTTCATGTGGTAGATAAGCTTCTGCACCCATCGTGTCTCTGGGTCTCCATTCTAAGGGCTCCAGTGTACACACATTGCAGAAACCTGTATGCCTTTTCTACTATTTATCTGCCTCCTATTAGTGATTTTCAGGGAAACTTCAGAAGGCAAAAGGGACATTCTCCTTTAGCCCATACTCAGACAAAATCCCCTAACATTTAACTGACTCCTAATAGCTTAAAATCACTTTGAAAAATCCATATATTTATAACCTTTCCTCTGTGATTCCTGGTCAGCTTGGGTTTTGTTTTTTATTCCATTTACTTCATCCTCGAAAAGATCTATTTTATGTCTATTTATTCTCATTTATTGACATTGAGAAAAGAAAATAACTTTCATATGAGAAATGCAAGTCCTTTTAAATAATCAGGCCCAGAGAGATATTCAAATGAGACAGCAGTTCTGTCTTGCTCCTCTTTGAGCTGTGTGTTCATCTAGGCTGCTTGCTGTTCCCACAGTAGCTATAAATTAACCAATAATGCCACACCAGACACTATAATCCACACCCAATAATAGTGTAACAGTGTATAGCCAGTCACTAATAAATGTTATTTCCATAAGCCAATGAGAATTTGTGACAAACCTCTTTGCATCATCCCACTTCTTGTCCCTTTTTTGCCTTTAAGAAACTGCTTGTTGCAAAGCTCCAAATGGAGTTCGTATCCAAGGATACTTGGGTCGGTTTCTTCCAGGCAGCTGTCCTCATTTTGGCTCAAGTAAACTCTTTGAATTACGTTTTGTGCTTCAGCCTCTTCCACTTAGATTAACAACATGGATTTGTGTCACCATGTACAGCAATTAAAATGTTTATGCTTTTCCCCTCGAGGGCATTGATGTGTTTTCCTGAGCACTTGGAATAGCTACATAGTGTTTACTTTCTAGATTATGGTTTCTAAACCTTGATGCTACTTACCTTTAGGACCAGAGGATTCTTTGTTGTGGGAGGCTGCCCTAGCAATGCTAGGTGTTTTGTTTGACCTCTAAATTTCACTACTCCACCAGTCTTGACATCCCCACAATAACCCTAGACATTGACAAATGTCTCCTGGGGAAAACTCTCCACCAGTAGACAGCCAACGTTCTTGAAATATTGGAATTGTCAATTGAATTTTTATGTTATCCAAAACAAATATTTTTCTTTGTTTTTAAATATCTACTTCCATCTACTTATCTACTTATTTTCACTTTTATTTGTAACTTAATTCCATCAAGGAGAGAGAGTGCATTTTCTGTTATACTAAATTTTTGAAGAATGTATTGATTTTTTATGACCTGATATATGGGTGATATGTAGATATTACATGTTTGTATTATCAAATTTCAGGGCGATAATAAAATAAATACTTATAATATTTATATTGTCACTGTATATTAGTTATCTTCTTTCTTCACTACAGGAGTTTTTCAACCTATAGGCTATTTTTCAATTCTAGGTTATCCAGTAGATTTTGAAATGTTATGATTAAATATCTACTTCTTAAGCATTCATGTTTGCAAATGAAACAATCCCAAGCTCTTATAATGCACATCATATAAAGGGCAGATTAGTCAATATATGGTTCAGAAATAATTATGTAATATTTATAAGAAAATTAAAAATTTAGATCCTTAACTCAGATAACAATAATCCAAATTAAAATTTGATTTAATTACATAATTTAAAATGACACCAGGATACTAGTAAAAATGTAGATAAGTTTATATAATCCTTTTTAGCTGTAGGACTTTATTAGCATAAATTCAAATACAGGAACCAAAGTAAGATTGAGACCTATAGTCAAAGGTTAAAATGTACACATTATAGGGGCATGATTAAACTAATTTAAAGCATAATAACATGGAGAAATATTGCAAAACATACATTTTACTGAATTAATTGTTAATATCTAATCATTAAGTGAGAACAAAGGTAAAGAGTAGCTACACACACACACACCCACACAAAAGTGCAATATTGTCAAATAAATGTGATGTTCAGCTACACTAGAAATCACACCTGTGTTTTCTCCACAGAAGGGTAATGATTAAAAATCACAATAATATTTATTGTACATATGGAGATAAAGATACTCAAACTATTACCCTAAAATACTTTTTTTTTTTTTTTGAGATGGAGTTTTGCTTTTATTGCCCAGGCTGGAGTACAATGGCACAATCTTGGCTACTGCAACCTCAGACTCCCAGGGTCAAGTAATCCTCCTAGCTCAGCCTCCCAAGTAGCTGAGATTACAGGCATGTGCCACCACACTTGGCTAATTTTTTTGTATTTAGTAGAGATGGGGTTTCACCAAGTTGGTCAGGCTGGTCTTGAACTCCTGACTTCAGGTGATCTACCCACTTCAGCCTCCCAAAGTGCTGGGATTACAGGCGTGCACCTGGCCAACTTTTGGACATATTTCAAGATGGCCACTCGGAAGACTGGAAATAGCTTCTTCTAGAAGAATAGCTGAAAAGCTGTGTTTGTTGGGGAGATTTGCATTTGTAGAGCAAATCTGCATTGATATAGACAGGCTTTCCCTGAGATACTCCCTTGTCTGGGTTTAGGAAAGATTAACTGAGTCTGGCACGTTTACATTTTTAAAAACCATTTCCTATCTATACTTCCCAAGAGGAGGGCTGCTCCCTGTGAGGTTTCATCCATGTAACAAGACCACCTCTGCTGCCAGGCTCCTCTTTCTTCCTTGTCATCTCCTGTCTTCCGCAAAGCCTGATTTGCCAATGTACAGCTCTGTGTTTTCTGTGACCTCAAGACAGCATAGGCGTGTTGACTACCTTGCCTTTCCTGGAGTTTTTATATATATAGTATGTATTCCTATATCTATTTATAATGTACAAATATTTGTATATATATATTTATATATATTATGTAAACTCCAAGTGCATACTTGTGCACATAATTATATCTGTAAGCCTTTTTTTCCTGTTAATTTGTACATTATCAGTTTGTTTTATGGACTCAAATAATTAAAGCTTCAAGGGAAAAATTTAAACTTTCCTATAGAGAAAAGACAAATATATATGTGACAAATAATATTTAGAGTGTAAGACGATTTTTAAAGGAATATTTGCAATTTGTGTCAAAACATTTAAATACACATTTGTTACTTTAACTATAAAATTTCAAATAATTTAAGCTAAATATATAGTATATGCCAAAAATTTAGCAATATTTGTATGTAGCACCTTACTGTGCGTTACTGTAACCAACTGACTAATATAAAGAACTAATTAAGGTAGCACCTACTTTTCAAATATCTCATTTTTTTCACAGACCTATTAAATAAGACAAATAACATTTAAACTTTATTTTTAAATTTGCAGAATAGTATTTTTCAGCAGATGGTTTATTTTAGCAAATTCCATCTTCACATTGTGCTATGCTTTTATGAGTTCCAGCTGTTAACGGATAATATTTTACTGCTGAATCTATCACGTGTGATATAATTGCTCATTATGTGCCTTAAAACACAAGCAATATAGTTATTTTCAACTTGGAGAAAATTAAAATCTTATCAGCAATTTAAAAACTCTAGAGTTGTCTTCTTCTGGTTAATTATTTTAAACTTGTATTTTTCTCTTTATGTTTTTAGTGAGTTGTCTTATCAAGGAAAAGAACTCAAGCTGATTATTCTTTTTTTTCTCTTCCATCCACCTCGCAGGTGTGTTAATAATTTCATTTCTCAGAAAATGTTCTTTCATAGCCATCTTACAAGATGACAGAACTTTTAACATCTTCCATTCGGATGTGATACCAGTAATGGAAAATATTCCAGCTTCATGAATATGGTGATACAAATAGTTATTCGTCTAACCTCTTTCAGTGCCAAATGTTTACTTTACTCAGTGAATTACTCACTTGACTGGTAATTTCTTCCGAAATCACTAATGAGAGGATCAGAGGTCTGGCTGTTGTCTGTACTGCATATGACTCCCAGTGCAGACAATTGTTTCTAAGGAGCACAGACAGTTGAAAGGATTGACTTCCTGCCTAGAATAGTTTCTGCTGTGCTTCTTATCCTTCTTTTGGAGATTTCAGAGAATCTGAATTGCTTTTCTATCTTAAGAAAAAACTCAACAATTCTCCCACCTGAGAGGAATGTAAACTGTAGTAAGTTAGCAGAGGCAATCCGTAAAGATTTTACATTGTTTGTTGTAAAATGCAGCATTGGTGTCTCCATCACTAACCTTTTCTATCCCTCATTGCTCTTTCTTTGACTGCAATAGGATACCTCTAGGCAAATCTGTATTCCCGAGACAGAGTGCCCTTTTGGTTAGCTATAAGTACACTCAATGGTAGACTGAAATATTAGTTTTTATCTATGGTGAAATGGAATCATATCAGTGATTTTTTTTAAAAGGAAATGTAACTCTTGCTATGGTTTGAATGCTTGCCCCTTCCAAATCTCATGTTAAAATTTGATCCCCAATGTTGCAGGTGGGGATTACTGGGAGGTGTTGGGTCGTGGGGTTGGACCTTCATGAATGGATAATACCCTCCCTTAGGAATCTCAAGCTATCCTCCCTCTTCGGTGCCCTCAGGAATGAGTGTACCATTCTTTATTCAACTGTAATTCCCCCACCCATCCTTTTTGAGATATTAATTACATGTATGTTACACTGCTGCAAATTGTCTCACGTATCAGTGAGTTTCTGGCTTTCTTATTTTAGTTTACCCTTTGTCCTTTAGTTTGTAAAGCTTCTATTTTTTTCTATAAATTTTCTGATGTTAGGGTAAGATCCATTACTTATTCTATCTCATGGAATTTTTATTTCAAATATTTATTTTTCATCTATATATGTCACATTTTTCATTTTATAACTTCTATTTTTCTCCTATGTTCAATTTTCATTTAAGTAATTTGACATATATATGTATTTATCGATATGTATTTATACAATATATTTACTTTAAGGACCTTGAAAATTCCTTCTTCTCTGTCATTTATAAATGACTTATTTTTATCCTGTTAATATATATCTTAATAATATATTCTTCCGGCTTCTTTGCATGTCAGAGGTTTTTTTTGGGGGTACTTTGATGTTATGCTATTGAATATCTAGATTTTATTGGCTACCTTTGAACAATGTTGTGGCAAGCAGTTCAGTAACTTCAGGATGAGTATTTTTCTGTTGTTGTTTTAAATCTTCTCTTTAAACTTTGTTGAGTTAGTCTAGAGCCATCTGTAATTTGGAGCTAAATGAGCACTGTCACTAGGGCATGAACCTCCAGTGGTCTTTACTGGATATCCTGGAGGTACAGAGGGGATTCCCTTCTCTGGCTGGTCAGAGCTAATATGTCTTCCTGTCATGTGATGCCAGGGAAGTCTTCTTCCAACTCCCTGGTAGAGTCCTTTGCTGAGCTCCTTAGAATTTCATCCTATGTACATTTGGCTTAGGGACTTGGGAGAAACCTTAGGCTGATTCTTGGTTCCTTTTTCTGTAAACGTTCTCTTCTACTACACATTCCAGCTGCTCAACCTTTTTTGATTTTTATCTGGTTCCTCAGTGCAATGACAATGTCTGCTCTCTCTGGGATTTCTCTCTACTGCTGTCACGGAGAACCTGGGAATAAAGCAGGACTCATTCTGGCTCCTTCTCTTCTCTTGCAGAGCACAGTCCTGTGCTGCCTGATGTTCAGTACTTCAAAAAACTGTTTCATATATTTTGTCCAGTTTACTATTCTTTAAAAGAGTAACTCCTGTCCCAGTTACAGCATCATGTTCTGTAACTCTACTCCTTGTTGCTTCATTCTGCCATTGTCTGGTATGATCGCCCCTTTCCCTTCTGTAATCAGGCCAAGAGCATAATATAATACTAGTTATAACTGCACAGCTTGCCTCTGTTGTGTAAAAAAATCGCCGAGACTTAACTGTGTCCAACTTTTTAAATGTGAATATAAGTACAACTAAAGCTATATTTTGCTTAAGATTTCCATTGCATGCTTTTCCATTATTTACTTTCAACATCTGTGAAATATAAATATAAATTATAAAAACTTTAAGAGAGTCCATTTAAAAAAAAACTGGTCTGATTATGTTTTAACTGGTTTATTACAACGTGCTTTCTTGACTTCAGGGTCTAATATAATTGGTCCATTTGTCTGTTTGCAAAAAAAAACTTGACAATATTTTAAAATTAATTTATCCAACTCACAACTTATATGCTTCTGCTATTGTATGGAAGATAAATTTTAAACTTTATGAGATAGCACTCCGTTATACAGTCGATATCCAATTAAATTTTTCTCCATGTTTATTTCTTTCATTAAAATAAATCGTTCTTCTAACTGCAAACTTTCATCAGCCATCATGGCTCTTCTACCTGAAGAATCATCTTTAGTATTTCCTTTCCTGTGGGTTTGCTTGGGAGAAATTCTTTATTGTCTCTTTGCTTTTGATGGATATGTCCACCAAGTAGACAGTTGTAGGTCGGCACTTATTTTATTTCAGGAGCTGAAAGATATCAGTACCTCACTTGTTGGCTTTCATTATTTCATTTGAGAAGGTTGTTGTCAGTCAGCTCTTTCTCTTTGTAGTTAGCCCAATTTTTTCGTCAAGTGCTCTTTACATTTTTCTTTTACTTTTCAGAAATTGTCCCATTATGTTTCTAGATGTGTCCTCTGTGTGTGTTTTCCTTTGCTTTGCAAAGCCTCCTGAACCTGTGGTTTAATATTATTGGTCAATTTTGATAAAACGTCCAACATTGCCACTTAAAATGCTGTTCAGACCAGCTGTTTTCTCCTTCTTAGATTTCAATGTGTTAGATTATAACTGTATCCTTTATATTTTTTAAATGACCTTTCTCTACATTTTTTTTTAGTTGGTTAATTTGTATTAGTGTATATTTTGTTATTTTATTTTATTTTATTTTATTATTATACTTTAAGTTATGGAATACATGTGCACAATGTGCAGGTTTGTTACATATGTATATATGTGCCATGTTGGTGTGCCACACCCATTAACGTCATTTAGCATTAGGTATATCTCCTAATGCTAGCCCTCCCCCCTCCCCCACCCCACAACAGTCCCCAAAGTGTGATGTTCCCCTTCCTGTGTCCATGTGTTCTCATTGTTCAATTCCCACTTATGAGTGAGAACATGCAGTGTTTGGTTTTTTGTCCTTGCAATAGTTTACTGAGAATGATGATTTCCAGTTTCATCCATGTCCCTACAAAGGACATGAACTCATCATTTTTTATGGCTTCATAGTATTCCACGGTGTATATGTGCCACATTTTCTTAATCCAGTCTATCATTGTTGGACATTTGGGTTGGTTCCAAGTCTTTGCTATTGTGAATACTGCTGCAATAAACATAGGTGTGCATGTGTCTTTATAGCAGCATGATTTATAGTCCTTTGTGTATATACCCAGTCATGGGATGGCTGGGTCAAATGGTATTTCTAGTTCTAGATCCCTGAGGAATCGCCACACTGACTTCCACAATGGTTGAACTAGTTTACAGTCCCACCAACAGTGTAAAAGTGTTCCTATTTCTGCACATCCTCTCCAGCACCTGTTGTTTCCTGACTTTTTAATGATCGCCATTCTAACTGGTGTGAGATGGTATCTCATTGTGGTTTTGATTTGCATTTCTCTGATGGCCAGTGATGATGAGCATTTTTTCATGTGTTTTTTTGGCTGCATAAATATCTTCTTTTGAGAAGTGTCTGTTCATGTCATTCGCTCACTTTTTGATGGGGTTTGTTTTTTTCTTGTAAATTTGTTTCAGTTCATTGTAGATTCTGGATATTAGCCCTTTGTCAGATGGGTAGGTTGCGAAAATTTTCTCCCATTTTGTAGGTTGCCTGTTCACTCTGATGGTAGTTTCTTTTGCTGAGCAGAAGCTCTTTAGTTTAATTAGATCCCATTTGTCAATCTTGGCTTTTGTTGCCATAGCTTTTGGTGTTTTAGACGTGAAGTCTCAGAGGACTACCCAGCTGAGTGAGGTGTCAGTCTGTCCCTACTGGGGCGTGCCTCCCAGTTAGGCTGCTCAGGGGTCAGGGACCCACTTGAGGAGGCAGTCTGCCCGTTCTCAGATCTCCAGCTGCGTGCTGGAAGAACCACTGCTCTCTTCAAAGCTGTCAGACAGGGACATTTAAATCTGCAGAGGTTACTGCTGTCTTTTTGTTTGTCTGTGCCCTGCCCCCAGAGGTGGAGCCTACAGAGGCAGGCAGGCCTACTTGAGCTGTGGTGGGCTCCACCCAGTTCGAGCTTCCTGGCTGCTTTGTTTAGCTAACCAAGCCTGGGCAATGGCGGGCACCCCTCCCCCAGCCTCGCTGCCGCCTTGCAGTTTGATCTCAGACTGCTGTGCTAGCAATCAGCGAGACTCCGTGGGCGTAGGACCCTCCGAGCCAGGTGCAGGATAAAATCTCCTGTTGCGCCGTTTTTTAAGCCCTTCAGAAAAGCGCAGTATTCTGGTGGGAGTGACCTGATTTTCCAGGTGCCGTCTGTCACCCCTTTCTTTGACTAGGAAAGGGAACTCCCTGACGCCTTGCACTTCCTGAGTGAGGCAATGCCTCGCCCTGCTTCTGCTCTCGCATGGTGGGCTGCACCCACTGACCTGCGCCCACTGTCTGGCACTCCCTAGTGAGATGAACCCAGTACCTCAGATGGAAATGCAGAAATCACCGGTCTTTTGCGTCGCTCACGCTGGGAGCTGTAGACCGGAGCTGTTCCTATTTGGCCATCTTGGCTCCTCCCTCAATTCTTGTAGTTTTCATACAAATTTGCATATTATTACTAATTGATTTAATCTCATTGGATTTGATTCATGGATCCAATTTACTAAAATATTGATAATGGGATAATGATTTGTCTCCCCATTTCATTTACACTAAAAGCCACAATTCTTACAATGGTCTGCAGGCCCATCATGATCTGCCCCATGTTAACCGCCAAAATTCTTTTATGTCTTCACCCTTGATCTTACCAGTGGTCCTGGCCACCTCACTGTCCTCTGGACATGCCAACATGCTGCTGTCTTATGACCAAGACTCTAGTTAATTTCTTGGCTTGGAAAGATAGCCCTCCATATATCCATTGATCAGCTCATTCAACTTCCTCAAGTCTTTAGTGAAACCTCACATTCTCAATGAGACCTATTCAGTATTTCAAACTGCCTCCCATCCTCAACACTCCAAAACCCCTTACTCTTCTGTGTATTTTTGAAAGGATTTATTGAGATATAATTTACATAGTGTAGAGTGCACACATTAATGTCTACAAGTCAATGGCTTTTAGTATATGCACAGGTAAGTGCAGCCATCATCACAATGAATTTTAGAGCATTTTCATCACTTCAAAAAGAAACCCCACCTTCTTCAGCTGTTAACCTCCTATGCCCCCATCCCCTACTCAATCCTAAGCAACCACAAATCTGTTTTCTGTCTCTATAGATTTTCCTATTCTATTTTCATCTAAATAGAATCATACAATAGGTGGCCTTTTGTGCCTGGCTTCTTTCAGTTGGCATAATGCTATCAAGGTTCATGTACGTATTGGTACTTTATTTCTTTTTATAACTGTATAATATTCAATTTCATGGATATAACATTTTGTTTATCTAATAATATTTTTATTGACATTTGAGTTGTGTTCAGCCTTTGGCTATTTTAAATACTGCTGCTAAAAATACTTGTGTACAATTTGTGTTTGAACACCTCTTTCCAATAATCTAGGTGTATACCTAGGAATAAATTTCTGGGTCATATGACAATTCTATGTTTAATATATTTAGAAGCCATCAAACTATTTTCCAAAGTGGCCAGTTCTAGCCATAGATTATCTAACTGTGGTTTTGATTTGTAGTTGCCTGATGAGTGATGCTATTGAGTATCTTTTTATGGGATTATTGACCATTCGTGTATCTTCTTGGGAAACACATCTATTCCTATCATTTATCAGTTTTGAGTTGGGATATTTGTTACTGAGTTAAAACAATTTTTCTATATTCAAGATACATATATATACAGACATAGAGATATGTGTTTTTCAAATATCTTCTCGCAATTTTTGAGCTGCCTTTTGAGTTGCTTGGTTGTCCTTTGAAACACCAATGTCTTTAATTTTTAAGAAATTTTAAATATCTAATTTTTATTTTGTTGCTCATGTTTTTGGTGTTACAGCTATTTCTTTGCTAGATCCGAAATCCTGAAGATTTTCCCATATGCTTTATTCTAGCTCTGGCATGTATGTCTTTAATTCATTTGAGTTAATATTTTTGTATGCTTTGGGGTAAGGGTTCGAATTTATTATTTTGCAAGTGGTGATGTTGCAAAATAACACGTGTACGTGTACGTTGTTGACCCAGTTTCTTCAAAGACTCTCTCTTCCTCATTGAATTGCACATGGCACCACTGTAAGACTCCACTGACTATAGATACATAGTTTTATATATGGACTCTCAATTCTCTTCCATCAATCTATATATTTTTCCTTCATCTGTATTGTGTTGTCCTCATTACTGATGCTTTGCAGTAAGGTTTGGAGCATGGGGGTGTGAATTATCCTAATATGTTTTCTTTTTTCAAGACTATTTGGGCTATTTTGAGTCCCTTACAATTCCATGTGTATTTTAGAATCAGCTTGTCAGTTTCTAGACAGAAGTCTGTTGGGATACTTGCAGGGATTTCATCAAATCTGTAGTTCAAATTGTAAAGTACTACAATATTAAATCTTCCAATTCATGGCTGTAAGATGTTTGCTAATTATTTAGATCTTCTTTAAACAATAATTTTTAATTTTCAGAGTAAAATATTGTATCACATTTTCCAAATTAATTATTATTTCTTTTTTTGATGCTATTGTAAATTGAAATGTTTTCTTAATTTCATTTTGAGGTTTTCATTGTAGATGTCTGCAATTGATTTTTGTATATTTATCTTGAATGCTGTAATATTGCTGAAAGAATTTACTAGTTCTATCGTTCAGTGGATTCCTTAAAATTTTCTATATACAAGAATGTTATTTGCAAATAAAGTTTTATTTCTTCCTGTTCAATATGGGTGACTTTTATTTCTTTACTTGCCGATTTGCCCTGCATAAAATCTTTAGTACAATGTTGACTAGAACAGGTCAAAGTATATATCTTATTCTTATCTCGGACCATTGCGGGAAAGTATCTTTTCTTTCACCACTAAGTTGAATGTTTGCTGTTGGCTTTTCACAGGTGCCGTGTATCTGGTGTAGAAAGTTCTCTATTCCTGGTTCATTGAGTTTTTATTTTTATTTGTAATCATTAAAGCATTTGGATTTTGTTAAATGTCTTTTCTGAATCTATCGAGATGATCACACAATTCTTGTTTCTTATTCTATGGATAAGATGTATTACCATAATGGATTTTGGGCTGTTAAACCAACCTGGGATTACTAGTATAAATCTCACTTTGTCATAGTGGATAATTCTTCTATATGTTGCTAGATTTGATTTGTTAGTGTTTTTTGAGGAATTTTGCATTTATACTTACAGTAGTTTTATTTTCTATGCTATTTGGACTAACTTTTGTATCAAGGTAACACTGGCCCCACAGAATAAATTGGGAAGTGAATATTTCTCTTTTTAAAAAAGTTAGTCAAGAATTAATATCAATTAGTCAATACAAACAAATACGATTAATATTATAAATTATTAATTTCTCTAATTTTTATTTTCTTCCTTCTGCTTGCTTTAGGTTGAGTTTGCTATTTTTTCCAGGGCCTTAATGTGGAAGGTCATCTTATCTCATCCTTTCCTTTGTTTTTTCATTTTCTAAATAGTGTCTTTTTAGCATCAGGTGAGCTCCCCAGGTTGGTAGTACTCCATGTTTATTGCTGTACAACAATGACAGGTAATATGTCCTGAAGACAATGGAAACTTAACATTCAAAATCCTCCTAGATTCCACCTTGTGTGATATGTCTCTTCCTTTGATTGGTCCTAATTTCTACCCTTTCTCTATTATAAACCATGAGTACAATGGCATTCAATGAGTTCTGTGAGTCTTTCTAGTAAATTCTTGAAACTGAGGGTGTTCTGGGGAAACCCCTGAACTGGCAGTTGGTGTCAAAAGTGAGAATCGTCTTATATGGCCTCTTCCTTTGAACTTTGCAGCTGGACCCAAACTCTGCACAATTTGGGCCAGAAGTCTCGTGTTGACTTTGCAGCCTAAATTATCTTGTAGTTTGTCTAACCCTTAATAAATTTGCTTTCATCAAATATTTTATTTGTTACCCCAAAATTACCATCATGTTTTTTTTTCTCCAAATAACTAACATTGGGAGAAATAGCCAGCTGAATCTGTAACTCAACAGAAACAAGTGATCCATATACCATATAAGTGGCCATTTCATTTTGCCTCCTTCCACCAAATCTTAGCAACCTCAACCATTGCCATGAGCCACTGTAGGCCTACCGGCTACAAATAAACAAGTTTCTTTTAAAAACACTTCATACTCCCATTTGGTAAATTTCCCAGCAAAGAGATGTCTACTTTAACTCTGTGAAAGTGGCTCCTATTCGCGAAGTCTGGAGATATTATTCATGTAGTGTGAGAAAATCATCCTAGCGATGCCAGCACATTCTCCTCCCCATGATCTGCTTAGTTTGTGAACATATTCAGGCCATGGGTGAGAGATTTGTATTTCACAGTACAACAATTTTATGGAGGGCATTGAAACTTAGATTGAGCATTTTAGTACAGTCACACATCACTGAATGATAGGGATACTTTCTAACAGATGCATCCATAGGCAATTTCATCATTTTGCAAACATCACAGATAATATTACAAACACCTAGATTGTACAACCTACCACGTCTAGGTTATATGGTATAGCCTCTCTCTCCTAGGCTACAAACCTGTATGCTACATTACTATACTGAATACTGCAGGAAATAAGAACACAGTGATAAGAGTTTATGTATCTAAACCTACTTAAACATAGAAAAGTATGTAAAAATATGTATTATCATCTCATGGGACCACTTTTGCATATGTAATCCATCTTTGACTGAAATTTTATTATGTATGACATGACTCTATGATAAAAATAAAATAATACATTGTAAAAATGTACACATGTATCAAACATATTAATATTATAAAAATAAAAATATGTATTCAGTGTAAGAATTTGTAGTGATCACAAAATGTTCACAGGTTATTTTTTAGTACAGTTCCAAATGCCTAGTGCAATTACTATTTATTTCTGTGTGTATTTTAAACATGTATATAATAAACATTTTTCAGGTTCAACAATATATATGAATCCTCCTGGCTCTTATAAATATTAGTTAAAATCAATTAGTAAATTCATGTATATATATACACACATGTGTATCAGTGAGTGTGTGTGCATGTATGTGTGTGTAAATGTAATTGTATGTGTGTGTAAATGTAATTGGATGCATCCTAATATTTACCCTTACCTACAAGATTTCCAAGATTCATTTATTATCTTTAGATGATGTGCATTTAATGATTTACCAAATAAAACTGTAATCGTGGAAAGTATCAAGATGTTATTAAATTCATCTTGTGCACATAGTTGTTTCTTGAAATTTATGTTTCTTGCAAAACTTGCAGTAATGCTCATGCACAAAATAATTTTCTAAATAAAAAATGAAAACATTTTCTCAGTCATTAATTCTTAATAATTATTTCTCCCCAATAATTAAAGTGAATTAATTCTTAATTCTTAATTATAGAATAATGTTGCCCTTCAGAGTTCTGAAACTTTTGCATGTTGTATACATTTCACTAACTAGAACAACTTCTGAAATATTGGCATTAATTAATGTCACTCAGCAATTATTGATTTCAAAGAAATTAAATACCATTCATATTCTGAATCGCAAGGGTACTTTGGCATCTAACTTAATCAAGCTCTTTGTATCATCATCTACACTTTAATTACTTAACAAACATTTCTCTGTGTGAGAAAGATTGAGCAGGTTATTGTGCTTTGTTAAGATGCAACTTTTGCTTAATCTAGAGATAGGCAATGCTCCCTATAAGGGACAAAGAGAAAAATGAATGAGCAATAGAGATGTGACAGGCATGGAAAAAGACAATACATTTATAAAACAAATGGGGCCACAGATGACAATAATGGGTATAAATCTTGAGATACTGACTCAGTTTATAACCACACTGTATAATAGAGTAAATCATTTGTTAATTTTTTTACAAATGGAATTTAATTTAATTAAGATGAATACAGTGTTTTAAACAAGGCAGGTCATCTTAAAATAAAATAGTGCAATAAAGTGACAAAACCAATATAAAAATCATAAACATTTTATAAAGAATTTTTGTCATGTAATTTAATATTTTTGTTTATTTAAAATCACCCATATCCAAATAATTTTATATTAATTAACAAATAATCATCAGAAGTTTAACTAATTTTTACTTTATATTACTAGGTTTAAAAATTCTTAACTATATTTTTAATCATGTATGCTTATATATAAAATAGACATAGGATATATACTTACATGTTCACAATATTATATTGTAATTGTTCCTATGGATGTGGTTTTTCAATAGAATTAATAAGTACTTTTCAAAAGTTTCAATTTCAATGATATATATGTTTGATTTTTCTTTGACAAAGCATACATATATTGATAGGTAATAATATGAAAATCTTCTAAAGACATTACAGGAACATGAAAATGTAATTAAATACTCACTAATTTGTAATGTTTTATGTAAGCAGAAGACATTTAACTGAAAATTGCTTTTATATAATACTCAAACGAGACTAAAAACATTTTAACTAGTGGAGTAAGTCTTCAAATTGATAATCTGAACTATATAAGAGGAGAAACTTCAGGCACTCAAATATTTGAAATGCTACAAAATATTTATATAAACTATTATTTAACAATTTCTGCTTGTAGAGTGCTATACAGTAATCAATATAAATGACATCTCAAGTCTTTCTATAGCTTTGACCACATTTACCTCCTAATTTTAATTATTAATATGTCGGAGCAGTGCATACAACTAGATTCCGATCTTCCTTTTTAATGAGTAAAAATATGTCCTTTGAGACAGCATTAAAGAAAGAGCACCTTGTATAAATTCAGTGCCAAGACATAAGATATTCTTGATTCTGAAGTCTTGTTCTTTTATACAGCAATGTAATTAATAAGAAGAAGAAAAGCAGGACATAGATGTAGAGTCTATTTTAATCAGAAATTGTCTATAGATTTTGATAATAAAATTTAAAAATCTACTATATTTAGTTAGTTACAAAAAACTAAGTTGGTGGAACATATTTGGTCAATAAAACACCCCTACCAAATGCTGACAAGAAAAAAAGTTAGGTACCACCTTTCTTCTCTGCAGATGGCCTGAGATGGATTAATCTGAAAGAATGTTTCCAAACCTGAGGTGACCCCTGAGAACAGCCTAATCCACTGCCGTCTCCTACATTCAGTTTCTCAGTTTGTGCTCTTTTAATTTTGGGGAGAGGGAAGCCAGTCCTTTAAACCGATCTTCAGCATGATGGCAGAGCCAAGGAGTGTGGACAGGTGGCACGGTGTCTGACTTTGTTCCAGCAGCCACTTGGGCTTTCTCTGGGTATTCTCTGCCCTAGGGATAGCACCACTATTGAAACATGTCTTTGTGACATTCTCTATGCCAGGAACTCCCAACACATTTTCCTTGAAACTGATGAATAAAAATAAACCAAGAGGTGAGCTGCTTGTTTCTGTTTCCTCCTTTCTGCAGCCCTTCTTGATCATCTAAGATTTTTAAATACATTGTCGATCACCAAAAGGAGCATAAAGCCTTTATTGATTTGTAGCAGATGTATTAATAGCCCAGCCCCTATTCCTTACCTGTAGCTGCTGGGAAGAAAACCATTCTTAACACTCTACAAGGTCTCATCTCCAGAATTTGCACCTGTTTCTAGCTGAGGACTTTCTCCAGCAGCACGGGAGCTCGTTACTGGGCATGAACTGGGAAGAAAAGGTGAGGGTAACTAAGAAGAATCTCCCTGGATTCAGTGACGTAATTCTGAGGCATGTTCCACATAGCTTCCCATAGAATTAAGCCCGGATATCTAACACAGGAACTTGCCTCTTAACATGTGTGGTATTGGCTTTTCTGTCTTTCCTGTTTTATTTTATTCTCTCTTCCTTGTCTCACTTTCACTGTCCTCACTCCTGCTTTAAGAATACCCAAACGAATACATTCATTTATTTTTTTAGACTCTCAGAACACAGTTGATAGTTGAACTTGTAATCTATGATAATCAGCTTGGATGCTATACTGACAGGAAGATGGTGAACTCACAATGTCTAATTAAGATAAAATTAAAAAATATATTGATTCATGTCCAAAGATTTAAAAAACCTAAACGGCAGTGTCACAATTTCTTCTTTTTAGTTTACATGGTTTCTTAAATGCCTACAATTATTTTAAAGGAAGCCTTGAGTCTAGGAAAAATGGAGACATACGGAATAAATTACTAACCCATTTCTCCTTGAAATCCATTAGATGCTTGGTGATTTTTCACATATATTTCTGAATTGAAAAGCTAGTTGTGAATTATTTTTATAAGCATATCATTGTGTAATATTTTATTTTTAACAGTGAATTGAAGGTTTAAAGATTAAATTATTCTATCCAGAGAATAAAAAGCAATTATTTCACAAGGAGAACACGTGTATATTGACACGACATTTTAAAATCTAGATTTTAAAATAGGTCCCATATACTTTTGAGTCAATTAGAATATGTTTGTATCAGTCTGTCTACAGTTTTACACCTGTCAAAATGTACTTGAAGTACAACAAGTACCTTGAACAATTTTGAAATTTATTATTCCTCTGAAACTGATTAAAAGAATCATGGTAGAGTGAAATTCTGATTGGCATAATTTGGGAGAGAAATTATTCCTTGGAAATCAACCTCTGCCAAGATAGTTTATAATGACATTGAGACTTTTTGATTTACAAAATTTGTTACATAAAAAATACTAAGACGATGACAGATAATACACAGACTTTAATTAAAATTGTACTAAAATTAAATGTCTAAATAAATTAGAAGGGTATGTGGTACATCTAACTGTACGTTTATATATTTTATTTGTGCATTTTATTCCTAGGGTTGCTTTTGCTTTAGTTTGTAAAACGTTCTTATTTTTATGATAAGGTAGTATATACTAAATAAAGAAAAATCAGGAAATAGAAAATGAAGAAAACATTAGCTATTGTCAACCAAATAAAAATTGTGCAATCTCTAAGCACATGAACTATGTATTATTTGTACAGCATGTACAATGTTTATGCTTCACAGGGTGAGGTAGAGACTGCAAAATATTGAACCTGGGACAAATAAGAAAGTCAGGAAATTTTCACAATATATTAATATTATAGAAAATGTTGAACTTAACAGTTAAGATACAAGTAGTGAAAAATGATAGTATTTAAGGAGATCTAGAAAATTTAATCTATATCTGTAATGTGTGAGAAGTATTAGAATAATGCTTGTATTTCTGGATTGGCATCGATTTCTATTGAGACTGGAAACATAATAGAAGTGAGGGAAAAAGAATTTAAATTGTGGATACTTGAGTTTTATACCTAGGAGTTCGACAAATACATTTTGTTACTATCAAAGCAGTTGGCACAAGAGTGTACAAAATTCCCTAATTGTGTCTATGTGGAGAAGGCATAGACAAACAGAGAATAGCAAAACAGAAATAGCAAAAAAGCACAAAAAAATTTTACCTGTATTTTTACGTAAAAGCCAATTAGAGTAGGAAAACATGAAATTTGTGTTTTATAAAAATTTTTCTCTTTCTCATAATATAGTTGATTATATTACTGGAAAAAAATGGAAGCATTGGTATGTTCACAAAAAAAAGTAAAATACAAGGTCAAAACCATGGGAATGCAGGGAGCAGACAAAATATACCTAAACACCGAAACTGATTTTGCCCTACAGACATGTACCAAAATGAATGAGTGCAGATTCCTACTGTCATCCATCACATAGGACAGTAAAGAAATACATAGTTTTTCCCAAGATAGGGCATCACACAGGAGCTCCTCCCTAAAGCTAGAACCAAAATTTCTATCCCCAGTATAAAGAAGAATCAAAGGTAAATTAATCCCATTTCACATTCCCTGAAAACGGCAAATAAAAATGACTTGAGATTGGACAGATTTAAAGAAACTCAATCATTAATGATTTACAGAAATTAATTTAAAAATTGTTTAAATGTGCAGCCCAAACATACGTCCAAACACCTTTAGGCCAACAATTAACATAATGTGGTCCCAGAATGGTGGTGCCTTTAGTAGACTCACAAAAAAATTCAAATTCTCTTTGGCAAATTTTCTTCTTACTAATCCACAAAAGTGCACAAAAATAATTTTCAGAGAAAAATAAATATTTGTCATTCAAAGGCATCTAAGTATGCAAGGAAATGATATTCCATCATTTGAAAGGAAAGCAGAAAAAGAGTACAAACAGATCCACAAAGGTTCATTAGTAGAAATATCAGTTAGATTATAAAGCACATTTGCTTTAAAAAAATTTAAAATAAAATGAATATATTTGTAGGAGACTAAAAAATTGATGTAGCAAATTTGAAAAGTACTTTGTATAAAAATATAGTATTTTAAATTAATAACTCAAAAATGAACTCATCAGATTAGACATGGCCATGGTGAGAGTTCATAAATATTTCAGAATGCATTACAAAAAATTTTTAAAAATGCAAAATGTGGACAGAATCATGAAGAGACATGGAAGATACAGTGAGAAAGTGTAGCATGTGTTTAGTGAGTGTTCTCATAGAAGAAGGGAACTGGGAAGGGACAATATGTGATGGTATTTGGCTGAAAGTTCTCTAGACTTTTGTAAGACACTAATCCGCATGTTCAAAAATTCCATGCATGCTAAGCAAGCTACAGTGGAGATAAACCTACACCTATGTATCTCCTAGAGAAATAGTAAACAATCAGGAAGGGAAAAATATTTCAATTAGCACTAGAAAAATCAAATTACCTTTAATCATATTGAAATCTGAAAGAATGAAAGGTAAAATAAACAATATTATTTGTTAAGAATAATAATGCCATTCTGAAATTCTCAACCAAGAAAAATATTCATCAACCTATGGATAAATAACATATTTAGAGACAAAAAAAAAAACACGCCACCAGCAGAATTCCACTAAAGAAACTAAAGAGAATCTCTGAAAACATGCTTCAGAGAGGTTGAAGTTCTGAAATCAAAGAATGAACACAGAGCAAAATATATTGTAAACATACAGATAGATTAAATAAAAAATTAGGTGTTGAAACAAAAAGATATTTAAAATTAGATAAGCACTGCAATATGTATGTTAGGAAGCAAATTATTAGGGCTGAAGTATTCAAAGACCCCTTAATTGTCTGACAAGAGCAGAAAGGTGAGTATGACTTTGCAACTTTTTTTTTTTTTTTTTTTTGAGAAGAAGTCTCACTCACTGTTTCACCCAGGCTGGAGTGCAGTGGCGCCATCTCGGCTCACTGCAACCCCTGCCTCCCAGGTTCAAGCAATTCTCCTGCCTCAGCCTCCTGAGTAGCGGGGATTACAGCCACGTGCCACCATGCCTGGCTAATTTTTGTATTTTCAGTAGAGACAGGGTTTCACCATGTTGGTCAGGCTAGTCTCCAACTCCTGACCTCGTGATCCACACACCTCGGCCTCCCGAAGTGTTGAGATTACAGGCGTGAGCCACTGCACGCGACCGACTTTGGAACTTTAATAAATTCACTGGACATTATGCATTTCTCTGTTGTATCTATGAAAACAATAAAAATAAAAGTCATAATTTAAAAACAAGAAGACAGAAACTGATAGGAGAAAATGAGGCATTATATATATATATACACACAACAAATTAATAAAACAAATTAAGTATAAATGATCAAAGATTAACTTAAACCTAAGTAGATCATGTTTTTGTTAAAATACAAAGATTGGCAAAATTAAAAAATCCGTCTCTATCATACTTACAAGAGAGGCAACTAATACATAAATTTTCAGAAACTTTGAAGTTCAAACAATACAGATAGTATGTATATATGATATACATACAAACATACCACGTGAATATAATTTTTTAAAAAGTCGCTATGTAGACAAAATAGAATGTAAGTTAGAAACATTTATTAAAATAAGTTAGTCTAACCAGTGTGATAAAAGTTTTAAGTTATTAAGAAGATGTGATGACTCAAATGTGCATTAGCCTGATACATATATACATATATACACACACACCACACACTCTCTCTCTCACACACACACACACACGTATTTAGAGAGAGAGTCAAATTATATAAAGCAAAAATATCAGAAAGTAAGTAGAAATGGATAAGCCCCCAAATCAATATAGACATTTCAAACACACATCTTTCAGTAATAGATAAAAGAAAAAATTAAAAGAGTAAGTTTTAAAAGAAGCTAGTGGATTTTAAAAAGGCAAATGTTATATAAGGAACATGAATATTATAATTCATGTCATTTTCATGTTCATACAGAATACTTACAAAAATTAACATTTTCTAGACCATACCACAAATTCAAACAATTTTCACAGAAATAACGTGACACAGAATGTATTTCCTAAACAAACAGCAGTGAAGGTAGATATCAATACAAAAAAGGAAGCTAGAAACATAAGTCTAATAATATTGGTTGGAAGCTATTTTAATGAATATTGAAATATTTTAAAGGTGAATAGTCAATACAAATGAACACTTTTGAAAGGCCACTAAGATGCATGTGTAATGTGTAATGCCTCCTTTTACAAGGAGTAAATCTGTAACATCACCTGGGCTATTTGACAACTGCAAAGTGAATGTGAGGAGAGGAACGGTGAGAGAGAGAGATATAAAACCAGTAAAATAAACATAGAGAATGAAGGAAATAGCCAGGTGCCATGGTTCACGCCTGTAATCCCAGCACTTTGGGAGGCCGAGGCAGGTGGATCACCTGAGGTCAGGAGTTCGAGACTAGCCTGGTCCAACATGGTGAAACCCACTCTCTACTAAATATACAAAAATTAGCCTGGCATGGTGGCATGCACCTGTAATCCCAGCTACTCGGGAGGCTGAGGTGGGAGAATTGCTTGAACGTGGGGGCTGGAGGTTGCAGTGAGTTGAGAGTATGCCACTACACTCCAGCTTGTGCAACAGAGCAAGACTCCGACTCAAAACAAAAGGAGGAAATAGTACATGAAAAAGCAGAAGTAAAGCAACTGAGTATATATTTAAAAATGCAAAAGCTCACTTTTTCAGAAAAATATTAAAATATTAAATCTAAGAAATATCTAGGTAGACTGACGGAGAAAAATACAGAAAATGCACAAAAAAACAATTACCTGGAATGCGAAGGATACAAAACGTCAGCAGTTGTAGATTTTAAATAAGCAATGACTTTGAGTTCAACCATGATGGGGTATATTGAAAAGAATCTCTCAGAAAAAAAGGAAAAGAAAACTGTTATAAAGCTATGTACAAAATGTTAAGCACTATTGAAGTCTTCCAAATCTAGCAGTTCTGGAGTTATTGGTCTTGGACTAACTCTCCTGAAAAGAAAAAGACAAAACAAAACAAAAAAACCCTAAAAACCTGGATCAAACCTGGATAAAATAGCCTACCGTGGGCATTGGCAATGCAACCGAGCAGGTAGGACACGGGTGCTACATTCTCTTTGTCAGAACATGAAGCATTCATACACTCTTCTAATCCTCACTCTCACCTTTTAATCTTAGATCTACTATTAAATGTATTCAACATTACTATCAATCCTTTGGTCAAAATTTCTTTACTCACATTTTGCTTGATGCACTTGGATAGACTGTTCAAGAAAGTGTGAGTAGTGAATTCCTCAAACTCTTGCATATTTAAAATTACATTTTTGAGCCTTGATGCTTGAAGTGTAGCTTGGGTAATGGATGGGCTTTAAGCCAATTTTGGCATGCAATGGGTAGAGTTTATTAGGCATCAGCACCTCTGAAAATCGTGGGGATGCAGGCTTAATTTCAACACTATTCTAAATACTTGAAAGATATTATGTAATTCTTTAATAAACTCCTGTGTCTACAAATGGTTCACATTAACTCAGTATCCATGATTAAACATCTATAAAATCAAGCCACTGTTATTTAGTGGAGACTTGCTGGCTATTCTATCAGAGGAGGTATTCTTATTGTAATCTCATCCTCTCATAAAAATGTATGATATTACTCATAACCAGCCCTTCATATTCTATTTTTATTTTGGTATTCTAAACTAAGATATCTTTGAAACACTTGAATTCAAAGAGGGAATCTGAATAGTTTTTTTTTTTTTTTTTCTTTTTTTTTTCTTTTATTATTATTATTATTATTATCATTATTATACTTTAGGTTTTATGGTACATGTGCGCAATGTGCAGGTAAGTTACATATGTATACATGTGCCATGCTGGTGCGCTGCACCCACCAACTTGTCATCTAGCATTAGGTATATCTCCCAATGCTATCCCTCCCCCCTCCCCCCACCCCACAACAGTCCCCGAAGTGTGATGTTCCCCTTCCTGTGTCCATGTGTTCTCATTGTTCAATTCCCACCTATGAGTGAGAATATGCGGTGTTTGGTTTTTTGTTCTTGCGATAGTTTACTGAGAATGATGATTTCCAGTTTCATCCATGTCCCTACAAAGGACGTGAACTCATCATTTTTTATGGCTGCATAGTATTCCATGGTGTATATGTGCCACATTTTCTTAATCCAGTCTATCATTGTTGGACATTTGGGTTGGTTCCAAGTCTTTGCTATTGTGAATAATGCGGCAATAAACATACGTGTGCATGTGTCTTTATAGCAGCATGATTTATAGTCCTTTGGGTATATACCCAGTAATGGGATGGCTGGGTCGAATGGAATTTCTAGTTCTAGATCCCTGAGGAATCGCCACACTGACTTCCACAAGGGTTGAACTAGTTTACAGTCCCACCAACAGTGTAAAAGTGTTCCTATTTCTCCACATCCTCTCCAGCACCTGTTGTTTCCTGACTTTTTAATGATTGCCATTCTAACTGGTGTGAGATGGTATCTCATTGTGGTTTTGATTTGCATTTCTCTGATGGCCAGTGATGGTGAGCATTTTTTCATGTGTTTTTTGGCTGCATAAATGTCTTCTTTTGAGAAGTGTCTGTTCATGTCCTTCGCCCACTTTTTGATGGGGTTGTTTGTTTTTTTCTTGTAAATTTGTTGGAGTTCATTGTAGATTCTGGATATTAGCCCTTTGTCAGATGAGTAGGTTGCGAAAATGTTCTCCCATTTTGTAGGTTGCCTGTTCACTCTGATGGTAGTTTCCTTTGCTGTGCAGAAGCTCTTTAGTTTAATTAGATCCCATTTGTCAATTTTGGCTTTTGTTGCCATTGCTTTTGGTGTTTTAGACATGAAGTCCTTGCCCATGCCTATGTCCTGAATGGTAATGCCTAGGTTTTCTTCTAGGGTTTTTATGGTTTTAGGTCTAACATTTAAGTCTTTAATCCATCTTGAATTGATTTTTGTATAAGGTGTAAGGAAGGGATCCAGTTTCAGCTTTCTACATATGGCTAGCCAGTTTTCCCAGCACCATTTATTAAATAGGGAATCCTTTCCCCATTTCTTGTTTTTGTCAGGTTTGTCAAAGATCAGATACTTGTAGATATGTGGCATTATTTCTGACGGCTCTGTTCTGTTCCATTGATCTATATCTCTGTTTTGGTACCAGTACCATGCTGTTTTGGTTACTGTAGCCTTGTAGTATAGTTTGAAGTCAGGTAGTGTGATGCCTCCAGCTTTGTTCTTTTGGCTTAGGATTGACTTGGCGATGCGGGCTCTTTTTTGGTTCCATATGAACTTTAAAGTAGTTTTTTCCAATTCTGTGAAGAAAGTCATTGGTAGCTTGATGGGGATGGCATTGAATCTGTAAATTACCTTGGGAAGGATGGCCATTTTCATGATATTGATTCTTCCTACCCATGAGCATGGAATGTTCTTCCATTTGTTTGTATCCTCTTTTATTTCCTTGAGCAGTGGTTTGTAGTTCTCCTTGAAGAGGTCTTTCACATCCCTTGTAAGTTGGATTCCTAGGTATTTTATTCTCTTTGAAGCAATTGTGAATGGGAGTTCACTCATGATTTGGCTCTCTGTTTGTCTGTTATTGATGTATAAGAATGCTTGTGATTTTTGCACATTGATTTTGTATCCTGAGACTTTGCTGAAGTTGCTTATCAGCTTAAGGAGATTTTGGGCTGAGACAATGGGGTTTTCTAGATATACTATCATGTCATCTGCAAACAAGGACAATTTGACTTCCTCTTTTCCTAATTGAATACCCTTTATTTCCTTCTCCTGCCTAATTGCCCTGGCCAGAACTTCCAACACTATGTTGAATAGAAGTGGCGAGAGAGGGCATCCCTGTCTTGTGCCAGTTTTCAAAGGGAATGCTTCCAGTTTTTGCCCATTCAGAACAATATTGGCTGTGGGTTTGTCATAAATAGCTCTTATTATTTTGAGATACGTCCCATCAATTCCTAATTTATTGAGAGTTTTTAGCATGAAGGGTTGTTGAATTTTGTCAAAGGCCTTTTCTGCATCTATTGAGATAATCATGTGGTTTTTGTCTTTGGTTCTGTTTATATGCTGGATTACATTTATTGATTTGCGTATATTGAACCAGCCTTGCATCCCAGGGATGAAGCCCACTTGATCATGGTGGATAAGCTTTTTGATGTGCTGGTGGATTCTGTTTGCCAGTATCTTATTGAGGATTTTTGCATCAATGTTCATCAAGGATATTGGTCTAAAATTCTCTTTTTTTGTTGTGTCTCTGCCAGGCTTTGGTATCAGGATGATGCTGGCCTCATAAAATGAGTTAGGGAGGATTCCCTCTTTTTCTATTGATTGGAATAGTTTCAGAAGGAATGGTACCAGCTCCTCCTTGTACCTCTGGTAGAATTCGGCTGTGAACCCATCTGGTCCTGGACTTTTTTTGGCTGGTAAGCTATTGATTATTGCCACAATTTCAGCTCCTGTTATTGGTCTATTCAGAGATTCAACTTCTTCCTGGTTTAGTCTTGGGAGGGTGTATGTGTTGAGGAATTTATCCATTTCTTCTAGATTTTCTAGTTTATTTGCATAGAGGTGTTTGTAATATTCTCTGATGGTAGTTTGTATTTCTGTGGGATCGGTGGTGATATCCCCTTTATCATTTTTTATTGCATCTATTTGATTCTTCTCTCTTTTTTTCTTTGAATAGTTTTTAAAATGTCAATGAAATGCCATTTCTTCATGCTTCAACAAATACAAATTGACTAAAGTGCTTCTCTTGAAACTTTCTGGAACATTTGTTATCTAAATTCTAAGAACAATCACAATAGGTTTTAACCACAAATGTGAGAATATTCTAAATGTTAGCGTGGAAAAATTTTTTAAATAATTATATAGTAATTTTTTTCATCATAGTGACAGTGTGCTAAATTTTTTTAAGTCAAATATTACTGTGGACATTTAAGTCAAGATTCTAAGAAGCTGTTCTAAAGTCCAAAATTTAGTTTCATATACAATGATATTATATATATATATTTGCATACAAAATTAATATATGTGAGCCATGTTTCAAATAGTTGAGAGATTATTATATCAAAGATTCTTGATTATATAAAATGCCAATTACTTATAGGCACACATGCTTTAAATAATTACAAAGGCAGTTGTGGTTGATTCTACTCTTGCTACTGGCATTTATATGGACATAATATTATGGTCTGAAGAATATTTAGGCAAATTTATCCCTCATATGATCAGAAGAACAATGCAAGATAGTTTATATCTGAAAGGAAAAAAATCTTTATATGGTTCTGAAAGCCTAAATCATTAACAACTTGGATAATAATTAGCATAAAAATAGACAAACATGCCCTCTTCCTTGCAGTAAGTACACAGTGACAACAGAATCAAAGCATGTGGCTCCTCTTCTCTGCCCTTTCTAGATGGCACAATTCCTCATGAATCTAAGTGCAGTCATAGGGTGGATTAGGGTGACCTGCCACTTGTATGCAACTGATCTCTATTTTGGAAGTAATTAATGTAAAAATATATTTTTAAAAGATAATTTCAAATTTCAGGGCAAACTAGCATGGTTTCACCCCTTTTCTTTATAACATTTTTTCTAAGGTTGGAAAAGTAAGGTAGGCTTTAGTAAGATTTTTAATAATAAGTTTTCAAAGTGAGACGCAAAATGGTGGCGCCAACACATTTCAAGTCTGCTACATTTTGAATACACTTATTGGAGAAAAGACCGTCTCATCATTTTTCTCTTACAGGAAAGGAAATAACATGTACAGTTGACCCTTAAGCAACACGGAGGTTGGGGTGCTGGCCCCCCTGCACAGTAGAAAATCCACTATAACTTTGACTCCCCCAAAACTTAAATACTAATAGCCTACTGTAAGCCTTACAAATAACACAAGCAGTCAATTAACACATATTTAATATGTTATATGTCTTATATACTGTATTCTTAACAAACATGCCAGAGAAAACAAAAAGAAAATCATAAGGAAAATATATTTACTAGTTATTAAATGGAAGTAGATGATCAAACAGGTCTTCCTCCTCATCCTTTTCATGGGCAGGGTGTGGAGAAGGATGTAGAATTGTTGGTTTTGCTAAGTGGACCTGCACAGTTCAAACCCCTGTGGTGCAAAGGCCAACTCTATAGCCATTGAATAGCAATTTAGGTTTAGAAATTAACCTCACTAAAATGCTCTTAGAAGGATGCCAAGAAAAAAAATGAATAAGTATTTTTGGTTCATCTATTTCATCATTTCATTTCATTTCATCATTTCGTTTCATTTCCTCATTTCATCATTTCATTTCATTTAATCCTTTCATTTCATCATTTCATCTCATCATTTCATCTCATCATTTCATTTCATTCTTTCATTTCATTTCATCATTTCATTTCATCATTTCATCTCAACATTTCAGTTCATTTCATCATTTCACTTCATCTCATAATTTCACCTTTTCATCTTGTCATTTCATTTCATTTCATCTTTTCATCTCATTTCATTTCATTTCAATTCATCATTTCATTTCATTTATTTCATCATTTCATCATTTCATATCATTTCATCATTTCATTTCATCATTTCATCATTTCACTTCATCATTTCATTTCATCATTTCATTTCCTCATTTCATTATTTCATTTCATCATTTCATTTCATTTCATCCTTTCATCATTTCATCTCATTTCATCCTTTCATTTCATTATTTCATTTCATCACTTCATCTCATCATTGCATTTTGTCATTTCATCATTTTATTTCATCATTTCACTTCATATCATTTCATCACGATTTCATTTCATCTCATGATTTCATTTCATCTCATTTCATCTTTTCATCTCGTCATTTCATTTCATCATTTCATCAATTCATCATTTCATCATTTCATTTCATTTCATTATTTCATCATTTAATCATTTCACTTCATTTCATCATTTTGTTTCATTTCATATCATTTCTTCATTTCATGATTTGATCTTTTCATTTCATTTCATCATTTTATTTCATTTCATCATTTCACTTCATCATTTCATTTCCTCATTTCATTTCACCATTTCAGTTCGTCATTTCATCATTTCATTTCATCATTCCATTTCATCATTTCATTTCATTTCATCATTTCATCATTTCATTTCATCTCATCATTTCATCCTTTCATTTCATTATTTCATTTCATCATTTCATCTCATCATTTCATCATTTCATTTCATTTCAGTGATACATGTATTTAAGTGCTAATGTGATGCCCAGGAGACACCCTATTTCCCTTTGTAAAACACCTCCTTCAACAAAAGGCAACCTCTCATGGCTAGCTAAGTCTACAGGGATACCAGCCTCTCTTCAACCACCCAATTTCATTTAGAACCTCAAACAGCACCTCAGTTTCATAAAAACCAAAAACATAAACACAACACTTGGTTGTAAGTGAGCTAACAGTTTCTTGTCTCTTTCTCTGCTCAAGGCTTAAGGCCGTGTCTCCCCAATTACGTTCAGTGGAAGAAAAGATTCCCCTGGACAAATAAGTTTGAGAACTGTTGTTGCAGGAGTTCTCCCCAGCAAAAAGGCACGATCACATAAAATCCTTATGTTATACATAACAGAAAGGATTTTATATTTGAAACATATGGCGACACTGTCATAACTACATTCTACTAAAAATGTTGCACAATACATACTCCAAAAAATTAGAACTTTCCTTGGGGACATATGATTTTTCTAAAGATAATTGTGTTCATTATTCTGATAAGCAATTCCTCCAAAGGTAAATGTGGCTATCTGGGATTCTGGGAATATCCTGAAAAGTTACATGTTCTGAAAATAGTTCCACTGAAAAAAAAACACCATAAAGCCTAGACAATGTAACAAGTGCTTAACTGCAGAGTTTAGTTCTAAGTGCTAAAGTAAAAATAAAGGGGCTGGGCATGGTGGCTCACACCTGTAATCCAAGCACTTTGGGAGGCTGAGGTGGGCAGATTACTTGAGGTCAGGAGGTCGAAACCAGCCTGAGCAACATGATGAAACCCTATCTGTCCCTAAAAATACAAAAAAAAAAAAAATAGCCAGGCATGGTGGTGGGTGCCTGTAATCCCAGATACTCAGGAGGCTGAGGCAGGAGAATCGCTCGAACCTGGGAGGTGGAGGTTGCAGTGAGCCGAGATAGTGCAAATGCACTCCAGCCTGGGCAATAGAGTGAGACTCCATCTCAAAAAAATAAAACAAAGAAAGAAGCACAGGCAGCAGAAAGAAGGGAGGATGAGACAGTCCATCTGGCAGGGTGAGGCTTCCTACAATAGGTTGATAATAATAGGGGCATCATTTCTTGGGTTTTTACAGCTCTCAGGGGTAGATGTGGTGCCACACTAGAATCAAAGTAAGGGAGATGAACCTGACCAGCCTAACTAAAGCCAAAAGCTTCAAGGTTCTGCAAATCTAAGAAAAATGAGGTAGAATATGAAGCCTGCAGTCAAAGTGAGATAAATAGGGAAGCTGGTCAGTCCATGCCTTGGCTGATTTGGGAAGGAAGGCCAACTGTACTGATATGTTGGGGTTTGAATTGACACAGAGTTTTTATAGAGAAAAATTTAATAAGTTAATTTAAATGTTTTCAGATTCATGTAGAGAAGAAAACAAAAATTCCAAGACAATTTTTTTTTTTTTTTGAGGAAAAAACCCTCAACCTAAAATACTGAAAATCTTATCAGTTCAGGCTTGTCAAGTATAATCACACAACGTAATTTTTTTAAATATGCAAAATAAAGGACACAAAAATTAATTTTGTTCAAAAATAACAACAATCACAAAACACTTGTACCACTAGACTTCAAGGAATTCCGAAGCAGATGTACAGAAAATACGTAAGCTAGGCCTGGTGGTGCTTGCCTGTAATCCCAGCATTTGGGAGGCCAAGGCAGTAGAATCACTTGAGGCCAGGAGTTTTAGGCTGGCCTGGTCAACATAGCATAACCTAATTTCTATAAAAATACAAAAATAAAAAATATATACATACATAGTTAAAATAGTTAGATAAATATAAGGGATATGAGCAAAGTAAAAAATATGAGCTAAAGTATAAGAAAAAGAATGAGCTAACAATGCCAGGTGCGGTGGCTCACGCCTGTAATCCCAGCACTTTGGAAGGCCGAGGCGAGCAGATCACGAGGTCAGGAGATGGAGACCATCCTGGCTAACACGATGAAATCCCATCTCTACTACAAACACAAAAAGTTAGCTGGGTGCGGTGGCATGTGCCTGTAATCCCAGCTACTTGGGAGGCTGAGGCAGGAGAATTGCTTGAACCCGGGAGGCAGAGGTTGCAGTGAGCCAACCTGGCGCCACTGCACTCAAGCTGGGCAACAGAGCGAGACTCCGTCAAACAAAACAAAAACTTAGATGTCAGGACAAGGAGAAAAATGAGTGGAAAATATGCAAGTCAGAATAAGTTAAAAATGAAATAAGAGTGCTATGTCTAATGGTTTGTTGTTGTTGTTGTTGTTGTTTGGTTTTGGTTTAGTTTGGTTTTTGAGGTGGAGCCTCACTCTGTCGCCCAGGCTGGAGTGCAGTGGCACGATCTCGGCTCACTGCAACCTCCGCCTCCCGGGTTCAAGTGATTCTCCTGCCTCAGCCTCCTGAGTAGCTGAGGCTACTCAGGTACTCAGCTGGTGCCGGCCACCACAGCCCAGCTGATTTTTGTATTTTTAGTAGAGATGGGTTTCACCATGTTGGCCAGTCTGGTCTTGAATTCCTGACATCAGGTGATCCACCCGCTTTGGCCTCCGAAAGCGCTGGGATTACAAATGTGAACCACCGCGCCTGGCCTTGTCTAACGATTTTTTGAACAAAATTGAGAAAATATGGCATGCTTAAACATTTTAAAGAACTAATAAAACGTCAACCAAGGAAAGTACAAAAAATATCTAAAAACATCATAATAACTAAAAAGCTTAACACCAAAATGAAGTGATTTAAAATCATTGAAATATAAAATGTGAATCAACTTCAAAGCAACAAGAGATTTTTAAACCACATTTGGCATCTTCATAGAATTCACAAATCAATGGATATTATGTTCAAAGTTCTGAGTTAAAATATCTGTCAATTTTGAATTGCATCCCTAGTTAAAAATTTTTTAAGATCAAAGATAAAATGTAAAATAATTCATATAAGTAATATAAACTAAGTTTACTTCAGTTATTTACTTGTTTAATAAACTTATTAATTACATTAGTCATTACCTAAATAAAATGCTGTTTCCTATTGTGAAACATATAATTTGTGAAGCATATAAGGTTCAAAATTTTGTCTCCAAAACAGGTAACATTTTGAATGAAGAAAACAAAAATTTAATGATTGGTATAAAAATAAATTTCAGGAAAATGAAAGGTTTGTATGATGACATAATTAACATAATAGAAAGGACAGAAATCTCAATATTTGTTTTTACACATTTTGGAGGGAAAGTAACCCTGAGATATTAAAGTGCAGAAAATAATATTAATTATATTCTTGAGTTTTCAAATCCCTCTTTCCTTGGTACTTACAGAACATCCAGCACAGGCCCAGGATTCCCTGGGTGTTTCTGCCAAGGAGACTGTCCAGTGGAAATAAAGCAGAAAGCCATGTGCACAAAGATGGATGGATGCTCACCTCTAAGAGATCAGTGGGTGCAGGTTGCAGAGGGAGCTGGGTGAGTGCAGTTTGTAGAGGGCGTTGTGTGGGTGCAGGTTGCAGAGGGAGTTGGCCCTTCTTGGAGGTCCAGAGAGGGGCTACAGGCACCATCCTTGAAGTGGGTCCTGGAACTCCACTGAGCCCTCCTGCCTACAGGGGCCTTAGAGGGTCCTGGGGGAGACCAGCCTGGGTGCCCTGTCCTGTCCGTGGCCCCTGAGTCCTACCTCACCCGCTAGCTTTTTTTTTTTTCTTACAGAGGAATCAGGGTGGCAACCCCAATGCAGCCTTGCTAGAGGAAGGATATCAAAAGTGTCAGGGTGATGGGAATAGCATTAAATCTATGAATTACTTTGGGCAGTATGGTCATTTTCACGATATTGATTCTTCTTATCCATAAGCATGGAATATTTTTTCCATTTGTTTGTGTCCTCTCTTATTTCCTTGAGCAGTGGTTTGTAGTTCTCCTCGAAGAGGTCCTTCATGTCCCTTGTGAATTGTATTCCTAGGTATTTTATTCTCTTTGTAGCAATTGTAAATGGGATTTCATTCATTATTTGGCCCTCTGCTTGTCTATTATTGGTGTGTAGGAATGCTTGTGATTTTTGCACATTGATTTTGTATCCTGAGACTTTGTTGAAGTTGGTTATCAGCCTAAGGAGTTTTTGGGCTGAGACAATGGGGTTTTCTAAATATACAATCATGTTGCCCGCAAACAGACAATTTGACTTCCTCTCTTCTTATTCGAATACCCTTTATTTCTTTCTCTTCCCTCATTGCCCTGGCCAGAACTTCCAATACTGTGTTGAATAGGAGTGGTGAAAGACGGCTTCCTTGTCTTGTGCCAGTTTTCAAAGGGAATGCTTCCAGCTTTTTTGCCCATTCAGTATGATATTGGCTATGCGTTTGTCATAAATAGCTCTCATTATTTTGAATTATGTTCCCTCAATACCTAGTTTATTCAGAGTTTTTAGCATGAAGGGGTGTTGAATTTTATTGAAGGCCTTTTCTGCATTTATTGAGATAATCATGTGGTTTTTGTGATTGGTTCTGTTAATTTGATGGATTACATTTATTGATTTGCATATGTTAAACCAGCCTTGCATCTCAGGAATGAAGCTGACTTGATCGTGGTGGATAAGCTTTTTAATGTGCCACTGGATTTGGTCTGCCAGTATTTTATTGAGGATTTTTGCATCAATGTTCATCAGGGATATTGGCCTGAAATTTTCTTTGTTTGTTGTGTCTCTGCCAGGTTTTGGAATCAGGATGACGCTGGCTTGATAAAATGAGTTAGGGAGGAGTCCTCCTTTTTCTGTTGTTTGGAATAATTTCAGAAGGAATGGTACTAGCTCCTCTTTGTACCTCTGGTAGAATTCGACTCTGAATTGGTCTGGTCCTGCCTGGGCTTTTTTTTTTTTTTTTTGGTTGGTAGGCTATTAATTACTCCCTCAATTTCAGAACTTGTTATTGGTCTATTTAGAGATTCAACTTCTTCCTGGTTTAGTCTCGGGAGGGTGTATGTGTCCAGGAATTTATCCATTTCTTCTAGATTTTCTAGCATATTTTCATAAAAATATTTATTCTCTGATGGTAGTTCATATTTCTGTGGGATCAGTGTTGACATCCCATTTATTACTTTTTATTGTGTCTCTTTGATTCTTCTCTCTTTTCCTTTTTATTAATCTAGCTAGTGGTCTACCTATTTTGTTAATCTTTCCAAAAAACTAGCTCCTGGATTCATTGATTTTTTTTAAGGCTTTTTTCGTGTCTCTACCTCCTTTAATTCTGCTCTGATCTTAGTTATTTCTTACCTTTTGCTAGCTTTTGAATTTGTTTGCTCTTGCTTCTCTAATGCTTCTAATTGTGATATTAGGGTATCGATTTTAGATCTTTCCTGCTTTCTGATGTGAGCATTTAGTGCTATAAATTTCCCTCTTAACACTGCTTTAGCTATGTGCTAGAGATTTTGGTACATTGTGTCTTTGTTCTCTTTGGTTTCAAAGAACTTCTTTATCTCTGCCTTAATTTTTTTATTTACCCAGTAGTCATTCAGGAGCAGATTGTTCAGTTTCCATGTAGTTGTGTAGTTTTGAGTGAGTTTCTTAATCCTGAGTTCTAATTTGATTACACTGTGGTCTGAGAGACTGTTTGTTATGATTTCATTCTTTTTGCATTTGCTGAGGAATGTTTTACTTCCAACTATGTGGTCAATTTTAGAATAAGTGCTATGTGGTGCTGAGAAATATGTATATTCTGTTGATTTGGGGTGGGGAGTTATATAGATGTCTATTTGGTCTGCTTGGTCCAGAGCTGAGTTCAAGTCTTGAATATCCTTGTTACTTTTCTGTCTCACTGCTCTGTCTAATATTGACAGTGGGGTGTTAAAGTCTCCTCCTATTATTGTGTGGGAGTCTAATTCTCTCTGTAGGTCTGTAAGAACTTGTTTTATGAATCTGGGTGCTCCTGTATTGGGTGCATATATATTTAGGATAGTTAGTTCTTCTTGTTGCATTGATCCCTTTACCAGCACATAATGCCCTTCTTTGTCTTTTTTGGTCTCTGTTGGTTTAAAGTCTGTTTTATCAGAGACTAGGATTGCAACCCCTGCTTTTTTGTGTGTGTTCCATTTGGTTGGTAAATATTCTTCCATCCCTTTATTTTGAGCCTATGTGTGTCTTTGGATATAAAATGGGTCTCCTGAATACAGCACAGTGATGAGTCTTGACTCTTTGTCCAATTTGCCAGTCCATGTCTTTTAATTGGGGGCATTTAACCCATTTACATTTAAAGTTAATATTGTTATGCGTGAATTTGATCCTGTCATCATGATGCTAGCTGGTTATTTCACACATTAGTTGATGCAGTTTCCTCATAGTGTCGTTGGTCTTTATATTTTGGTGTGTTTTTGCAGTGGCTGGTACCAGTTTTTTCCTTTCCATATGTAGTGCTTCCTTCAGAAGCTCTCGTAAGGCAGGCCTGATGGTGACAAAATCCCTCAGCATTTGCTTGTCTGGAAAGGATTTTATTTCTCCTTCACTAATTAAGCTTAGTTAGGCTGGATATGAAATTCTGGGTTGAAAATTATTTTCTTTAAGAATGTTGAATATTGGCCCCCACTCTCTTCTGGCTTGTAGGGTTTCTGCAGAGAGATTCACTGTTAGTCTGATGGGCTTCTCTTTGTAGGTAATCTGACCTTTCTCTCTGGCTGCCCTTAACTTTTTTTCCTTTGTTTCAACCTTGGATAATCTGATGATTATGTGTCTTGGGGTTGCTCTTCTCGAGGAGTATCTTAGTGGTGTTCTCTGTATTTCCTGAATTTGAATGTTGGCCTGTCCTGCTAGGTTGGGGAAGTTCTCCTGCATAACATCCTGAAGTGTGTTTTCCAACTTGGTTCCATTCTCCCCATCAATGTCAGGTACACCAATCAATTGTAGGTTTGGTCTTTTCACATAGTCCTATATTTCTTGGAGGCTTTGTTCCTTTTCATTCCTTTTTCTCTCATCTTGTCTCCCTACCTTGTTTCAGTAAGTTGATCTTCAATCTCTGATATCCTTTCTTCCACTTGATCAATTTGGCTATTGATACTTGTGTATGCTTCACAAAGTTCTCATGCTGCGTTTTTCAGCTCCATCTGGTCATTTATGTTCTTCTCTAAGCTGGTGACTCTATAATAACCGTTGATTATTACAGCAGTTCCTGTAGCCTCTTATCAAGGTTCCTAGCTTCCTTGCATTGGGTTAGAACATAGTCTTTTAGCTCAGAAGAGTTTTGTTATTACCCAACTTCTGAAGCCTACTTCTGTCAATTCATCAAACTCATTCTCCTTTCAGTTTTGTGCCCTTGCTGGAGAGGAGTTGTGATCATTTAGAGGAGAAGAGGCATCCTGGTTTTTGGAATTTTCAGTATTTTTACACTGGTTTTTCCTCATTTTGTGGATTTAGCTACCTTTGATCTTTGAGGCTGATGACCTTTGGCTTGGGTTTTTCGTGGGGGTCCTTTTTGTTGATTTTGATGTTGTTGCTTTCTGTTTGTGAGTTTTTCTTCTAACAGTCAGGCCCCTCTTCTGCAGGTCTGCTGCAGCTTGCTGGAGGTCCACTCCAGACCCTGTTTGCCTGGGTGTCACCAACAGAGGCTGCAGAACAGCAAAGATTGCTGCCTGCTCCTTCTTCTGGAAGCTTTGTCCCAGAGGGGGCCTGGCCTGATGCCAGCTGGGGCTCTCCTCTATGAGGTGTCTGTTGACTCCTGCTGGGAGGTCTCTCCCAGTCAGGAGGCATGGGGATCCGGGACCCACTTGAGGAGGCAGTCTAAGAGCTCAAGTGCTGTGCTGAGAGAATCCTGCTTTTCAGGATCTGCTGCTCTCTTCAGAGCCAGCAAGCAGAAATGTTTAAGTCCACTGAGGCTGTGCCCACAGCTGCCCCTTCCCCCAAGTGCTCTGTCCCAGGGAGATGGGAGTTTTATCTATAACCCCCTGACTGGGGCTGCTGCCTTTCTTTCAGAGATTCCCTGCCCAGTGAGGAGGAATCTAGAATGGCAGTCTGGCCACAACCGCTTTGCTGCACTCTGTTGCGTTCTGCTCAGTCCAAACTTTCCAGCCTCTTTAGCACTGTCAGAGAAAAACTGACTACTGAAGCCTCAGTAATGGTGGACACCCCTTCCCTCACCAAGCTCAATCATCCCAGGTTGACTTCAGACTGCTGTGCTGGCAGTGAGAATTTCAAGCTGGTGGTTCTTAGCTTGGTGGCCTCCACGGGAGTGGGACCCGCTTATCAAGACCACTTGGCTCCCTGGATTCAGTCCTGTTTCCAGGAGAGTGAACAGTTCTGTCTCGCTAGGGTTCCAGGTGCTACTGGAGTATGAAGAAAAAATTCCTGCAGCTATATCGGTGTCTGCCCAAACAGCTGCCCAGTTTTGTGTTTGAAACCCAGGCCCCTGTTTGTATAGGCACACAAGGGAATCTCCTGCTCTGTGGATTGCAAAAACTGTGGGAAAAGCATAGTATCTGGACCGGATAGCACAGTGTCTCACCACTTCCCTTGGCTGGAGGAGGGAGTTCCCTGGCTCCTTGCACTTCCCAGGTGAGGTGATGCCCCAACCTGCTTCTGCTCGCCCTCCGTGGGCTGCATCCACTGCCTAACCAGTCCTAATGAGATGAACTGGATACCTCAGTTGGAAATGCAGAAATCACCCGCTTTCTGCATTGGTCTTGCTGGGAGCTGCAGACTGGAGCTGTTCTAAGCAACCCCACTTTCTCTCTTTTTGCTCCTCAAAGTCACTAAGGTCTTAAGAGCTAACACGGAAGATCAACTTTGTATTTGTATACATGTTTTATTACAGAGCATTTAAAACATATACAAAATAAAACAGTATATTACAACTGTTACCCAGGCTCAACAACCTGTGCCAAGTTTGTTTTATCCATGCTTCAACGCATTGTCTTCCCAGACTTTATTATTATTTTTTTCTGAGATAAGATGTGTGCTAATTGAAGGTGAAATCTTGGCTGAGCACAATGGCTTAAGCCTGTGTAATTCCATCCTTTTGGAATGACAAGACAGGAGGCTCACTTGAGCGTAGGAGTTTGAGAGCAGCCTGGGCAACATAGTGAGACCACATGGCTACTAAAAATACAAAAAAAAAAAAAAAGAGGCATGATGGTGCATGCCTGTATTCCTAGCTACTTGGGATGCTGACATAGCAGGATCCCTTGAGTCTGGGAGGGTTAGGCTTTAGTGAGATGTGATTGGGCAGCTACACACAAGCCTGGGTGACAGAGAGATACTGTCTCAAAAAAAAAAAAAAAAAAGAAAGGTTTAATCTTAACTGTACCCTTTTAAACATCAGTACACATATATAAACAATTTTTCTTTTAAGAAGTACCCAAGTTAATAATCATTAACGTGAACCCATTTGTTACTCAGACTTTATCTTTTAATTAGTTTTTTTTTTTTTTTAAATAAGATGTGAGCTCATTGAAAGGTCCAATCTTGGCCAGGCATAGTGGCTTGCATTTGTAATTCCATCCCTTTGGGAAGCCAGAACTCACGAGTTTGAGACCAGCCTGAGCAACATAACAAGACCTCACTGGGGCAACATAGTGAGATGTCATCTCTACAGACATTTTTTAAAAATTAGTTGGGCATGATGGTGCACACTTGTAGTCCCAGCTATTTGGGATGCTGACATGGGAGGATCGCTCGAGCCTGGGAGGTCAAGGCTGCAGTGAGCTGTGATTGCACCACTACACTCCACCCTGAGTGACAGATTGAGACGCTGAGAAAAAAAAGGTACAATCTTAACTGTACCTGTTTGACACATCGACACATCCATATAAACAATCCCTTTCGTAAAAGTAAAAGTACCCCGCTTAACAATATTGATATGCATGGGAATTACCTATACATTTTTTATTTCTTTTAGTTTGGATTTTTATTGAAAGGAAACACCTAGAAACATTACGTAAAATCTAGATTTTGAAAAAAATAGACCTGAACTTGGTTTGAGAATTTCAAAATAGACATGAGTTTTGTCTGAGAATTTGTCTTTCTAACAAAGTACAGATCTTACAGCACATGGTAGATACAAGGTCTCTTTTATTTAAAATAAATAAAATTTGATGAATAAACATTTTAAAATTTGACCTGTGGCTAAAGGATGAATCAAAACACCTGTGCAATGGGTTATCTGTAGAAGTATATTTTAATGACAAACTATTAACAACCAAAAAATGTTATAATAATTTATTAACTAGCATGAGCAAAATTCCTATTATGGTATCTATGAAAATGCTTTCTCAGAGTAAAATATTCTCTTATCTTGCAAGGGCACTGGTTAATAACAGCAAAGATTTGGAAGTCAATGTCTCATAAAGTAAGTAGCAGACCCCTTTCACACCCATAGCTGGCCTTCAGAGTTATCAAAAAAATGGTCATTTACACAAGAGCAGATAATTTTCTTAGGTTCTATTAAGTTTATATGTTAATGTTGTTACAAAATTTAACTCAGTTTTCTTATAAGATTATCTGACAAAATTTTATATGTCATAATATCACAATATATTATGTAATATAATGTAATATAATAAAATTTTGTCAGATATGGTGTCATATATAGAATTGGTTATTTTATAAAACATATAATATATAAAAAACAAAATTCTATGTCATGCTATCACAATGTATTATATCATCTATATTATATATGATTATATATCATGTATTTTATATCATCTATATTATATATGATTATATATCATGTATTATATTATGATATCACAATGTATTATGATATATATCATATGTATAATACATGATATTATGATATCACAATATATTATGACATCATTATATATTATGTCTGACATATATTATATCACAATATATCATATTATATTATATTATATTATATTACATTACATTACATTATATTATATTATATTACATTATATTATATTATATTATATTATGTTGCATTATATATTATATAGTCATGGCCCAGCAGACTGCCCAGGGCATGAACTGCCTTCATGCCAAGAATATCATCCAAGGCGATCTCAAGTCTAATAACATTTTTCGACACAAAGATGAGTGACTCTCGTCTGACCACAGTGAAGACACAGTGAAGCAGGGCCCAGCCCTTGGAGAAGCCTTCAGGTTCTGTTTTATGGATCACAGCTGAGGTGACTTTTATGCAGAACCTGAACCCCTTCAGCTTCCAGTCAGACGTCTACACCAGTGTGGCTGTGCTCTAAAATCTCATGACTGGCTCAGTGCCTTACAGCCACACTGGCAGCTGTGACCAGATTATCTTCATGGTGGGCTGTGACTCTTCATCCCTGGACCTCAGAAAAATCTCCAGCAACTGCCCGAAGCCATGTGGTACCTGCTGTCTGACCGCTTCATGTTCCAGTAAAAGGAGTGGCTCCTTTTGCCCCAGACTCTGACCACAATTTTTCTGCTGCAAGGGTCGCTCCCCAAGATGGGGGGGAATACCTCTAAATCGTCCTTTTATCAAACCCAAGCTGATGAGTTTCCTTTCTGACTACTCAACACAGGCTGTCTTGAGCCTGACCTTGCTCCCAGCCACTAGGGAGCCAATCTTAGCCCGCCATGCCAAGAAGCCCTGCCCACCAACGAATCAATGTTTTATCTCCGTCCTGAAGTTGCATCAGGATCTCATATCCCCCACCCTGTTAGATGAGGGGGTCCCAATGTGCTTTCCCAGTTCCTCTAAAATTGGAAAACTCTTAAGGATTGAGCCCCTGCCCCCCTCCATCATTTTATTTTTTGGCTGAGAAGATACCTCTAAATTGGGGGAACTCCTTCATCTCTCGTGGCTAAAATTTGTAGCAGGGATTTCACTCAGAACCTCTCTGGAGTTTGTGCCTGATGTGACTTCCACTGGACTTTGGGGTTCTCAACACATCATGTATTTTGGGGGTTCCCTTTTTATCCTCTCCTCCATTCAAGGACTACTGCCTTACTTCATGAAAATACAGAGAATTTTGCTGAAAAAAAATAAAGTGTTTCAAATAAAACCTTCCCAACCTTTGCCTCTGGGGAAAACATAATTTTATTAAATTATTTATGTATGTATTTGACCTCTGCTCTAAAAAGAGACACTACTCACCTCACACAAGGCTGTTAGTTATTTAAAAACATCCTTGAAAAGATTGTCCAAATGGAAGCTTATATAAGATGTAAAACAAATTAACCAACAGGTCTATAAAAATTGGCTCCCAACAGAGTACAATATACACTTAAAAATACAGAAATATTGGTACAACCATTATAGAAACATTGTGAAGCTTTCTCAAATAATTAAAATAGAATTGCCATGTTATCCAGCAATTTCACTTCCAGATATATAACCAAAGAAAATAAAATTAGTATCTAAAAGAGACATCTGCCCTTCTGTATTCATGGCAGAATTATTTACAATGACCGAGACATGCAAACAATCTAGGTATCCATTAATAGCTGAATGGCTAAAGAAATTATGGAATATTTATATAATGGAATATTATTCAGCCATAAAAAAGAGAATTCTGCCATTTGCTACAATATGAATGAACCTAGAGGACATTAGGTTAAATGAAATAAGCTAGACACAGAATGACAAATACTGTTTGATTTCACTCATATATGAAGCCAAAAAAGTCAAAGTCATAGAAACAGTCCACAGTGGTTGCTAGGGGGTGGTGGGTGGCAGAAATGAAGACACGGTGATAAAAACTTTTAGATATAAAATAAACAAGTTCCGGTGATTTAGTGCATAGCATGGATGTTCACGAATGTTGTCTTAGGCTATCCGTATTTCTGTAATAAAATACTTTAGAACAGGTAATTTATATAGAGTCTAAACTTACTTCTCACAGTTACAGAGGCTGAGAAGTCCAAGACCAGGGCACTAGCAGATACACGTAATAGTACCTGCTAATTACATTAATTTGATAATTACACTATATATATGTATGTATGTATGTATGTATTGGAGCTTCACATTTTAACCCTATATTCATTTTATGAAAACGTTACTCCTGTACAACTTTATTCTCTCTTTCCCTCCTAGTTTGGGTACTAATGTTTAAATCTACATATGTTACAAACACAACAGTTTGTAGTTATCTGCTTACATAATTTTATTTTTTTAAATAAGCCGAAATAAGAAAAAAGAGCACTTGTGTATTTACAGGTTTGTTTTGTTAAACTTCTTATTATTCATTATGTTATTTTAATCCTTCACTTTTTCTGATGTATTTTTTTAAATCTTTGTAGATACAAGTTATTATCTGGAAAGATTTTCTTAGCCCAATATATCTTTTCTTGAACCCACTTTCTCTGTGCTGTAATTGGCAAATAAATTAAATTTCTTTATGTTATAGCACTGAAGATCCCATTACAAACAATATTACACAGTTGCTTTTGACAATCAGATAATATGAGAAAAAATATTTCTTATATTGCCTTAAATATTTGTTACATTTACTAGTCCTCTTTGTCTTTTGGGGGCATTAAAATTATCTGGGATTACTTGCATTCAGCCTGAAAACTTATTTTTATTCTTTCTCAAATGATCTGTCTGCTATCAAAAAATTGCCTCAGCTTTTATTTACCTGAAATGTCTTTATTTTTTATTTATTTTTAATTGATAGTTTTTCTGAGGATAAAATTTTTAGTGGACATTTTTTCATCTTTGAGCATTGAAATATGTATATATTCTTAGAAGTTGAAAAGCTTTTAAGAAGAAAAAAAGTTTTGATCTGAGAATGTTCAGTGATTTGAGGAATTCAGAAGGGAAGGAAATGCTTTCTGAGGAGTGAGCCACAAGTACTCTATGAGTATAGATAATGTGCACCCTACATAGGTGTGATTGTGGATGTATGGAAGTTTCAGATACGTATAACTTATTTGTTGTAAGATAAAATGCTTAGGCTACATTTTAAAGAATTTATATGAGATACTCCAGGTTAATGAGGATAAACGGGTAAAATTAAAATGATAATATTGGTAATAATTTTGACCGTGCAATAAATAATACTGATGATAGGATATCTATTGCTTTTTCAGATATATAAAATATGATTTCTCTTCACCATTAAGACGACCATATTCCACTTATGATACTATTAAAAATTGCCCTTTTCTTCCAAGCTGGTATTGGACTCACAGCCAACACCTTCCTCCTTTTCTTCTGTATCTTCACACTCCCTCTGGACTGCAGTCCTAAGCCCACTGACCTCATCACCTGTCACCTGGCCCTTGTCCACTTAGTGATGCTCCTCACTGTGAGCTTCTCAGCATCTCCAGACCTGTTTGAGTCACAGTATTTTCAGAATGACTTCAAGTGTAAGTTATTCTTCTACATGCATAGAGGGATGAGGGCTCTCCATCTGCACCACCTGCCTCCGGAGTGTGCTCCAGGCTGTCACCATTACCCCCAGCACCTCCTGGTTGGCAAGAATTAAACAGAAATTCACACTTTGCATCTTTCACTTCTTGGGGTTCTCAGTTTCTTTCTCAGTAGTAACCTGCCCTCCTCAACTGTGGCCTCTTCTAATGTGACCGATAGCAATGTGCTAAGTATCTGTAAATACTCTTCACTTTCTTACATAAGCTACATCATCAGGAGTCTGTCTTTCATGCTGCCACTACTTGCAGATGTCTTCTTTGTAGCAGTCATGTTGCTCTCAAGGGTATACATGGTAATTCTTTTGTCCAGGCATCAGAGACAACCCCAGTACCTTCCCAGCACCAACCTCTCTGCAAAAGCCTCCCCAGAGAAAAGGGCCACCCAGACCATTCCGATGCTGGTGAGTTGCTTTGTGGTTATGTATTGGGTGGGCCTCATCATCTCATCCTCCTCAACCCTGTTATGGGCTTATGACTCATTCATCATGGGTGTCCAGATGCTTATGGGCAATTTCTATCTGTTAGCCCTTTTATGCTAATTAGTTCTGATAATAGAATAATCAAAATTTTGCATAATGTGTTATATAAATATCATAGATGATAATAAATTATGAAAATAATTATCTGAAAAACAGATTTGGACATCAAATAATTCAAGAAGCAGGTGATTTTATATATTATTTTATTACACTTTTATTTCATCTAAATACTTCTGAAACCTATGCTGCCAAGAACTTGGTGGTTTCTTTAGTTTAGAGTCCACCATCATAGTCCCCTGTGTCCACAAGTTTCTTATACTTAATTTTGATCCCTTAAGTTTTATATAAGACAACTTTTCTATCTTCTTGAAGTGTACACTTAAGATGCTCCCGTTGGTAGATAAAATTTCACTTTGTGTGTGTGTGTGTATGTGTTTTACTTCTGAAGGTTATTTAGTTTACCCTTCTTTATTAAATATATGCTAGCTGTGTATTCAGTTATAGGTTGAACAATAATTTTTCAGCACTCTTAATATTTCTTTCTCAGTTTTCTGCCTCTGCCTGGGCTGTGGAGATTTTACTCTCACATGTGTAGATTCTGTCTCTCATGGCTTTGAAGTTTCTTCATTCTCTTTGGTGTTATGCAGTTTGACTTATTGTGTTGGATATCTTTCTTTATTGCTTTTTCTTTTTTGAATTTGGTGGCAGAATCTTGCTCTGTCACCCAGGCTGAAGTCTGGCCTCACTGCAACCTCCGCCTCCCGGGTTCAAGCGATTCTCCTGCCTCAACCTCCAGAGTAGCTGGGATCACAGGCACCTGACACCATGCCCGGCTAAGTTTTTTGTATTTTTTTGTATTTTTAGTAGAGACGGGGTTTCACCTTGTTGGCCAGTTTGGTCTTGAACTCCTGATCTCAAGTGACCCGCCCTCCTTGGCCTCGCAAAGTGCTGTGATTACAGATGTGAGCCACTACACCCTGCGTCTTTATTGCTTGCTTTCAGGCACAGTGTCTCTTTTAGGCACATGTCTGGTTTTTACTTTTAGAAATTTGTAAATAATTATTTATTAGTATGACTTATTATTTGTATGAATTCAAGTGAAATAATTGTGCTTTATTCTTTGTCATTCTATTCTTCACATATGTATAATTAAATTCATATTACTATTATTTTGTTTCTCTTTCTTTTATTTGGTTATATTCGTTCTGCTCAAAATTCCAGTTCATTAATCCAGTTCACTAATTCTCTCATCAACGTAGTCTAATTTTATAATTAACTCACATATCGTATATTAAATTTCTTTGTTTAAATTATTCCATTTCTATTTGACTCTTTTCCAAATTTCCTCATTCAGTTTATAGTTTCCTGCTCTTTCAAAAATTATTTTGATATCTTTTCCTCATTTTTTACCTAAACATTTAAAATATTTAAATTTAATATTTTATATTAATATTTACAAATATAAATATATTTATAATACTTTTTACATTTAAAATATTATAAATATATTTCCAGTATGCAAAGTTTATGTGATATCAAATTTCTTCCAACCGGGCCAGGCACAGTGGCTCATGCCTGTATTGGGAGGGAGAGGCAATCGGATCACTTGAGGCCAGGAGTTCCAGACCAGCCTGGTGAACATGGTGAGACCCCATCTCTACTAAAAATACAAAAATTAGCTGGGCATGGTGAGGCATGCCTGTAATCCCAGCTACTCGGGAGGCTGAGGCAGGAGAATCACTTGAACCCGGGAGGCAGAGGTTGCATTGAGCCTAGATCGGGCCACTGCACTCCAGCCTGTATAACAGAGCAAGACTCTGCCTCAAAAAGAAAAATCTTCTAACCCTTTTTCCTCGTAGCTTATTTTCTTCTGTGCTTCATACTTTTTATTTATTTTTTATTTTTTACAATAGGATCTGGTTTATTCTGCCTTGGCAGGGTGATCCTGAGAGTGGTGGGTGTCACCCTCTCCCGGGCAGAGGGAGGGGCCGTGGGCCAGTCAAGCCAATGGTAGGAGAAGCGCTGATGAGGGGTGGAATTTGGGGTTCAGGGGTGTAACCCCAAGAATGCAGTGAAACCAGGCCGAGGCCCAGAGGCAGCTGTGGTAGGCCAGGGCAGGGTGGAAGGCAGTGGACTGGACCCGGGCCGGGATGACAGGGCCAAGGACTCAGGCCACACTGGCACCCCGGGAGGCGGGGCGCAGTGTCGCATGACGTAGAAAATGAATCACAGGCCCAGGGCTCACAATAATCACATGGACAAGTGGGCACAGACTCACAGGCCAGATGGACCTCCAGCCACGGCCAGGCCAGACTTGTGGACACAGGGGCAGTGTCACATACAGACCACGGGGAGACATGGCACTAGGGGACAAATGGACTTGACGCCACAATGCACAGGGCAGACCACAGAGCTCGACGGACATGGGCAGGGGCCTTTTGGCATTTCTGCGCTGGAATCATGTGAGACAAGGGTGGTGGCCGCTCTGGAGGTGCCTGGGGGGTTCCCTCATGACCTCTCTGGGCTTAGTCCGTCCTCCACACTGTTGTGCAGCTTCTCCACCGCCTGGTAGAGGATAAATACTGTTACCCTTATCCCTGGTCACATCCAGGGAGACGCGGTCCAGCGGCCCAGGCAGGGGACAGTGCCGTTGTAGAGGTCCTTGAGCCCCTCCTTCCTCAGTATCTGCAGCCGTAGGCCGGTGTGTTCCGCATTTGTGCTGCTCCAGGCCCCGCATCCGGGTCTCGATCCCATCCAGAGGAGCGTTTCCCAAGACACTGGCTGCGCCCACAATGGTTCCGAAGACCGCAGCGACCAGCGGGTCCATGGGCTTGCTGGGGTTGTCCCCTCGGTACCAGTTGTGCAGGGAGGTCAGGAGGAGAAGCAGAGGGCCTGGTTCCAGCCCTGCTTCAGCGTGGGTGCCATGAGGCCCCGGTGAGTCCCCTTGTTCTCGCACAATCTCCCTAACCTGGTGGGAGACTCCTCTGCACTGGAGGTCTGGGAAGGTCTGGCCGTGGATGAGCTTCACCTTGATGGCGTCTATGGAACATACGACCACCATGGCCTCGGCCACGCCAGCGCCCTGGCCGCACCGCAGCCAGCGCTGCTGTCAGGCAGTCCCTGGGCATCGCGCGTCTGGCTGCTGTGGAACCGGAACATTCAGAACCCAACGCCGCCCTGGAGACAGAGCCGCAGAGCAGGGAGCCGAGGCCGCGGTGCCGGCCCGGGACGCCGTGACCGCGACAGTGCGCACGCGGGATCCATGCGCGGTGCCCGGCTGGTGCCAGCGCTTGTCCTGCTGCAGCTACGACCTCCCGCGCTCCGTGGGGAGCGGACGCCCATTTCAATGCCGCCGGCCAGGCCGCCTGCTGGGGTCGCCTTCCCCGGAGCCTCCGCTGGGCCTTCCCGGACTCGGCGCGGCATGGCCACGGCGGGCGGGAGGCGGGCGCCCGCTGTGATCTGAAGTCCCAGCCTCCTAAACTCCGCACTGGGACCTTAATTTGGTTTTAACACAAATAAAGATCTCACTAAAGATAAAAAGGGATGTCTTGGCTTCTAATTTTTGTTAAAAGCAATAGCATTATGTTGTATAGGATAGTGCATTGGGGTAAATGGGTTTTTTATTATTTTTATTTTTTCATCAGCCCACTGACATTGAAAGGGGATAGTTTTTAGGTTATTGACGAGCAGTTTTCTCTCAGATAGGCCTTAGTGTAGGGGTTTGTGGTCACGTTGATAAGAGGGTAGGCTGGGGTTAAAAGTCGTTATGGCAGTAACAACCTTCTGAGGACCAGAAAATTCAAATCCCTCTCATGATACTTTGCTAATATCTCCCGAGTTTGCTGTGCCTTCCCTTTGTGCCTCTTCCCACATGTGGTTTCTTGCACTTGGCCCAGCTATATTCCACTGTTTTGACTCCATGCTTCTTAGCCTGGTGGCAGTGGTGAGGGAGTGAGGAGATCTCTAATGTTCTGAGGAAGCCTCAGACTTAGCACTGTAAACTGGGGTGTGGGGTTACTGACCATTGAAGAGTTTCCTGCCCATCCTGTATATGCAATGCCAGGACAAAAGCATATTCCTGTCCCTCCTTGTCCATGGTAGGGGAAACATGCTCTTTCTCCATGCTCTTAACTCCCAGTTGAAGTGGGCCTTGAACAGTGCCCTGTAAATTAATGGTTTCTTTTCTTTATGGGAGATGCATCTGTGCAGAAATGCGGGTGTTGGCCTTGTTCCTTCACCCTGAGTTCCATGAGTTTTTCCCCAGTGCCCTTTGGCTCAGGTTTGGATGCTCTTTCTCCACAGATTAGGCCGTATGTTATATAGGAGAGATGTGAGGGCTGTGTCTCCAGAGTTGCAGGAGTGGATGGGATAGTGGTCCCTCCCCATCAGCACTGTGGGGGAAGCATCCTCAGGATTCTACCCCATCTTTCCTGACAGGCCTTGTAGGCTTCCTAGAAAAATTATACACAACGGTGTAAACCCTATGTCTGTAGACTCCAGGGTTTCTCATTCTCCTCACCCACCCACACACAGCCACCAGGAACTAGTTCAAAAGTTCTGGCTTAATTTTACCAGTTTACATGGTCTTCAGGGTACACATAAAAGCCTGGAGCCTGTGTGACCTGCAGGCTTTCTGCATCCCCTGATGTTGGGTTTGTAGTCTGCCCTGTGACCTCAGTTCTCTAAAGGGCTCAGGAGAAACCATCCATTCATTCGAAGTTTCTCCAGCATTTTTGTTTGTTTGTTTAATGTGTAGGAGCAACTCTTTGTCAGGTCTCTACATCTACAAACTTAACTCAGAAAATAATATTTTTAAATATATTTCTTTTCTATCATACTTTTAGTGCTCCTCCATCTATGCTAATTGTTCTTCAGTATTTTTTATATTTGTATGTCTTTGTCTATTTTAAAATCAGGTTTAATTCCTTGTTAATCTAATTAATAACTTTTCATTTATTTCCCTATGTAACTTTCTTTTCAGACGTCTCAAGTATTGCTGTGTGTTTCAAGTGGAGGAGGTCAGATTACAACTGACATTTGTCCTTGACTACTGGACATATCACACCAGCCCTGATTGCAGTTATACTTGAAGCCAGATCTACCCTTAACATATATTCGTTTTACTATTCAATAAATATTAACTTATCCTGAATGGTATATATTGTTACAGTTGTAGGTTTATGGACCTGAATAGACAATAAAATAAATAAAACCCAAATTACATGGCTTCAGGGGGGTATAACTTTTTATTAAGTTTTTGGTTAAAACATTTTTGCCTTTCTCTGATTTGCAACTTTGAGTGATTGCCTTGAAAAAGGAACCAGAGTTGAAACTGAAGTAGTAGGTGTTGGTGAGATTTTGATGGCTAAGAGCATCGGGCTCATTTTGTAACTGAAAGGGAAATTAGAAAAGGTCACCAGTTCCATATGATCACAATACATTTGGAATAATCACCATGGCAACCCCTGACTTGTATTTTAGGAGAGAAGAATTGGAAATAAAATGACCAAGCATAAAGCTGACCCAGTCTACATGGATCTTTGTCTTTAAAACATATCTGCAAAACTCATGTAGGCAGTGTATAAATAACTTGTCAGACATATCATTTATGCCAAGGTTCTTCTTGAATTTTCAGGATTTTGCTTCTCCAGTAGTGAGTGTGTTACTGAGCAAAAGGGGCTTTCTATCCAAAACACTAGAACCCAAAACTGTGGCACTGGGTTTTTCTTTTTAAGAATAAAAAAAAAAAAAGCTTCTTCTTATCACAATTTTTGTTTATATTATAATTATGTAATTATAATTTTAATTTTATTATAAATTTGTTTATTATAATTTTTATTTCAGTATCATTTAGAGTACAAGTGGTTTTTGGTTACGTGGATGAATTATATAGCAGTGAATTCTGAGATTTTAGTGCACCTGTCACCTGAGTAGTTTATATTGTACCAGATAGGTAGTTTTTTCATCCCTCATCCACCTCCCACCCTCTGCTTCTGAGTCTCCAAAGTCCATTACATCACTGTGTATGCCTTTGCATACGCATAGCTTAACTCCCACTTATAAGTGAAAAATAATAGTATTTGATTTTCCATTCCTGAGTTATTTCACTTAAAATAATGGCCTCACATCCCTTGCCCTGAAATTAACAGCCAGCAGGGGTGTCCTCAGTATCAAAACAAGTGGGCCACACAAAGCCCTCGAGGTCTCCAAGAACCCAGGTCCATGGGGTGCAGCCCTGCAAGGTGGAAAAACTGACCAAGTCTTCCTTCCAGCCAAATCTGGAAGAAAGGCCTCTTGCCTGGAGCAGTGTTCCTGGTACCCAGGCCTCTGTGGGCATCCCTCAGCACAAAGACCCTCTCCAAGGGGCATGGGCCGGCCTTCCAGGACCACCAGCCCAGCTCCAGAAGCCCATGGGTCATTCCCACCCTCACCTGACTGAGCTGTCCCTGAGGCTAAGGCCCAGCAGCATGAAGAGACTTCCACAGAAACCAGGGCAATAGGCTGCTCTCTGGCGGCACTGGGGGCTCAGGGTCTGGCTAGCCTGTCCCTGGCTCAGGTCACATGCCTGGAAATTAGGGTTTGCTCCTCTGCTCTTAGCATCTCCTGGGTAAACCAATAATTATCCTCCTTCATGTCTCAAAATTCACATCCATGTAAAAGGCGCTGGTGAGGGTGACATTTCCAGGAAGCCACAGCCCATGTCAATCCCCTGCAAAGCTGTGACCTTGTCCGCGGGCAGGTCAGGCGGCGACTTCTCCCAAAAGCCGGTGAACTGGCGCTCTGCCTGGAGAGCGCGGAGGGCAGCAGCACAATGGACAGCGTCTGGGACCTCAGGCCAGTTCCACAGTTGCCTCGGAAAGCAGGCGGCTCCTGTGCTGGAGGAGGCGTGATGCTCTGGAGGGAAACCGAGCTGAGCAGCGAGAGGTGGTGTGAGGCTGAGACCCGCCCTATTTAGGCAAAGACGAGGTGCGCTTCGCAGCGTCACACCCTTCTCACTGCCCAGCCCCAACTTGCCCCTTAAGTCCCTCTCCGGACTCACTCCCCTTAGCCAGGGATGGCACAGAATCAGTGGCCAGCATAGGTTTGGAAGCAGCGAGGTCCACACGGCTTGCCCCTCCCTCCAGGACTGCTCAGCACCACTGAGCCTGGCGCTTGCTGGGACTGTAGGCCGGTAGCCCTGCGACCAACAGCCGAAAGCGGTTAAGAAACTACTCCTCCCAGAATGCCTGGCGAGGCGCGCACCACGCGGCCCCTTCCTCCAGGCATTTGCACCACCCCCCACTCCCGTTGCATGCTGGGATTGTAGTTGATCGCCTGCGATCAACGGCCGGAAGCGGCTAAAACTACCCCTGCCTGCATACCCAGCAGGGGCGCACCGCGCCATGTCTACCTCCAGGGATCCGCACCGCTCACAGTCCTGTTTAGTGCTGGGATTGTAGTCCTGTGAGCCTACGACTAATAGCTGGGTGCGGATAAGAGACTACAGCTCCCCCCATTCCCAGCAAAGGTCCCTCCTCCACCGAGCTCCTCCAGGCTTCCAGTGCAGTTCCGCCGTGCGGAGGGAAGCTTGGCTGTTCACAAACCTCTCCTGCCCGCTAGGAGACAGCTTGGCCAGGGCGGCTGATCTCACTTTGTCATTGTGACACGGTGTCTCCCCAACGTGCTGGCTTCATGACTTGTGCCCAGAGTTTGATTTTCCACAGACCAGGTAGAGGCCAAGAGCGTCTCATAGCCGCTACAGCAGGGTTGCTATGGTAACGCTTGCTCCCCCCCCTCCCACAGTAGCCGGCTCGACACCGCTCTTTCCTTCTGAAGGGCCACTCGTTTTAGCCACGTCCTCTTATTGTCCCTCCCGTGGCCACACCCCTTCAGACATGCGCAGTGCTCCCCTTGGTCCAGCGCGGGAACCTCCCTCGTGAGTGTCCAGTAACTATCAGCTCACTCACTGCCTCATGTGAAGGTACCCAGTCTCTGGTAACCTGGCACTTCCCTTTTGAAAACCACCTTTTTCTCTCTCTCTGGGCTGCTACGAATCCCCTTGTACTGGCCAGATGCACCTGTTGGACCCCGGGCTGGCTGCATGGCCCACACCTGGGTCAGGCCTCGCACAGGGACGCTCCTGCCACTATAATAACAATGAGAAAATGTCCCAGGGGAAAGGCCTGACCCTGCTGCATCCAGTCAGGAAACTGCCATGGGGAAGGGACCACTTAAACTACTTTGCCAGCCACATCCACCACTTCTTTGTCCCCCACCCAGGCTGGTTCCCAGGCCTTGGGGTCCTAGTGTGGACCTCCCGGCCGTAATTAACGCAGGTGCAGGACCAGAGAGCGCCTTGGTTCCTCCCAACACATGAGGAAGTTTGTGTGGTGAGGTTTGGACGGTGTCTTTGTTTTTGCTCTGAATAGGGTGCCCTGGAAAAATCTTTACCTCTTTTTAAATACTCCCTTTGGAACCACTTTTAAGACTTTGCCGGTGGAAGTTAACAGTGATCACTTTTTGAATCCATTTTTCCATTTGCTTTTTTAGATTAACCCTTAAGTACTCCACACTACACGCTTCTGAAACTGGGGTAGGCACAGTGTCAGTTCTGTGCAGGGCGGACGCAGCAGGACAGAATCTCCCTGGGCATACTTCTAGAACATCTATTTTACTGCAAGATTTTGAAGAAACAAATTTAATTGATTTCCAAGGTAAGAAATTAAACCTTGAAAAATAGACTAAAGAGTCATCTGCGCCTGACTTATCAGACTTTCTGCAGGAAGAAAACTCTAAGGAGAGCATATTGTCCATTATTATAAATAGTGAAAATGAGAAAACATAGCAAGTCCCTTGAAAACCCTGTCCTGCCAGTTTTCTAATAGGGCCTTGGTCTGGTTTTATGTATATTTTCTTTTGAAGTGTGCTCATCTTTTGAATATACAAATTTGAGGTTTTGACCAAATTTTGCAAGTTTTCAGCTATGAGTTGTTTATTTGCTTTTGTATTATATTTAATTGTTCTGTCTCTCCTTCTCCTTCTCGGACTCAGTCATTCCACAGGTCTCTAAGGAGCTTTTCATTTTTTTCAAACTTGTTTAACTCTTCAGATTGGATGATGGTGATTTCTATTGCTGTCTTCTGTTTCTACTCTGTTTATAAACTCAAAGGTCTTTTTTAATTTTTCATTTCATTATCTCTGTATCCCATTCTTTTTATAATTTTCATTTCTCTGTAATGGTGTCTCGCCCTGTCACCCAGGCTGGAGTGCAGTGGCCAATCTCAGCTCACTGGGCCCTCCTCCTCCCAGGTTCAAGTGATTCTCCTGCCTCAGCCTCCCAAGTAGCTGGGACTACAGGCACACGCTGCCACACTCAGCTAATTTTTGTATTTTTAGTAGAGATGGGGTTTCACCATGTTGGCCAGGATGGTCTCAATCTCCTGACCTCATGATCCACCCACCTCGGCCTCCTAAAGTGCTGGGATTACAGGTATGAGCCACTGTCCCCAGCGTTTTTGGTGTTTTATCAAAGGAGCAAAACCTGAGGTAATTCAGATTCTGCTCCTTGTTATCTTCTAGGAGTTTTGTGAGTTTTCCTTCTATATAGGTCTATGATCCATTCTTAGTATACTATTTCTGTGAAAGTTGTCACGTCTGGGTTTAGGGTTTTTTTTCTTCTTTTCTCTTGCATGTGGATGTCCAGTTGTTCCAGTACTGTTTGTTGAAAAAGTATTCTTTCTCAATTGAATTGCCTTTGCTTTTTCCTCAAAGATAAGCTGACTATATTTTATGGGTCAATTTATGAGCTTTATCTTGTTTGATTGATCTGTTTCTCTATTATTTTTTACCAGTACCATGTTGTTTTGATTACTGTAGCTTTACAGTAGTGCTTACAGTTGGGTAGTGTCATTCCTATAACTGTTTTCTTGGTTCTTCTGAGTCTTTTACCTTTCCATATAAACTTTAGAATCAGTTTGTCAATATCCACAAACTAGCTTTGTGGAATTTTGATTGGGATTGCACTGAATATGTAGATCTAGTTGGGAAGTACTGACATTTTAACAATGTTGAATCCTTCTTTACTTGAATGTGGATTATCTCTCCATTTATTTAGATCATCTTTGATGTTTTCACAGTTTTGTAGTTTTCTTCATATAGATTCTATATTTATATTTATTTTGTTATATTTGTACCTAAGAATTTCATTGTTATTGGTGCTAGCATAAATGTCACTGAATTTTTAAATTTCAAATTCTAATTACATTACTGATATATAGGACAGTAATTGACATTTGTATATTAATCTTATATTGTGCAAAGTTGCTATAATTGCTCATTAAAATTGGTTATTCTAAGATTTTGTTTTGTGATCTTTTTGTATTTCTCCGTAGGTAATTATATCATCTGTGCAAAAAGACTGTTTTACTTCTTCCTTCCCAGTCTATGTACCTTTTCTATTCCTGTCTTATTGCATTACCTAGGGCTTATAGTATAATATTATATAGGAAGGGTGAGAGGAGACATCTTTGCCTTGCTCCTGATCTTAGCAGGAAGGAATCTAGTGTTTCTACATTCAGTATGTGGTTAGATGCAGGTTTTTTTTTTTTTTCTTGAGATGTCGTCTCGCTCTGTCACCAGGCTAGAGTGCAGTGGCGTGATCTCAGCTCATTGCAACCTCTGCCTCCCGGGTTCAAGCAATTCCTTGCCTCAGCCTCCCAAGTAGCTGGGACAACAGGCATGCACCACCATGCCCGGCTACTTTTTTGTATCTTAGTAGAGATGGGGTTTCACCATGTTGGCCAGGATGGTCTCAATCTCCTGACCTCATGATGCACCCACCTCAGCCTCCCAAAGTGCTGGGATTACAGGCGTGAGTCACTGTGCCCGGCCAGATGCAGGTTTTTTTAATAGACATTATTTATGAAATTAAGGAAGTTTTCCTCTATTTCTAGTCTGCAGAGAGTTTTTCTCATGAATGGGTTTTGAATATTGTCAAATGATTTTTCTGAATGTATTGATGAAATCTTATCTTTTTAAAACTTAATATGATGAACTAATTTTTTTTAAAAGACAGAGTCTTGCTGTGTTGCCCAGGCTTAGTTTGAACTCCTGGCCTCAAGTGATCCTCCCTCCTTGGCTTCCTACTGCATTAGGATTACAGGTATAAGCCACCACACTTAGCCTAATTTATTTTCAAATGTTGAACCAGCCTGGCATGCCTGTAATAAATCTCACTGGGTTGCAGTATATAATTATTTTTTACATTTTTGGACTTGATTTCTTAATATTTTGGTGAGGATTTTTGCATCTTTCTTCATGTGAGATATTGTCCTGCATTTTTTTCTTGTAATGTCTCTGTCTGAATTTGGCATTATGGTAATCCTGGCCCCATTGAATAGTTTGAAAGTATTCACTCTGCTTCTGTTTTCTGGAGGAGATTGTAGAGGGTTGGAATAATTTCTCTTAAATATTTGCATAAATATACTAGTTACCTCATCTGGGTCTCGTACTTTCTATTTGGTAAGGTTACTTATCATTGACCCAATTTCTTTAATAAACATAGTACTATTCAAATTGTCTGTTTCTTATTGTGTGAGTTCTGGTAGGTTGTTTCTTTCAAAGAATTTGTCTATTACATTTGGGTTATCAAATTTGTGGGCAAAGAGTGGTTTATAATGTTTCTTTATTATTCTTTAATTCTTCATGGGATCAGTAATGATAGATCCTCTTTCATTTCTGAAATTAGGACTGTGTCTTCTGTCTTTTTCAACCAAAACTAAAAAGGAACATTTTAAAAAGTGAAAGCTGTTTTTGATAAACTATCTAATTTCCCATGATCTGCAACTGTGGGTACATAGGAAGTACATGGAAACGGATGTTTGGCAGAGCTTGCCAGCAAATTCTTTTCTGCATCAAGAAGGCATGCCTCTCAGCATGACACTCTTAAGAGGCAGAAAGGTGACAAAAGAAGGATGTGATCTGCTCCTGGTGAAGACAAAAGAAGGATGTGATCTGCTCCTGGTGAAGACAAAAGAAGGATGTGATCTGCTCCTGGTGAAGACAAAAGAAGGATGTGATCTGCTCCTGGTGAAGACAAAAGAAGGATGTGATCTGCTCCTGGTGAAGACAAAAGAAGGATGTGATCTGCTCCTGGTGAAGACAAAAGAAGGATGTGATCTGCTCCTGGTGAAGACAAAAGAAGGATGTGATCTGCTCCTGGTGAAGACAAAAGAAGGATGTGATCTGCTCCTGGTGAAGACAAAAGAAGGATGTGATCTGCTCCTGGTGAAGACAAAAGAAGGATGTGATCTGCTCCTGGTGAAGACAAAAGAAGGATGTGATCTGCTCCTGGTGAAGACAAAAGAAGGATGTGATCTGCTCCTGGTGAAGACAAAAGAAGGATGTGATCTGCTCCTGGTGAAGACAAAAGAAGGATGTGATCTGCTCCTGGTGAAGACAAAAGAAGGATGTGATCTGCTCCTGGTGAAGAGCCACCTGACTCTCCCTCAGCTGCACATAGTGGCCTTAACGTGCATCTTGCTAGAAGGGGCATGCAAGCCAGGGGCTGCCAGCCAAGCCATACAGGCCAAGGGCAGTTTCCAGTCTGCCTTTTATTTCATCGAACTGTTCTAGTAAGCAGCTAGAGTTTTATGAACACTGTAAACTCTTTATCATATTTCTTTGCTATTTCTGGAGGATTTGTTCTAGGAGTCCTCTTGTATACCAAAATGCATGGATGTATAAGTTCTTTATATATAATGGCATAGTATTTACATATAACCTATGCATATTCTCCTGCATACTTTAAATCTTCTCTAGATTACTTTTAATACCTAAATTTTTGTTATGCTGTGTTGTTTAGGGAATAGTGAAAAGAAAAATAAAATTCTGTAAATTTTCAGTACAGAAACCTTATTAAAATATTTTTGATTCGCATTTGTTGAATCCAGGAATGCAGAAATAAGGAGGGACAGTTCTACCTATGTTTGGAGTCCATGAATGTGTCATCTTGCTGTGTTTGTAAATGGAAATTTATTTCACAAAATGACTCAACTGCTTCTTCACTAACATGTTCAAAAACTTGCAAGAAGCAGCCAGGCATGGTGGCTCACACCTGTAATCCCAGCACTTTGGGAGGCCCAGGCAGGAAGATTGCCTGAGGTTGGGAGTTCGAGACTAGCCTGACCAACATGGAGAAGAATCGTGTCTACTAAAAATACAAAATTAGCCAGGCACGGTGGCGCATGCCTGTAGCCTCAGCTACCTGGGAGGCTGAGGCAGGAGAATTGCTTGAACCCAAGAGGTGGAGGTCACGCCATTGCACTCCAGCCTGGGCAACAAGAGCAAAATTCCGTCTCAAAAAAAAAAAAAAAAAAAAAAAAAAAAAAAAGAGAAAAGAGAAAAGAAAAGAAAAACACTTGCAAGAAGCAAAATAAGAATTGAGAAAGGGGAAAGATGATGACCGAGAGTTGGAAGGTTGCACATTTTCACAGAAAAGTAGAATGGAATTATAACAAGCACTGTGATAGGAAATCATAGTTTATTTCTCACAACTGTCCCTAAAAAAATACAATGGTTGGCAGAAAAGACAAGAAATGAGATAGATTATAAATTTACTGGAGAAGAGAAAAAATAATTCCCAGAAGTAACTTGTCAATGAGTTTGAAAGCAGGTAAAATGTAAGTGCATTATCCCTACTCTTTCTGAATAATTTTACAACCTTGTGCAACAGGAGCTTCTGTCACTACAGAACCAGGGTCACCTGTGGAAAGTCCTTGCTGAAGCCATCTCCCTGTCTGCCTGTCCCTCAGGCCCAGGAGTCATGAGTCCTTTCTCCAATAAGTTATTCAGTTGGCTGGCAGCAAACCCTGGTAAGATTCTTCAAGGCAGCTACTTTTTATCTTAGATTTTAACAGAAACTCATGAAGAAATGTCTTAAGACCTAAACTCCCAAGTCCCTTACTGTATCATTTTGAGTATTAGGAAATCAGTCAGAAGTCTTTTCAGCATCTCTGAAATAACAATGCAAAAATAGCCCCAGCTTCATAAGGCCGATTCTTGGTATCTCTGTTCTGCAAAGTAGGGTAAGCAAGATGCCACAAAAGGCAGGTTGAATGCAGCATTATCCTCACTCCAACAACAGAACTATCATACTTTAAGTAACCCAGCAGGTCTTTAAGATAAAGAAATTATAAAACATAAGGAAAAACTTTCTTGAGAGGAAAAAATTTACAAATCAGAGGAAAATCTTCTAGAACTTTTACATCTTATAACAAATAAATCATATGCTTTATTGTTTTCCTCTGAGTACATCATCAGTACTTCCATAATACTTCTGATTTTTAGCTTGAAAACACCAGTTGCTTAAAAAAAAACACAGGGACACAAAACAAAATCCCAGAAATGTATAATTATTTTTTTAAGCTGATAAAGGAGTAACACACCACTGACTTCTCAGGGAAAAGCTTTCAAGCAAAGCAGTCATTTCTGGTGGGGATTATAGAAGAGGGAGTTCTCATGGTGAAATGGTGGAACTAATCCAGAACAATCCAGATTTTTAGTATTGACAAAGGGATTTAATCAGTTGCCCAGGAATACTCACTTGGAAATCAAACTTCCATCATTCTTGGAAGAATTTCTGGAACTTCCCCTTTGGAAACAAATTTTTATCTTCAAAAATACCAGACAATAGAAGAAAAGAAATAAAAAAGGAGGCAGAGGAAGATGAATCTTGCTTAGGCAGGGACTGAAAGGGAATTAGTGCCCATAGGCCACCTTTTTCAGAGCCCACTGTGTGACGGCTTTCCCCAGGACCACACGTGTCCCGCTGAACAAGAAGAGTCCGCAGGGACCTTCACCTTATCCCTCCCCAACATCAAAACCAAAATGGAACAACCTACCATAAGAATACAAGTATATATCACAACTTCCATTACATTTAAAGCATGCAGAGTATCTAATTGCAAATTCAAACAGTGGAAAAACAAATCTACTTGCCTCCTGGCTACAGCCTTACTCTTTTAAGAGAATGTGGTCTATGCTTTCTAATATCATCACCAGGGATAACCACAGGTTAGTGTGGCATAGAACCACCTCCATGCAGAGGTAAATACGCATTTATTTTTTATAAAATAAGAATTATCCTGTACTTTTATACCATACTTTTAGAATATAACAGTTCTTATGATCATTTTATAATTATTTGAAACAACTTCAGTAGCTATATAACATTAAATCAAAAGAATATTTCATAATTTTTCCATTTTCCTATTGGACATTGAGTTTGCTCTCATGAAGTTTATATTTGTGTGATGATTTCGGGGAAGTTTCTCGGCCTCACTAGATTGAAAATCTTGTGATGGTGGTCACTGTTATATTCTTTTTTATTTTTATTTTTTGAGACAGAGTCTTTCTCTGTTGCCCAGGCTGGAGTGCAGTGGCATGATCTCGGCTCACTGCAACCTCCACCTCCCAGGTTCAAGCGATTCTCCTGCCTCAGCTTCCTGAGAAGCTGGGATTACAGGTGCACGCCACTACGCCCAGCTAATTTTTGTATTTTTAGTAGAGACAAGGTTTTGTCATGTTGGCCAGGCTGGTCTTGAAATCCTGACCTCAGGTGATCCCCCCGTCTCAGCCTCCCAAAGTTCTGGGATTACAGGCGTGAGCCACCATGCCCAGCCCTATTCTTATTTCATTAAAATACCTGAAACATATCAGGTATATTGCAGCATCTGTTGAATGAATGAATGAATCTGTCCTTCAAATCTTGGCTAAAATCTGCCTCATCCACAAAAGTTCCTGACCCTCACTTCAATCATAAACCTCTTTCTCTTCTATAATTTCCCATGTAGCTGTTTTGTTTTTTTTTTTTTAAACTCCCTGGCAGGAAAAAGAGGAAACATGCTATTTATTGAGCACTATTCTGAATCAGGGACTGTGGTAAATACATTCAAGAAGAAAGTCAGCATCAAAAGAGCTATACATCAGCCTAGACAATGTGCCCCAGAGGGTCCTTGATTGAACATTTGGTGATGAGCATGTTAGGCATGTGCTCTAGGCTGAGGTGCAGCTCTTATGCCACAGACTGACCCTGGGTCTATTATGGCTCAAGTCCCACCCTAAAATCTCTCTTTCCCATTTCTAGGTTTGTCAAGGAGGACAGAAGCTCAGAGCAACCTGCACTTGGGGATCGGCAATAGGAGCTGCTCTCTGGATGGGGAGATGGGAGCTAGCAGCTCACAATGGGGTCACAAGGTAAGTTCCAAACAGCTCTGTCACAGAGAGTGTCAGCAGATCTTTGTGACATCAATTGCAAAGAAAGGGAGCATGTGAAGGAGAAAGCCCTGAGTGATGTCACAGCTCATTTCTGGGCAAAGGGAGAAGAAATTAGCACCCTGAGGCCCTTCCGCCTTATTAACCCATTGCACTTATTCTCAGAGGCTCCTGCCAAAAATAGAGACATTATTCCACTTCCACCTCCTCAAATTCTCAGCCAGAAATAATGTGTGAGTTATCATTCAACTTATATCATTTTTTCCTCCTTAAATGATTTTTCACCACTAATAAATTTATCAAAATTATACTTCACATGTGTAATACAGAAGAAACAGGGCTTCAACACTGAATTAATGAAAAACAACTCAGGATATTTATTTTTCTTCACACCATAAATTTTGAAGAGCTTTTTCATTATGCTGTGTGTGTTACAACATTATATGCTGAAGCAGTCAAGCAAGTATCTCATATCTGAATTCAAAAGCTTTAGAGTGGTGACAAAGATGTATGTATGTATGTGATGTTGCTGGCCTAAGACAGGCCACTGCTACTGCACACAGAGCAACTGTATGTTAACAACTGCTGTGCTAGGGGCTTGTCCCCCGAAGTTAGTGTTGCTAGCATGGAATTGAAAATATTTATGAGTCTCAGACATGGCATCACGGTGTTTGACTATTAATACATTAGTTACTTTTAGTCACTGTTTTATTACAACATTTTAATGTACATTTGTTCACAGTGTAAAGAAACTAAAGTTTTTGTTTGTTTGTTTTTTGCTTTGTTTCTGTTTTTGTTTTTAACTTTTATGGTTGTGTGCCCATGGGCCCCCACAAGAGGTCTCTGTTTGATCTCATTTCTGTGCTAGTGATATTTCTAGGAGTCCAATAATATGGGGCATGTTATAATATACCTTTTAAAATGAAGAAAAAGTGGTTACGTACAGATTCTCCTACATCAAAAAAAGGCACAAGACCTGGCAGGTTTCTTTGGGTTATGAGAAACCCATTCCTAGTTTGAGTATGATACCCTGGCCCATTCAATGAATGTAATGAAAAGCTGCTACTTTTAAATGGAGCACAGAATAATAGAAGGCCCTGCAAAAAGTCCAGAGTGCAATGCAAGCTACTTTGCCACTTGTGCCATATGACTGCAGATGCAATGGTTTTTGAGGTGTGACTGGGAGACAGGAATGCTGTTGTATCTTTGATAGGTTGCTATACATAAAGCCTGGTGTAGGTCCTTATAATTTGGGAGCAGAGCCTTAAAATCTTCTGCAGATAATTAATTCTTTCTTTCTTTCTTTTTTTTCTTTTTTTTTTTTTTTTGAGGCAGTGTCTGGCTCTGTCAACTTAGCTAGAGTTCAGTGGCATAATCATGGGTCACTGCAGCCTCAACTTCCTAAGTGCAAGCAATCCTCCAGTCTCAGCCTCCTGAGACTACAGGTGCATGCCACCACATTCCATGGATTTTAAATTTTTTTGTACATATGGGGTCTTGCTGTGTGTGCCCAAGCTGGTCTCAAAATCCTTGCCTCAAGCAGTCCTCCTGCCATAACCTCCCAAAGTGGTAGGATTACATCTGTGAGCCACCACAATCAGCCTTACCTTTTGAAACTATTGTAAATGGAATTGTTTCTTCATGTCATGTTGAGATTGTTCATTGCTAGTATATAGAATTTTTATTAATATTTTTATATTTATTTTAAATCATGCAATCTTAACTCATTTATTATAGTGAGCATTTGTGAATTTTTTTTTTCTTTTCTTTTCTTTTTTTTTTTTGAGACGGAGTTTCACTCTTGTTGCCCAAGCTGGAGTGCAATGGCGTGATCTTGGCTCACTGCAACCTCCGCCTCCTGGGTTCAAGCAATTCTCCTGCCTCAGTCTCCCAAGTAGCTGGTATTACAGGCGCACACCACCACGCCTGGCTAATTTTTTGTATTTTTAGTAGAAACGGGGTTTCACCATGTTAGCCAGGCTGGTCTCGAACTCCTGACTTCAGGTGATCCCCCCGCCTCGGCCTCCCAAAGTGCTGGGATTATAGGTGTGAGCCACCATGCCTGGCCAAATTTTCTAGAAATTTTTATATACAGGAAGTCATCTGAATAGGCTTCCAGTCTTTATCTGAAGGTCATGAATTTATTTTTGTTCCATGATATTTCTGGCCAAAATCTCCAGTGTACTGTTAAAATAGAAGTAGTAAAAATATATTCTTGTCTTGCTTCCAAACTAATGTTCTCAAACCCAGGATTTCAACATTATGCATGATATTAGCTGTAGGTTTTTAATAGATGTCTTATAGCAGGTGTAAAAATTTTGCTTGTGTTTCTAGTCTACTTAGGGTTTTTTCATAAATGGGTCTAGATTTGTCAAATGTTCTGTGTTTTTCAGAATGATCATTTTGATATTTTATTGTTTTATTAAGCTGTATTATGTTGAGTGATTTTTGAATGTTAAATTTGTATTGTGAGATACCCGTCTTGGTAATAGTGTCCAATAATTTTCATTTGTGGCTACATTTATTTTGTTATTATTTTTGTGGATTTCTATGTCAATACTGATAAGGGATAATAGTCTATAGTCTTGTAATGATTTTGCCTGACTTTTATCTGGGCAATACTGGCCTCATGGAATGAATTGGTAAGTTTCTTCTGTTATTCAGTTATTTTTTTTGTGGGGGTAGTAAACTAAAAGACCTGGTTTTAACTCATTATTAAATATTTGGTCAAATTTACAAGTGAAACTATCTACTCAGCTTTTCTTCATAGAAAAAGTTTAATCTCTTTAATTGTTTTGGTTCTATTCATATATTCTACTTATTCTTGAACTTACTGTAATAATGTATGCATATTATCCACTAATCAATTTCTAATTTGTAGCGTCCTATCTTTTTATATTTTCATTGCAATAAAAAGTAAAAGGAAGAATAATGTGGAAAGACAAAGATTTTGGCAATCCATGTTTCTGCAGTGTCTCAGGGTCCTCTGTTGTAGGGAGGAGATTATTGTACTTGTTGTACTTAATACTCACATATGTTCATGAAGTAAATGGGGCCCATCATCTAAAGTAAATTAGAGAACTTTGCAAAATGTAACCAAAATAAAAGTTTGTGCCTACCTCTCTTCTAATCAATATTTAGATGGGGCAGGAATATAAATTTGAATAAAAACAAATACATATTTCTTGGAGGCTTTGTTCATTTCTTTTTACTCTTTTTTCTCTAAACTTCTCTTCTTGCTTCATTTCATTCATTTGATCTTCAATCACTGATACCCTTTCTTCCAGTTGATCGAATTGGCTACTGAAGCTTGTGCATTCTTCACGTAGTTCTTGTGCCATGGTTTTCAGCTCCATCAGGTTATTTAAGGACTTCTGTAAACTGGTTATTCTAGTTAGCCATTCGTCTAATCTTTTTTCACGGTTTTCAGCTTCTTTGCGATGGGTTCGAACTTCCTCCTTTAGCTCAGAGAAGTTTGATGGTCTGAAAACTTCTTCTCTCAACTCGTCAAAGTCATTCTCCTTCCAGCTTTGTTCTGTTGCTGGCAAGGAGCTGCGTTCCTTTGGAGGGGGAGAGGCACTCTGATTTTTAGAATTTTCAGCTTTTCTGCTCTGTTTTTTCCCCATCTTTGTGGTTTTATCTACCTTTGGTCTTTGATGATGGTGATGTACAGATGGGGTTTTGGTGTGGATGTCCTTTCTGTTTGTTAAGTTTTCCTTCTAACAATCAGAACCCTCAGCTGCAGGTCTGTTGAAGTTTGCTGGAGGTCCACTCCAGACCCTGTTTGCCTGGGTATCAGCAGCAGAGGCTTCAGAACAGCGAATATTGCTGAACAGCAAATGTTGCTGCCTGATTGTTCCTCTGGAAGCTTCATCTCAGAGGGGTACCCGGCCATGTGAGGTGTCAGTCTGCCCCTACTGGGGGGTGCCTCCCAGTTAGGCTACTCGGGGGTCAGGGACCCACTTGAGGAGGCAGTCTGTCCGTTCTCAGATCTCAAACTCTGTGCTGGGGGAACCACTACTCTCTTCAAAGCTGTCAGACAGGGACATTTAAGTCTGCAGAGGTTTCTGCTGCCTTTTGTTCTATAACTATAGTTATTAATAATGTATTGTACACTTGAACTTTGTTAAGAAAATAAAACTCAAATAGTCTCACCACACCAGGAAAAGGCAACTAGGTGAGGTGTGAGGGACATGTTAATTCGCTTGATTATATTAATAATTTCACAATATATAACTTTATTAGAACATATATGTAAGGTGATACAACTTATACAATTTTTATTTGTCAATCATATCCCAATTAAAATGGAAAAATTAAGTGTAACCAAACTAATGTCTAGCCACATGCAAATTTTATTTAGACCCTTTTAAATAAATTCTAGATTTTCAATATAAAATCCAACTTGACATAATTTTTACAGAATCAGGAAAATTCTAATGAGGAAGCATGATATTAAAGATACAATTGAATAGTCATAATACCTAATACCCCTACATAATACCATAATATCCCTACTTATTAAAGTAGGGGTAAATTAAAATATTTTCAAAAGCTAAAATTTTGAGAGATTTGATTACCAACAGGAGCTTAAGAGTACCTTTTAAGAAAAAAGAAACATTTACTAATATAAAGTTAAAATTAAAATGAAAGAGAAAAAGATTTGATATGAGAATATCAATTTATGGTAGACATTGAACTTAGCGAGCTCTAAAGTCCTTAGTAATATCAGCTTCAGAAGTATTCATATATAATTTTAAAAGGTGATCTTATACACATTGGTTAAATCAGATAAAAAATGAGCTACTTGAGCAGTTTAAATAATAGCATGTGACTATTTTTCAGAAAATGTTTTTCATCAATAGCTTGTTAGAATTGGTGGCACATCAATTACAATTCTGCAGAATACTTTTTTTTAAATCAGAACTAATTTGTCCCAGTGGACTAAGAGTGGCATATGCATTGAGCACAAGCCTCCGGAAATTCAGGACAACTGGGTCATACACCTATAACAGGATTGATGATGTTGAAATAACGTTCATAGGATACGTGACCACAAAGCAACTCATAACAGCAGGATGGTCTGGGTGGCCCTTTTCTCTGAGGAGATTCTTGGAGAGAGGCTGGTGCTGTGGAGCTGGGATTGCTTCTGATTTCTGAAAAAGAGGATCCACATGAATGCACTTGAGAGCAGCATAACTCTGACAAGGAAGGCATCCCTGGATAATTTCACTCCCTGATGATGAGGTTCATGGGGAAAAGTGAGCAGTGTTTACTGACATTCAGTAGATCAGTCTGAGTCACATTTGAAAAATACATAGTGAAGAAGATTAGACTACTACTAAAAGACAAATTGAAGAACCAAAAAAAGAAGAAAACATTAGTAATGTAATTTGTAAATTTATGTTTAAACCTTGCCAACCATGAGTTTCTGGGACTGATGGTGATGGCCTGGAGCACACTCAAGAGCCAGGGGGGACAGAGGGAGATGCCTCTTATCACCCTTTTTGTGTAAAATAATAGCTTACATTTAAAGCCATTCCCAAATTCAGTGATTCAAACACATGTTGAGGAAAAAAATCCACTGCAGTAAGGAGCATTAGAATATGACTGAGGACCAAGTGGCAGATGAGCAAGTCATGGAACTTAGGCCTGGGATCCAGAAGAAATGTAAAGATTTGAAAGAAAAAAAATGGTGTTGACGAATAATCCAATGCCAACTCGAAAAATAAAGGCACTTGTTAATGACAACATAAGTAAAAATTGTTTTCATCTTAATGACATAGAAGAAACATTTTTGTATGTCTGGAAGAAACAATATACCTCACATCATCAATGTTCATTCTAAACTGTTTGACATTATCCCAATCATCATCATTTTTATTTTGCTCATTTATTCATCATTAACCTTATCTCATATGAATTCTTGACAATCTTCATTATTCATCATTAACCTTATCTCATATGAATTCTGAACAATCTACCTCCTGTGTTATTTTGTACAGTAAATAATATACACATTACATGTTGTTTTGGTTACTATAACTCTGTAGTATAATTTGAAGTCAGGTAATGTGATTCCCTTAGTTTTATTCTTTTTGTTTTATTTAGTTTTTTTCTGGGTCTTGTTTCACATGAATTTTAGAATTTTGTTCTTTTTTCTGTGAAGAATGTCATTGGTATTTTGATTGGAATTGCATTGAAACTGAGATTGCTTTGGCAGTATAGACATTTTAACAATATTGATTCTTCTAATCTATAAAGAGCAAATTTAAAAAAAAATTTTGTGTCCTCTTCAATTTTTTAAAAATCAGTGTTTTATAGTTTTCATTATACAGATATTTTACTTCTTTGATTAAGTACATTCCTAGGTATTTCATTTTATTTGTGGCTATTTTTTCTTCAGTTTCTAATGTTACTCATTTCTGTCTCATACCTCATTAGATTGGCCTTTAATGTCCATATTTTTACCAACATTGTCTTCAAAATTATTCACATATTTTCTAAGTAGATGAAAACTTTCTCTGCAGTTGTATTTTCTTCCTGAGCCCTCATCACAATTCAGCTTGATTACATATTTTTAATATGCACTTCCAAACTCTTTGATGCCTTCACACATCATTCAGTTCCAAAGCTGCTTACACATTTAGGTGTTTATTATATCAGGACCCCACTTCTCCATATCAAAATCTGTATTAGTATCCTTTAGATGCTATAGTAGAATACCATAGACTTAGTAGCTTAAACAATAGGTATTTCTTTCTTGTAGCTCTGGAGACTGAAAAGTCCAAGATCAAGGTGCCAGCTGATTCAATTCCTCAGCGAACTATCTCTTCTTTGCTTGCAGATAGCCATCTTCCCTCTGAGTTCTTGAATGATAGATAAAAAGCATGCTCTGGCTGGGCACGGTGGCTCACACGTGTAATCCCAGCACTTTGGGAGGGCGAGGTGGGTGGATCACCTGAGGTCAGGAGTTTGAGACTAGCCTGGCTAACATGGCGAAACCCTGTCTCTACTAAAAATACAAAAATCAGCTGAGCATGGTGGTGTACACCTGTAATCCCAGCTACTTGGGAGGCTGAGACAGGAGAATCGCCACCATGTGCTATCATGCCTGGCTAACTTTTGTATTTTTAGTAGAGATGGGTTTTCACCATGTTAGCCAGGCTGGTCTCAAATTCCTGACCTCAGGTGATCCTCCTGCCTCAGCCTCCCCAAGTGCTGGGATTACAGGCAAGAGGCACCATGCCGGCCAGAGTTGGTTCTTGATTTTAACATCCCAGTTGGCAAACTCTGCATGTTGATTGTTGAGTACTTTTATATTTAATGTTTCTAAATTTTGTTTTCTACATGTCTCATTTTTTTCTTTCCTTAACTGCTTTCTTTTGCATTAAGTAAATACATTTTATCTTATATTTTAATATCTATATGGCTTTTTTCTTTGAGTTATTTAATTACTGGTCAGTCTAGGATTTAATACATACATTTTAACTCATCAGAATCTGCTTCAGATTTTTTTTTTTACTACAAGCATCTATTTATTGCACAGTTCCAGGTTCTTTCCAAATAAGCCACAGCCCAGTGCTTTATTCAGACATATGTACTGTCCAGCGAGTTTGGAAGAAGGAAAGAAAAGTCAGGCACAAATAAAGACACAAGTGCTGGGGAAGTATACTAGAAACCATTTATTTCATTTGAAATGAGAGAAGTTTGAGAGGAGGAGGCAAACAAATAAGATCTAATAAGTTAGCTGGATTTGTCAATGATAACATAGTGATAGTAGCTGATTATAGTGTACCGGGTTGGAGAAAGCAGGAAGACATATAATTGCAAACATTTGAAGTCTGCAGCGCGGGTGTTGAGTGTGGGAACTGTTTGCTTGAGCATTAGAGATGAAATGTGAGAGAGATACTTCAAAATAAAACTAAACAGTTTGATCTAGTACCCTGGTAAAAAAATGTATTGGTTTGTTAAAAGAAATCACTTTAACACAAGATAGTGTTTGGTTAAGAAAGTGGGCCACATATATGATAGTCATAACAACAATTAAGGTTAAAGTTAGAGTTAATTACACAAAGATGTGGCTAGTTGTTGTCACAAAATCAAAACCGAATAGTGTTTAAAATGTGGATGTTCTCCTGCTGGATATGTGAGATCCAATGGCTCTTGAGTAAAAGGAACCGAGGAGACTGAAGGTTGGGGTTGACAGAACACATCACCATGGGAGGCATGGCCATTTAGAAATCCATGTCTAAATAAGCTGTATTGCAAAGAACACTGCCGATCCTAACCCTTGGTGTTGCTTGAATAGATGGAACCTTTCTACCCTCCATAAAGAAAATTGATGAAATAGGTGGGGGAAATAAGTGTTAAAATGCAGCCTGCATTCGAATTCCAATGCCAGGTACCCTGGAGCAGGGCTGTGTCACCTGGAGAACAGAGCACTATATCTGGGAATGTCAGTCAGAGGAGACTTTTTTTTCTTTCTCAAAAAGGTAGTTATAGTCCAGCTGGGACCCTAAAGTCATTGGATTACAATAATTGTTTTATTTGAATGGCTATGGATGACACAGGAGGACATTATGCTCAGTGAAAATAAACCAGGCACAGAAAGGCAAATAATGTATGATCTCACATATATAAAAGCTAAAAAGGTTGATCTCATAGAAACAGAGAAGAAAGGTGATCACCAGAGGCTATGGTGGGGGTGGAATGGGTATAGCAAAGATGTTGATCAAAGGGTACAGGTTTCAGTTAGGCTGGGGAAAGAAGTTTTAGTGATCTATTGTACTGAATGATGACCAGAGTTCTTATAATATAGTGTATATTTCAGAATTGCTAAAAGAATAGATTGTTAGCAATTTGGTTAGGTGATATATTAATTAGCTTGACTGGATCTTCCTATAAATCAAAATATTACATTGTACCACATAAATATACACAATTACTTTTGCCAATTAAAAAAAGAAAATTATCATGGTGCAAGGCTTCCTACTGCTATAAGAAACTTCAGTATTTACTATGAAAACATTCTTAAATCACCAGAGTCACACTGGGAAGACTGACATGACGTTCTCATTACTTAGACAGGAGTGTTATTAGGAGAATCCTGTTTTGTTGACAAATACTGAGATCAACTCACCAGGCAAAGTTGACTTGTGTAAGTGATCTTCAGATACGAAAAGCGTGGAACCCAGCTGCTCCTCCTCAGATAGGTAAGTTCACTTTTCCCTTTGGTGGCTCCTTTTTCCACCAATCTCAACATCTGCTCTTAATCCTTTTTCTACAGGCGACATGACAATTGTAGGCCTGGAGGGAGATGAGTTGACAACATCACTTCCCTATAACCGCTTGTTGGATCTGATCTCACATACACAGACTCACTCCAAAGACTCACCTGGGTGTCTGCTTCTCAGTTTCATTAACAGTGGGTGCTCACAAGTCTAGGTGAGTGGTGAATTGAGATAGAATTTTATTAGCTAGTTGTTAGAATTAGCTCCTAATAATTTCAGTCTGTGGTTCATTGAATTCTAACTATCATAAGAAGGTGTTTCCAGATACAAAATAATTAATCTTATGAAGTAATAAATTTATAGATTCGTAGAAAAACATTTAGATTTTGGGATGTTCTACTTGAATTTGTATACATTTGACTTTTCTCAATATAATAGCTGAACTCTCAATATAATTAGCTGAACTACAACTTTCTGCATTTATGTGAAGTTTTAATTTGTAAACACAGAAATCTGAACTAATAAAATTATTTAGTCATACTTCTTGCTTTAAACTTTGAAGATTGCTTTATATAATTCTGATATTTTAGAACTGTTTCAAATTAGGATGTTAAAAACACAAGGTATGTCTAACATTTTACAGTAATAAGATTTTAGCAGATACCCAGATTCTTTTGTTTCATTTCATTATAGTAATTGCCAATAGAGATTTTTTCTTGTGATATTAAAACTATCTGAAAATATAATGTTCTGCTGTTTATTAAATTTCTGTTGAGCTAACTACTGTAACCTTGTATAAATGGGGAGGAGGTGATACTCAGTGTGCTTTGAAATCTTTTCCTAAAGTAAATTGTTTTAGTATGGTATTGTTTCTAAGTAAACCAAAACTTTAAAGTACTCTGTGTATTAGTTTGGGTGAGGTTATTTTCTGATGAGAAAATAATTTGCAATATTTAAAACAATGGTATTTTCTTATTATAAAACATCCTCTTGATTTAGTATTTCTGCTTATACCTCTGAAGACTACCAACTGCAATGTGTTCAATAAAACACAGTCCAAAATGTGACAAGTAAATTTGGTTTTTAAAAACACGAATAATCATTGTATTCAGCAGGCATGTCGTCATCAAGTATGTGTGTTTCTTTAAAATAGAAAACAGAGAGGATGAAATTAGGATAAGTAAAACACAGAAAGGAACAAATGATAAAATAAATTTGTGGTCCATGTGGGCATCAAAATATTAAGGAACATACTCAGTGGACAATTGCTATATTTCTGAACTTGAATGAATTTGTCTTAAAATAATTTGTGTTGAAAGCCCCTGGCTTCCTTGCATAGTGGAGACAATGTCTGGGAAGAGAAGGACCTTGACTGTTCCTGAATCGGAGACCTCAGGTACACAAGGCATGCCCTCCACTTTCCTCCAAATTCTCCAGTTGAATGCAATTGGTATGACTACGATCTTCTCATTACTGTGATGCAGATATCTGATACTAAAACACCACATAAGCATTTTGACATAAGAATTGTATATTTCGCTGGAATCTTCTAGGTTGTATTGATTACAAAAACATATTTCCAAACAGGTTTATAGGGTTTCCCAAAATTTATAACACAAGATTTGTGGTCAAACATTTTGTGTGTTTTTCTGTCTCCTACTTTTGCTTTTTTATTCTGTTTTCTCCTTTCCTTGGGAAAGCTGAGAATTAAATGTCTTTAAGTTATAATTTCCTTGTCAGCAGCACTGTGTTTCTAGCTGTTCCTACACTAATTTCAAATTCCAAGAAAAAATAGTAGCTGTTTTATCAGTTACTCACTACTGTCTAATGTTTATTATATTTATTCTTCACCGTTTATGCATTTCATAAAGGTAATTTTGTGGAATTAATCTAGGTGGAAAGGTGTTTTACTTCCCGCTGCTGTCAGCTATGTTTGTCAGGTTGCCAAATATTGCCATTGGGTTAACAAACTCACCCTGGCCTTGTCACCTGAAAACTTCATTATGACTTATGCTGTCCAAGAACAGCAATAGGTTGTGCAATGCTGTTCATAGAATGTGGGAAAAATTTACTAACAAAATAATGCCATTAATTAATACAATAATAAAGCAAAACACACACATACATAAAGGCAGAGTACAAAGAACTGTATTAAATAATATGCTTTATAAGATGATAAAACTCTAAAATTATATATTACTATAAATATGAGACAATATATTACTATAAATATGAGAAAATAGATTTTATCAGATTTTATTTTCTCCAAAATATTTTTTATGCATAATAGCACTTAGGATATTATAAATAGCTTCTTACTTTTGAACACGTTTTCCTATTACTTTGGATGTCTACATTAGAAAACTTTTGTACCTAGTCTGTTTGATGGTGCTATTTTCTCCACCTTTATCTGTGCTTATGTTCTTGCTTTTGAATTTACAATATTAAGATAGCCTACAGTGAAGCCATAATACTAAGAACGAACTTTAACTGCATTATCTGAGTGCTCAGGAGCTTCACGCTCAGGCCAACAATCTGGTTGTCACTGCTAATAGTAAATGCTGAGATGTACATTCAGATTTATGTATTTTAAGGCAGCTGTTAGAGGCAAATTCTCCTTTATACTGTGACCGATATGACTTTCATGTTTTTTTCTATTTTGTTTTTATGATACTAACCATGTTATCTAAATTTCATAATTCTTTCATGGTGGGGTTTCCAGATTCACCAAATAACAATTCAAGTTGTAGTTAAGTTTGAAATTCAGAAAGATGACCGTAACTTTTTAGCATAACTATGAAATACTTTGCATACTTGAATGTAATATTTGTATGTGATACTTTGGAGATACATACACTGAAGTAGTTATTCATTTTTTACCTGAAGTTTAAATACTATGTGTTGTGCTTTATTCTCTGAACTCTAATTCACAGAACCATGGTGCTCTCCTGTCCAGGCTGAACACTAATGCTCTTGAGAGTCACATTCAAGAAAGCCAACATTTTAAAATCTAATGTATACATTCATTTTGTGGTATGTGATGTTTAGAAAGAGGGAGCTAAAGTTAGTGGTCATGAGCTAAATACCCTGTGAGGTAAGAAATGAAAATATTAACATTATTATCTATGTTCTTTTATGTGATAAATTTTACTATTTTGGGGATATGACGTGATAGATGCAGTATATTAGTAAAATAATTCATATATAGTTACTAAATGATTACACATATATTAGTGGTTCGTGCCCAAATATTATTTTACTGGTACTGGACTGTGATTCTTAAAATGTGGAAATTATTGTGCCTTTATACTAATCTTACACTTGTTCCCACATAGCAGTAGAAATCAACTGTGCTTAGCATGGTTCCATACGTTGGTAGTAATTATCAGTTATTTGGTTTTTGTATTAAAGATAAATGTATTCCTTCAGTAGATTAAGATGTAGGAAAAGTGTTATAACAATTTAACAAAATATACAATATTTTCTTTATATGTTCATACATATTAGTCAGTTTTAGAGCAATATTCTACACCAGATATGACCTTCTGAGTTGAAGCCAAGAACACTAGCAGAATGTCTGCATTGAAAACATAAGTAAACTTTCTTTCATCTCAGGGAAACGATCTGAATGCCTATGCACTTTTCCATTATTTATTTATTGGTGTCATCAGCTAAACTGTTCTCAGCATTAAATTGATTTATATGGTTGAAATAGTAATGCCTGCATCTAGAAAAATAACATGATAATATCATTGCAAACTTATTCAGTGAAATTTTACAAAAGGTTCTAATGTGAAAACATCTTGATTAAACTTCAAAAAAGAATCTTTTCCATAGAAGATCTAAATATTTTTAAAGGCATGGGAGGCTATCCCTCCATTAAAATCTCAAGAATAGCATCGCCATGTAAATATTTCGATACAACCTCACAGACGTCAAAATGAGAAGAAATATGGTGACTGTCTTTCCAAAAATTGAAAGCTAGATTTTAACAATTTTCTTCTGAGATGAAAATAGTTTATATAATGGATCTCTCAAATTTAAAGTAAATTAGAAGACGGCCAGAATAATATTTAATAAAAATAGTGAATAAGATTGGTGATAAACAGACTAATGCTTTTCCAACGGTGTCCACATCCTAATCCCCAGACTGCAGATATATTAGGTCATGCAGCAATGGGAAATAACATTGCCGATGGAATAAAGGTTATAGTCACTTAACTTTAAAGCAGGGAGGTTATCCTGGATTACTAGGGTGAGCTTAATATAATCACAAGGGTCCTGAAATGTGAAAGAGAAATAGAGAAGAGAAAGTGTCAGAGCGATGCTGTCTTATTAGTCCATTCAAGATACTATAACAAAATATCATAGACTGGGTAGGTTATAAACAACATAAATTTATTATTCACAGTGGTGGAGGCTGAGAACTTCAAGATCAAAGTACTGGAAGATTTACTGTCTGGTGAGGGCCTGTGTCCTAGTTCAGAGATGGCACTTTCTACATGTGTCCTCACACAACTGGAAAGGTGAGCCAGCTCCCTAGAACCTCTTATAGAAGGGCGCAGATCCCATTTATTAGGGCTTTTGTTGAAAATGTCCTAACTACTTCCCAAAGGTCCTACCTTCTAATACCATTACACTGGTGGTTTGCTTTTAACATACAAATTTGGAGAAAACAGAAACATGCAGGCTGAAATGAATGTCATGTTACAAAGACTCACTTGGACATTCTTTGTTTTCCAGTTGCGTGTTTTGGTGGTTCTTTTACCATTAGCATATGGTGGTTCTTTTACCATTGCTTCAGCTCAGCCATACAAACACTTTTGTGTCACATAGATGCCTGTCACCATTGTGTGTGCTGAATATTAAACAGTGAAATATAGAATAGGAAAGCAAAGTTTTCTAAAGAGTAAGGCCAAGAACCACAGGAGCATAGAAAATGAGTACATTACATAGACATGATAGTGGATATGCTGGTGTTTTACATACACTACATCATCACTTAATATCATTGATAGATTTTGGAAATGTGCAATTTTAAGTGTAAAAGTATTTTTTATTCCATAGAAACTTAGCACCTGTTTATATCTATTAGTCTATAGTTACATTGGCTTCATTACACAGTATATCATTTTGATTAAAGTCAGTTTTTAGGAACCTAATGATTACATTAAGTGATCACTTACTGTATATGTATACATATATTAGGTATATATGTATATATGTATGTGTGTACCTAGGCTGAGCATGGTGGCTACTTTCTGTAATTTTAGCACTTTTGGAGGCCGAGACAGAAGGATTACTTGAGCCCAGGGCTTGAGACAAGCCTGGGCAACAGAGAAATATGCTGTCTCTATAAAACAAAACAAACTATTATGCACAAACACATTATATATATGTTGCTTGGCATAAAAGTAATGCTGATTCTATATATATGTAATGCTGACATATATATGTATAGTGTCTCACACACATATTGAAGTATTGTGTAAATAAATACATATAATGCTGAAGAAGTATTTTCTAATAATTTATATCACATCATAAGTGTTAATAATTGGGAGAAATAAACATAATCATAGTTGTGATAATTTTAACTATAGAACAGCACTGATGATGTCTAAACCTTTTTTCAGATATACAAATATGTTTCCTCTTTGCCACTACAATGTACATATGTACCATTTATGTTACTGTTAAACACTGCTTTGTTTTACAAGTTGCTGTTGGAATCTCAGCCAATACTTTTCTCCTCCTTTTCCACATCTTCACTCTCCTTCTGGATCACAGACTAAAACCCACTGACTTGATCATCTGTCACTTGACCCTCGTCCACATAGTGAACTTCTTCATTGCACTATTATTGCAGTCTCCACACCTGTTTGCATCACTGAACTTCCAGAATGACTTCAAGTGTAAGGCACTTTCCTACCTGAGCAGGGCGATGTGGGGCCTCTCCATCTGTACCATCTGCCTCCTGAGCGTGCTCCAGGCCATCACCATCAGCTCCAGCACCTCCTGGTAGGCAAGGTTTAAACATAAATCTTCAAATTACATTATCCATGTTTTCTTCTTTTTATGGTTCCTCAACTTGTCTTTCAGTAGTAACAGGATCTTCTACACTGTAGCTGCTTCCAATGTGACCCAGATAAATGTGCTGAATATAGGTAAGTACTGCTCAATTTTCCCCATGAGCTTCATCATCAGGGCCACATTTCTTATTCTGACAAGATTTAGGGATGTTTTCCTGGTAGGAATAATGCTGTTCTCAAGTGCATACATGCTGACTCTCTTATTCAGGCATCAGAGGTGATCCCACCACCTTCACAGCAAAGGTCCTTCCCCAGGAGCTTCCCCTGAGAAAAGGACCATCCAGACCATACTGCTGCTGGCAAGTTTCTCTGTGGTCATCTATTGGGTGGATTTCATCATCTCCTTCTCCTCAGCAATGTTGTGGGCATATGGCCTGATCAACCAGCAAGTTCAGAGTCTGGTAGTCAATGCCTATGCCGTGAGCAGTCCTTTGGTGCTCCTCAGTTCAGATAAAAGAAGAACCAATATTCTGAAAAATATACAACAGAAGTGTCATAGATTTAAAATAAATTAATAATAAAAACAATTCTCTGAAAAATGGGTTCTTCTGCCATCAGTTAAATCATTCTAGTAGCAGATAACTTACTTTAATTAATACTAAAAGGTGTAAATGTAGACTTTTATTATATCTAAATAATTTTGAAACTGATGCTGCCAAGAACTTGGGTGTTTTTTTAAGTTTGATGTCCACTTTGACTGATGTCCCATATGTCTTAGAAGTTTCTTACATTTCATTTTGATTTTGTAAAGTTTATACAGGGAAATTTTTCTGTCTTCTTGAGTTACATCGTTAAGAAGCCCCTCTTATTTATAAAATCTACCAATGTTTTACTCTACACATTTGTTTAGGCTACCCTAATTCATTAAAGATATTTTAGCCAGGTATCCAGTTATAAGAACAATAATAATTTTTCTCAGCACTATTTCTCTGCTTTCTGACTCTACACAGGCTTTCAACATTTTGCTCTTACATTTGTAGGTGGTTTCACTTTTCTTTCTCACACTTCTGTTAAGTTTTCTGCTTATCTTTAGTATTTTAGTTGACTTACTTATGTTGAGTTGTATTTTTATATCTTTTTGGTATAGTACAATTATACATTTGAGGATTTATGTCTGGTTTACAATTTTAGAAAATAGCAAATTGTTTTACAACTGTGATTATTTTATGTATTCTAGTGAATTAATTGTTTTTATTCTACTTTAATACACATAATTATACTCATATTTTTATTACCTTTTCTTTATCTGGTGATATTTATTCTTCTAAATATTATAATTCACTATTATTTTTATCAGTTCAGCCTAATCCCAAACACTGTGCATTGAATTTATTTTTCAGTTGTTCAGCTTCCTCATGGTTCTTTTCCAAATACACTTGTTCAGTTTATAGTTTCTTACTTTGCCAAAATTATTTTCATTTTCTATTTTTTACCATTTACTTCACTTAAACATTTTAAACACATTTTCAATATCTGAATTTTGTATGATGTCTAATTTCTTCTAACTCTTCATCTTGGTAGCTTAGCTTCTTTTGTACTTCACAGTATGTGAGAAATTATAATTTGAAAATAATTTTGGTTTTGTATTTGAGAGATTTTACATGAAATAACTTTAATCAGAACTTTCTTTGTTTATTCCAAGAAGGTAGTTGAATAATCCCCAGTCTTGAGGTCCCTGTGATCATCCAGTACCTGAAGGGGGCACTGGTTTCTCACTTTGATTTCTCCTCTGGGTTCTTTCAGTTTACTTCTCGTCCTGGAAGGTCCCATGTTTTCTATTAGCTTTGGTGGGTATTTTATGAATTCTTGTAACTTCTGAGTATTTCCAGATGTTTGCATCAAATTAGATTTGTAAATACCTTTTTGTTCTAAAACATCAAATATTCACCATGCATCCATAAGTAAAATATTTCACGTTGATATTTTGTTGCAGAATAATGTCTCACTGGAAATCTCAAGGTTCTTCATTTAGAACACCACCGCCAATATCTACCATATGCTGGGATTATTGTGCAGGGTAATTTTTATTATTACGTGAATGTATATTTATATACTGCAGAAACTTTTAAAAGATAATCCTCCATGGAAAGGAATAATACATGTTTATGGCTAGAATTACTGTTTTTCCTTAATATTAAGATAGTATTGTTAGATTTAATTACCTGAATTTAGTCATTTGGCTCCAGTCAAAATTCCTCCTTCTTAGCAATACTCTGACTCTGTAAAAGTAACCACATTTGGATTCTGTTTCCTCTAGTAGTTATTTAAAATGATCTTTAAAAAATTACTACGTGGTTATATATTACTTGTTACACTTTTTTCTTTTCTTTATTTTTTGGTTGGTTACACTTTAAATGATTATTTCTATTGCCATTTCATGGTACTTAGAAAATATCACATGTAAGACTTTTGCTTTTATAAAGTTAGTGGTACATTTTAAAGCCTAAACTCTTGAGATTTTAATAATCTTCTATGATATTTCAAAATTATTTTATTTTCTTTTGAGTGCTTAAAGATAATATTTGTCTACCTGATCAGTACAACTTATAAAAAGTTATTTAACACTCTTTGTATTCATTTATTTGTTTTCTACAAGAAAAGTTCTTTCTCTGATATTTGTGTGTTTGTTTTAGAGATGGGATCTCACTCTGTCACCCAGGCTAGAGTGCAATGGTATAGTCATGGCTCACTATAACCTCAAACACCTGGGTTTAAGCGGTCCTCACATCTCAGCCTCCCAAGTAGCTGGGATGACAGGTGCATGCCACCATGTCTAATTTTTAATTTGTAGACATTGCCCAGCCTGGTTTCAAACTCCAGGCTTCAAGTTATCCTCTCACCTTGGTTTCCCAAACTGTTGAATTATAAGTATGAGCCACTGTGCCTGGCCTCTAAAATGATTTTAATGTCACCTAATATGATTACAAAGGTATAAATTCCTCACTTACATGAAACTTTGGGTTATACATTCAACTCTTTGTTATTAAATATATACACACAAATGGCTTGGAATTGTGCCTAAAACATATATCCTAAGTATTAACAACTCTGGAGCTCAGTACAATGGCTCACACCTGTAATTCCAACACTTTGAGATGCTGCTGTGGGACTGCACATGGGAGTTCAAGACAAGACTGGAAAACATAGCAAGACCCCATCTCTAGAAAAAATTTTAAAAATTAGCCTGGCATGGTGGCAAGTGCCTGTAGACCCAAGCTACTCAGGAGGCTGAGGTGGGAGGATTACTTGAGCCCAGAAGTTTGAGGTTGCAGTGAGCTATAATTTTGCCACTGCACTCCAGTCTGAGCAACAGAGACCCTGTCTCTAAAAAAATTTAAACCAACTCTAGGCTGGGTGTGGTGGCTCACGCCTGTAATCCCAGCACTTTGGGAGGCCAAGGTGGGCAGATCACAAGGTCAAGAGTTCAAGACCAGCCTGGCCAACATAGTGAAACCCTGTCTCTACTAAAAATACAAAAAATTAGCCAGGCAAGGTCGCGGGCACCTGTAATCCTAGCTACTCAGGAGGCTGAGGCAGGAGAATTGCTTGCATCTGGGAGGCGGAGGGAGGTTGCAGTAAGCCGAGATTGTGCCACTGTACTAAACAACTCTGATATATTAGGTTTTTATCTTTTCATGCCATTCTTTATTTACTGCATCATTTTGTATTTGTTTTTATTCAAATTTATATTCCCGTCCAGTGTAAATATTGATTAAAAGAGAGGTAGGCACAAACTTTCATTTTGGTTAAACATTTTGCAAACTTCTCTAATTTACTTTAGATGATGGGCCCCATTTACTTCATTAACATATGTGAATATTAAGTGCAACAAGTACAATAATCTCCTCCCTACAACAGAGGGCCTTGAGACACTGTGGAAACATGGATTGCCAAAATCTTTGTCTTTCCACATTATTCTTTCTTTTACTTTTTATTGCAATGAAAATATAAAAAGATGGGATGCTACAAATTAGAAATTGATTACTGGATAATATGCAAACATTATTACAGTAATTTCAAGAATAAGTAGAATACATAAATATACCCATAACAATTAAAGAGATTAAACTTTTTCTATGAAGAAAAGCTCAGTAGATAGTTTCACTTGTAAATTTGACCAAATATTTAATAATGAGTTAAAACCAGGTCTTTTAGTTGACTCCCCCACAAAAAAAAAAAACTGAATAACAGAAGAAACTTACCAATTCATTCCATGAGGCCAGTATTACCCAGACAAAAGTCAGGCAAAAATCATTACAAGACTATAGACTATTATCCTTTATCAATATTGACACAGAAATCCACAAAATAATAACAAAATAAATGTAGTCACAAATGAAAATTATTGGACACCATTACCAAGAGGGGTTATCTCACAATGCAAATTTAACATCCAAAAATCAGTCAATATAATACAGCTTAATAAAACAATAAAATATCAAAATGATCATTCTGAAAAACACAGAACATTTGACAAATCTGTACCCATTTATGAAAAAACCCTAAGTAGACTAGAAACACAAGCAAAATTTTTACACCTGCTTTAAGACATCTATTAAAAACCTACAGCTAGTATCATGCATAATGTTGAAATCCTGGGTTTGAGAACATTAGTTTGGAAACAAGACAAGAATATATTTTTACCACTTCTATTTAACAGTACACTGGAGGTTCTGGGCCAGAAATATCATGGAACAAAAATAAATTCATGACCTTCAGATAAAGATTGGAAGCCCATTCAGATGACATCCTGTATATAAAAATTTCTAGAAAATTCGGCCAGGTGTGGTGGCTCACGCCTATAATCCCAGCACTTTGGGAGGCCCGGGGCGGGCAGATCACCTGAGGTCAGAAGTTCGAGACCAGCCTGGCTAACATCGTGAAGCCCCGTTTCTACTAAAAATACAAAAAATTAGCCAGGCGTGGTAATGCACACCTATAATCCCAGCTACTCGGGAGGCTGAGGCAGGAGAATTGCTTGAACCCAGGAGGCGGAGGTTGCAGTGAGCCAGGATCACACCATTGCGCTCTAGCTTGGGCAACAAGAGCGAAACTCCCATCTCAAAAAAAAAAGAAAATTCACAAACACCCACTATAATAAATGAGTTAAGTAAGATTGCATGATTTAAAATAAATATAAAAATATTAAGAGAATTTCTATACACTCGCAATGAACAATCTCAACATGACATGAAGAAACAATTCCATTTACAATAGTTTCAAAAGGCAATGCTAATTGTGTTGGCTCACAAATGTAATCCCACCACTTTGGGAGGTTATGGCAGGAGGACTGCTTGAGGCAAGGATTTTGAGACCAGCTTGGGCACACACAGCAAGACCCCATATGTACAAAAAATTTAAAATCCATGGAATGTGGTGGCATGCACCTGTAGTCTCAGCTACTCAAGAGGCTGAGGCTGGAGGATAGCATGCACTTAGGAAGTTGAGGCTGCAGTGACCCATGATTATGCCACTGAACTCTAGCCTAGTTGACAGAGCCAGACACTGTTTCAAAAAAAAAAAAAAAGAAGAAGAAGAAGAAGAAAGAATTATCTGCAGAAGATTTTAAGGCTCTGCTCCAAAATTATAAGGACCTACACCAGGCTTTATGTATACCAACCTATCAAAGATACAACAGCATTCCTGTCTCCCAGTCACACCTCAAAAACCATTGCATCTGCAGTCATATGGCACAAGTGGCAAAGTAGCTTGCATTGCACTCTGGACTTTTTGCAGGGCCTTCTATTATTCTGTGCTCCGTTTAAAAGTAGCAGCTTTTCATTACATTCATTGAATGGGCCAGGTTATCACTCAAACTAGGAATTGGTTTCTCATAACCCAAAGAAACCTGCCAGGTCTTGTGCCTTTTTTTGATGTAGGAGAATCTATATGTAACCACTTTTTCTTCATTTTAAAAGGTATATTATAACATGCCCCATATTATCAGACTCCTAGATATCACCAGCACAGAAATGAGATCAAACAGAGACCCCTTGTAGGGGTCCATGGACACACAACCATAAAAGTTAAAAACGAAAACAGAAACAAAGCAAAAAACAAAACAAAACAAAACAAAAAACTTTAGTTTCTTTATACTGTGAACAAATGTACATTAAAATGTTGTAATAAAACAGTGACTAAAAGTAACTAATGTAATAATAGTTAAATACCGTGATGCCACGTCTGGGACTCATAAATATTTTAAACTCCATGCTAGCGACACTAATTTCAGGGGACACGCCCCTAGCACAGCAGTTGTTAACATACAATTGCTCTGTGTGCAGCAGCAGTGGCCTGTCTTAGGCCAGCAGCATCACGTACGTACGTACATCTTCTTTGTCAACACTCTAAAGCTTTCGAATTCAGATATGAGATACTTGCTTGACTGCTTAAGCATATAATGTTGTAACACACACAGCATAATGTAAAAGCTCTTCAAAATTTATGGTGTGAAGAAAAATAAATGTCCTAAGTTGTTTTTCATTAACTCAGTGTTGAAGCCCTGTTTCTTCTGTATTACACATGTGAAGCACAATTTTGGTAAATTTATTAGTGGTGAAAATATCATTTAAGGAGGAAGAAAAGGATATAACTTGAATGATAACTCACTCATATTTCTGGCTTATAATTTGAGGAGGTGGAGGTGGAATAATGTCTCTACTTTTGGCAGGAGCCCCTGAGAATAAGTGCAATGGGCAATGGGTTAATAAGGCAGAAGGGCCTCAGGGTGCTAATTTCTTCTCCCTTTGCCCAGAAATGAGTTGTGACATCACTCAGGGCTTTCTCCTTCACATGCTCCCTTTCTTTGCAATTGATGTCACAAAGATCTGCTGACACTCTCTGTGACAGAGCTGTTTGGAACTTACCTTGTGACCCCATTGTGAGCTGCTAGCTCCCATCTCCCCATCCAGGGAGCAGCTCCTATGGCTGATCCCAAAGTGCAGGGTGCTCTGAGCTTCTGTCCTCCTTGAGAAACCTAGACATGGGAAACAGAGATCTCCAGGTGGGACTTGAGCCATAATTGATCCAGGGTCAGTCTGTGCCATAAGAGCTGTACCTCAGACTAGAGCACAAGCCCAACATGCCTGTCACCAAATGTTCAATCAAGGACCCTCTGGGGCACATTGTCTAGACTGATGTAAAGCCCTTCTGATGCTGACCTTCTTCTTGAATGTATTTACCACAGTCCCTGACTCAGAATAGTGCTCAATAAATACCTGACTCAGAATAGTGCTCAATAAATAGCATGTTTCCTCTTTTTCCTGCCAGGAAGTTGCAAAAAAAAACAGCTACAGGGGGAAATTATAGAAGAGAAAGAGGTTCATGATTGAAGTGAGGGTCAGGAACTTTTGTGGATGAGGCGGATTTTAGCCAAGATTTGAAGGAGAGATTGATTGATTCATTCAAACAGATGCTGCAATCTACCTGATATGTTTCAGGTAGTTTTATGAAATAAGAATAGGGCTGGGCATGGTGGCTCACACCTGTAATCCTAGCACTTTGGGAGGCCAAGGCAGGTGGAGCACCTGAGGTCAGGAGTTCGAGACCAGCCTGGCCAACATGGTGATACCCCGTCTCTACTAAAAATACAAAAATTAGCTGGGCGTAGTGGCATGTGCCTGTAATCCCAGCTTCTCAGGAGGCTGAGGCAGGAGAATCGCTTAAACCTGGGAGGTAGAGGATGCAGTGAGCCGACCAACTCCAGCCTGGGCAATGGAGCAAGACTCTGTCTCAAAAAAAAAAAAAAAAAAAAAAGAATAAAACAGTGACCACCATCACAAGGTTTTCAATCTAGCGAGGCTGAGAAACTTTCCCCAAATCATCACACAAATATAAACTTCATGAGAGCAAACTCAATGTCCAATAGGAAAATGGAAAAATTATGAAATGTTCTTTTGATTTAATGTTATATAGGTACAGAGGTTGTTTCAAATAATTATAAAATGATCAGAACTGTTATATTCTAAAATTATGGTATAAAAGTACAGAGTATGATTCTTATTTTATAAAAATAAATGCATATTTACCTCTGCATGGAGGTGGTTCTATGCCACACTAACCTGTGGTTATCCTTGGTGATGGGATTAGAAAGCATAGACCACATTCTCTTAAAAGAGTAAGGCTGTAGCCAGGAGGCAAGTAGATTTGTTTTTCTGCTGTTTGAATTTGCAGTTAGTTACTCTGCATGCTATAAATGTAATGGAAGTTGTGATATATACTTGTATTCTTATGGTAGGTTGTTCCATTTTGGTTTTGATGTTGGGGAGGGATAAGGTGAAGGTCCCTGCGGACTCTTCTTGTTCAGCGGGACACGTGTGGTCCTGGGGAAAGCCATCACACAGTGGGCTCTGAAAAAGGTGGCCTATGGGCACTAATTCCCTTTCAGTCCCTGCCTAAGCAAGATTCATCTTCCTCTGCCTCCTTTTTTATTTCTTTTCTTCTATTGTCTGGTATTTTTGAAGATAAAAACTTGTTTCCAAAGGGAAAATTCCAGAAATGCTTCCAAGAATAATGATGGAAGTTTGATTTCCAAGTGAGTATTCCTGGGCAACTGATTAAATCCCTTTGTCAATACTAAAAATCTGGATTGTTCTGGATTAGTTCCACCATTTCACCATGAGAACTCCCTCTTCTATAATCCCCACCAGAAATGACTGCTTTGCTTGAAAGCTTTTCCCTGAGAAGTCAGTGGTGTGTTACTCCTTTATCAGCTTAAAAAATAATTCTACGTTTCTGGGATTTTGTTTTGTGTCTCTGTGTTTTTTAAGCAACTGGTGTTTTCAAGCTAAAAATTAAAAGTATGATGTACTCAGAGGAAAATAGGACATATAATTTATTTGTTATATGATGCAAAGTTCTAGAAGATTTTCCTCTGATTTGTAAAATTTTTCCTCTCAAGATAAGTTTTTCCTTAAGTTTTATAATTTCTTTATCTTAAAGACCCGCTGGGTTACTTAAAGAGTGATAGTTCTGTTGTTGGAGTGAGGATAATGCTGCATTCGGCCTGCCTTTTGTGGCATCTTGCTTACCCTACTTTGAAGAACAGAGATACCAAGAATCAGCCGTATGAAGCTGGGGCTATTTTTGCATTGTGATTTCATAGATGCTGAAAAGACCTCCGACTGATTTCCTAATACTCAAAATGATACAGTAAGGGACTTGGGCATTTAGGTCTTGAAGACTTTTCATCATGAGTTTCTGTTAACATCTAAGATAAAAAGTAGCTGCCATGCAGAATCTTACCAGGGTTTGCTGCCAGCCAACTGAATGACTTATTGGAGAAAAGACTCATGACCCCTGGGCCTGAGGGACAGGTGGACAGGGAGATGGCTTCAGCAAGGACTTTCCACAGGTGACTCTGGTTCTGCAGTGACAGAAGCTCCTGTTGCAGAGGGCTGTAAAATTATTCAGAAAGAGTAGGGATAATGCACCTACATTTTACCTGCTTTCAAACTGGCCGACAATTTAATTCTGGGAATTATTTTTTTTTTCTTCTCTAGTAAATTTATGGTCTATCCTATTTCTTTTCTTTTCTGCCAACCATTGTATTTTTTCACGGACAGTTGTAGGAAAGAAACTATGATTTCCTATCAGAATGCTTGTTCATGGGAAATTCGATAGTTTATCAAAAATAGCTTTCACTTTTTAAAATGTTCCTTTTTAGTTTCAGTTGAAGAAGAGAGAAGACACAGTGTTAATTCCAGAAATGAAAGAGGATCTATCATTACTGATCCAATGAAGAATTAAAGAATAATAAAGAAACATTATAAACCACTCTGTGCCCACAAATTTCATAACCTAAATGAAACAGACAAATTCCTTGAAAGAAACCTACCAGAACTCACACAATAAGAAATAGATAATTTGAATAGTACTACATCTATTAAAGAAATTGGGTCAATTATAAATAATCTTACCAAACAGAAAGTACCAGGCTCAGATGAGATAACTAGTATATTTATGCAAATATTTAAGAGAAATTATTCCAACTCTCTACAATCTCCTCCAGAAAACAGAAGCAGAGTGAATATTTTCAGACTCATTCCATGGGGCCAGAATTACCATAATGCCAAATTTAGACAAGACAAGAAAAAAAAATAAAGAACAATATCTCACATAAACAAAGATGCAAAAGTCCTCACCCAAATATTAAGAAATTAAGTCCAAAAATGTAAAAAATAAAAGAATTATATACTACAACCCGGTGAGATTTATTACAGGCATGCCAGGCTGGTTCAACATTTGAAAATAAATTAGACTAAGTGTGGTGGCTCATACCTGTAATCCTAATGCAGCAGGAAGCCAAGGAGGGAGGATCACTTGAGGGCAGGAGTTCAAGATAAACCTAGGCAACATAGCAAGACTCTATTTTTTTTTATTATTATACTTTAAGTTCTAGGGTACATGTGCACAACGTGCAGGTTTGTTACATATGTATACATGTGCCATGTTGGTGTGCTGCACCCATTAACTTGTCATTTACATTAGGTATATCTCCCAATGCTATCCCTCTCCCCGCCCCAACTCACAACAGGCCCCGGTGTGTGATGTTCCCCTTCCTGTGTCCAAGTGTTCTCATTGTTCAATTCCCACCTATGAGTGAGAACATGTGGTGCTTGGTTTTTGTCCTTTGTAGGGACATGGATGAAGCTGGAAACCATCATTCTCAGCAAACTATAGCAAGACTCTATCTTTAAAAAAATTAGTTCATCTTAGTTCATCATATTAAGTTTAAAAAAGATAAGATCTTATCAATACATTCAGAAAAATCATTTGACAATATCCAAAACCCATTCATGAGAAAACCTCTCTGCAAACTGGAAATAGAGAAAAACTTCCTCAATTTCATAAATAATGTCTATAAAAACCTGCATCTAACCTCATACTGAATGTTGAAACACTAGATTCCTTCCTGCTAAGATCAGGAGCAAGGCAAAGATGTCTCCTCTCACCATTCCTATATAACATTGTACTAAAGCCCTAGGTAATGCAATAGGACAAGAATAGAAAAGGTACATAGATTGGGAAGGAAGAAATAAAACTGTCTTTTTACACAGATGATATAATTGCCTATGGAGAAATACAAAAAGATGACAAAACAGAATCTTAGAATAACCAATTTTAATAAGCAATTATAGCAACTTTGCACAATATAAGATTAATATACAAATGTCAATTACTGCCCTATATATCAGCAATGTAATTAGAATTTGAAATTTAAAAATTCAGTGACATTTACACTAGCACCAATAACAGTGAAATTCTTAGTTACAAAGATAACAAAAGAAGGATTCAACATTGTTAAAATGTCAGTACTTCCCAACTACATCTACATATTCAATGCAATCCCAATCAAAATTCCACAGAGTTAGTTTGTGGATATTGATAAACTGATTCTAAAGTTTATATGGAAAGGCAAAAGACTCAGAAGAACCAAGAAAGTATTTTAAAAGAACAGTTACAGGAATGACACTACCCAACTGTAAGTACTACTATAAAGCTACAGGAATCAAAACAACATGGTATTGGTAAAAAATTATAGAGAAACAGACCAATGAAACAAAAGAGAAAGCTCAGATATTGACCCATAAAAATATAGTCAGCTTATCTTTGAGGAAAGACAAAGGCAATTCAACTGAGAAAGAATAATTTTTCAACAAACAGTATTGGGACAATTGACCATCCACATGCAAGAGAAAAAAAGAAAAAAAACCCTAAACCCAGACCCGACAACTTTCACAAAAATTACTTAGAATGGATCATAGACCTATATGAGAGGAAAACCCACAAAACTCCTAGAAGATAACAAAGAGCAGAATCTTAATTACCTCAGATTTTGCTCCTTTGATAAAACACCAAAAACGGCAGGCACGGTAGCTCACGCCTGTAATCCCAGCAGTTTGGGAGGTCAAGGTGGGCTGATCATGAGGTCAAGAGAGCGAGACCATCCTGGCCAACATGGTGAAACCTTGTTTCTACTAAAAATACAAAAATTAGCTGGACATGGTGGCATGTGCCTGTAGTCTCAGCTACTTGGGAGGCTGAGGCAGGAGAATCACTTGAACCTGGGAGGCGGAGGTTGCAGTGTGAGCTGAGATCACACCACTGCACTCCAGCCTGGGGAACAAAGCGAGACTCCGTCTCAAAAAAAAAAAAAACAAAAACAAAACAAAACATGATCCATGAAAGGAAACATTGCTAAGTTGAACCATATTAAAAATAACATTTCTGCACTGCCAAAGACACTCTTAAAAAAATAAAAAGACAAACCGCCGCAGAATGGGAGAAAATATTTGCAAAACACATAACTGATAAAAGACTGCTATCAAAAATGTGCAAAAAACCGCAGAACTCTTAAAATTCAAGAATAAGAAATGAACAACCCAATTATAAAATGGCAAAAGATACAGATACCTTACTAAAGAACATATAAGCATGGCAAATAAGCATATGAAAATGTGCTCAACAGCTATGTCATTGGGAAATTGAAAATAACAATGGCATACTACCACACACATATTAGAATGGCTAAAATCCAAAACACTGACTACACTAAATCCTGGTGAGGATGTAGAGTAAAAAGAGCTCTCATTTATTGCTAGTGAAAATGCAAAGTCCTATGACCAGTTTGGAAGACAGTTTGCTGGTTTCTTACAGAGCTAAATATACACTTACATAAAATCCATCAATCACACTCTTTAGCCTTAATCCAAAAGAGGTGAAAACTTTCATCCACACAAAACACTGCAGGTGACTGTTTAGAGCAGTTTTATACATAACTGCCAAAACATGGAACCAACCAAGATGTTCTTCAATAGGTAAATAATGTTCTTAATAGGTAAGTAAATAAACTAGCTGTGGTGAAACCATACAACAGAACATTTTTCACTGATAAAAGAAAATGAGCTGTCAAGGCTTGAAAAGACATGAAGAACCTTAAATACATACGGCTGTGAAAGAAGACAGTCTGAAAAGGCTACATACTATAGGATTCCAACTATATAACATTCTGTAAAAGGCAAAACCATGGACACAGTAAGCAGATCTGCGCTTTCCAAAAGTTTGGGGTGAAAAAGGGAAGATGAATAGGTGGGATACAGTGGATATTTTAAGACAATAAAACTATTCTATATAACACAATGATGGATACGTGTCATGTCATTATGCATTTGTCAAAATCCACAGAATGTAAAACAGAAAACATGAATTCAAATGCAAACTTTAGATTTTAGTTAATAGTAACTTTTCTATATTAGTTCATTAAGAGTAACAAATATGCCACTTTACTGTAAGGTGTTAATAATAGAGGAGAAGCTGGGTGTGGGGAGAGGATACATGGAACTCTGTACATTCCACTCAATGTACACTCAATACTTACCTGAAAACTAAATTATATTAAATATCCCAATGATGACTATCAAAAGTAGAAGAGATTTAAAAATTATACTATGTTCATATAATTGAATATAGTACTATGCAGCAATTAAATAAATTCAGATGTTAAATGTCATCACCATGATGGTCATCACAAAAAAGAAGCTATAGAATATACACAAAGGAAAATCAAAAGTTAAAATGTTCCACTAAAAAAAACAACCCGACACAAAAGAAGAAAATATTGTAGAAAATGTAAAACAAAAAGATATAAGGTATACAGAAAACAAATAGCAGAATGACAGAAGGCTACTTATGAATAATTATTTTAAATGTAAATGAACTATCCAATTAAAAGGCAGAGATGAACAGAACAGACTAAAAAACATGATCCAAGTGTCATGTTTGTACAACACTCCCATAAGATTGAAAGACACAGCTAGGTTGAAACTGAAAAGAGGAAAACAGATATTTCATACAAATAATAAGCAGAAGAGATTTGGGTTGGCTATATTAATATTGGACAAAATAGACTTTGAATTGAAAAATGTTACAAAAGAAAACAAAGGCATTATGTACTCAAAAAGGGTTCCTTTAGCAAGAATATATAAACATTATAAGCATGCATGTACCTAATAACAGACCATTAAAATATATAAAGCACAAATTAACAGAATTGAAGAGAGAAGTCAACAATCTAAAACAATAGTTGAAGATGTTAATACTCTACTCTCTGTAATGAACATAATCACCAGACAGAAGATAAGCTAGGAAATAAATGGCTTGAATAACACAACAAACCAACTAGATTTAACAGATATAGACATACAGGATACTCTAGAGCTCAACAACAAGAGAATACACACTCTTCTCAAGTACACATGGGCATTCTCCAGGGTGGACTGTTATGTTAGGTCACAAATTAAGTCAATAACAGAAGGAAAACTAAAACCCTCACAAAGTTGTAAAAGATAAACCACACACTCTTAAACAACCAATAAGTAAAAGAAAAAGATCTCAAGGGAAATTAAAAAATACTTAGGATGGAAAATGAAAATATAACATACCAAAAGTTATGGGATGCAGCAAAAGCAGTGTCAAGATCAGAAATTTACAGCTATAAGCACATTTAAAAAGGGTCTCAAATCAATAATCTAACTTTATGACCTAATGAATGAGAAGAAGAATAAGCTATGCACGAAATAAGCAGAAAGAAGAAAATAATCAAGATCCTACTAGAGATAAATAAAATAGAGACCAGAAAAAAACAGGGAAAACCAACAAAACCAAAAGTTGGTTCTTGGTTCTTCAAAAAGGTTAACAAATTCACAAACTTTTAGCCACACTAAGGAAAAATAAAGACAGTATACTCAAAACAGTAGAATGAGAAATGAAATGGGGACATTACTACTGATTCTAAAAAACAAAATGTTTTAAAGAGCGTACTGTGAACAACCGTATGACAAAAAACTGGGCAACCTAGATAAAATGGACAAATTCTTAGGTATTGAAAAACTGCCAAGACTTGCTGACCAAGAATAGAAAGAATATGGATCTCAATAGGTCCATAACTAATGAGGAAATCACATCAGAAATAAAAAACCTGCTGACAAAGAAAAGCCCTTGACCTGATGGCTTCACTAGTTAATTCTACCAAACATTTAGAAAGAACAGAAATCCTTTTCAAACTCTTCCAAAAAATCGAAAAGGAGAGATTAGTTCCAAACTTATTCCATGATGCCAGCATTACCCTATACCAAAGCCAGAAAAAGACACTACAGGAAACTACAAATTATCCCTTATGAACACTGATGCAAAACTCAACAAAATACTAGCTAACCAAATTCAGCAGCATGTAAGAAAGATGATCCCAACATGACCAAGTGGGATTTATTCTTAGAATGCAAGGATGCCTTAGCATATGAATTTTTAACATATGAAAATTGATCAATGCATACACATTAACAAAATGAAAGGAAAAAATGATTACCTCATGGATGCAGGAAGAAAAGTATTTTATAAAATTCTAAATCTTTTCAGGGTAAAAACACTCAACAAATTAAGAATTTAAAAATGAGAACACCAGCATTGTGAAATCCACATATTAAAAACCCACAGCAAACAACATAATCCAGGGCGAAAGACAGAAAAGATTCTCCTCTAAGCTCAAGAACAAGGCAAAGGTTCCTGCTTTTGCCACTTCTATTCCACATAGTAATGGAAGTTCTAGACAGAACAATTAAGAATTAAAAAGAAACAAACTGTATCCAGATTGGAAAGGCAGAGGTAAAATTACCCCTGCCTACAGATAATATAATTTTATGTAGAAAAACCTAGAGATTTCACAAATCCACACAAAAAGTATTACAACTAATTTCAGCAGAGTAGCAGTGTATAAAATCAACATACAAAAATCACTTGTGTTTCTATATCATAATAATACATAATCTGAAAAGGAGACTAAGCAAACAAACCCATTTACAATAGCATCAAAAAGAATAAAATATGTGGGGAGTAACCAAGAAGGTAAAAACCCCAATGACTTTTTTGCAGAAATAGAAAAATCCTGCCTGAAGTTCATATGGACTTTCAAGGGACCCTGAAGAGTCAAAAGAATCTTGAAAAAGAAAACCCCACTTACTCAATCTAAAACTTACTACAAAGTTCCAAAATAGTGGGGTACTGCCATAGAGACGCACATATGGACAAGTGAAACAGTATAGAGAGCTCATTTATATTATCAGATGATTTTCCATAGGGATGCAAAGACCATTCAATGGATAAAGGGCTGTCTTTATAACAATTGGTGCTGGGGAAATTGGATATCCACATGCAAAAGGATGAAGTTGGACCTTTACCTTACATGTAAAAAATAAAAATGGATAAAAGACCTAAACGCAAAGGCTTAAACTATAAAATTTTTGAATAAATTATGGGTAGAAAATAACGTAACATTAGATTTGGCAATGATTTTAGGAATAGAAAACCAAACAACAAGCAACAAGAGAAGAAATAGACAAATTGGACTTTATGGAAAAAAAAAGTTTTACACATTAAAGGATAGTATCAACAATGTCAAAAGGCAGTGCACAGCCTGGGTGAAAATATTTGCAATCACAAAAATCACATATCTGATAAGAGATTAATATCCCACTACATAAAGCACTCCTATAATTCAACAATAAAGAAACAAACTGCTTGATTCAAAAATGGGCAAAGGACTTGAACAGATATTTCTCTAAAGAAGATGTAAACTGACAAACATAAAAAGATAAGACAACTACTCATCAGCAAATGCAAATCTTACCTATAATGAGATACTACCTCACACCCATTAGGATAGTTACTATCAAAAAAATAGAAAATAACAGTGTTGGTGAGGATGTGGCGTGATTAGAACACTAGGAAACTACAGGTGGGCATGTACAATGCTGCATCTGCTATGGAAAACAGTATGGTTGTCCCTAAAAACGTTACACATACAATTACCTCATGATCTAGCAATCTCACTTCTGGAATATACTCAAAACATATGAAAGCAGGCACACAAAGAGATATACATACACCTAGGTTCCTAGCAGCACTGTTCCCGATAGCCAAAAGGAGAAAGCAACCCAAGTACTGTTTGAATCATCAACATCAATGAATAAATAAACAAAATGTGGTTTTTACATACAGTGGAATATTATTCACTTAGCAAAAGTACGGAAATTCTGACACATAGTACAACATGGATAAACCTTAAGGACATTGTGCTAAGTAAAATAAACCAGTCACAAAATGATAAATACTGTATGATTCCACTCACATGAGGTACTTAGGGTAATTAAACTCATAGGAAAACAAAGTAGAAGAGTGGTTCCAAGGGGCTAGATGGAGGGCAACTGGGAACTATTGTTTAATGAGCACAGAGACTCAGTTTTGCAAGATAAAAAATGTTCTCTATGGATTGGGACGGTGATTGAAAAACAATATGAATGTATTTAATTCCTCCATACTTCATACTTAAAAATGGTGCAAATGGTTAATTTTATGTATATTTTACCACAGTGTAAAAAATGCTTTTTAGAATGAACAAACTATAGGTATTTGCAACAGCAAGGATGAATATCACAAAAAAACACATAAAAGAAAAGTAGATGTAAAAGTATCCATAATATATAATCTCATTTATATAAAATCCAATAAGCAAACAAAACTGAGGTTCTGACTTTCAGTAATGCTAGAGTAGCTTGTTGAACACTCTCACAGGTAACAGTGATAAAATCTGGTTAAATATTATATATAGTTACATGGAAATGAACAACTATATACAATATATGCATGTGTGTGTGGTAACTGAATGAGGATTTCAACTGTGTCCACTGTAGGGGAGGTAGGCATTGCTGTATGAATCCAGTCAGATTAACCCCTCTTCAAATAACAACAATGCTTTTCAAAAGAATACAACAGAATTTAGAGTCTCTATAAATACTATTTATAATTTCTAGTACACAATATTAAAATTCATGAAATGCGTGAAGAAACGTTAAAATGTAATCTATACACAAGATAAAAGGCAGGCAGCAGGAGCTATTTCTAAGATGTCCAAGACGATGTAATCAGCAGACAAGGATTTGAGAGCAGCTATTATAAGTATGTGCATGGGGGTAAAGGAATATATCCTCATAATGAATTAACTCATGTGGAGCCTTAGCAGAGAAATGGAAATGATAAAAAGAATGGAATAGAAAGATAATAAAATGAAAAATTAAAAAGACCTTTGAGTTTATAAACAGAGCAGAAACAGAAGACAGCAATGGAAGTCATCCAATCTGAAGAGTGAAATAAGTTTGAAGAAAAAGAAGAGCCTTGGAGACCTGTGGAATGACTGAGTCCGAGAAGGAGAGGGAGAGACAGAAAAATTAAATATGATACAAAAACAAATAAACAACTCATAGCTGAAAACTTGCAAAGCTTGGTCAAAACCCCAAATTTGCATATTCAAAATGTGAACACACTTCAAAACCATACCAAGGACCTATTAGAAAACTGGCAGGGCAGGGTTTTCAAGGGACTTGCTATGATTTCTCATTTTCACTATTTATAATAATGGACAATATACTCTCCTTAAGAGTTTTCTTCCTGCCGAAAGTCTGATATGTCAGGCGCAGATGACTCTTTAGTCTATTTTTCAAGGTTTAATTTCTTACCTTGGAAATCAATTAAATTTGTTTCTTCAAAATCTTGCAGTAAAATAGATGTTCCAGAAGTATGCCCAGGGAAATTCTGTCCTGCTGCGTCCGCCCTGCACAGAACTGACACTGTGCCTACCCCAGTTTCAGAAACGTGTAGTGTGGAGTACTTACGGGTTAATCTAAAAAAGCAAATGGAAAAATGGATTCAAAAAGTGATCACTGTTAACTTCCACCGGCAAAGTCTTAAAAGTGGTTCCACAGGGAGTATTTAAAAAGGGATAAACATTTTTCCAAGGCACCCTATTTCAGGGCAAAAACAAAGACACTATCCAAACCTCACCACGCAAACTTCCCTTATATGTTGGGAGGGACCAAGGCGCCTCTCTGGCCCTGCACCTGCGTTAATTACGGCCGGGAGGTCCACACTAGGACCCCAAGGCCTGGGAACCAGCCTGGGTGGGGGACAGAGAACTGGTGGATGTGGCTCGCAAAGTAGTTTAGGGGGTCCCTTCCCCATGGCAGTTTCCTGACTGGATGCAGCAGGGTCAGGCCTTTCCCCTGGGACATTTTCTCATCTTTATCACAGTGGCAGGAGCATCCCTGCCCGAGGCCTGACCCAGGCGTGGGCCATGCAGCCAGCCCGGGGTCCAACAGGTGCATCTGGGGAGCACAGGGGGATTCGTGGCAGCCCAGAGAGACAGAAAAAAAAAAGGTGGTTTTCAAAAGGGAAGTGCCAGGTTACCAGAGACTGGGTACCTTCACATGAGGCAGTAAACTGTTTCGGACACTCACGAGGGAGCTTCCCGCGAGGTACCAAAGGGCAGCACTGCGCATGTCTGAACGGGAGTGGCCAGGGGAGGGACAACCGGAGGGCGGGGCTAAAAGGAGCGGCCCCTCAGAGGGGAAAGGGGCGGGGTCGAGCCGGCTACTGAGGCGGACAAGCGTTACCATGGCAACTCTGCTGCGGAGGCTGTGAGAGACTCTTGGCCTGGTCTACGGGAAATCAAACTTTGGGCACAAGTCATGAAGCCGGCACGTTGGGGAGACACCGTGTCACAATTACAAGGTGAGATCAGCCTCCCCGTCCAAGCCGTCTCCTCGCGGGCAGGAGAGGTTTGTGAATAGCAAAGCTTCCCTCCGCACGGCGGAACTGCACTGGAAGCCTGGAGGAGCTCGGTGGAGGAGGGGCCTTTGCTGGGAATGGGGGAAACTGTAGTCTCTTATCCTCACCCAGCTATTAGTGGTAGGCTTGCAGGACTACAATCCCAACACGAAACAGGATTGCGGGCGGTGCGGATCCCTAGAGGGAGACATGGCGCGGTGCGCTCCTGCCGGGCATGCTGGCAGGAGTAGTCTAAGCCGCTTCCGGCCGTTGATCGCCTACAATCCCAGCATACAACGGGAGTGGGGTTGGTGAGGATACCTGGAGGGAGGGGTAGCGCGTTCCGCGCCTCGCCAGGTATACTGGGAGGAGTAGTTTCTTTTCTTTTTTTTCTTTTTTTTTTTTTTTTTTTTTTGAGACGGAGTCTCGCGCTCTGTCACCCAAGCTGGAGTGCAGTGGCGCGATCTCGGCTGACTGCAAGCTCCGCCTCCCGGGTTCCTACCATTCTCCTGCTTCAGCCTCCCGAGTAGCTGGGACTACAGGCGCCCGCCACCACGCCTGGCTAATTTTTTGTATTTTTAGTAGAGACGAGGTTTCACCGTGTTAGCCAGGATGGTCTCGATCTCCTTACTTCGTGATCTGCCCGCCTTGGGAGGAGTAGTTTCTTAACCGCTTCTGGATGTTGTCGCAGGGCTGCGAAAGTACAATCCCAGCATGCAACGGGAGTAGGGGGGGTTGGTGCGAATACCCGGAGGAAGGGGCAGCGGGGAGCGCGCCTCGCCAGGCATTCTGGGAGGAGTAGTTTCTTAATCGTTTTCGGCCATCCGTCGCGGGGCTATCAACCTACAGTCCCAGCAAGCGCCGGGCTCAGTGGTGGTGCGCATCCCCGGAGGAAGGGGCAAGCCGTGTGGACCTCTCTGTTTCCAAACCTATGCTGGCCACTGATTCTGTGCCACCCCTGACTAAGGGGAGTGAGTCCGGAGAGGGACTTGAGGGGCAGGTGTGGGCTGGGCAGTGAGGCGGGTATGACGCTGCGAAGTGCACCTCGCTTTTGCCCAAATCGGGCGGGTCTCAGCCTCACCCCACCACCTGCTGTTCAGCTTGGTTTCCCTCCAGAGCATCGCGCCTCCTCCAGCCCAGGGAGCCATCGGCTTTCCTAAGCTGCCATGTAAATGGCCTGAGGTCCCAGACGCTGTCAATTGTGCTGCTGCCCTGCGCTCTCCAGCCAGAGCGCCAGTTCACTCGCTTTTGGGAGAACTCTGCCGCCTGACCTGCCCACGGACAAGGCCACAGCTTTGCAGGGGGGTGACATGGGCTGTGGCTTCCTGGAAATGTCACCCTCACCAGCACCTTTTACATGGATGTGAATTTTGAGACATGAAGGAGGGTAATTATTGGTTTACCCAGGAGATGCTAAGAGCAGAGGAGAAAACCCTAATTTCCAGGCATGTGTCCTGAGCCAGGGACAGGCTAGCCAGACCCTGAGCCCCCAGTGCCGCCAGAGAGCAGCCTACTGCCCTGGTTTCTGTGGAAGTCCCTTCATGCTGCTGGGCCTTAGCCTCAGGGGCAGCTCAATCAGGTGAGGGTGGGGATGACCCATGGGCTTCTGGAGCTGGGCTGGTTGCCCTAGAAGGGCTGGGCCATCCCCCTTGGAGAAGGTCTTTGTGCTGAGGGATGCCCACAGAGGCGTGGGTACCAGGAACACTGCTCCAGGCAAGGGGACTTCCAGATTTGGCTGGAAGGAAGACTTGGTCAGCTTTTCCACCCAGCCCATCTGGCCCTTGCAGGGCTTCACCCCATGGACCCGGGTTCCTGGAGACCTCGAGGGCTTTGTGTGGCCCACTTGTTTTGATACTAAGGACACCCCTGCTGGCTGTTAATTTCAGAGCAGGGGATGTGAGGCCATTATTTTAAGTGAAATAGCTCAGGAATGGAAAATCAAATACTATTATTTTTCACTTATAAGTGGGAGCTAAGCTATACATATGCAAAGGCATACAGAGTGATATAATGGACTTTGGAGACTCAGAAGCAGAGGGTGGGAGGTGGATGAAAGATGAAAAAACTACCTATTTGGTACAATATAAACTACTCAGGTGACAGGTGCACTAAAATCTCAGAATTCACCGCTATATAAGTCATCCATGTAACCAAAAACCACTTGTACTCTAAATGATACTGAAATAAAATTATAATAAACATAATAAAATTACAATTACATAATTATAATATAAACAAAAATTATAATAAGAAGCCTTTTTTTTTTTCTTAAAAAGAAAAACCCAGTGTCACAGTTTTGAGTTCTAGTGTTTTGGATAGAAAGCCCCTTTTGCTCAGTAACACACTTACTACTGGAGAAACAAAATCCTGAAAATTCAAGAAGAACATTGGCATAAAAGATAATTTCTGACAAGTTATTTACACACTGCCTACATGAGTATTGCAGATATGTTTTAAAGACAAAGATCCATGTTGGACTGGGTCAGCTTTATGCTTGGTCTTTTTATTTCCAATTCTTCTCTTCTGAAATACAAGTCGTGGGTTGCCATGGTGATTATTTCAAATGCATTGTGGTCAGATGGAACTGGTAATGTGTTGTTATTTTATTTCCCTTTCAGTTACAAAATGAGCCTGATGCTCTTAGCCATCAAAATCTCACCAACACCTACTACTTCAGTTTTAACTCTGGTTCCTATTTCAAGGCAATCACTCAAGGTTGCAAATCACAGAAAGACAAAAATGTTTTAATTAACCAAAAACTTAATAAAAAATTATACCCCTCTGAAGCCATGTAATTTGGTTTTTATTTTCTTGTCTATTCAGGTCCATAAACCACAACTCTAACAATATATACCATTCATGATAAGTTAATATTTATTGAATAGTAAAATAAATACATGTTAAGGGTAGATCTGGCTTCAGGTATAACTGCAATCAGGGCTAAAGTGATATGTCCAGTAGTCAAGAACAAATGTCAATTATAATCTGACCTCCTCCACTCGAAGCACACAACAATACTTTAAATGTCTGAAAAGAAAGTTACATGTGGAAATAAATGAAAGAAAAGTTACGAATTAGATTAAGAAGGAATTAAACCTGGTTTTAAAATAAAGACATACAAATATAAAAAAAATACTGAAGAACAATTAGCATAGATAGAGGAGCACCAAAAGTATGACAGAAAAGAAATATATTTAAAAACATTAGTTTCTGAGTTAAGTTTGTAGATGTAGAGATGTGACAAAGAGTTGCTCCTACACACTAAACAAACAAACAAAAACCCTGGAGAAACTGCAAATGAATGGATGGTTTCTCCTGAGCCCTTTAGAGAACTGAGGTCACAGGACAGACTACAAACCCAGTAACAGGGGATGCAGAAGCCAGGTCCCAGGCTTTTAAGTGCACGCTGAAGACCATGTAAACTGGTAAAATGAAGCCAGTTCCCAGGCTTTTAAGTGCACACTGAAGACCATGTAAACTGGTAAAATTAAGCCAGAACTTTTGAACTAGTTCCTGGTGGCTGTGTGTGGAAGGGTGAGGAGAATGAGAAACCCTGGAGTCTACAGACATAGGGTTTACACCGTTGTGTATAATTTTTCTAGGAAGCCTACAAGGCCTGTCAGGGAAGATGGGGTAGAATCCTGAGGATGCTCCCACACAGTGCTGATGGGGAGGGACCACTATCCCATCCACTACTGCAACTCTGGAGACACAGCCCTCACATCTCTATATAACACGAGGCCTAATCTGCAGAGAAAGAGCATCCAAACCTGAGCCAGAGGGCACTGGGGAGAAACGGAACTGAGGATAGAGAAACAATGCCAACACCCGCATTTCTGCACAGATGCATCTCCCATAAAGAAAAGAAACCATTAATTTACAGGGCACTGTTCAAGGCCCACTTCAACTGGGAGTTAAGAGCATGGAGAAGAAGCATGTTTCCCCTACCATGGACAAGGAAGGACAGGAATGTGCTCTTGTCCTGGCATTGCATGTACAGGAGGGGCAGGGAACTCTTCAAAGGTCAGTAACCGCACACCCTAGTTCACAGTGCTAAGTCTGAGGCTTCCTCAGAACGTTAGAGATCTCCTCACTCCCTCATCACTGCCACCAGGTTAAGAAGCATGGAGTCAAAAGAACAGTGGAATATAGCTGGGCCAAGTGCAAGAAACCACGTGTGGGAAGAGGCACAAAGGGAAGGCACAGCAAACGCGGGAGATATTAGCAAAGTATCATGAGAGGGATTTGAATTTTCTGGTTCTCAGAAGGTTATTACTGCCATAACGACTTTTAATCCCAGCCTACCTCTCATCTACATGACCAGAAACCCCTACACTAAGGCCTATCTGAGGGAAAACTGCTCATCAATAACCTAAAAACTGTCCCCTTTCAATGTCAGTGTGCTGAGGAAAAAATAAAAATAATAAAAAACCCATTTACCCCAATGCACTATCCTATACAACATATGCTATTGCTTTTATCAAAAATTAGAAGCCAAGACATCCCTTTTTATTTTTATTGAGATATTTATTTGTGTTAAAACCAAATTAAGGTCCCAGCACGGAGTTCAGGAGGCTGGGACCTCAGACCACACCTGGCGCCCGCCTTCCGCCCGCCATGGCCGCGCCGCGTCCCAGAAGGCCCAGCGGAGGCTCCGGGGAAGGCGACCCCAGCAGGTGCCCTGGCCCGCGGCATCGAAATCCGTGTGAGTTCCCCACGGAGCGCGGGAGGTCATAGCGGCAGCCAGACAAGCCTTCTTACCTGCCAGGCACCGCGCATGGATCTCGCGTGCGCACAGTCGCGGCTACCGTGTCCCGCGCCGGCAACTCGCACTCCGGTCCCTACTCTGCCGCTCAGTCCCCAAGGCGGCCCCGGGTCCCGCACGTTCCGGTTCCTCAGCAGCCACACGCGGGATGTCCAGGGACGGCCTGATAGCAGCTCAGGCTGCGGTGCGCCGGAGTGCCGCGTGGCCGAGGCCGTGGTGGTCGTATGTCCCATGGACACCATCAAAGTGAAGTTCATCAAGGCACAGACCTCCAGTGCAGAGGAGTCTCCCATCGGGTTAGGGAGACCGTGCGGGAACAAGGAGACTCACCGGGGCCTCACGGCCCCCGCGCTGAAGCAGGGCTGGAACCAGGCCATCCGCTTCTTCTCCTGACCTCCCTGCACCGCTGGTACCGAAGGGACAACCCCAGCAAGCCCATGGACCCGCTGGTCGCTGGGGTCTTCGGGGCCATTGCAGGCGCAGCCAGTGACTTGGGAAACGCTCCTCTGCCGGGATCGAGACCCGGATGCGGGGCCTGGAGGCACACAAAAGCGGAACACAGGGGCCTGTGGCTGCAGATCCTAAGGAAGGAGGGGCTCAAGGCCTTCTCCAACCGCACTGTCCCCTACCTGGGCCGGGTCTGCCTGGATGTTACCAAGGATAATGGTAACAGTGTTTATCCTCTACCATGAGGTGGGGAAGCTGCTCAACAGTGTGGAAGACGGACTAAGCCTGGAGGAGCCGTGAGGGGACCGCTGCAGGCACCTCCAGAGCCGGCCGCCACCCTTGTCTCACATGATTCCAGTGCAGAAATGCCAAAAGGCCCCTGCCCACGTCCCTCGAGCTCTGTGGCCTGCCGTGTGCATTGTGGCATCAAGTCCATGCGTCCCCTAGTGCCATGTCTCCCCGTGGTCTGAATGTGACACTGCCCCTGTGTCCACACGTCTGGCCCGGCTGTGGCTGGAGGTCCATCTGGCCTGTGAGTCTGTGCCCACTTGTCCATGTGCTTACTGTGAGCCCTGGGCCTGTGATTCATGTTCTGCGTCATGTGACACTGCGCCCTGCCTCCCAGGGTGCCCGTGTGGCCTGGGTCCTTGGCACTGTCGCCCTGACCCGGTCCCAGTCCACTGCCTTCCACCCTGCCTTGGCCTACCGCAGCTGCCTCTGGGCCTCGGCCTGGTTTCACCGCATTCTCGGGGTTACACCCCTGACTGCCAAATCCCGCCCCCCACCAGCGCTTCTCCCACCATTGGTTTAACTGGCCCACCGGCCCTCCCTCTGCCCAGGAGAGGGTGACACACACCACCCTCAGGATCACCCTGCCAAAAAAGAATAAGCCGGACCCTATTGCAAAAAATAAAATGTAAATAACAAGTATGAAGCACAGAAGAAAATAAGGTACGAGGAAAAAGCGTTAGAAGATTTTTTTTTTTGAGACAGTCTTGCTCTGTTGCCCAGGCTGGAGTGCAGCGGCGCGATCTCGGCTCACCGCAACCTCTGCCTACCAGGTTCAAGTGATTCTCCTGCTTCAGCCTCCTGAGTAGCTGGGATTACAGGCACGCACCACCATGCCCAGCTAATTTTTGTATTTTTAGTAGAGATGGGGTTTCACCATGTTGGCCAGGCTGGTCTGGAACTCCTGGACTCAAGTGATCCGCCTGCCTCTGCCTCCCAAAGTGCTGGGAATACAGGTGTGAGCCACTGCGCCTGGCCGAGTTGGAAGAAATTTGGTATCACATAAACTGTGTTTATGCCTGTAATCCCAGCACTTTGGGAGGCCAAGATGGGCGGATCATTTGAGGTCGGGAGGTGGAGACCAGCCTGGGCAACATGGTGAAACCCCATCTCTACTAAAAATACAAAAAAAATAGCCGGGCGTGGTGGTGAGCGCCTGTGATCCCAGCTACTCTGGAGGCTGAGGCAGGAGAATTGCTTGTACCCTGGAGGTGGAGGTTGCAGTGAGCCAAGATCGCGCCATTACACTCCAGCCTGGGTGAAAGAGCAAGACGCCGTCTCCAAAAAAAAAAAAAAGAAGCAATAAAGAAAGATATCCAACACAATAATTCAAACTGCATAACACCAAAGAGAAGGAAGAACATTAAAAGCCATGCGAGAGAGAGAATCTACACAGGTGAGAGTAAAATCTCCACATCCCAGGCAGAGCCAGAAAACTGAGAAGGAAATATTAAGAGTGCTGAAAAATTATTGGGGTGGGGCTCGGTGGCTTCGCGCCTGTAATCCCAGCGGTTTGTGAGGCCAAGGCGGACGGATCACGAGGTCAGGAGATCGAGATCATCCTGGCTAACACGGTGAAACCCTGTCTCCACTACAAATACAAAAAATTAGCCAGGCGTGGTGGCGGGCGCCTGTAGTCCCAGCTACTCAGGAGGCTGAGGCAGGAGAACGGCGTGAACCCGGGAGGCGGAGCTTGCAATGAGCCGAGATCACGCCACTCACTGCACTCCAGCCTGGGCAACAGAACCAGACTCCATCTCCAAAAAAAAAAAATGCTAAAAAATTATTGTTCGACCTATGATAGGATACATACCTAGCATATTTTTAATAAATAAGGGTAAACTAAATTATCTTCAAAAGTAAAAGAAAAAAAAAAGTTTTATTTACCAACAGGAGCATCTTAAGTGTACACTTCAAGAAGATAGAAAAGTTGTCTTATATAAAGTTTAGAGAGTCAAAATTAAATACAAAAAAACTTGTGGACACAGAGGACTCTGATGGTGGACTCTAAACTAAAGAAACCACCAAGTTCTTGGCAGCATAGGTTTCAAAAGTATTTAGATGAAATAAAAGTGTAATAAAATTATATATCAAATCATCTGTTTCTTGAATAATCTGATGTCAAAATCTGTTTTTCAGATAATTATTTTCATAACTCATTAATCACCTATGATATTTATATCACACATTATGCAAAATTTTGACTATTCTATTATCAGAACTAATTAGCATAAAAGGACTAACAGATAGAAATTGCCCATAAGCATCTGGACACCCATGATGACTGAGTCATAAGCCCATAACAGGGTTGAGGATGATGAGACGATAAGGTCCACCCAGTACATGACCACAAAGCAACTAACCAGCATTGGAATGGTCTGGGTGGCCCTTTTCTCTGGGGAGGCTTTTGCAGAGAGGTTGGTGCTAGGAAGGTACTGGGATTGTCTCTGATGTCTGGTCAAAAGAATTACCACATACGCCCTTGAGAGCAACATGACTGCTACAAAGAAGACATCTATAAGCAATGGCAGCATGAGAGACAGGCTCCTGATGATGTGGCTTATGTAAGAAAGTGAAGAGTATTTACTGATACTTAGCACATTGGTCTTGGCCACACTAGAAGAGGCCACAGTGGAGGAGGGCAGGTTACTACTGAGAGACAAACTGAGAACCCCAAGAAGTGAAAGATGCAAAGTGTGAATTTCTGTTTAATTCTTGCCAACCAGGAGGTGCTGGGGGTAATGGTGACAGCCTGGAGCACACTCCGGAGGCAGGTGGTGCAGATGGAGAGCCCTCATCCCTCTATGCATGTAGAAGAATACCTTACACTTGAAATCATTCGGAAAATACAGTGACTCAGACAGGTCTGGAGATGCCAAGAAGCTCATAGTGAGGAGCATCATTAAGTGGACAAGGTCCAGGTGACAGGTGATGTCAGTGGGCTTAGGCCTGCAATCCAGAGGGAGTGTGAAGATACAGAAGAAAAGGAGGAAGGTGTTGGCTATGAGTCTAATATCAGCTTGGAAAAAAAGGGCAGTTTTTAATAGTATCATAAGTGAAACATGGTCATCTTAATGGTGAAGAGGAATCATATTTTATATTTCTGATAAAAACAACAGATATCCTATCATCAGTATTATTTATTGTGTGGTCAATATTATTACCAACCTTATCATTTTAATTTTACCCATTTATCTTGATTAACCCAGACTGTCTCATATAAATTCTTTAAAATATAGCCTGAACATTTTATTTTACAACAAATAAGTTATACATAAATATCCACACATCCACAATCACACCTATGTAGGGTGCACATTATCTATACCCATACAGTACTTGTGGCTCACTCCTTAGGAAGCATTTCCTTCCTTTCTGAATTTCTCAAATCACTGAACGTTCTCAGGTCTTGAATTTTTTTTCTTCTTAAAAGCTTTTCAACTTCTAAGAATATATATATTTCAGTGCTCAAAGACAAAAAACTGTCCACTAAAAATTTTATCCTCAGAAAAACTATCACTTAAAAAAATTTAAAAAAAGACATTTCAGATAAATAAAAACTGAGGCAATTTTTTATAGCAGACAAATCATTTGAGAAAGAATAAAAATAAGTTTTCGGGCTGAATGTAAGTAATTCCAGATAATTTCAATGCCCAAAAAAGACAACAAGGACTAGTAAATGTAACAAATATTTAAAGCAATGTAAGAAATATTTTTTCTCATATCAACTGATTGGCAAAAGCAACTGTGTAATATTGTTTGTAATGGGATCTTCAGTGCTATAACATAAAGAAACTTATTTGCCAATAACATCACAGAGAAGGTGGGTTCAAGAAAAGATATATTGGGCTAAGAAAATCTGTCCAGATAATAACTTGTATCCACAAAGATTTAAAAAAAAATTAGTAAAACTGAAGGATTAAAATATGCAATGAATAATAAGAGGTTTAACAAAACAAACCTGTAAATATACAAGTGCTCTTTTTTCTTATTTTGGCTTATTTCAAACAAATAAAATTATATAAGCAGATAACTATAAAAACATATTGTTGTGTTTGTAACATATGTAGATTTAATCATTAGTACCCAAACTAGGAGGGAAAGAGAGAATAAAGTTGTGCAAGACAAACGTTTTCATAAAAAGAATATAGGGTTAAAATGTGATGCTCCAATACATACATATATATATAGTGTTTGAGATATATATATATATATATATAGTTAATTTGACAATTAATGTAATTAGCAGGTACGATTATGTGTACCTGCTGGTGCCCTGGTCTTGGACTTCTCAGCCTCCATAACTGTGAGAACTAAGTTTAGACTCTGTATAAATTACCTATTCTGAAGTATTTTATTACAGAATTAAGGATAGCCTAAGACAACATTCATGAACATCCATGCTATACATTAAATCACCAGAACTTGTTTATTTCATACCTAAAACTTTCCACTTTTGGTCAACATGTCTTCATTTCTTTCACCCATCACCCCCTAGGAACCACATTGGCATAGATGTCAGACTGGAAGCTGAAGGGGTTCAGGTTCTGCATGTGGACACTCTGTTTCTATGACTTTGAATTTTTGGCTTCATATATGAGTGAAATCAAACAGTATTTGTCATTTTGTGTCTAACTTATTTCACTTGACCTAATGTCCTCTAGTTTCATTCATATTGTTGCAAATGGCAGAATTCTCTTTTTTATGGGTGAATAATATTCCATTATATAAATATTCCATAATTATCCATTCATCTATTAATGGATACCTAGATTGTTTGCATGTCTCAGTCATTGTAAATAATTCCGGAATGAATATAGGAGTGCAGATGTCTCTTCTAGATACTAATTTTATCTTCTTTGGTTATATATCTGGAAGTGAAATTGCTGGAGAATATGGCAATTCTATTTTAATTATTTGAGAAAGCTTCACAGTGTTTTTTATACTGGTTGTCCCAATATTTCTGTATCTTAAGGGCGTGTTGTACTCTGTTGGGAGACAATTTTTACAGACCTGTCGGTTAATTTGCTTTACATCTTATATAAGCTTCTGTTTGGACAATCTTTTCAAGGAAGTTTTTAAATAACTAACAACCTTGTGTGAAGTGAGTAGTGTCTCTTCTTAGAGCATAGGTCAAACACATACATAAATAATTTAATAAAAAGTATATTTTCCCCAGAGGCAAAGGTTGGGAAGGTTTTATTTGAAACACTTTATTGTTTTTTTCATCAAAATTCTCTGTAATTTGGTGAAGTAAGACAGCAGTCCTTGAACAGAGGAGAAAACAAAAAGGGAACCCCCAAAATACATGACGTGCTGAGAACCCCAAAGTCCAGTGGAAGTCACATCAGGCACAAACTCCAGAGAGGTTCTGAGTGAAATCCCTGCTACAAATTTTAGCCACGAGAGATGAAGGAGTTCCCCAAATTTAGAGGTATCTCCTAAGCCAAGAAACAACATGATGGAGGTGGGCAGGGGCTCAATCCTTAAGAGTTTTCCAATTTTAGAAGAACTGGGAAAGCACATGGGGACCCCCTCATCTAACAGGGTGGGGGATATGAGATCCTGATGCAACATCAGGACAGTGATAAAACATTGATTAGTTGGTGGGCAGGGGTCCTTGGCATGGCGGGCTAAGATTGGCTTCCTAGTGGCTGAGAGTGAGATCTAAGGCTCAAGACAGCCTGTGCTGAGTAGTCAGGAAGGCAACTCATCAGCTTGGGTTTGATAAAAGGAAGGTTTCGAGGTATTCCCCTCGATCTTGGGGAGCAACCCTTGAAGCAGAAAAATTGTGATCAGAGTCTGGGGCAAAAGGAGTCACTCCTTTTACTGGAACTTGAGGCAGTCAGACAGCAGCTACCACACGGCTTGCGGCAGTTGCTGGAGATTTTTCTGAGGTCCAGGGACAAAGAGTCACAGCCCATCATAAAGATAATCTGGTCACAGCTGCCAATGTGGCTGTAAGGCAGTGAGCCAGTCATGAGATTTTAGAGCACAGCCACACTGGCATTGACGTCTGACTGGAAGCTGAAGGGGTTCAGGTTCTGCAAAAAAGTCACCTCAGCTGTGATCCATAAAACAGAACCTGAAGGCTTCTCCAAGGGCTGGGCCCTGCTTCACTGTGTCTTCACTGTGGTCAGACGAGAGTCACTCATCTTTGTGTCAAAAAATGTTATTAGATTTGAGATCGCCTTGGATGATATTCTTGGCATGGAGGTAGTTCCCGCCCTGGGCAGTCTGCTGGGCCATGTCAATTAGCTGGACTATATAATATAATATAATATATAATGCAATATAATATAATATAATATAATATATTGTAATATATGTCAGACATAATATATAATGATGTCATAATATATTGTGATATAATATCATGTATTATACATATGATATATATCATAATACATTGTGATATCATAATATAATACATGATATATAATCATATATAATATAGATGATATAAAATACATGATATATAATCATATATAATATAGATGATATAATACATTGTGATAGCATGACAGAATTTTGTTTTTTATGTATTACATGTTTTATAAAATAACCAATTATATATATGACACCATATCTGACAAAATTTTATTATATTACATTATATTACATAATATATTGTGATATTATAACATATAAAATTTTGTCAGATAATCTTATAAGAAAACTGAATTAAATTTTGTACATTAACATATAAACTTAATAGAACCTAAGAAAATTATCTGCTCTTGTGTAAATGACCATTTTTTCGATAACTCTGAAGGCCAGGTATGGGTGTGAAAGGGGTCTGCTACTTACTTTATGAGACATTGACTTCCAAATCTTTGCTGTTATTAACCAGTGCCCTTGCAAGATAAGAGAATATTTTACTCTAAGAAAGCATTTTCATAGATACCATAATAGGAATTTTGCTCATGCTAGTTAATAAATTATTATAACATTTTTTGGTTGTTAATAGTTTGTCATTAAAATATACTTCTACAGATAACCCATTGCACAGGTGTTTTGATTTATCCTTTAGCCACAGGTCAAATTTTAAAATGTTTATTCATCAAATTTTATTTATTTTAGATAAAAGAGACCTTGTATCTACCATGTGCTGTAAGATCTGTACTTTGTTAGAAAGACAAATTCTCAGACAAAACTCATGTCTATTTTGAAATTCTCAAACCAAGTTCAGGTCTATTTTTTTCAAAATCTAGATTTTACGTAATGTTTCTAGGTGTTTCCTTTCAATAAAAACCCAAACTAAAAGAAATAAAAAATTCCCATGCATGGTAATTCCCATGCATATCAATATTGTTAAGTGGTGTATTTTTATTTTTACGAGGGGGATTGTTTATATGGATGTATTGATGTGTCAAACAGGTACAGTTAAGATTCTACCTTTTTTTTTTCTCAGCGTCTCAATCTGTCACTTCAGGTGGAGTGTAGTGGTGCAATCACAGCTCACTACAGCCTTGACCTCCCAGGCTCGAGCGATCCTCCCATGTCAGCATCCCAAATAGCTGGGACTACAAGTGTGCACCATCATGCCCAACTAATTTTTAAAAAATGTTTGTAGAGATGAGGTCTCACTATGTTGCCCAAGTGAGGTCTTGTAATGTTGCCCAGGCTGGTCTCAAACTCGTGAGCTCTGGCTTCCCAAAGGGATGGAATTACAAATGGAAACCACTATGCCTGGCCAAGACTGGACCTTTCAATGAGCTCACATCTTACTTTAAAAAAAACTAATTAAAAGATAAAGTCTGAGTAACAAATGGGTTCACGTTAATGATTATTAACTTGGGTACTTCTATTCTTAAAAGAAAAATTGTTTATATGTGTGTATTGATGTTTAAAAAGGTACAGTAAGATTAATCCTTTCTTTTTTTTTTTTTTTTTTTTGAGACAGTCTCACTCTGTCACCCAGGCTTGTGTGTAGCTGCCCAATCACATCTCACTAAAGCCTCACCCTCCCAGACTCAAGGGATCCTGCTATGTCAGCATCCCAAGTAGCTGGGAATACAGGCATGCACCATCATGCCTCATTTATTTTTTGTATTTTTAGTAGCCATGTGGTCTCACTATGTTGCCCAGGCTGCTCTCAAACTCCTACGCTCAAGTGAGCCTCCTGTCTTGTCATTCCAAAAGGATGGAATTACACAGGCTTAAGCCATTGTGCTCAGCCAAGATTTTACCTTCAATTAGCGCACATCTTATTTCAGAAAAAAATAATAATAAAGTCTGGGAAGAAAATGGGTTGAAGTATGGATAAAACAAACTTGGCACAGGTTGTTGAGCCTGGGTAACAGTTGTATTATACTGTTTTATTTTGTATATGTTTTAAATTTTCTGTAATAAAACATGTATACAAATACAAAGTTGATCTTCAGTGTTAGCTCTTAAAACCTTAGTGACTTTGAGGAGCAAAAAGAGAGAAAGTGGGGTTGCTTAGAACAGCTCCAGTCTGCAGCTCCCAGCAAGACCAATGCAGAAAACGGGTGATTTCTGCATTTCCAACTGAGGTACCCAGTTCATCTCATTGGGACTGGTTAGGCAGTGGGTGCAGCCCATGTAGGGCAGAAGCAGTTTGGGGCATCGCCTCACCCAGGAAGTGCAAGGAGCCAGGGAACTCCCTCCTCCAGCCAAGGGAAGTGGTGAGACACTGTGCTATCCAGTCCAGATACTATGCCCTCTTTCACCACTCCTATTCAACACAGCATTGGAAGTTCTCGCCAGGGCAATGAGAGAAGAGAAAGAAATAAAGGGTATTCGAATAAGAAGAGAGGAAGTCAAATTGTCTGTTTGCGGACGACATGATTGTATATTTAGAAAACCCCATTGTCTCAGCTCCAAAACTCCTTAGGCTGATAACCAACTTCAACAAAGTCTCAGGATACAAAATCAATCACAAGCATTCCTACATGCCAATAATAGACAAGCAGAGGGCCAAATAATGAATGAAATCCCATTCACAATCGCTACAAAGAGAATAAAATACCTAGGAATACAATTCACAAGGGACATGAAGGAAGTCTTCGAGGAGAACTACAAACCACTGCTCAAGGAAATAAGAGAGGACACAAACAAATAAATGGAAAAAATATTCCATGCTTATGGATAAGAAGAATCAATATCGTGAAAATGACATACTGCCCAAAGTAATTCATAGATTTAATGCTATTCCCATCACCCCGACACTTTTGATATCCTTCCGCTAGCAAGGCTGCCTTGGGGTTGCCACCCTGATTCCTCTGTAAGAAAAAAAAAGCTAGCGGGTGAGGTAGGACTCAGGGGCCACGGACAGGACAGGGCACCCAGGCTGGTCTCCCCCAGGACCCTCTAAGGCCCCTGTAGGCAGGAGGGCTCAGTGGAGTTCCAGGACCCACTTCAAGGATGGTGTCTGTAGCCCCTCCCTGGACCTCCAAGACGGGCCAACTCCCTCTGCAACCTGCACCCACACAACTCCCTCTACAAACTGCACTCACCCAGCTCCCTCTGCAACCGCACCCACTGGTCTCTTAGAGGTGAGCATCCATCCATCTTTGTGCACATGGCTTTCTGCTTTATTTCCACTGGACAGTCTCCTTGGCAGAAACACCCAGGGAATCCTGGGCCTGTGCTGGATGTTCTGTAAGTACCAAGGAAAGAGGGGTTTGAAAACTCAAGAATATAATTAATATTATTTTCTGCACTTTAATATCTCAGGGTTACTTTCCCTCCAAAATGTGTAAAAACAAATATTGAGATTTCTGTCCTTTCTATTATGTTAATTATGTCATCATACAAACCTTTCATTTTCCTGAAATTTATTTTTATACCAATCATTAAATTTTTGTTTTCTTCATTCAAAATGTTACCTGTTTTGGAGACAAAATTTTGAACATATAATGCTTCACAAATTATATGTTTCACAATAGGAAACAGCATTTTATTTATGTATTGACTAATGTAATTAATAAGTTTATTAAAGATGTAAATAATTGAAGTAAACTTAGTTTATATTATTTATATGAATTATTTTACATTTTATCTTTGATCTTAAAAAATTTTTAACTAGGTATGCAATTCAAAATTGACAGATATTTTAACTCAGAACTTTGAACATAATATCCATTGATTTGTGAATTCTATGAAGATGCCAAATATGGGTTAAAAATCTCTTGTTGCTTTGAAGTTGATTCACATTTTATATTTCAATGATTTTAAATCACTTCATTTTGGTGTTAAGCTTTTTAGTTATTATGATGTTTTTAAATATTTTTTGTACTTTCCTTGGTTGATGTTTTATTAGTTCTTTAAAATGTTTAAGCATGCCATATTTTCTCAATTTTGTTCAAAAAATCGTTAGGCCAGGCCAGGCACGGTAGCTCACATTTGTAATCCTAGCACTTTCGGAGGCCAAAGCGGGTGGATCACCTGATGTCAGGAATTCAAGACCAGACTGGCCAACATGGTGAAACCCCGTCTCTACTAAAAATACAAAAATTAGCTGGGCTGTGGTGGCCGGCACCTGTAATCCCAGCTACTCAGGAGGCTGAGGCAGGAGAATCGCTTGAACCCGGGAGGCGGAGGTTGCAGTGAGCCGAGATCGTGCCACTGCACTCCAGCCTGGGCGACAGAGACTCCACCTCAAAAACCAAACCAAACCAAAACCAAACAACAACAACAACAAACCATTAGACGTAGCACTCTTACTTCATTTTTAACTTACTCTGACTTGCATATTTTCCACTCATTTTTCTCCTTGTCCTGACATCTAAGTTTTTGTTTTGTTTGACGGAGTCTCGCTCTGTTGCCCAGCTTGAGTGCAGTGGCGCCAGGTTGGCTCACTGCAACCTCCGCCTCCCGGGTTCAAGCAATTCTCCTGCCTCAGCCTCCCAAGTAGCTGGGATTACAGGCATGTGCCACCACACGCAGCTAACTTTTTGTGTTTGTAGTAGAGATGGGATTTCATCGTGTTAGCCAGGATGGTCTCGATCTCCTGACCTCGTGATCTGCTTGCCTCGGCCTTCCAAAGTGCTGGGATTACAGGTGTGAGCCACCACACCTGGCATTGTTAGCTCATTCTTTTACTTATACTTTAGCTCATATTTTTTACTTTGCTCATATCCCTTATATTTATCTAAATATTTTAACTATGTATGCATATATTTTTTATTTTTGTATTTTTATAGAAATTAGCTTATGCTATGTTGACCAGGCTAGCCTAAACCTCCTGGCCTCAAGTGATTCTACTGCCTTGGCCTCCCAAATGCTGGGATTATAGGCATGCGCCACCAGGCCTAGCTTACATATTTTCTGTACATCTGCTTCGGAATTCCTTGAAGTCTAGTGGTACAAGTGTTTAATGATTGTTGTTATTTTTGAACAAAATTAATTTTTGTGTCCTTTATTTTGCATATTTAAAAAAATTACGTTGTGTGATTATACTTGACAAGCCTGAACTGATAAGATTTTCAGTATTTCAGGTTGAGGGTTTTTTCCTCAAAAAAAAAATTGTCTTGGAATTTTTGTTTTCTTCTCTACATGAACCTGAAAACATTTAAATTAACTTATTAAATTTTTCTCTACAAAAACTCTGGGTCAATTCAAACCCCAACGTATCAGTACAGTTGGCTTTCCTTCCCAAATCAGCCAAGGCAGGGACTGACTAGCTTCCCTATTTATCTCACTTTGACTGCAGGCTGCATATTCTATCTCACTTTTCTTAGATTTGCAGAACCTTGAGGCTTTTGGCTTTAGTTAGGCTGGTCAGGTTCATCTGCCTTACTTTGATTCTAGTATGGCACCACATCTACCCCTGAGAGCTGTAAAAACCCAAGAAATGATGCCCCTTTTATTATCAGCCTATTGTAGGAAGCCTCACCCTGCCAGATGGACTGTCTCATCCTCCCTTCTTTCTGCTGGCTCTGTTTCTTTCTTTATTTTATTTTTTTGAGATGGAGTCTCACTCTATTGCCCAGGCTGGAGTGCATTGACACTATCTCAGCTCACCGCATCTCCACCTCCTGGGTTCAAGCAATTCTGCCTCAGCCTCCTGAGTAGCCGGGATTACAGGCACCCACCACCATGCCTGGCTATTTTTTTTTTTTTTTGTATTTTTAGGGACAGATAGGGTTTCATCATGTTGCTCAGGCTGGTTTCGACCTCCTGACCTCAAGTAATCTGCCCACCTCAGCCTCCCAGAGTTCTTGGATTATAGGTGTGAGCCACCATGCCCAGCCCTTTTATTTTTACTTTAGCACTTAGAACTAAACTCTGCAGTTAAGCACATGTTACATTGTCTAGGCTTTATGGTGTTTTTTTTCAATGGAACTATTTTTAGAACATGTAACTTTTCAGGATATTCCCAGAATCCCAGATAGCCACATTTACCTTTGGAGGAATTGATTATCAGAATAATGAACACAATTATCTTTAGAAAAATCATACGTCCCCAAGGAAAGTTCTAATTTTTTGGAGTATGTATTGTGTGACATTTTTAGTAGAATGTAGTTATGACAATGTTACCATGTTTCAAATATAAAATACTTTTTGTTATGTATAACATAAGGATTTTATGTGATGGTGCCTTTTTGCTGGGGAGGATGCACCTGTGTCTTGTTAGAATTATTGATAATATTTTAATTGCTAATAAGAAAATTAATGATACCAAATCTTAGTCATTCTCAACAGTACTACTCTTTTTTATCTTAATTTCCACTTTTATCACATGCAATAGAAATGTTTTTAGAAAAGTGTTTGTTTTCTAGGTAAATAAATTATCTTTATTATGTGTTGTTAATTTTTAAAACCATAAAGTAAGACATACCAATATGTCCTCTATTATATTTTACTAGGATGTGTGAAATATTTATAGATGCTCTGTAGGAGAGGTTAAGCAGATTTTTCTATTCCTAGATTTCTGGAGGCTTTATTGTTAATGAGTAACGGATTTTGTCAAATGCTTTTGTGTGTCTACTGAAATAATTATGGTTTTGTCCTCTATTCTATTAATATGGTATATTACATTGACTGATATTTGCATTAGTGAGATAATTCCACTTGGTCATTTTGTCTAACATTTTATGTGTTGCTGAATTCAGTTTTCTAGAGTTTTTAAAGACTTCTAGGCTGGGTGCGGTGGCCCATGCCTGTAATCTCAGCACTTTGGGAGGCAAAGGCAGGTGGATCACCTGAGGTCAGGAGTTTGAGACCAGCCTGGCCAACATGGTGAAACTCCGTCTCTACTAAAAAAAATACCAAACATTAGCCAGGCATAGTGACGGGTGCCTGTAATCCCAGCTACTCAGGAGGCTGACGGGAGAATCACTTGAACCCAGGAGGCAGAGGGTGCAGTGAGCTGAGATGGGGCCATGGCACTGCAGCCTAGGCAACAAGAGCAAAACTCCATCTCAAAAAAAAACTACAACCAGGAGACTCTGTCAGATTAACACTACAATCTGAAGAACTATAGAGACTGTCAAAACACTAGTGTATAGTCTACAGTAGATATTAACCTTTGTTTTTCTTCTGTTTTCATAGAAACACCTTTTATTAAAAATCTGTTTTCCTGCTTCAGTCCTAGTCCATCTGTAATGCCACCCCCTGGAATGAGACATAGCTGTTTAACTGAACTGATCTATTCTCGGGACTAAGAGACTGATTAAAAAGATATAAAATGATATATTCAAATTTGCTCTTAAAAAAAAAAAAATTCTGGGTCTATATTTATGAAGAATAATGGTCTCTCTTTTTTTTTTTTTTTTTTGATGCTTTCATGTTGTTTTGTTTACTGGGTAATACCGGCCTCAACAAATGAATTGTTTTCTTTTCCCTTTTATATTTTGCAAGTGTTTGTGTAGAATTGGTATTAATTATTCATTAAATGTTTAGTAGAATTTACCAGTGAAGCTATCTGAGCCTTTTTTTCTGGGAAGGAATCTTATCAATCTCTTTACCTGTTATAAGTATATTAATATATTCTCTTTCTTCTTGGATTAATTTTGACAATTTGTGCTTTTCTGCAAATTTGTTTCTAATTTCTAGCACTTCATGCCTCTAGATTTTCATGGAGGTTAAGATGTAAGAATAAAGAGAATTGTTGAGAGAATACAGCTTTGGGTAATTCATGAATGACCCAATGTCTGATGATCTTCTTTTGTAAGATGGGGAAGATTATTCTTCATGCTGTACTTAAAATTCATATTTATATTATAAAATAAATGTAATATTCTATCTAAAGTGAACTAAGAAGATATGTTAGTTAACTTTGTGTTTAATCCGGATGGAAGTCTGAGTCTACCTTCTCTCTTCCATGAATATGTAGTCAGGGCACAAACATAATTTGAATAAGGACAAACACAAAATGACGGTAAATGAAGAAGGGTATGACAGATTAAAATGTGATGAAACAGCCCTGAACACATACATAGAATTCACTATGTGTTACACACTATTCCAAGGCATTTGCACAGACAGTTTTAATGCCTGTAAGACTAAAATAAACAACACAAACATTCATGTAAATGAGAAATTGAAACATTAAAAATAATATTAGGTGACATTAAACTGTCAAAAAATAAACTGTTTTTAGATACAACAAATAAGTAAACATAAATAGTGTTCATTAACATTTAAGACAGTTTGATTAGTTATCATATGAACAAATGGATAGCATTATTAACTAGTATAAAGAGCATACATATTATTTTCAAATTCCATAGAAAAATATTTAAAAATTTAAAATTTTGGGTTCAAAATTATGTCAGTAACTTCATGAAAGTAGACATTCAATAGGTCATATTTTTTAGACATTGTGAAATGACATCAGAAACTGTGAATTAGAGTGTAACCCATAAACAATATCCAGCCACAGACAAGTTTAAGACCAAGATGAATAACTATTAACTGTATAATAACTACATAACATTTTCAGAGGGCTCTTCTTTCACCACCTCAAGAAAACCCTTTACGTGCTCAAATTGCCTGCTTGACTTTGCTGCAGGATTTACAACACATACTTTAACCTTTCCCAGGCCTTTCTCAGTCCCTCAAAGATGTAAACCTTACCATGTATTTGAAATGTTAACGTCCAGGTAATTAGAAAAACAGCATTGCAGCTGAAATCAAATTGAAAAAAAAATTGAAGGTTTTTAGACTCACCCTCAAAATTTTATTTCTCGGTTAGTACCTCTAGCTTAGGCAAGAAACATTTATAATGATTAATTTATTTGTTTTCTATCATTTGTATGACTCTCGGCCATTTGGAGTACACATTTGGAACCTTTTCTACCCCATAGAAATTTTTTGTTCTTCTGTTTTACCAACCATTGCTTTCCATCTTCTGACTGGCCTTTGTGGGTCGATGGTAAACTGAGAAGTTGAGACACTAGAATATGTGGCCTGAAAATGTAGATTGCACCCCATTTGCAGGAAGCTGTTTTTAATAGGTGTTTTAATCATGGAAAAGCTACACTTTTTATGCTCTTTTTGGAGCTTTAGTTAAAGCCATGCAGGATTTCTTGGATTTGGTCTCACACATGTTTATTTGTGTTGGTTTTGAGTCACTAGTTCAGGTACACCTTTAATTTAAAATTTTGGTTCATATTTAGAGTGTGACAGAAATGTTTTGTTTTGTTTTTTTTCATTTAACCTTCTCTCCTGACATAAATAAAACCATATACTGTGGTTTGGAAGATAGAAAACATTTACTAAACATTTCCCAAAGACAAACAGCTTTAACTAGTAATTACCCTAGACCTCCAGTAAACAGAAATGTCCCACCTCCAAAATTTCATCTTGATGTAAACTTTAGAAAGAAAAAAACAAGTAATGTTTGCTATTTACTTGGCTAAAATTTAATTTTAAAAAATTTAAGAGCTCTACCTCAAAAGTCCACTTGTAACTGACATTCAGGCTATTTATGTATATATTAATTTGAGGCCTGTGGGTTTTTTTATATAAGCTTCCCAGTCAACTCAATTCCTCTTTCCCTAAACTCATGCTAACTATGTGTGCTCCCTCTGTCTCTTCTCTTGCTGACATGATTTTTGCCAAGGATAATGTAAAACTTTACTGGCTTTTTGGAAACCTAAATCTTCTCAAACTGCCTTTTCTAGAATTAACTCTTCTGTTTACTTCTATCTATCTCATCTTCCTTTTGCAACCTTCTGGTACCATGTGAGAGAACCTAAAGGAAACTTCTAGCAGCCTTGGACCCCTTGAAGAACACAGATAAAGCACCACAGGCTCCTCTGTCTTTGGCAGGGTACCTCTATTTTTCCTCATGGAGCCCCAAGAGTTGTGGGTAGACAGGTTGCTCTCAGGTCTGAAGCTCTACTCTTTTACAATGAACTCCTGCATCTCTAGGGCTTTTAGATACATACATGTGTAAGCTATATTTTGTGTATACATGTATGTATATGTCTATCTACGTGTTTGTATATTATCTACATGATATCAAATTAACTTAAATGAGGCCGAGGTGGGTGGGTCACCTGAGGTCAGGAGTTTGAGAGCAGCCTAGCCAGCATCGTGAAACCCCGTCTCTACTGAAAATACAAAAATTGCCCAGGTGTGGTGGTGGGAACCTGTAATCCCAGCTACTCAGGAGGCTGAGGCAGGCAAGTCACTTGAACTCGTGAGGTGGAGGTTGCAGTGAGCAGAGATAGTGCCACTGCACTCCATCCTGGGTGACAGAGTGAGACTTCCTCCCAAATTTATATATATAATCCGGGAGACGGAGGTTGCAGTGAGCCGAGATGGCGCACTGCACTCCATTCTGGGTGACAGAGTGAGACTCTGTCTCTAAAAACAAAAAAGAGAGATAAACTAAGTGGATATAAAAATTTGGAGAAAGAGAAGAGAAAAAGAGTTGTAAAAGGTTTATAGAAATCTTATCTTGTATGGTCAAAGTTGGTTGAGATTAGATACACCTATTTATAAAGTTTTCTTAAAGGTTTATTTCACAAAAACAAAAGATATTTAGATCTGTAAGTAAATACATCCTGTTCCACATTAAAACATATTTCCTGCTGGGCTCAGTGGCTCACGGCTATAATCCCAGCACTTTGAGAGGCCAAAGCAGGCAGATCACTTAAGGTCAGGAGTTCAAAACCAGCCTGGCCAACATGGTGAGACCCCATCTCTACTAAAAATATGAAAAGTTAGTTGGGCATGGTTGCACTCACCTGTAATCTCAGCTACTCGGGAGGCTGAGGCAGGAGAATCACTTCAGCCCAAGAGGTGGAGGTTGCAGTGAGCCGAGATTGCGCCACTGCACTCCAGCCTGGGCAACAGAGCAAGACTCCATCTCAAAAAAAAAAAGATGTTTCCATTTAAAATCCTACGTTTCTAAAAAATCATAAAATATGTACTCATAAATTGTTAGTATATGACTAATAGTTAAAATTGCTTACTTCTTAGAATTTCACTATGAGTTAAAATTACTAAGAATTAAAATTCTGGTTAAGATATAATTAAAACTATTGTTAAGAAGAGAAACAATTCTACATAGAGTGTACAAAGAAAATAAGATGTGTTTCTTGGTGAAAAAATTTATTTTAAAAAGGAGACATGAGGATGTGATTTTTTCTTAAAAGGCAGTTTTGCTGAGTTTAGAGTTTATTTAAAGGTTGCATAAAATTGAAAGAATAAAAGCCAAAGAAAATGAGATAAACTCGAGTGGGTGCAGTGGCTCACACCTGTAATCCTAGCATTTTGGGAGGCAGTGGCAGGTGGATCATGAGGCCAGGAGTTTGAGACCAGCCTGGCCAATATGTTGAAACCCGTTTTCTACTAAAAAAAAAAAAAAAAAAAAAAAAAAATTTGCTGGGCATGGTGGTACACGCCTGTAGTCCCAGCTACTTGGGAGGCTGAAGCAGAAGAATTACTTGAATCCGGGAGGCAGAGGTTGCAGTGAGCTGAGATGGTGCACTGCACTCCATCCTGGATGACAGAATGAGTCTCTGTCTCAAAAAATAAAAAAGAGAGCTAAACTAAATGGATATAAAAAGTTGGAGAAAGAGAATAAAAAAAGAGAAAAGAATTAAAAGAGTTATAAAAGGTTTATAGAAGTCTTATCTTGTATGGTCAAAGTTGATTGAGATTAGATACATCTATTTATAAGGTTTTTCTTAAAATTAGTTTTAATATTAATCATACAAAAATACAATAATAAAATTTGAGTTTTTCTTTTAAACAAGATTTCTGTGAAGAAACAGATACCCTGCAAACCTGTTGGAAGGAACCATATTAGGTTTTCTTGGCCACTACCTGTGCTGCTAAGTTGAAGGGCGATGTCTTTTAGGATATTTGGTCACCCCTCTATTTATACACAGCTCTGAAGAAACCCAGCACTGGACAAATTCTCTCAAACTTTTCCCCAAGCTTGGCCACCAATCTGTTTTAGATGAAGACTCCATTTGGAGGAAATCTGCTAATTATCTGCTTGGCTTTTATACAGCAAAAGAGCTGTATGCATTTTATTGGAAAAATGCTTTTGCCTTGGTGAGTTGTTCCCATGAACACATGACTTAAAATATTTTTATAACCTTGGAAAAAATTACAGATGAAACTGTTGTATTCATTGTAGCTCAACAAAAAAGCTACTGATTCACTGGCTAAGCTTGTACTAGACAATCATATTGCTTTAGGTTATATGCTAGCTGAGCAAAGAGGTGTATGTGTAGTGGCAAATACTTCTTTATCATATATCTATAAATATTCCGTATGAAGTAGAAACTCATCTAGAAAAAAATGAATTACCAACTGTCACAAATTCTCCACCCTGCACAAGAGTGTAACTGGCATTTTCATGAACGTTTGTAATTCATGTGTTAATCTGTAACACTTTCTTGTAGAAATGTATTTATTTTTACACAGGCGTAAAGAGAGAGACATTTTCTCTATTTCTTTTCCAAGGTAGCATTCCCAAAACCAAGTCCTGCGATTCTGTCTGAAATCATGCTAAAACAGAACAGACCTCAGAATCTTACTACACTCACTCTGCCAAATAAAAGCAGTACATGAGAATTTTTAACCAATGGAATATGATTTTTTTTCTGAAATCTACCTATTTTTCTCTTAGAAAACATTTGTGTTTTTTATCTTTCAAGCTCTAATGTTAAAATACAGTATACGGTTAATGAAAAGCAGAAGTTGAAATAAGTGAACAAATATATTCAAGGTGATGAACACCTGGAGAGGCGGTGCTGACTGGAACACAGACATTTTTTTTTTCATTATTATACTTTAAGTTCTAGGGTACTTGTGCACAACATGCAGGTTTGATACATAGGTATATATGTGCCATGTTGGTTTGCTGCACCCATCGATTCATCATTTACATTAGGTATTTCTCCTAATGCTATCCCTCCCCCCAGCCCCCCACCCCCTGACAGGCCCCAGTGTGTGATGTTCCCTGCCCTGTGTCCTAGTGTTCTCATTGTTCAACTTCCACCTGTAAGTGAGAACATGTGGTGTTTGGTTTTCTGTCCTTGTGATAGTTTGCTGAGAATGATGGTTTCCAGCTTCATCTATGTCCCTGCAAAGGACATGAACTCACCCTTTTTATGGCTGCATAGTACTCCATGGTGTATATGTGCCACATTTTCTTTATCCAGTCTATCATTGATGGACATTTGGGCTGGTTCCAAGTCTTTGCTATTGTGAATAGTGGCACAATAAACATACGTGTGCAAGTGTCTTTAGAGTAGCATGATTTATAATCCTTTGGGTGTATATCCAGTAATGGGATTGTTGGGTCAAATGGTATTTCTAATTCTAGATCCTTGAGGAATCACCACACTGGAACACAGACATATTGGATTCATTTGTCAATCACTTGAGAGAATCTCCTCCCCACATCCTGCTCACTAAAGAACTTGATCACCACCCTCCCGGAAGATAATGCACTTGCCCCCTGTGTGTCTGATGTGTATTTGGCTTTGCAAGTTCATAGATTACCTCACTAGGGTGGGTTTTACTTCTACTTTGGGATATTCTCCTTTCACAAACCTGAGAGAAACAGGAGGGCAAGATGCATTTGCGCCTTTTCCCTTCAATACCAGCACCTGATTGGCTGACCACCAATATGTCTGTGAGGAATAAAAACTGGGGCTGAGGGAAAATTTTTTTAATGTTTAAGCAGTTAGCTTTTTAGAGGAATGGTATATCAGGAAACTGCTCTCAGCATGAGGACATCCAGCTGCTTCTCTGAGAGGCTCCACCCAATATCTCAGACTCTCCTCTGGAAGATGACAGAAGGACTGATATTTACTAGACACTCCAAAAGACATGGCTCTTGTGGGTATCTTGGGTCATCCCCAGACGGTTGTAATATTCAGAACCAGGAAAAGACAGGACAGTGGCTGAGGACACATCACCCTGCAAAGGTTCCAAAAAGAAACCTCAACCCAGAGATATTCTGGTAAGGTGTGTGTGCCTAGGGAAAATTAGACGCGCAAAGACTTGTTACAGCAGAGTGTCAGGTGATTACCCTTTGCTTCCCTGTCATGTGAAATGTTCACAAACAGACACATATTTTTAGAAGAGCCATCCACCACACTGTGAAACAAAAATAAACAATTAAAATGCTGTGTCTGTTTTAAAACTTAATAAAAGACTAATAGTTGATAATGTTGTGATTTGGAGAAGAATGGTTGGCATTTGGGAATGTGGGAAAGGAAATGGAAAGTTAGAATTTTCCACAGGGCCTAGAACAGTTAGGCTGGGAGAACAGTCATGGATTTGAGACCCTGCTTGCCATACATTTGAAAAATGTGAGAAAAACCAGGCCCTCTGTGGAGGGTTAAAATAATTGAATAGCTGGCACTTACACTGAAGTGGCCATGCTGCCCTGGGATTCTTCCTAACGAAACCTAACTACGTCAAAGGAATTTCCTGTAAATTACTAACTTTGAGAAAAAAAATTAGGCTTAACCAAGCACAAGCTGCCAATAAAGCTCTCATTACATGACCAAGACATTTCCACCTGATGGGTGCAAATGCAATATATAACTGTAACCAATCAGATATTGAATTTGGTTTTCTTTCTGATGCCCTTTACAAAAACCTTTTTTACGAGACCCTCCTTGGAGCCCCCAAAGAAACCATAACTTAGTGCTCTCTGATTCATAAATTGCTGTTTGTGCAAATAAACTCTATTAATCCGTTCCTGTATTGCTATGAAGAAACACCTCAAACTCAGTAATTGATTAGAAAAGCTGTTTAATTGGCTCATGGTTCTACAGGCTGTACAGAAAGCAAAACACCAGCATCTACTTCTGGGGAGGCCTCAGGAAGCTTAAAATCATGGTGGAAGGGGAAGCAGGAGCTTGTAAAGCAGGCAACGGGGGTGCTATACACTTTTAAATGACAAGATCTCCTGAGAACTCACTCACTATTGGGAGGACAGTACCAGGAGGGATGGTGCCAAACTATTCAGAAGAAATCCGCACCCACAATCCAATCTTCCCCCCAGGCACCACCACCAACATTGGGGATTACATTTCAATGTGAGATTTGGGTGGGGAAACTCATCCAAACTCTATCACTGCTTAACATTCTAAAGCTGTCTCAATTTAGGCCGGGTCAGTGGCTCAAACCTATAATCCTGGCACTTTGGGAGGCCGAGGTGGGTGGATAACTTAAGGTCAGGAGTTTGAGACCAGCCTGGCCAACATGGTGAAACCCTGTCTCTACTGAAAATACAAATATTAGTCTGGAGTGGTGGTGCACACCTGTAATCCCAGCTACTCAGGAGGCTGAGGCAGGAGAATCACTTGAACTGGGGAGGCAGAGGTTGCAGTGAGCCGAGATCACACCACTGCACTCCAGCCTGGGTGACAGAGCAAGACCCTGTCTCAAAAAAAAAAAAAAAAAAGAAAGAAAATAAAAGAAAAAGAAACTTATATTTCCCAAGTCCCCATCTCATCTCTGTCACATTTGTTCACGTGATGACACCACTTGTAGCTAGCTATCCTAAGACCTCAGAGTGATTACAGAGAGCTCACTTCAATTTCTACCCCAAATTTCAAATGTGTCTGCTATATATATATTTGGAATAGGCCTCATCTACCTCTCTAAGAAAGACACCATCATCATGTTTAATCTGTCTCCACATCTGCCACAGTGCTGACTGCCTGATCTGATGCTCTGGACTATTGCATTATATTTCTCTCACCTCAATTAAGTGATCAGAATGTGGTATTTAAAACCTATACTTGGATCCTGTTTGTCAATTTTGGCTTTTGTTGCCATTGCTTTTGGTGTTTTAGACATGAAGTCTTTGCCAATGCCTATGTCCTGAATGGTAGCCAACCCAAATGTCCATCAATGATAGACTGGATAAAGAAAATGTGGCACATACACACCATGAAATACTATGCAGCCATAAAAAAGGATGAGTTTGTGTCCTTTGCAGGGACATGGATGAAGAACGTGCAGGTTTGTTGCATAGGTATACCCATGCCATGGTGGTTTGCTACACCCATCAACCCGTCATCTACATTAGGTATTTCTCCTAATGCTATCCCTCTCCTAGCCCCCCACCCCTCTGACAGGCCCCAGTGTGTGATGTTCCCCTCCCTATGTCCATGTGTTCTTATTGTTCAGCTCCCACTTATGAGTGAGAATATGCAATGTTTTGTTTTCTGTTCTTGTGTTAGTTTACTGAGAATGATGGTTTCCAGCTTCATCCACGTCCCTGCAAAGGACATGAACTCATTCTTTTTTATGGCTGCATAGTATTCCATTGTGTATATATGCCACATTTTCTTCATCCAGTCTATTATTGCTGGGCATTTGGGTTGGTTCCAAGTCTTTGCTATTGTGAACAGTGCCTCAAAAAACATACATGTGCATGTGTCTTTATAGTAGAATGATTTATAATCCTTTGGGTATATACCCAGTAATGGGATTGCTGGGTCAAATGGTATTTCTAGTTCTAGATCCTTGAGGAATCGCCACATTGTCTTCCACAATGGTTGAACTAATTTACACTCCCACCAACAGTGTAAAAGCATTCCTATTTCTCCACGTCCTCTCCAGCATCTGCTGTTTCCTCACTTTTTAATGATCACCAGTCTAAATGGCATGAGATGGTATCTGATTGTGGTTTTGATTGCATTTATCTAATGGCCAGTAATGAGCAATTTTTCATATTTGTTGTCATTGGCTGCATAAATGACTTCTTTCGAGAAGTGTCTGTTCATAGCCTTTGCCCACTTTTTGATGAGAATTTTTTTTTTTTTTTTGAGACAGAGTCGCGATCTGTCACCCAGGCTGGAGTGCAGTGGTGTGATCTTGGCTCACTGCAAACTCTGCTGCGTGGGTTTAAGCGATTCTCCTGCCTCAGCCTCCCAAGTAGCTGGGATTACAGGCACACCACCACGCCCAGCTAATATTTTTTATCTTTAGTCGAGACAGGGTTTCACCATCTTGGCCAGGATGGTCTTGAGCTCCTGACCTCGTGATCCACACACCTCGGCCTCCCAAAGTGCTGGGATTACAGGCATGAGCCACTGAGCCCAGCCAATATTCAGTAAATTTTTATAAATAATAATTTAAAATTCAGAAATTATGGCTTCCAATCACATTCCTATATTTTTGTTTGTTTGTTTGTTTGTTTGTTTTGAGACAGAGTCTCACTTTGTCACCCAGGCTGGAGTGCAGTGGCATTATCTTGGCTCACTATAACCTCCATCTCCCGGGTTGAAGTGATTCTTCTGCCTCAGCATCCCAAGTAGCTGGGACTACAGGTGTGCACCACCATGCCTGGCTAATTTTTGTATATTTAGTAGAGACGGGGTTTCACCATATTGGCCAGGCAGGTCTCAAACTCCTGACCTCTTGATCCACCTGCTTTGGCCTCCCAAAGGGCTGGGATTACAGGTGTGAGCCACTGCACCTGGCCAACCACATTCCTATATGATCTTTATCATAACTGGCATAATCTTCCTGTAGTTACCAAAAGGTTAAAAAAAAAGAAATGAAACTTTTGACAACAATAGTCACCAAATTATTTGTTTTAAGTTCTCTGAACAAATGATTACTAAATAAGTCATTTCACTGTGTTACCCAATAGTATATTGTTATCTTGATTAAAGAAAATAGTTTAACATTGGTGGCAGGATAACATTTCATTTATTGCACATCACTGTGAAAACATTGAAAACCATTTAGTGTATTAATTAAAATTAAGTTCACACATAGTCTAAGTAAGGCATTCCAAAATCCACTATATTCTTCTTGGTCAAAATACAGTCACAAACACTGAATAAGCATTATTTTTTCTCTGATGTAATTATCTTAGATACTTCCTTTCTCTATTTTTAAAGACTAACATTAATTATTTAGGAAACATTGATTTAAAACACATTTAAAATCTTTCATGGAGGTGTTGTCTTTACTTTTCTCTGGTATCTGTAATTTTTAAAAAAATTATCACACTGAATAATATTCAAGACTTTAAATTTTTACTATAATACACTGGTATTTTAATAGACTGGCCAGCTTTTTTATCCTTTAAGGAGAGATGATTGGTAAAATTATTTATTTCAAAAATTCAGGATTTTTCACTCTTGCTTTAATAGAGAAGAATAACTTCCAGAACACCTCCCTCATGCAGACTTTAAGTAAACCACAAAGAGGATCTCTCCTTAAATTTGTTTTTTCTTTTTTTTTTTGAGATGGAGTTTCACTCCTGTTGCCCAGGCTAGAGTGCAATGGCGCAATCTCTGCTCACTGCAACTTCCGCCTCCTGGGTTCAAGCAATTCTCCTGACTCAGCCTCCCAAGTAGCTGGGATTACAAGTGCCTGCCACCACTGCCACCACAAAAAAAAGTGCTAATTTTTTGTATTTTTAGTAGAGATGAGGTTTCACTATGTTGGCCAGGCTAATCTTGAACTCCTGGCCTCAGATGATCCACCTGCCACGGCCTTCCAAAGTTCTGGGATTACAGGGAAGAGCCACAGTGCCTGGCAGTTTTATTTTTATTTTTATTTCTTAATTTTACATTTGCCATGAAGGTTCCATGGAGAAATTCATGTAGAATGGCCTCTCCCAGCTCTGATGCAGCAACAATAGGTCACATGTTTTCATATAAACACTAGGAATGTAGGGATAAGGTCAACCAAATTGAAAGTTGAATTACATCAATAATAGTTGTTTCTAAAAAAAATGCAAATAATGACAATGCAAAACGAGTATCCACTGAAATATAATTATACCTGTCCAAATACAAAGCCCTTGCTTCATTGAAACATACAAATAAATGATCTAATTGTTTTGACTTTAGTCTCTATGTAGATATTCTTGTTTAATGTGAAGTTTTAAAATTTTAATGCCTTTGTACTTTCTCGTGGAAATTCTCTGATGTTTATTTAGACTTGATTTTTGAATACTTCCTCACATTTATTGCATTTGAAAAGTTTCCCTATGGAAGAATTCCGTATGAATTCTGGTTATTTCTAAGGTTTATATTTTAAATCAAACTCTTTCTACATCCATTACATGTATAGTGTTTCTCTAGTATGAATTATCTGATGTTGAGTAAAGTGTGAATAATAAAGGCTTTGCCACGTTTTTTACACTGTATTTAAAATAGCACATAGAAAGCAAATCTGTTTTATTCATCAAGACAAATTAATAACCTGTTTTCCATTTTAAAGAAAGTGTGACTGTCTTTTTTCCAGCTAGTCGCCAACAGTTATATAGACAGATCAGGGTCCCTGCATGCTGGAAAAGGGGTCCTGTGCCCACTCAGATATCTAAGAAGGTTCTGGTTGGGATTCATTCATTTAACACAGAAATATTAAGCACTTCATTTTGTGTGGTTACTTTTCTAGAACCTTGGCATAATTCAATGACTACAGCATACAGATCTCTGGGCCTCAATTCTGTTCGAGGAGTTAGACACTCCTTGGGGGAAATACAAAGACCATGGTTGGGAAGAGGCAGAAAGAACCCTGGGCCTCATGCGTCTTATGATTCCCATGAGAAGGCTGGGGTCTGGGTGTTCTGCAGAATAAAAGGAGTCAAAGAGAGCTGCGGATGGGCCTCAGGCCCCCTACCAAGGAGAGAGGAGGCTGGAGCTCCCAGCCAGCCCTTGACAGACCCATCTCCATTACAGTCACATCCCAGCTCTGCCTGTCCCCCTCTATCCCACGTCTAAGGGGCCCAGAACTGGAGTTATAATGAGCAGCCTGCTTCTCATAACCCTCCTTCTGCGGATGCCATAGACGGGCCTGGGGGGCAGCATAGTTTCCGGTAGTGGAGGGCACCAGTTAAAGATGCTAAGGTCCCCTCTCCGCCTTGGGCGTCTCGGCCTGCGCCATTGTGCTCTGCCTGGCTGTGACCCCTGTGGCCAGCGCCTCCTCAAAGCTCCCGGAGAGCAGCAGGTGAAGAAAGACTCAGCCAGCACAAGGAAAAGGCCTGGGTTCAGTGGGTTGAGGCTTTGAGGAGGCGGAAGAGGCACCTGCGTGGAAAGTGGTTGCCAGGTGTGAGTGACACCGTGGGGCCAGTGCCCGGTTTTGCTGCCCCCAGTTCCTGAAGATGGCGGCTGGAGCCACCTGGGTGCAGCGGTTGATGTGGCACCTGCAGCGGCAGAACTGACACCCAACCATGGGGACACTGCAGGAAGCTGGCACGGAGATGTCTATCTCCTCTGTCCCCAGGCCCCAGTTTCTGGCCAGCTTTGGCCAAAGCAAGAGGTTGGACTTTGGAGGGTGTGAGTGTGTGAGCTCATGTCCAGCCCCGCAGTGCTTGGCACGACAAGGTGACACCGTCTAGTGTCACCACTGACCCCACCCTGCTTTCATACCTGGCGAGCTAATGGGTCTCCCCGCCAGGGGTGCTGAACGCTAGGAGGAGGGTAGCGGGCCAATGTCCCAGGGCTGTGGGGCCCCTGGCTGTCAAAGTCAGGTGGAACTTGGTGGGTCTTCGAGAAGGGTTTGTGGGGTCAGCCGGGGAAGGGTGTGCCAACCCCAACCTGCAGGGGTACCATGGTACCCATAATGCAGTGCCTACAGTACCTGGCCAGGCTAAGTGCTCCGTGAGCCACCTGCTCCTCACATGGGCTCCAGGCTCCAGGCAGTAAGCAGAGAGCAGTGGCCTGGTGGGCGGCTGCCGGGCACCTGCCCCCTGGGGACAGCCAATTCCTAGGAGGACCGAGGCATCCTCATCCCTAGCCTGGCAGCTTTGCAGGAAGGCTGTTGCCTGATAAGTGAAAGGGGAGGGTCTAGGGAGGGGCAGTGGCCCAGCCAACTTGAGTGATTTCCAAGTGAATGAGCTGGGGGTCTGGCTACCTCCGGCTGAGGGTTGGAGGGTGTCTGCCTGGACCGGGGGCTCCAGACTGCCAGCTGCCTATCCAGGCTCTGGGCACCTCCTCCAGACCTCAGATTCCACAGGTGTCTGAGAGGACTGATAGGGCATTATGTGGCAGGGGTGTTTCAGGATTGGGCCAGATGATCCCCTGTAATCTCTTATTACCCCCTCCCTCCCCTCCACTTTCCTGCATCCTGCCTCCTTTTTTTTTTTTTTTTTTTTTTGCTATTCTGAGTTTGTCATGAGACTTTGTGGAATGTCTCTGGTGGGGTGGGGAGGTAGGAAAGGTGAAACGCTTACCCTTGGCTTCAGGGTTCCTCCCAGGCACCCCCTCCTCTTAGACTTTTTTAAAGCACAGACCTAGCACCATGTCCTGTACCTCAGAGAGCTGCAGAGAACTTCTTGCGTTTCCAAAACCAGAACACTTTGATTCTGACTCCAGACTCTTATCTCACCCCAAAACCCAAATGCCTTGGGGCAGCCAGCTTCAGACAGGAGTGAATTTGATGCTCATTCTCTGGTATTGACCGAAGGCTTATATAATGGAGCACATCTGCCCCGTGTTTTGGGGGAGTCAACGGTAGTGACCCAGAACTGTGAGCACCATTCCCCACACAGAGCACAGGGAGCACAGCCCTCTCCAGCAGGCTGGGCTGGCCGTGGCCTGATGCACATCAGTCCCAAGGCAAGAGACCCAAGGCAGGGAATGTCTCTTGCCCCCCACTTTCACAATGCAGACATTTAACCGGGGGTGGTGGCCTCTGTGGTCCTCCAGCCTTCAGAGTGGGATTGTTACCCTGGGCCACCAAGGGAAGCGGAAGCACAGGGCCAGTGGGTGGCAAAGTTAGAGACTCTGTGATTGGGAAATATCACCTTAGACCCAGCATGGCCCGTTCAGGACATAGCGCCTCTTGTGCTCCATCCATGGGCTGTTCTTTCCATGGGGCACTTTGGTTGCAGTCAGCACCCGGTGGGGTGGGGGTGGAGCACCAGGAGGAGCAAGTGTTATGGGATCCACAGGGGGAAGGAGCGGATATTCCCCCTTTGCCCCACCGTGGGCACAAAAGCTTTGTTCTCTGATGTGTGTGGGCATCAGGGCCTGTGTGGGTATGGGTGGGGTTGCCTCTTTTCTTGATCAAGAAAGATCCATTCCTGGGTCTCCTGGGAGGCTTATGGGCCCTGTATGTACCTGGGAGCTGAGTGGAGTGTGTGAGGGCTCTGCAGGACTCTCCCCTGCTGCCTCCTCTCCAGTGGGATCCAGGCCATGTGCTCGTAGTGCCGACTCATGCCCAGGCCCACACTGCCCGTCACTCAGCAGGCGCCTCCCTGACTCCTTCAGCTCAGCTCATTCTGGGTCTCCTGAGGCCCTTGTGGGCCCTGGGATAGAATCACAGAAGTTGACAACTCTGCTGCCTGCCTCTGCCTGAAGTCAGAGTCCCTCATGGGCAGGGTGGGTGGGCAGGTCAGGGCTCAGCTTTTGGCTGAGTACAGGGCCTTTTTTCATGGCACACTGATGGAGACACTGGGCAGGGCTGGCCTGGGGGCTGGTCTGTGGCCCCCTAGTCTGTCACTGGACCAGATTGAAGGCAGTGTTTGTGCAGATGGCTTCACCTGTTGTCACTATCCAGACACTAGAACAAACTGGTTGTTGCTCTTGGGCCAGGGTCTTGGGCTGAGGCTGTCATGACCAGCATATTCTCTGCCATGTGGGGGCCTCAGGCAGCTCCCAGTGCTGAGTGATCCCCAAAAGACATGATAGCCAGTACTGGAAGGCTGGAAGTCAGGACAGGAGTACATCTGACTCTGGGGCTTCCAGAAAACTGGCCCTGAGCTGTGGCCCCTGCAAAAGACAGGCTCCTCTGAGATCGTACCACTGCACTCCAGCCTGGGCGACACAGCAAGACTCTGTCTCGATAAATAGATACATAAAAAAGACAGGCTCCTGTGGATATTTCAGGGGAAAAAAGGGGTCCTTCTGGCTGGCAGGATTCTGGTGATCACAGGGCAGGTAGGGCTGGCTTAGGTAGGTCAGGCACAATTGGGCCTGGCAGAGGAGCCAGGGAATGGTGTGGCCAGAATGGCCAGCTGGACCTTTGAATCTAGGCCATACATAGGCAGAATAACAAGAGATGATGCAGCCAGCTCAGACAGGTCTAGGTCAGGCCACATCAGGGCACCGGCCAGGTAGGAACATGCACTCCTACCCTAGACCCCAATCCCAGACCACCTGCCTGCACTGGGCATTGTCTGGTCTTGGCAGAAAGGCCTGGGGGTGATGATCGGGTGGTGTGTCCCTGGGTCTCAGGCCTCAGTGGCTCCCTAGGAACTGGGCAGTCACTGGGCACCAGCAGGGGCCCAGGGACCACTTGTGTGCATCTGCCCATGGGTTGTGTTCCCACCCCAGCTTCTCAGCCCTCACCGGGAGAGGCCAGGGCTCCCCACCTGCTCTGTGTTTCCAGCTCTCACCCACTCACCTGGTGACTCTGATGGCTTCCTCACCCCTGCCTGGGTCCTCCTCTGTTAGATGGGGGTCCCAGGCTTCCTGCAGACACAAGCCAACCACCAGCCACACCTTGTGGGCCCACCTGGACCTCTTTACCCCAGTGACCATTGAGACCCAACTGGCCAGTACTGGTGTCCTATTTGTATATTGCCCTTTTTCCCAGTGTGTTTTCTGTAATGACGACTATGTGGAGCTTCCATGTAAGTGCAGAATACAGAATGTCCTCTACCACACAGAGCCCCCACCACGGTCCCCCTGGGGATGGTCATGCCTTGCTCAACTTGGTGTAAATGGCTGCTGATGGCCGGGTGCAGTGGCTCACACCTGTAATCCTAGCACTTGGGAGGCCAAGGCGAGTGGATCACCTGTGATCAGGAGTTCAAGACCAGCCTGGCCAACATGGCAAAACCTCATCTCTACTAAAAATATAAAAATTAGGCTGAGTGCAGTGGCTCAGGCCTATAAACCCAGCACTTTGGGAGGCCAAAGCAGGTGGAGCACGAGGTCGGGAGTTTGAGACCAGTCTGGCCAATATGGTGAAACCCCGTCTCTACTAAAATTACAAAATTAGCCAGTCATGGTAGCTCACCCCTGTAATCCCAGCTACTCAGGAGGCTGAGGCAGGAGAATTGCTTGAGCCCAGCAGGTGGAGGTTGCAGTGAGCCAAGATCACACCACTGCACTCCAGCGTGGGCGACAGAGTAAGACTGTGTCTCAAAAAATAAACAATAAATAAAAAATAAAAAACAATGGCTGTGGTAGCATGCACTGTTGAGCGCCATCCATCCACATGGCTGCCCGACCCTGCATCTCCTTCCTTTTCATTGCTGAGATATTTTCTGTTCCCCTGCTCTTCACCTGAACTGCTCTTGAAGCCAAGATGAGGGATAAGTAGGGTGGTGCTGGCAGGGACCCCTCCTGGGGTAAATCTCAGCTGTGAGGGGGCTGGGCTCGCCCCCTCCTGTCATCTCCTCCTCTGAGCTTCATTTCTGCCAGAGGTTATCAAAGTGCAGCCTGTCCCTGCCTGCTTTTCAAAGTGCAGCCTGTACCTGCCTGCTTTTCTGTCTCCCATGAGCCAAGGATGAATTTTACATTTCCAAATGGTCGAACAAACCAAAAGAAGAATCATACTTGATGTTTTGAAATTGGAGTTTTCAGTGCCTGTAAGGAAAGTTCTATGAGATTGCAGCCACGCAGCTTCATTCACGGGTTGTCTGCGGGAGGCTGCTGTCATGCTACAGCTGCAGATTTGAGTCATTGCAATCGACATGGGTTGGCAAAGCTGCAAATACTGAACACTAGCCATTTTGAGGAAGAGTTTTTAGACCCTAGTTTGAGAATCGTCTGGTGGAACTCCAGGCTCTGGGTCAGAGTCTTCTCCTCCCTTCTGCTAATTTACTGGGTCCTCTTCTCTCATTCTCACTTAACCACTTCATTGCCTGAAAACAGACCCAAAATTGCTCCTTGGGCTGAAAATAGTCATTTTTTCCAGCCACCTGGAGTGGCTACATCTCCTGGAGAACTTTGATTTTCTAGACACAGAGGGAAGGACAGGATACTCACAGGGCCTCCGTGGAAGATGCTCAAGGGGCCTTGTGGGGAAGGGAGGGAGCAGGGACCCAGCCTCTTGGGGCCTTTCTCTTAAGAGGCTCCCTCCTCTCCTCCAATCCCATGCTTCCCCAATCTGTTTTCAGAGTTAGATGGATACAAGCAGCCCTCCTCCAAAGATTGGTCCTTGATTTCAGTCCCCTATTCACACACTTTTTGAGATGGGTCTCCTCTTTCTCTGTGTATCGAACCCTCCAAATATATCTAATATGAAGAGAATGGAGCCAGGCAGTGTGCTGCCCAGGGAATCCTCTAACCCCTGGCCCATGGATAAACCCCATCCCCACTCCCTCTCATGCTGCACTACCACCAGTCCCACCAGGGACAGGTTTTGGTATCAGGATGATGCAGGCCTCACTAAATGAGTTAGGGAGGAGCCCCTCTTTGTCAATTGTTTGGAATACTTTCAGAAGAGAAACGGTACCAGCTCCTCTTTGTACCTCTCGTAGAATTTGGCTGTGAAAACGTCTGGTCCTGGGTTTTTCTGGTTAGTAGGCTATTTATTACTGCCTCAATTTTAGAACTTGTTATTGGCTTATTCAAAGATTCAACTTCTTTCAAAAAAAATTCAACAACAACAGATAAATCTAGAATTTAATAACAGATGTACCATAGTTCTTAAAGTATAATTTTTTACTCTCCCCCATCTGCCATTTTACTAAAGACAAATCATGGTATGACCAAGTTGCTTTATTATACTTGGCCTGATTATTTGTACGAAGTGCAGCAAGAATAATTATTTTTACATAGGTTTTAAAAATTGGATTTGATGAAACTGTTCCATAAAATGAATCTCAGATAAGACTTTTTAAAGCTGAGCCAGCCATGAGTCTATACCCTCAAATATGAGTTGCATAAATTTCTTTTTTGATATCACGGGATAACTTGGGGCTCATGAACCTGTCAAAAAGTGACATTATTTACTTACCGCAGGTTAGGAACCCTGTATAGGGACTGTGTAGACAAGGCATAAAGCCAGTTTTCCCAAGGGGCTTTTATTGGCTCTGTAAGTCAAGTTTGATTCCTTAAAGGAAAGCACGTCATTCCAGCCAAAGCCTTGGCAAAATAACTAATTTCTCCAACAGTGTCCTGTTGCAAAAGAAAACATTATTTTGCACTTATGCAAATTATATTGCCATAAGTTAAGAATACTCACAAATAGTTTCCAAATTCTGGAGAAAACAGATAGAAACAAATGTGCTCCAAATGTTGTTTACAGAAGTATATTTTGTTCAATTGCTAAAAGCTGTAAATAGCTCAAAATAAAATTTTCCAGGACTCTGAAAAACAAAACAATGGATCAGTAATATTTTAAGCAAAGTCAAAAAGACTACTTTAGTCTTACATTAGTTCACTCCATGCAGTTATCTCCTGTTCTGCTTGATATTGATGAACATTTCACCTCTCCATGAGAGTCCTGAAAGTTTTTTCTTTATTCTATTGCCAAAATTTCCAAAGTTATCAGAAATCTGCATTTAAGAGCACCTGTCAATGTCGTAAACCTGATTATAAATCACCTTTCAAAGAGGATTAAAACAAGACAACAATTGTCTGTGGATGACAAAGAAGTCTTAGGACAGCCACTATTAAAGCTACAATTGACAAATTTTGGTTACTTCTGTTGCATACAATAATTTTATATAACAATTATTACTATTAATAAAATACACTGTCATATTGGAATTATGGGAGTCTTCCATTTTTTTGAATCACATACAAATAACATATTTATACAAATACAGCCCAAGGAAAACCAAACACCATTTCATATTTGACAATGCTTTCTTTCTTTACTTTTTTTTTTTTTGAGGTAGAGTATCACTCTTGTTGCCCAGACTGGAGTGCAATGCTGCAATCTCTGCCTACTGCAACCTCCGTTTCCTGGGTTCAAGTGATTCTCCTGCCTCAGCCTCCTGAGTAGCTGGGATTACAGGTGCATGCCACCACGCCTGGCTACTTTTTTTGTATTTTTAGTAGAGACAGGGTTTCACCATGTTGTCCAGGCTCATCTCTAACTCCTGATCTCAGGTGATCCACCCTCCTTGACCTCCCAAAGTGCTGGGATTACAGGTGTGAGCCACTGCACCCGGCCTGACAATGCTTTCTGACATTTCTTCCTGTTTGATTTTTATACCAAATAAGCCAAATGTCATTTTTGTATTTTAGAGGACCTAATATCTAAAAGATATTTAGGTAAGAAAAATACATAATTTATAATTTGATTTTTTAAAGGTTTGTCAAATATCAAACCCCAGGTTATCATAAGTCACTCACTAACCAAAATGATAACTCAAAAATTTTAGAAAGACAAAAATCTTTACTCACTAATAGAGGGAAGACTTCACTTTCCACACAATCTTTTTTTCCTTTCCTTTTGCTCCAGTTTATTCAAAAGGGCAGACAAAAATATTTCATTTTTTAAATATTACATGAAAATCTTGTTCATGAAAAAAAGCTAAATCTCACCCTTGCATTAATGTACTATTGATGTCAAACCTAATTCTTAATAAAACCTTATAGATAAATCTATCTAGTCTTAATCAGTTTGACAATAAGGTAAGATTCCTATAACCCTTTTATAATACTTTATAATTTTGTGAAGGAGCAGATTAGTGCTCTAAAGAAAACCAGTTGTACTTTTATTCCAGTGTTCAATTTATAAAAAACCAAATACCCCTTTAACTTTAGCCAATATGTTAACACACAGAATTTCTTTTACCAGATGTAAATTTTTACAAACCTTTCACAACTTGGTTAATCCTTCAGCGCTATTTTATCTAACTTAAAACAATCCTTTAACCCTTTAATTTAGGACAAAAGTAATCTACATTCCCATGACTTCTTGTAATCTTTTACCAAAAACACATTTGACTTTTTTTACATACCTAGCATGTGAATCTGTTTTTATTTCCCAATGATTACTAAAGTGATATAAACTAAAATACACCATGGTTTCTATTTTTCTGATAAAATATTTGATTTGAGCTCTTATTTTTTTAAACCAATTAATCAAATATCCTTCATATTACACACACAGCACATATAAATACACAGATGGAAGAGGATCAAGTACCTGTAAGATTTTTCATTTGTCAGTTTCTTAATTGGATTACCACGCTGGCTTCAAGATGGATCCATAGGAGAAACAGGGCCAGGAAAGCAAAAACTAAGCAGTTTCCACAGCTTAATAAGTAGGCACAGCTGGAAGGCAAAACAGATCCCCCCAGATTAAGACTCCTATTTTCATACTGGAACCTGGATCCCAAAAAGAGGGAATCAGCCCATTTCCCATTGGCATCTTACCTGTCAGTGGGGGGCGGGGACATTTCCATGCCTTCTAGGTGGCCAAGAGCACACTTCTCTGATTCAAATATGCAAAAAGCCAAGTATCTCCCCATAGCTGCCATTAGCCATCCCTAAATGTATATTTCCTACCTACTTATTACATATCTAAATTGTCTCATAATGTGAAGTAATTTCTGATACCCCGGAAGGTAAAAACCATCAGATAATGCAATGCAAAAACGGAACAGAGCCTTAGACTTTGAGAGGAATCTATCCACTTCCAGTTCCTGGGGTTTCATGAAGAAAACAGATGTTTTTCCCAAAATGCCTATTGTGGCACTGCCTCTGTTTTTTCCAAGGACCTCCAGCTGTTAGAGCTTGAATATCTGCAATTAATTAAGCCGACTTTTGGGCCAGACGTGGTGGCTCATGCCTGTAATCCCGGCACTTTGGGAGGCAGAGCCAGGCAGATCAATTGAGGTCAGGAATTCAAGACCAGCCTGGCCAACATGGTGAAACCTCATCTCTTCTAAAAATACAAAAATTAGCCGTGAGTGGTGGTGGGTGTCTGTAATCCCTGCTACTCAGGAGGCTGAGGCAGGAGAATTGCTTGATCACAGGAGGTGGAGGTTGCAGTGAGCCAAGAATGTGCCACTGCACTCCAGCCTGAGTGACAGAGCATGAGCTACAGCACGGAGCAGTCTCCATTGGAGTCTCCCAGAAGAAGCCTCCAGCAGCCAGTTTTGAGCTCGCAAAGGTTTATAACTGCTCAAGATCATTTTTAGAGTTAAGTGTAACATAAATTTCAAAATTTCTCTATGCTGCATGGTAGAAACCTAGAGAGAATACTGCCACATGGCTACAAGGTCAAGCTCCCAAGAACATAAAACAAGAGGGAAACTTCATCCATTATTTGGTTGTTGTTGTTTGTTTCAGGGACTTCTTTTTTGTTTCTTTGGGTTTTTTTCTTTTTTTGAGACTGAGTCTTGCTCTGTCTCCCAGGCTGGAGTGCAGTAGCACAGTCTCAGCCCACTGCAACCTCTGCCTCCCAGGTTCAAGCAATTCTCCCTGCCTCAGCCTCCTGAGTAGCTGCAACTGCCAGTGTTCACCAGCACCCTGGGTAATTTTTGTATTTTTTGCAGAGACGAGGTTTTGCCATGTTGGCCAAGCTGGTCTTCAACTCCCGACCTCAGGTGACCCGCCCATCTCGCAGTCCCAAAGTGCTGAGATTACAGGTGTGAATCACCATGCCTGACCTGTCTCAGGGACTTCTGACCACAAGTTTTGACATGTGATCTCTGGGCAAGATGGTGGCCCAGAGTAACAGAAAAGATAGGAAAGGGAGAGAGAGGGACACACACACACAAGCATTGCCTATGGCAGGGCAGGAGAGGTGAGGAGCTCAGGAAAGCCAGAGAAAGACCCATGCATTGCACTGAATCAAAAGTTTAGGTGGCCACTTGTTGGTTGTGAAAGAGTCTTTTTTGCAGTCCCATCTGCTCTCAAGTTTCCCACTTTAGGGAGGAAAAAGCTCCACATGTTCCATGATTCTGTACTCACCTAATTCTGTCAGCCACAGCCATTAGCAAAAAGTGCAAGGCAAATTAATACAAATACAAGGCTGGGTACAGTGGCTCATGCCTCTAATCCCAGCACTTTGGAAGGCTGAGGCCGGTGGATCAGCTGAGGTCAGGAGTTGGAGAACAGCCTGGCCAACACAGTAAAACCCTGTCTCTACTAAAAATACAAAAATTAGCCAGGTGTGGTGGTGGGCGCCTGTAATCCCAGCTACTCAGGAGGCTGAGGCAGGAGAATCACTTGAACCTGGGAGGTGGAGGTTGCAGTGAGCCAAGATCTCGCCATTGCACTCCAGCCTGGGCGATTAGAGTGAGACTCCATCTCAAAACAAACAAACAAACAAACACAAAGACAATAGTGGTTAACATTCCATAATGCCAAATCTAATCTTAGCTGAGAGGGACTTTACTGAGAGGGGCCTCTAACCCCCTAAATCTTAGGAAAGACTCTAACCTTTCTAAGTTGCACCTCAAACACAAGTTTTTCAAGTGTTCTTGCCTTTTATTAAAAGGGACCTTTTATCTTATCTGTCTTAGGAGACACTCTAACTCCACTAAATTGGGCTACTAACCTGATCGCATTCTTTACCTGGGTACGCCACCACTTACAAAAGGTTAGCCAATTGGTGATTCAGTCTATCTCCTTTGGGTTGGGGGTTTCCTTAGGATCATCCCTTTGTGATTCACTGAAAAAAAGCTTCCAGAAATGGTCCCAATCCAGAAACGAAGATTGGGTTCTTGGATCTGATACAAGAAATAATTTAGAGCTGGGGGTAGTGGCTTATGCCTGTAACTCTGGCAATTTGGGAGGCAGAGGTAGGAGGATCACTTGAGGTCAGGAGCTCAAGACCAGCCTGGCCAACATGGTGAACCCCCATCTCTACTAAAAATACAAAAATTAGCCAGGCATGGTGGCACATGCCTGTAATCCCAGCTACTCCAGAGGCTGAGGCAGGAGAACCTCTTGAACTCAGGAGGCAGAGATTGCGGTGAGCCGATTGGAGTGCTGATCCCAGCTACTCCAGAGGCTGAGGCAGGAGAATCTCTTGAACTCAGGAGGCAGAGATTGTCGCCCTCCAGTCTGGGCGACAGAGCAGGACAACTGTCTCAAAGACAAAAAAAAAAAAAAGAACAGAAAGAATTTTGGGTGAGTCTGCAGTGCAAAGCAAAAGCAAATTTATTAGGAAAGTAAAGAAATAAAAGAATAGCTACTCTGTAGGCAGAGCAGCAGTGTGGGCCGCTCCACTAAGGATACTTACAGTTATTTCTTGATTATATGCTAACCAAAGGGTGAATTATTCATGAGTTTTACAAGAAAGGGGTGGGCAATTCCCAGAACTGAGTGTTTCTCTTCTTTTTAGACCGTGTAAGGTAACTTTCTGATGTTGCCATGGCATTGGTTAACTGTCATGGCGCTGGTGGGAATGTCTTTAGCATGCTAATGCATTAAAATTAGTGTGTAATGATTTGTAAGGACAATCAGAGGTCTCTTTCATTCCCATCTTGGTACTGGTGGATTTTTGTAGCTTTTTTACTGCAAACTGTTTTATCAGCAAGGTCTTTGTGAACTGCATTTTGTGCCAATCTCCTATTTATCTGTGACTTAGAATGCCCGACCTCATGGAAAAGCAGTCCTGTAGGTCTCAGCCCCATTTTACCCAGCACCTATTCTAGATGCAGTCGCTCTAGTTCAAACACCTCTGACATGGCTACAGAATGCTGGAATGTGGCTGGTCTGAACTGCAATGTGCTAGAAAGGTAAAATACAAGGTTACATTAGAAGACTTACCTTCAAAAATGTATATGCTTTATTAACCATTACATGCTAATCACATATTAAAATAATAATAATTTGGATATATTGGGCTGATTAAATTGTTGCAATCAATTCCACCTGTTATTCCATCTGTTTCTTTCTTTGTTATTTTGGGACAGAATTTCTCTGTCGCCAGGCTGGAGTGCTGTGGTGTGATCTCGGCTCACTGCAACCCCTACCTCCTGGGTTCAAGCGATTCTCCTGTCTCAGCTTCCTTAGTAGCTGGGATTGCAAATGCTTGTCACCACGCCCAGCTAATTTTTCTATTTTTGGTAGAGTAGGGGTTTCGTCATGTAAGCCAGGCTGGTCTCAAACTCCTGACCTCAGGTGGTTCGCCACCTTGGCCTCTCAAAGTGCTGGGATTACAGGCATGAGCCACTGCGCCTGGCTCCACCTTTTTCTTTTTACTTTTTAACATTTGGCTACTAGAAAATTCATAATTTACATGTGGCTCATATTTTACTGCAGAGGATTGCCTCCCTTTTGAAATCTCAGGCTGCCTGCATGTATTAGTCCATTTTCACACTGCTACAAACAAATACCTCAAGCTGCGTAATTTTTTTAAGTGGTTTAATTGAATCATAGTCCTACATGGCTGAAGAATACTTGGGAAACTTAAAATCATGACCATGACAGAAGGTAAAGGGAAAGCAAGGCCCATCTTAAATGGTGGAAAAAGGGAGAGAACCGGGGAGGACGTGCCACATTTTTAAACCATCAGGTATCTTGAGAGCTCCCTTACTACTGCAAGAACAGCATGAGGATAATCCTCACCGATGATCCAATCACCTCCTACCCAGTCCCTGCCCTGACAAATGGGAATTACAATTTTTTTTTTCTTTCAGATGAAGTCTTTCTCTGTCACCCAGGCTGGAGTGCAATGGCACCATCTTGGCTCACTGCAACCTCTGCCTCCTGGGTTCAAGCAATTCTCCTGCCTCAGCCTCCTGAGTAGCTGGGACTACAGGCACACATAGCCATGCCCAGCTAATTTTTGCATTTTTAGGAGAGACGGGGTTTCACCATATTTGCCAGGCCTGTCTCGAACTCCTGAACTAGTGACCTGCCTGCCTCGGCCTCTCAAAGTGCTGGGTTTACAGGCATGAGCCACCGCGCACGGATGGGAATTACAATTTGAGATTAGATTTGGGTGGAGCCAGAAAGTCACACCATATCACTGCAAAGGATCCGCAGCAAGGAAGGTCATAAAATCCTAAATTTTAAAATAATTGTCATTATTTCAATGTATGAATAAATATTATATATCATTTATAAATGCATATGACATTATACACAAGGTTAAATGCAAATATCCTCTGAAGTTGGCCTGGCTCAGATCAAGGAAGAAGCCCTGCCTGTAAAGGCTGCAGCCTAGGCTGTTATTTTTGCTTCACTCAGCCCCGTGTCTGATCAAATATTCCCTCACTCAGGGCATGAAGGGTGGGGCCTGAAACCTTATCCAATCAGGAGCCGTGGACTAGAAACTGTCCAATCAGGCATGCAGCTGGAAAGAACGGGCTACTTCCGTAAGTTTGCCGGTCCTTTGTGTTTCTCTGCGTCCAGAGCTGCAGTTCTTCTCTTCACTGCTCTGTGTCCTCTGCTCCTAGACGCCAAGCCTATTTGTCCTTGTGTCCTCCAGGTATCTGCAGATTTATGGCTAAAAGACCGGGACCCCCTGGAAGCCGAGAAATGGTGAGTGCTGGTCCGTCATCGTGAGAGAGGGGTGGGGGCTGGTTAGAACCGGCTGAAAGTGGCTGTAGCAGGACCCAAACTTTCTCGCAGTCAGTTCCAGCAGAGCCTGACGACCCAAATCCTCTTTGGCCCAGCTCGTCTCTCGTCCCCTCCAGCCGCAAGATAGTGCCTGGGCCAGCGGCTGGGACCCTGGGAGCTCTGTCTTTTTCCTCTGCACTGGCTTTGCCCTGGACTGGAGGCCTCTCTGGTTTGCTCTGCACTCCCAGCGCCTCACCTCACCCAGATTGTACAGGGATGGGAAAGTCATCAGGGGAGGATCCTGACTCAGGGTGCAAGATTCATGAGTGGAAAGAGCTGTGGTCCTGGGGTCCCTAGTTCCTCATTTTTCCTTTTAGAGATGTATGGGAGTCACTCTAAAAATGAGAATCTGATCAAAGTGTGATTCAAGAATCATAGAGCGCCCAGCTGTGGTTTGTGGGTTGTGATCCATGGGAGAGACTTGAAGAAAAGTCTGTTACAAGTTGCATGATGAAACAAACCAGATTCAGTAATTGGTTTGGTACAGTTATGTAGTTTCCTTATTTGTAAGATCCAGGTGAAAATTTCTTGGTTATGTCATCAGAGATTAATTGGCAGTCTGTGGTTGCCTAGGCCTGAATATTTTCTTCAAGATAGTAATTTCCAAGAAATGCTTTTTTTATTTTGTTTTTTGAGAGGGAGTCTCACTCTGTCCTCCAGGCTGGAGTGCAGTGGTGCGATCTCACCTCATTACAACCTCCGCCTCCCAGGTTCAAGTAATTGTCCTGCCTCAGCCTCCCGAGTAGCTGGAATTACAGGTGTGTGCCACCACGCCCAACTAATTTTTGTATTTGTAGTAGAGAAGGGATTTCACCATGTTGGCCAGGTTGGTCTCCAACTTTTGGCCTCAGGTGATCTGCCTGCCTCAGCCTCCCAATGGGCTGGGGTTACAGGTGTGAGCCACTGCACCCAGCTGATTTTTTTTTTTACCTTTTATTTTAGGTTCAGGGGTACATGTGCAGGTTTGTTATATAGGTAAAATCATATCATGAAGTTTTTGTGTACAGATTATTTTATCACTCAGGTACTAAGCATAGTATCCAACAGATTTGTTTTCTGATTTTCTCCATCCTCTGACCCTCCACCCTGAACTGAGCCTCAGTGTCTATTGTTCTCTTATTTGTGTCCACGTGTTCTCATTATTTTGCTCCCACTTAGAAGTGACAACATACAGTTTTTTATTTTCTGTTCCAGCACTAGTTTTCTAAAAATAACAGTCTCCAGTTCCATCGACGTTTCTCCAAAGGACATGATGTTCTTTCTTATAGTTGCATCATATTTCGTGGTGTTTACATACCACGTTTTCTTTATCCAGTCTACCATTGAAGACATACAGGATTATTTCTTGTTTTTGCTATTGTGAATCGTGCTGTAATAAACATATACGTGCATGTGTCTTCATGGTAGAAAAGCTAACATTCACTGGGTAAATTCCCAATTGCAGGATTGGGAATGGTAATTCTGTTTTCAGGTTTTTGACAAAATGCCAAGCTGCTTTTCTCAATGGTTAAATAAATTTATACTTTCACCAGCAGCATATAAGTATTCAGTTTCTCCACAACTTCACAAGCATCTGTTTTTGTTTTTGTTTTTGTTTTTACTTTTCATTCTAATTGTTTTTATTTGAATTATTTCTTTTTTTTCCATTAGCCTAGTGTTTTATCTATCTTATTATGTTTACATAGAATTAACTTCTGGTTACTTTGAACTTTTTTTTTTAAGACAGAATTTCACTCTTACACCCAGGCTAGAGTGCAGTGGTGCGGTCTTGGCTCACTGCAACCTCTGCCTTCCAGTTTCAAGTGATTCTCCTGCCTCAGCCTCCCGAGTAGCTGGGATTACAGGCATGTGCCACCACGGCATATTTTTGTGTTTTTAGTAGAGACAGGCTTTCACCATGTTGACTAGGCTGGTCTCAGACTCCTGAACTTGTGATCTTCCCGCCCTGGCCTCCCGAAGTGCTGGGATTACAGGAGCGAGCCACAGCACATGTGTGGCCTGTTGAACTTCTTATAGTTATTTATGTCTCAAACTTCTTCATTTCAGCTCTGATTTTGGTTATTTCTTGACTTTTGTGAGCTTTGAAGTTGGTTTGCTCTTACTTTTGAAATTCTTTTAATTGTAACATTAGATTTTTAAATTGAGATCTTTCTAACTTTTTGATGTGGATGTTTAGTGATATACATTTTATTCTTAACACTGCCTTAGCTGTAACCCTGAGATTCTGGTATGTTGTATTTTGGTTGTAATTAGTTTCAAAAATTTTATTTCTGCCTTAATTTCATTATTTCCAAAATAGCCATTTGGAAGCTGATTATTCCATTTTTATGTAATTGCATCATTTCACATGTTTTTTGTATTGAATTATTCTATACATTTTCTTTTTAAAATTAATGAGAAAGATAAGAAGAAATAAAAGTGCTGTGCTCTTAATCTAAATGTTAAAAATTATTCAGCACTTAATACCAACTCCCAGGGTGCTATGAAAATTAAATCACAAAATGTGTTACTCCCAGCACAGTGTTCTGTGACATGCTCCTGAGCACATAGTACCTGCTTAATAAACATTTTATTAGTACATGTGTACAGGTTAACCAAGTGCAGATTTACTCAGACATTGCTGTCTTCTGTTGTCCCTGTAAACTTAAAAAAGCCAACAAAAATATAGTATTTCAGGGTGGAAATTGGTTGTCTTTATTTGTAGCAGAAGTATTAGTATTGTGACAAATGTGGTGTGTGTAAGGGACTCTGCTGTGCCTGCTTTCTCTCACTAATGCTAATAATGTGTCTGGGAAAGCACAATCAGCATGTACAGGGGACTTGTAAAAGCCCATTCCTGGACCCTTTTGGATCCTGCAGAATCACATTGCATAGAGCGGGTCCGAGATTACCAAGTGACTTATAAACTTGAGGGGTTCAAGATACTTTCAGGATAGTTTAGTTCAACCTTTGCATCAAAGGAAGGCTGCACTGCCTGCCCTGTTTAAGTTTGGTAGGAAGAGGTCAGTGCTGTTCATGCTCCTATTACTCTAAAGAAAATTGCTGGTTTCTGATAGGGGAGGGCAGGGACAAAGAAACTTATATTTTAATAGTTGTGGAGAAGCTCATTGTTCTCTCATTGCTCTTAAATCTTTTCAGTTATAAACAACAAAAATGGGTGAATGTTTTCTGCAAGCCTCGGTCTTTCTGCCCGTGGGTGTGTGTGGTGGTAGCAGGTGAATAGGTTGTGCTTTAAAGTCATGTTCTCAAGATGCAGGCTTGATATGTCCAGGGCATCTTATCTGAAAATACATTTCAGAGAAAGAGGAGGAAAAGAAACAAATCACTTTTTCTCGGGTGAGCCTGTCTCAGATCAAGTGCAGTGTCCACTCTGCCTTTTGGAATGCCTTGTGTTCAGAACTTGGAAGTTTTTACTTCTCTACTTGTGCTGTTGATCTCTAGTGAGTTTGTTTCAACTATTTTTTGTGATTTTTATGATAGTCAAGGGGTTCTGAAAAAAAATATTTGTTTTCTATATGCCATAGCATTCTATACATTTCTCTTCACCTTGGATTCTTGTATATCATGCAGAATTCTTACCACAAATTTATGACCTACCATATATAAAATGTTCCCATTGTAGCTGTTGAACATGAGAAGGTGTGGATACTCAAGATTTCTATTGGGGAAACACCGTTGTCTTTGGATATTAGTGAAAAATGAAACATGTTGTATTGAGGTTTCATCTGTGTGCTCTATTAAGTTCCATGCAGAACACGGTTTAGAAAATGCTCATTTAAACAGGGTGGCATTTATTACCCAGAAAGTTCTGAAAAAACTGTTAGGAGATACTTGCTTTCCAGGGTGCTAAGGAAAGACTACTTAAAATTACTAATAAAAATTACAGAACAGGGAAGTTATCTGCACCTTCAACTTTGCATAAAACTGATGTTTCTTTATAATTAAATTTAGGCCAGGCTCAATGGCTTTGGCTTGTAATCCCAGCAGAATTGGGAGGCCGAGGCAGGCAGATCACATGAGGTCAGGAGTTCGAGGCCAGCCTGACCAACGTGGTGAAACCCCATCTCTACTAAAAAAAAAAACAAAAATTAACCAGGCATGGTGCATGCACCTGTAATCCCAGCAACTCAGGAAGTGGAGGTTGCGGTGAGATGAGATGGCACCACTGCACTACAGCCTGAGTGACACAGTGAGACGGTCTCAAAAAAAAAAATATATATATATATAATTAAATGTAGATTACAATTTACTTTCCTGAGAGGAGAGAAATGCCACAGCAGTGATGTTGTATTGTGTGTGCATCAGCACGTAATAAAAATGTGTCCTAATAAAGTTGATAACAATTTTATTCACTTGGTTCAATATCTCTATGACATTTTTTCCACTCTAGAGTTAATTCTTAATCTCTTAATTATTAAGGACACTTAGGAGATTTACTAGCTGAAGTGCATAAACCATCTCATTTAATCTGGAAGCTGTCCTTTCCTTTTAGATGACTTTTGCTTATATTTGTCTTTTAAAAATGAAGGCTCTTATCTTTATTTACAGGTGAGAGAAACTGGGAAAAACCCAGACTCTGCCATTTACTGGATATTTGACAAAATATTCTTACTAGGCTAGAAACATTGGTGAGCTTGCTAAAAATTCAGAAATTCAGACTTTCTCCGAAATCTCCTGAAACAAAATCTCACAAGATCTTTAGTTTATTGCACATACCAAGACTTGAGAGGTATCTTCCAACTCATCATGACTGTTCTATCTGAGAAATATACACAACTTATTCTATATGATGTAAATATAGCACTCAAAAATAGACATGTCCGGCCAGGCGCAGTGGCTCATGCCTGCCATCCCAGCACTTTGGGAGGCTGAGGTGGGTGGATCACCTGAGGTAAGGAGTGCAAGACCTGCCAGGTCCACATGGAGAAACCCCATCTCTACTAAAAATACAAAAATTAGCAAGTCATGGTGGCTCATGCCTGTAGTCCCAGCTACTCAGGAGATTGAGGCAGGAGAATCGATTGAACCCGGGAGGTGGAGGTTGAACTGAGCCAAGATCATACCACTGCACTCCAGCCTGGGCAACAGAGTGAGACTCGGTCTCAAAAAGAAAAAAAGAAGAAGAAAAGAAAAACAGAAAAAAAAAGACATGTCCATGTTGATGCCCTTAATTTTATAATGTATCATCCAGAAAAGTATCAAATCTACAGTGGTATTGTGGATCTTATGCTATCCTCTTTTCTCAGAGTTAGAGAATACTTCAATGTTAAAAATTATCTTATTGAATAATTTTAGTCAGTCTTATAAGTGAGAACCACTTCTTTTTACTCTCTTTTTTAACTTGAGTCAAATAAAAATCTCTGCCTATGGCCATGTGGTAAGTGCTTGTGTGTTCATGAGTGGTTTTGTTTGTTTGTTTGTTTTCCAGGGACTGTTGACATTCAGAGACATAGCTATAGAATTCTCTCTAGAGGAATGGCAATGCCTGGATTGTGCTCAGCAGAATTTATATAGAGATGTGATGTTAGAGAACTACAGAAACCTGGTCTCCCTGGGTGAGGATAACTTAAATACATAGTTCCTAATATATTTCTTTTCTCTTTTCTAAGATGTTTTTGGTAATTTCTGCTTTTCAAGAATGAATTTTAGATCTCCAATTTTAAGAAAATCTTGGGGATTCATTGGTGTAGAACAAATTCTTCAAGATGTTTTATCTTGACCAGAACTTTTGCCTTTCCTGAGCTTATGTATCTTTTGCTCTAGGTTAGTGGGAATTCCAAAAATGCCATGGCATAAAATATTGTTGCCCACACATTAGAATTCAGTTGCTGCCACCAATTTTTGATTCAGTAGTACTGAGTAGTGAAATTAAGGACCTACAAATTTAAAATATTTTCTGAATATTTAGGAAGTTCTATTATGAATCATTATTAGTTTTCTAGAATTTTCTATTATATCTGTAAGCATAATACTAATTTGGTAATTAAAGAATTCAGCATGATCTATGTTACTTTTTTTTCTTAATAAAACAGGTATTGCTGTCTCTAAGCCAGACTTGATCACCTGTCTGGAGCAACATAAAGAGTTCCAGAATATAAAGAGAAATGAGATGGTAGTCAAACACCCAGGTAGGTGAAAGCGAATGAAGCAGATGAGACAGATGACAAGTACACAAATCAAGGAGGCAGCCAGTCCTTAAAATGTGGTCTGGGGAGCTGTGCTTTGATGGAAAGAGTTTCTGAGAAGCTCAAGTCATTTTTTTCTTTTGCCCTCACATAGGGACACCTTCTGCCTCATGCTGTTAAATTCTCTAAGGATTCCACTTTTGCTTCAATAATCTTTCTTCAAGTTTGCAGTGTGAGCCAAAGTTTTCTTTAAAGGTTATCAGGGACTGCACAAACTGACTGCTTTGCCATTGCTTTTGGGGACACACTAATATCTGCATATTTTTGAAAAACTCTAAACCATTAAAAAAATTTTTTTTTGCATCATGTCTAAAATGTGTGAGAATAGTAGTTTCTCTTTCATTGGTGGTCATCCATTTTTCTGCACATGCCATTCTGTTTTTATTACTGTAGCCTTGAAATACATTTTAAAGTTTTTACAAATTTTTTGAAAATTTTTTAATTTTTTATATGTATTTATTTATTTAGAGGCTTGGTTATGCCCCCACTTGCTGTGGGGGAATATGTAAGCAGGGTACCTTTTATGTCTTCATTTTACTGTGTTGCACATTTTAGATATAGATTCATAAATGGTATTGCTGTATTATATAATAATTTCATTTTAAATTATTTAAAGAACACATGATATTTTTATGATGCCTATATCTTTTTTCTCATAAAAAACCACTTACATAGGTTTCAATTTCTTTACATCATCAACAGTTGGTGTTTTAAAAAAATTTATAGTGGCCATCCTAATTGATGTAAGGTAATTTTGTTTTGTACTGTGATTATGTTTTGCATTTTTCTATAAATTATTAATTCTGTGCAACCTTTCAAATGCTTCTTCCTATTTGTATATCTTTTTTATTAAAATTTAGTTTAATCATTTTTCCATTTCTTTCTTTCTTTTTTTTTTTTTGAGACGGAGTTTCGCTCTTGTTTCCCAGGCAACAAGAGCAATGGCGTGATTTCAGCTCACAGCAACCTCTGCCTCCTGGATTCCAATGATTCTCCTGTCTCAGCCTCCTGAGTAGCTGGGATCAGGGATGTGCCACCACACCCAGCTTATTTCGTATTTATAGTAGGGATGGGTTTCGCCATGTTGGTCAGGCTGGTCTTGAATTCCTGACCTCAGGTGATCTGCCCACCTCAGCCTCCCAAAGTTCTGGGATCACATGTGTGAGCCACCACACCAGGCTCATTTGTCCGTTTCTAAATCAAGTAATTCAATTATTGTTGTCTAGTTCTAGGAGTAGTTTATATATTCTCAATATTAAGTCTTATCACGTGATTTTCAAATATTGTCACCGATTTCTTGGGAGACACTGTCACTCTATTAAATGTTCTATTTGATTGCAGAAATTTTGAAGTTTAGCCCAATTAAATTTTTCTGTTCTCCTCTTTGTTGCTCATGCATTTGATGGCATATCTAAGAAAATGTGCCAAGACCAATGTCATGTCTTTGCACTATACTTTTTTTCTAAGAGTTTCATTGGGTTTTTTTTAGTCTTAAGTACTTCGTTTAAAATTTTTTTGTATGTGATGCAATTAAACCATTCAACTTCATTTTTTCAATCACAATAATGCCACAGAATTTTACTTTTTGTATATGCATATGTTTTTCAGAAAGTTATGTATTTTCATATGATTACATATATTTTTCATCATGTTATTTTAAGTGGAAAGACCTCTTTGCAGCATTTTATTTAGGACAAATGCAATGATTATATGCTTTTCCAGCATTTATTCATTCTGGAAGAGTTTTATTTTTCATTATGTTGTAGTACGTTTTTTCTGGTTTTATTACTCTCACTATGAAAATTTTTTTCAGCCTTTGACCATTTTACACAGTTCTTTTCTGACCTGCAAGGTTTTTGTTTACAAATTCACTGGTTGTCTCAGAGGACTATGCTTATAAATAATACCTCACTTTTATCTTGCAGCTCCCAAGATTATCTTCTGGTTTGTGACTTTTGAAACTTTGCTTAAATTTGTGTTGCAGATCTTTTTGTGTACATCCTAGTTTGTTTGTTTAGCTTCTTCATTTTTTACATACTTTATTCTTACTTTTAAATTTTTTCAGTTATTCTTTTTTACCTCCACATTGTTTATTTTTATTATTGCAAGTTTTGTTGGTATTCTTATTTTTCTTATTTTATTTAGGTGTCTGGTTTTCCATTTTTCTCATCGAGCATAATATGTATTATCTTAAATTTTAAAAATCAAGATATACATCTTTATTTTTATAGTTGCTTTTACAAAATTTTTGATTTTTTTGATTGGACCATGTTGTCCTCATGTTTTATATACATTGTAATCTTTGTTTGAGATTTAGACACTAACATAAAACTACCTTTCATGATCTTGATAATGCAGCTCCTTCCTGTCATAGCATGACACCAATTGTCTTTGGTAGAGATTCTGGGATTCTCACAAACATGTTCTCAGAATGTGTTTTGTCTGCAATTTGTATTTATTTTTCAATTAAAAGACTTCTTCATATTTCTTCTTAGTGGTCAGTAACTACGTTCTACACCTGTCTTCTGCCCATGATACTGCAGTCTTTCTGTGGTTGTAACATTCACTTTTGAGCTCAGAAGACTTAAAGCTGTTATTAAAGGCACCATGTTCTTCTATTGGGGATGAGGAAGGGCTGTGTTGGGTAAATACAGCAGACTTTTCTTTTCTGTCTATATGGCTCTGGATGTTGTGCTCACATGGTGCCCACACTTACTTTTTGTATAAATTTCCAACAAAGGTATTTTGATCACTATGATTTTGTTACATTTATACATCTATGAAGGAATTATGGCCTGTGGTATTTTGATATGGCATTTTGCTAATGTACCTTGTATAATTTTATATATTTCATCTGTGGAATATATTTATATGAGTCCAGAAAGTGGAGTAACTTGTGCTTTTTATGTCTTTCAGTTACGTGTTCCCATTTCACCCAAGACTTTCAGCCAGAGCAGGGCATAAAAGATTCACTCCAAAAAGTAATACCAAGAACATATGGAAAATGTGGACATGAGAATTTACAATTTAAAAAATGCTGTAAAATTGTGGGTGAATGTGAGGTGCACAAAGGAGGTTATAATGAAGTTAACCAATGTTTGTCAACTACCCAAAACAAAATATTTCAGACTCATAAATATGTCAAAGTCTTTGGTAAATTTTCAAATTCCAATAGACATAAAACAAGATATACTGGAAAGAAACATTTCAAATGTAAAAAATGTGGCAAATCATTTTGCATGCTTTCACACCTAAATCAACATCAGGTAATTCATACTAGGGAGAAGTCCTACAAATATGAAGAATGTGGCAAATCCTTTAACTGCTCCTCAAACCATACTACACATAAAATAATTCATACTGGAGAGAAACCATATAGATGTGAGGAATGTGGCAAAGCCTTTAGCTGGTCCGCAACCCTTACTAGACATAAGAGAACTCATACTGGAGAGAAACCCTACACATGTGAAGAATGTGGCCAAGCCTTTAGGTGCTCCTCAACACTTAATAACCACAAGAGGATTCATACTGGAGAGAGACCCTACAAATGTGAAGAATGTGGCAAAGCCTTTAGCATATCCTCAACCCTCACTGACCACAAGAGAATTCATACTGGAGAGAAACCCTGCAGATGTGAGGAATGTGGCAAAGCCTTTAGCTGTTCCTCAAACCTTACTAGACATAAGAGAATTCATACTAGAGAGAAACCCTATGCATGTGAAGAATGTGGCCAAGCCTTTAGCTTATCCTCGAACCTGACTAGACATAAGAGAATTCATACTGGAGAGAAACCCTACACATGTGAAGAATGTGGCCAAGACTTCAGGCGCTCCTCAGCACTTACTATCCACAAGAGAATTCATACTGGAGAGAGACCCTACAAATGTGAAGAATGTGGCAAAGCCTTTAGCTTATCCTCAACCCTCACTGACCACAAGAGAATTCATACTGGAGAGAAACCCTACACATGTGAAGAATGTGGCAAAGCCTTTAACTGCTCATCAACCCTTATGCAACATAAGAGAATTCATACTGGAGAGAAACCCTACAAATGTGAAGAATGTGACCAAGCTTTTAAGTGGCATTCAAGTCTTACTAAACATAAGGTAATTCATACTGGAGAGAAATCCTACAAATGTGAATAATGTGGCAAAGTCCACCCTCAGGCCTTATAATACATAAAATAATTTATACTGGAAAAAAACACTACAAGTGTAGAGAATGTGGCCAGGCCTTTAACCAGTTCCAAACCTTAATTGAACATAAGAGAATTCATATTAGACAAAAATGTTATAAACGTAAAAAAAAAGTAACAAAGCCTCTAACCAACCCTCAAACCTTAATGAACCTAAGAGAATTTATTTTTTAAAAAAAATTTTGAGATGGAGTCTCCCTGTGTCACCCAGGCTGGAGTGCAGTGGCATGATCTCAGCTCACTGTAACCTCTGCCTTCCTGGTTCAAGCGATTCTCCTGCCTCAGCCTCCTGAGTAGCTGGGATTACAGGTGTGTGCCACCACACTGGCTGATTTTTTTATTTTTAGTATAGATAGAGTTTCACCATGTTGGCCAGGCTGGTCTTGAACTCCTGACCTCAGGTGATCCACCTTTGTCAGCCTCCCAAAGCCTAAGAGAATGTATATTAGAGAGACCCTAGAAACATAAAAAAAAAGTGAGAAAACCTTTAAGCACATCTCAGGCCTTACATAATATCTGATCATTCATTCTAGAGAGAAACTCTACAAAAGCAAAGAATGTGGTAAAGCTGTTAACTAGTCTTGCACCCTTATTATACATAACAGAATTAATACTGAAGAGAAACCCTGCAATAAGGAATATGGAAATGTCTTTAAAAAGTCCTCAAACATGAATAAATGTGAGATAATTGATATTGGAGAGAAACCCTGCAATTGTAGAAAAAAACGTGGCAAACCCTTTAACTGGTTCTCCATGCTTACTCACTAAAAAATTTTATACTGGAGAGAAACTCTGCATACATAAAAATGTGACAGAGCATTTAAGCACACCTCAAACTTTTCTAAAAAAGAGAAATCATAGTGGTGAGAAACTCTAGAAATGTGTTAAATGTGGCAAGGACTTTAAATGGTAGTCACACGTTATGGTAGGTAAGATAATTTAAACTGAAGAAAACTCCGACAAATATGAAGAATGTGGCAAAACTTTTAACAAATTCTCACACCTTATGGTACAGGAAAGCATTTATACTAGAGAAAAATTGTACAAAGAATGTGAAAAGCCATTAATATCAGGTCACATCTTACTCAATATCAGAAAGTTTGTACTTAATAAAGGGATTATAGGTCAGGTGTGTTGGCTCATGCCTATAATTCCAGCACTTTGGGAGGCCAAGGTTGGTGGATCATGAGGTCAGGAGTTCAAGACCAGCCTGGCCAACATGGTGAAACCCCATCTGTACTAAAAATACAAAAACTAGCCGGGTGTGGTGGTGTGCACCTGTAATCCCAGCTACTCGGCAGGCTGAGGCAGGAGAATTACTTGAACCAGGGAGGCAGAGGTTGCAGTGAGCCGAGATAGAGCCACTACACTACAGCCTGGATGACAGAGCGAGACTCCATCTCAAAAAAAATTATAAATGTGATTACTGTAAAAAGACCTTTTGGAAAATATAGGCCTTTAAAGTAAAGACTAGTTATTCTGAAGACAAACATACAAACATAAAGAGGATTGCTGTACCTTTACTTCCATTACAGATTTTATTGTACACATTTTATATTAAAGGAAAAATTTGAAGATCTGGAGAAGATGCTCAAACTTTGTTGAACATTAGAGAATTTATATTGGAGAGAAAATCTAAATATGTAATGAATGTGAAAAACATTTGTTCAAAAACTACAGCTTAGAAAACACCAGTTTATAGTAAATATTTTTGCAGAAGCAGTAAATGGGGAAACATATTAAATCAAAAATTAAGTCTATATGAACATCTGAGGAGGCACAGTAGAAAGATGAAGGCACTGAAACTTCAGACATTACACGAAATCAGTGTTGAGTGTAAAAGAGATCCAAAGCTAACACCATATACATGTTAAAGAAGTAGATTTTTTTGGAGATTTATAATTACCTTTGAGGTATGCTTCCTTCTTCTATAAAAAAATAGTTTCTGAAAAGCAAATAATAATGTAACTCAAGTCTCAGATTCCGTCATGTTGACTCTTCCCATTGTTTGTGAAAGTGTTTGATCAGTTGTTTCATCAGAGATAGGAGAGATTGTCTTTTATCAATTGTACGTTTATGTAATAAAATGCAATAAATTTAAAAATTTTTCAAAGATTATGTGTCAACTTAATTTTTTCATTAAACAAAGTTGTTTTTAATGTGTTAAAACTATTGTGCTTTGAATGAAGTGTTCATTTGTCATCAAATTTAATGGTTCCCATTTTACTTAAGGTTCTAAGTAAAAGATGGTAACAGTATACTATTTGTTAATGTAGGGGAATGACATCTCTAGTAATCTCTTTTTTGCCAGTGTTTGTTGTTTGTTTGTTTGTTTTGAAATGGAGTCTTACTCTGTTGCTTAGGCTGGAGTGCAGTGGCATGATGTCGGCTCACTGCAAACTTTACCTCCTGGGTCCAAGCGATTCTCCTGTCTTCAGTCTGCAAGTAGCAGGGACTACATGCATATTCCACCACGCCTGGCTAATTTTTGTATTTTTAGTAGAGATGGGGTTTCACCATGTTGGCCAGGCTGGTCTTTAACTCCTGATCTCAGGTGATCCACCTGCCTCAGTGCCCCAAATTGGTGGGGTTACAGGCGTGGGTCACCACGCCTGTCCTGCCAGTGGTTTAAACTGCAAAAAAGTAGAATAATTTTTTTCTCATAAATCAAATTTGTATTCTTTTTTACCCTATTTAGATTTTTAAAAAAATTTTATGGGTAGATAGTGTACATACACACTCATGGCATATATGAGATGTTTTAACACAGGCATACATTAGTTAATGATCACAGCAGTGTATATGAGGTATTCCTCAACTTGAGCATGTATTTATCCTTTGTATTACAATCTCCTTATACAGTTTTATTTTAATATGTGCAATTGAATTATTACTAACCATAGGGTCATTTTATGGTCATAAAAATTGCAAGAGTATAATTAATATACATTTCTGAGTCTTGATTAAATATTTTTAAAAAATTGTTTTGTATATTTTTTGTACATGTGGCCTCTCTGCTGACAAACAAAAACAGACTTTTAGTTTTGATTTACATAGAGTTATATATACAAATATATTACTCTAAAGATATATCAGCCAGGCACGGTGGCTCATGCCTGTAATCTCAGCAGTTTGGGAGGCTGAATGGGGCAGATAATTTGAGGTCAGGAGTTCAAGACCAGCCTGGCCAACATGGTGAAACCCCATCTCTACTAAAAATACAAAACATTAGCTGGGTGTGGTGGTATGTGCCTGTATTCCCAGTGACTAGGGAGGCTGGGGTAGGAGAATCGCTTACTCCTGGGAGGCAGAGGTTACAGTGAGCCAAGGTGGTAGACCTGCACTCCAGCCAGGATGACAGAGTGAGACACCATTTAAAAAAAAAAAAAAATATATATATATATATAAACACATATATAAGAAAGTTATGTAGCAAGTGAGTGTGTTTGTGTGTGAGTTTGTATGCATTTTCAGAACAATATTGAAACAAAAAAGATTATTTTAATAAGGTGGATAATTAAAGAGAAACCAGGAAACCTCAGAGATTCTCAAAAAACCCTATATTCTGTGACTTGTATTGAATTCATTACTGTAAAATTTTATCCCACCCAAATCTTATCTCAAATTGTAACCCCCATGTTTCAAGGGAGGGACTTGGTGGGAGGTGATTGGAATATGGGGGTAATTTTCCCCCATGCTGTTCTCATGATAGTGAGCTCTCAAAGGTTTTATAAGTGGTGTTTTTTTCTGCTCTGCCTCTCTCTTGCTGCCTAGTGAAGAAGGTACTTGCTTCTCCTTTGCCTTCCACCATAACTGTAGGTTTCCTGAGACCTCCCAAGCCATGCAGAATCTGGAGTAAATTAAACTTCGTTTCTGTATAAATTACCCATTCTCTGGTAGTATCTTTATAGTAGTGTGAAAACAAAACAATACAGAAAATTAATACAGGTAGTTTGGGGCACTGTTATAAAGATAATTGAAAATGTGGAAGTTACTTTGGAACCGGATAATAGGCAGAGGTTGAAACAGTTTAGAGAACTCAGAAAAAAAATAGAAAAATGTGGGAAAGTTTGGAACTTCCTAGAGATGTGTTGAATGCTTTTGACCCAAATGCTAATAGTAATATAGATGATAAGGTCCAGGCTGAGGTTGTCTCAGATGGAGATGAGAAACTTGTGTTTAAAATGGAAGCAGACAGACAATCAAATTACTCCAAGCTACGGGAGGATATTCAAACCAAAGGCAAAGAAGTTGAAAACTTTGAAAAAAATTTAGAAGAATGTATAACTAGAATAACCAATACAGAGAAGTGCTTAAAGGAGCTGATGGAGCTGAAAACCAAGGCTCGAGAACTACGTGAAGAATGCAGAAGCCTCAGGAGCCGATGCGATCAAATGGAAGAAAGGGTATCAGCCCTGGAAGATGAAATGAATGAAATGAAGCGAGAAGGGAAGTTTAGAGAAAAAAGAATAAAAAGAAACGAGCAAAACCTCCAAGAAATGTGGGACTATGTGAAAAGACCAAATCTACGTCTGATTGGTGTACCTGAAAGTGACAGGGAGAATGGAAACAAGTTGGAAAACACTCTGCAGGATATTATCCAGGAGAACTTCCCCAATCTAGCAAGACAGGCCAACATTCAGATTCAGGAAATACAGAGAACGCCACAGAGATACTCCTCGAGAAGAGCAACTCCAAGACACATAATTGTCAGATTCACCAAAGTTGAAATGAAGGAAAAAATGTTAAGGGCAGCCAGAGAGAAAGGTCGGGTTACCATCAAAGGGAAGCCCATCAGACTCACAGCGGATCTCTCGGCAGAAACCCTACAAGCCAGAAGAGAGTGGGGGCCAATATTCAACATTCTTAAAGAAAAGAATTTTCAACCCAGAATTTCATATCCTGCCAAACTAAGCTTCATAAGTGAAGGAGAAATAAAATACTTTACAGACAAGCAAATGCTGAGAGATTTTGTCACCACCAGGCCTGCCCTAAAAGAGCTCCTGAAGGAAGCGCTAAACATGGAAAGGCACAACCGGTACCAGCCACTGCAAAATCATACCGAATTGTAAAGACCATCGAGACTAGGAAGAGACTGCATCAACTAACGAGCAAAATAACCAGCTAACATCATAATGACAGGATCAGATTCACACATAACAATATTAACTTTAAATGTAAATGGACTAAATGCTCCAATTAAAAGACACAGACTGGCAAATTGGATAAAGACTCAAGACCCATCAGTGTGCTGTATTCAGGAAACCCATCTCACGTGCAGAGACACATATAGGCTCAAAATAAAAGGATGGAGGAAGATCTACCAAGCAAATGGAAAACAAAAAAAGGCAGGGGTTGCAAACCTAGTCTCTGATAAAACAGACTTTAAACCAACAAAGATCAAAAGAGACAAAGAAGGCCATTACATAATGGTAAAGGGATTAATTCAACAAGAAGAGCTAACTATCCTAAATATATATGCACCCAATACAGGAGCACCCAGATTCATAAAACAAGTCCTGAGTGACCTACAAAGAGACTTAGACTCCCACACATTAATAATGGGAGACTTTAACACCCCAGTGTCAACATTAGACAGATCAACGAAACAGAAAATCAAAAAGGATACCCAGGAATTGAACTCAGCTCTGCACCAAGCAGACCTAATAGACATCTACAGAACTCTCCACCCCAAATCAACAGAATATACATTTTTTTCAGCACCACACCACACCTATTCCAAAATTGACCATATACTTGGAAGTAAAGCTCTCCTCAATAAATGTAAAAGAACAGAAATTATAACAAACGATCTCTCAGATCACAGTGCAATCAAGCTAGAACTCAGGATTAAGAATCTCACTCAAAACCGCTCAACTATGTGGAAACTGAACAACCTGCTCCTGAATGACTACTGGGTACATAACGAAATGAAGGCAGAAATAAAGATGTTCTTTGAAACCAACGAGAACCAAGACACAACATACCAGAATCTCTGGGATGCATTCAAAGCAGTGTGTAGAGGGAAATTTATAGCACTAAATGCCCACAAGAGAAAGCAGGAAAGATCCAAAATTGACACCCTAACATCACAATTAAAAGAACTAGAAAAGCAAGAGCAAACACATTCAAAAGCTAGCAGAAGGCAAGAAATAACTACAATCAGAGCAGAACTGAAGGAAATAGAGAAACAAAAAACCCTTCAAAAAATCAATGAATCCAGGAGCTGGTTTTTTGAAAGGATCAACAAAATTGATAGACCGCTGGCAAGATTAATAAAGAAAAAAAGAGAGAAGAATCAAATAGATGCAATAAAAAATGATAAAGGGGATATCACCACCGATCCCACAGAAATACAAACTACCATCAGAGAATATTACAAACACCTCTATGCAAATAAACTAGAAAATCTAGAAGAAATGGATAAATTCCTCAACACATACACCCTCCCAAGACTAAACCAGGAAGAAGTTGAATCTCTGAATAGACCAATAACAGGAGCTGAAATTGTGGCAATAATCAATAGCTTACCAACCAAAAAAAGTCCAGGACCAGATGGGTTCACAGCCGAATTCTACCAGAGGTACAAGGAGGAGCTGGTACCATTCCTTCTGAAACTATTCCAATCAATAGAAAAAGAGGGAATCCTCCCTAACTCATTTTATGAGGCCAGCATCATCCTGATACCAAAGCCTGGCAGAGACACAACAAAAAAAGAGAATTTTAGACCAATATCCTTGATGAACATTGATGCAAAAATCCTCAATAAAATACTGGCAAACAGAATCCAGCAGCACATCAAAAAGCTTATCCACCATGATCAAGTGGGCTTCATCCCTGGGATGCAAGGCTGGTTCAATATACGCAAATTAATAAATGTAATCCAGCATATAAACAGAACCAAAGTCAAAAACCACATGATTATCTCAATAGATGCAGAAAAGGCCTTTGACAAAATTCAACAACCCTTCATGCTAAAAACTCTCAATAAATTAGGTATTGATGGGACGTATCTCAAAATAATAAGAGCTATCTATGACAAACCCACAGCCAATATCATACTGAATGGGTAAAAACTGGAAGCATTCCCTTTGAAAACTGGCACAAGACAGGGATGCCCTCTCTCACCACTTCTATTCAACATAGTGTTGGAAGTTCTGGCCAGGGCAATTAGGCAAGAGAAGGAAATCAAGGGTATTCAATTAGGAAAAGAGGAAGTCAAATTGTCCCTGTTTGCAGATGACATGATAGTATATCTAGAAAACCCCATTGTCTCAGCCCAAAATCTCCTTAAGCTGATAAGCAACTTCAGCAAAGTCTCAGGATACAAAATCAATGTGCAAAAATCACAAGCATTCTTATACATCAATAACAGACAAACAGAGAGCCAAATCATGAGTGAACTCCCATTCACAATTGCTTCAAAGAGAATCAAATACCTAGGAATCCAACTTACAAGGGATGTGAAGGACCTCTTCAAGGAGAACTACAAACCACTGCTCAAGGAAATAAAAGAGGATACAAACAAATGGAAGAACATTCCATGCTCATGGGTAGGAAGAATCAATATCATGAAAATGGCCATCCTTCCCAAGGTAATTTACAGATTCAATGCCATCCCCATCAAGTTACCAATGACTTTCTTAACAGAATTGGAAAAACTACTTTAAAGTTCATATGGAACCAAAAAAGAGCCCGCATCGCCAAGTCAATCCTAAGCCAAAAGAACAAAGCTGGAGGCATCACGCTACCTGACTTCAAACTATACTACAAGGCTACAGTAACCAAAACAGCATGGTACTGGTACCAAAACAGAGATATAGATCAATGGAACAGAACAGAGCCGTCAGAAATAATGCCACATATCTACAACTATCTGATCTTTGACAAACCTGACAAAAACAAGAAATGGGGAAAGGATTCCCTATTTAATAAATGGTGCTGGGAAAACTGGCTAGCCATATGTAGAAAGCTGAAACTGGATCCCTTCCTTACACCTTATACAAAAATTAAGTCAAGATGGATTAAAGACTTAAATGTTAGACCTAAAACCATAAAAACCCTAGAAGAAAACCTAGGCAATACCATTCAGGACGTAGGCATGGGCAAGGACTTCATGTCTAAAACACCAAAAGCAATGGCAACAAAAGCCAAAATTGACAAATGGGGTCTAATTAAACTAAAGAGCTTCTGCACAGCAAAGGAAACTACCATCAGAGTGAACAGGCAACCTACAAAATGGGAGAAAATTTTCGCAACCTACTCATCTGACAAAGGGCTAATATCCAGAATCTACAATGAACTCCAACAAATTTACAAGAAAAAAACAAACAACCCCATCAAAAAGTGGGTGAAGGACATGAACAGACACTTCTCAAAAGAAGACATTTATGCAGCCAAAAAACACCTGAAAAAATGCTCACCATCACTGGCCGTCAGAGAAATGCAAATCAAAACCACAATGAGATACCATCTCACACCAGTTAGAATGGCAATCATTAAAAAGTCAGGAAACAGCAGGTGCTGGAGAGGATGTGGAGAAATAGGAACACTTTTACACTGTTGGTGGGACTGTAAACTAGTTCAACCCTTGTGGAAGTCAGTGTGGCGATTCCTCAGGGATCTAGAACTAGAAATTCCATTTGACCCAGCCATCCCATTACTGGGTATATACCCAAAGGACTATAAATCATGCTGCTATAAAGACACATGCACACGTATGTTTATTGCGGCATTATTCACAATAGCAAAGACTTGGAACCAACCCAAATGTCCAACAATGATAGACTGGATTAAGAAAATGTGGCACATATACACCATGGAATACTATGCAGCCATAAAAAATGATGAGTTCACGTCCTTTGTAGGGACATGGATGAAATTGGAAATCATCATTCTCAGTAAACTATCGCAAGAACAAAAAACCAAACACCGCATATTCTCACTCATAGGTGGGAATTGAACAATGAGAACACATGGACACAGGAAGGGGAACATCACACTTCGGGGACTGTTGTGGGGTGGGGGGAGGGGGGAGGGATAGCATTGGGAGATATACCTAATGCTAGATGACGAGTTGGTGGGTGCAGCGCACCAACATGGCACATGTATACATATGTAACTTACCTGCACGTTGCGCACATGTACCATAGAGCCTAAAGTATAATAATAATAATAATAATAAAGAAAAGAAAAAATAAAAATAAAAAAATAAAATGGAAGCAGAACATAAAAGTTTGGAAAGTTTGCACCTGACCATGAGGTAAAATATAAAACCCCATTTTCTTGGAAAGAAATTCAAGCCACTGCAGAAATTTTCAAAAGTAAAGAGAAGCTGAATGTTAATAGCCAAGACAATGGGGAAAATGTCTTCAGGTTATGTCAAAGATCTGAGACAGGTTCTTCTATCACAGGCCAGGAGCCCTAGGAGGAAAAAATGGTTTCATGGTCGAGGCCCAGGGAGGGCCCCACTGCTTTATGAAGACATGGTCTGGGTGCCCTGCATCCCAGCTGCTCCAGATCCAGCTGTGGCTAAAAGGGGCCAAAGTACAGCTTGGGTTGTTTCTTCAGAAAGTGCAATCCTCAAGCCTTGGTGGCTTCCATGTGGTATTGGCCATGCACATGCGCAGAAGACAAGAGTTGACCTCTAGAAACCTCTGCCTAGATTTCAGAGGATGTATAAAAATGCCTGGATGTTCAGGCAGAAGTCTTCTACAGGGGCAGAGCCCTCATGGATAACCTGTGATAGGGCAGTGCAGAAGGGAAATGTGGGGTTGGAGCCCTCATGCAGAGTCCCCACTGAAACTGCCTACTGGTGTTGTGAGAAGGCCACTATACTCCAGACCCCTAAATAACAGATTCACCATGAGCTTGCACCGTGCACTTAGAAAACCCACAGGCCCACAATTCCAGTCCATAAAGGAGCTTCCCAAGGCCATGAGGGCCCACCCATTGCATCAGCATGGCCCACATGTGAGACATGGAGTCAAATGAGAACATCTCAGAGCTTTAAGACTTAATGACTGCCCCATTGGAATTCAAACTTGCATGGGGCCTGAAGCTCTTTGGTTTTGGCCAATTTCTCCCATTTGTAATGGGAGAATTGATCTAATGCCTGTACCTCCATTGTATCTTGGAAGTTACTAACTTGATATTGAATTACAGGCTCACAGGTAGCAGGGATTTGCCTTGTCTCAGATGAGACTTTGGACTTAGACTTTTGGGTTAATGCTAACTTGAGTTAAGACTTGGGGGACTGTTGGGAAAGCATGTTTGGTTTTGAAATATAAAAAGGGCATGAGATTTGGAAGGGGCCAGAGGCAGAATGATACTCATGCTGTTCTTGTGATAGTGAGTGAGTTCTCATGAGTTTGGATGGTTTTATAAGTGGTAATTTTTCCTGCTCTCTGTCACCTAGTGAAAAGGATACCTGCTTCTCCTTCACCTTCTCCCATTATTGTAAGGTTCTTGAGGCCTCCCCAGCCATGCTGAACTGTGAATCAAATAAACCTCTTTCCTTTATAATTTACCTAGTCTTTGGTGTGTTCTTCAGCAGTGTGAGAATGGACTAATAGACAAAGTAACTTAATAACAAAGCTGTCACTATTATCCTCAATTTACAAAAAAAAAAAAAGAGCCAGAGAGAGAAACAACTTGCTCACAATAGCAGAGCCAGTATTAAAACAGTATCAACTTTAACTCCAGAGATAATACTCTTGAATAAAACAATAAAAACACTTCAAACAGAAAAGAAGTTACGTTTAACATCCATTCTTAAAAATTTAACAAAAATGAAAATGGATACATTTGTATTGCTATATATTTGTATATATGTGAATGTATATTACAAATAAGAAATACTTCATATAAGCCAGAAAAAGATAATTATTTAATGAATACAACTGAAAAGCAGTTCAATTAATTATTATTTGCAGATGATATCTTTGTTTACTTAGAAAGACAGCAAAAGCAACTGAAAGGTGATTTTAGAAATCTATTCAGGTGGGTAGGGAAAATTCTCAGATGACCCTCAGGTTCCCACTTCAGTGCACACCTGCTGTATAATCCTTTTCTCTTGAGCGTCACAAAATGTGTGTGACTGTGGCGAAACAGTATTCATGTATTTATATTACTAATGTATTGGCTTCCTTTTTATCATAAGAGAGATTATCTTGATTAGGCTAAACTTAATCAGAGGTGCTTTAAGAGAAAGAGCACATCATAGAAAAATATCCCTGCTTCCCTGAAATTAATCAAACTTCTTGGTAAGCAATCTCGTAAAGTGTTTATGGTGGCCACATGGCAAGGGATATATTTGTAGATTGTCTCCATTTCTGCCTTCAACATATTGCTTTCAGTAAGGAGAATAGGAGGATCTCATTGCAGAGGAAAAAGAAGGGATCTCATTTATGCAAGAAATAATCACCCCTCATCTGGGACAGCTTAAGAAAAACAGAAACCAGAACATGACCTCATCAATGGGAAATAAAGGCAACTTGGTTGAAAGGGCTCCCTGGCATTATGAAGCAATGTCTACACAGCTGAAGTAAATGATCAGCCTCTGGGATACCAATAGTCTACCAACAAGGCCGTATTCATTTTCATTCTGATTGCATTAGCACTTCTGCACCATTCTGGTAACTCGGATTTACATAATTCATGACAAAAAATACCTGCAGGGTGCGGTGGCTCATGCCTGTTATCCTAGAACTTTGGGAGGGCGAGGTGGGTGGATCACCTGAGATTGTGAGTTCAAGACCAGCCTGATCAACATGGAGAAACCCCATCTCTACTAAAAATACTAAATTAGCCGGGCATGGTGGTGCATGCCTGTAATCCCAGCTGCCCAAGAGGCTGAGGCAGGAGACTGGCTTGAACCCTGGAGGTGAAGGTTTCAGTGAGCCAAGATCATGCCATTGCACTCCAGCCTGGGCAACAGGAGCAAAACTCCATCCCCTCCTGCCAAAAAAAAGGAAAAAGATACCATGCAGACCAGTGAGTACTATCCTAGAATTGAATTTATCATGAAAAAGCCTTGCCAATTCTTTAATTTCAACATTGGAAAATGTTGAAAAAAATAATGAATTTATCAATAATAATCTGACTTTCTAATTTTAGACTATTCTACTATTCTATAATACAATATTGAACTTTGATCATCGTAACATGAACATTTTTTGAATGCATAAATTGTTATGTAGTTTCTCTTTTAGATTAACACAATAAGACAAGTAGAGCAAACAATTAGAAAAAAACATTTGAAATCAAATAAAAGTCATCAGATCCACGTTTCAATGGCTCGGCATAATTGCCATGCTCTTTGAAAGAAGCAAAGACAAGATTTTGGCTTAGCCCAATTATTAAGTCCTTGACCTTTTGAAATCTAATATCTTGGCTAAAAAAAACAGTAGGGAATATTTTTTGGGTGGCTAAGGTGTCCAAGGCAATATGAGAAGAATTTTAATAGTTAAGAAAATGCATACCACATACACACATACACACATTAATCTTCTCTACTTTGCTCTAACATTGAAAGATTAGAAATTGCAAATCTAGTCCCTCAATTTCGGGTAAATTAGCAAAAGATTCACGTTTCAGCTGAGCAAATTATTGTATGAAACTTATAGGTAACAGATGTCATTATCTGCAAAACACAAAATAGTATGACTAGATCCAGTAACTATCTAGCCATGCAAATGACAGGCCAATTAGATTAAGATCCTAACAGGTGCATGTAGAAAGCATTTATGTGCAATGTTGTGACCCTTCCCCAAACACGTTTTTCTGACTCCTTACAGAGATACCAATTTTTCTGAATGACTCAGAGTGAATACTGGGAACTGAGAATGCTCAGTGTTCAGAGTTGATTACTGGGAACATAGTTAACACATTTCTTCTATATTATGAAGAAATTTTATGAATCTTAAGAGAAAGGCTTTTTTTTTTTTTTTGAGACGGAGTTTCACTCTTGTTGCCCAGGCTGGAGTGCAATGGCACGGTCTTGGCTCAACTCAACCTCTGCCTCTTGGGTTCAAGTCAGTCTTCTGCCTCAGCCTCCCAAGTAGCTGGGATTACAGGCATGTGCCACCACGCCTGGCTAATTTTGTATTTTTAGTAGAGACGGGGTTTCTCCACGTTGGTCAGGCTGGTCTCGAACTCCTGACCTCAGTTGATCCGCCCGCCTCGGACTCCCAAAGTGCTGGGATTACAGTCATGAGCCACTGCACCCAACTCAGAAAGGTTTTTAATAAAAGACTCTTCATGTATAACACTCTATTTGGATTCATAGAAATTTTCAATATGCCATTTAAGTCAAAGACAGTGAAATGTCAAATTTCACAAAATGTATTTGAATGATATCAAGTCTTCCTTAGCTGAGAATTGTATTTCATCAGTAAATTTAGAAGAAAATAATAAATGTGTTTACTTTAGACCATGTAACAGTGTTTGCCACATGGGAACAATTCAGACAAGTGCTCTTCATCATTACTCTTAAAAAGTGGCAATAGCACCACATCCATTTCCTGGTACCAGCCAGCTTGTTTTTCACTGATATGAAGTGCAGAAGGCATTGAAACAGTGAAGAAGGGTGATATAAATGGAATACTTATATGAAGTACAATTGTTAATAAAAGGTAGCATTTGATATTATACAACTATAGGTAAGATGATTAGTATGAGATAAAAATATTTTTACTTTAATTGACAGAATATCTTAATCCACATTATTTCTATTTCAAATAATTGTTTTTGCTCTATATTTGTTGCCTTTTTATTTGCTATTACCTGAGCTCAATAGGAATCAACAAAATGAATCTTTATTTTACCACAAGAATTTTATTCATGCATATGCTTAATTTGCTGAAAACATGTTAGCTTTCCATGAAAGATTTATGCTTTTATTGTGTCATTTTTTGCCAAGAAGTTGCTGTCCTGCCAGAAAACTGCTATTCTGAGCTCTGCTCACTTTGACTCTGCCCAGCATAGTGACTGGAAGTGATGTGTGGATAAAAAGCAAATGTGTCTTCTTTGCATCTTTTTTGATCTATTGGCTTTAGAAAGAGGAGAATGTGGATAGAAAATTTAGAAAAAAAATCTAATCTCCAAATAATCATGAAGAAGTTTTCTTAACCAGAAATAAACCAAAGGGGAGGGTGGTGTGTGCAGAAAATTATTATTTTGCTAAGCCTTTGAAATTGTAGGGTTTATTAGTATGACAACCTGCATTGCTTTAACAAACATATTAGTCTTTTAGTTTTAGTTCTTCTGGATATGATTCAATTTCCTGATGAATCTGAACTGAGATGAGAATAACTTACTTGTTAAAATTAAAAACACATGAAAAAATATGTTGACTAAAATAAGATAGTCAAAAAGAGACAGACAAAACAGAAAGTAAAATGATGTTCTTCAGACACAAAAGAGAGAAGACAGTTTATTGAACATTAGATTGTACTTTTTAAAGATAAAATTATCTACAGATCTGTTTCATATAATGTAAATATACTTAAAAGTACTAAACATACAGCTTAAGTATATAACTTTAAAATGTTTAAGATGGTAATTTTATGTTTTTAATCACAAATATTTACAACTCTCAAAAAATAGTTACATTTTTCAAAAATTACTTCAAATACCAAGTGTTTTTCTCACACAATAACAGATTCAAACAATAAACAGACAGTAATTTTAGACTGCCTTTCTGACTACTCATCCAGACAATAAAACACTGACAACCACCCAAGAAATAAACAAGATAATTAATAAAGAAAATAGGTCAATATTTATACATGCAAATATCACATAAGTAACTTTTATAGGCAATAGAAATGTCTGACTTTACGGGGCTGGGCGTGGTGGCTCAGGCCTGTAATCCCAGCACTTTGGGAGGCTGAGGCAGGTGGATCATGAGGTCAGGAGTTCAAGACCAGCCTGGCCAGCATGGTGAAATGCCATCTCTACTAAAAATACAAAAAATTAGCCAGGCGTGGTGGCGCGCACCTGTAGTCCCAGCTACTCAGGAGGCTGAGGCAGGAGAATTGCTTGAACCTGGGGGCAGAGGTGGCAGTGAGCCTGGATCCTGCCACTGCACTCCAGCCTGGGTGACAGAGCGAGACTCCATATCCAAACAAACAAACACAAATAAGAAATATCTGACTTATACTTGTTTTTTAAAATTTGCTGCAAGTGAAACCCAGGGATTTATATTTGAGTTAAACACCACTTTTTTTTTTTCTTAAGACAGAGAATCACTCGTTGCCCAGGCTGGAGTGCAATGGCATGATCTTGGCTCACTGCAACCTCCGCCTCCCAGGTTCAAGCAATTCTCCTGCCTCAGCCTCCCAAGGAGCTGGGATTACAGGCATGCACCACCATGCCCAGCTAATTTTGTATTTTTAGTAGAGACGGGGTTTCTGCATGTTGGTCAGGCTGGTCTCAAACTCCCGACCTCAGGTTATCCGCCTGCCTCGGCCTCCCAAAGTGCTGGGGTTACAGGCATGAGCCACCATGCCTGGCCCTATTAAACACCACATTTTTATAAATAATACAGAGTGAAAAATTACCTTCTACATCATAAATGTAACGTTAAAAACAAAAATACAATTTAATCATCAAAAGAAACCTGTACGAAAAAAAAATGCAGTATAATGGACTTAAAAACAAAAACAAAACATGTTGACTTATAAAATATGGAATATTAGCATAGATGTATCAGAAAATAATTCTTTAAATAACTACAGTTTTCAAATATTACTATGAACTTATGAAAATCTGGCATTTTTAATTATTGGCATGCAATGTATAGCAGTAAATTTCCACAAAAAAATACATTAGAAGAACTAGTAAAAGTCTAATGAAAATGGAACCTTTTAAAGTATTTAAAAGATACTAGGTAAAGTTATTTATTAATATATTATTGCTATTACACAAAATATAAGATCTACAATACAACCATATGAACACAATATTCCAAAGCAAAAACAATATAATTTTTTAGAATACTGTGAGATTAATTATATATAAAATAAATATTGGAATTAAATTATATCATTATTTAGGTATAGGTTGAGAAAAATGAGTAAAATACTAATGACACCTGTAATGGTGGTGCATGGATTACTTTCAACTTAGGGATAAAAGCTACAAGACAAAAGTATCCAAAATACATATAGCTTAAATAATTTATTATGAGATACACAATATAAAAAATATAAAGTGTGATATAAATAATGTATTGAAGAGAGTAAACCTGTTGAGTCTTTCTATACATCACAGTAGAGTTGTTATTATCGTAAGCTAGACTGTTATAACTATGAGATGTGTTATGTAAGTCTCCTGGTAACTAAATGAAAATTTGTAGTATACACACAAAAGAAAAAGGAATCAAGCGGCCAGGCATGGTGGCTTATTCCTGTAATCCCAGCACTTTGGGAGGCCAAGACGGACAGATCACCTGAGGCCGGGAGTTTGAGACCAGCCTAACCAACATGGAGAAAATCCGTCTCTACTAAAAATACAAAATTAGTCAGATGTGGTGGTAAGTGCCTGTAATCCCAGCTATTCAGGAGGCTGAGGAAGGAGAATTGCTTGAACTTGGGAGATGGAGGTTGAGTTCGCGCCATTGCACTCTAGCCTGGAAAATGAGAGTGAAACTCTATCTCAAAAAAAAAAAAAACAAAAAAAAAATAGAAAGAAAAGAAATGGGAATCAAAGCATATAACAACAAAAGCAAAAAAAAAAAAAAAAAGAAAACACAAGAAAAGACAGCATGAAAAGAAAAACAAAGATATTATTTTGTTGGTACAAAAGTAATTGCAGTTTTTGCCATTAAAAGTAATGGCAAATCAATAATTTTTAAAATATCAAATAATTTAATTATCTAATAAAAACACATTGCTGTGGTTTGAATGCCCCCTTCAAAATTCATGTTGAAATTTAACTGCCATCGTTATAAAATTATAAATTAGACCTTTAAGAAGATATTAGGTTCTGAGGGATCTACTCTCATGAATGAATGAATGTCATTGTTTCCAGAGTGGGTTAGCTGGCAGGAAATTGGGTCTATTATAAAAGTAAGCTCTCTTATGTTCACCTTCTGTCATCCTCATGCCTTTGGCCATTTTCTGATGTGGAAATCTGATTCTCATCAGATGTCAATGGTGTGCTCTTGGACTTCCATAATCTAAAATTGAGAGCTATGTAAACTTCTATTCTTTATAAAATACCAACTCTAAGGTCGAGCGCAGTGGTTCACACTTGTAATCCCAGCAATTTGGGAGGCTGAGGCGGCTGGATCACCTGAGATCAGGAGTTCAAGACCAGCCTAGCCAACACGATGAAATCCCTTCTCTACTAAAAATACAAAATTTAGCTGGGTGTCATGGCAGGTGCCTGTAATCCCAGCTAACTACTCAAGAGGCTGAGGTGGGAGAATAACTTGAACCTGGGAGGGGGAGGTTTCAGTGAACTGAGATTGTGCCACTGCACTCCCGCCTGGGCAACAAGAGCGAAACTCTATCTCAAGAAAAAAAAGTTTACCTCTACGTGATGAGCCACACCTCTACTCAGTGTGTGAAAAATAAATTCTTTTTTTTTCTGCCACCTCAGACTTCTGGGAAAGGAGCCTGGAGCTGTGCCCAAGCATCCCAGCCTTTGCCCTCAATTGCAAACAGAGTGGAGTGTCTCTTAGCTCAGGAGTGTGTGCTACTCAAGAGTTTGCACAAACACAAAGCTGAGAAATACTGCTTGCTGAAAGGGGTGTAAAAGGCAAAGGACAAACCAGTTGTCCTCTGAAGTGGAGACACTTCTATTCTATGTTGGGCTACGATCTTGGAGAATGCAGGCAGGGAACGAGTTTTGCCCATTTTCCAGTGAGAGACCCCTTGTGGTAAGAGAGGCTCTCTCTCTACCTGGTGAGTTACTTCATCTCTTTGATACCCAATTTCCTCGTGTTTAAAATTAGGGAGTGAAACCACACATCCCCTAAGATTCTTTCCTCTTAGCTGTTCTGAGTTAATGAGATTTGTTTTCCCATTAGCATACATCCAAAAAGGTACTCAAGGTAGGTTTTCCGTGTTTCCTGGAATCATGTAACTGCCTAAGATGAAGTGGTAGTGTTTGGAGGACAAGCCCTTCCTTGCTTCCTTTATTTCTGTTTTAGAGACAAAATCTCTCCGTCACCCATGCTGGGGAGCAGTGGTGCAATCCTGCCTCACTGCAACCTCAAACTTCTGGCCTCAAGCGATCCTCCCATCCCAGCCTCTAGAGTAGCTGGGACAACAGGCATACACCACCATGCCCAGCTAATTTTAAAAATTATTTTGGGCTGCGGGCAGTGGCTCATGCCTGTAATCCCAGTACTTTGGGAGGCCGAGGCAGGCAGATCACCTGAGATCAGGATTTTGAGACCAGCCTGGCTAACATGGTGAAACCGGCTCTACTAAAAATACAAAAAATTAGCCAGGTGTGGTGGTGCACGCCTGTAATCCCAGCTACTTTGGAGGCTGAGGCAGAAGAATCACTTTAACCCAGGAGGTGGAGGTTTCAGTGAACTAAGATCACACCACTGCATTCCAGCCTGGGCAACAAGAGTGAAACTCCATCTCAAAAAAACAAAACAAAACAAAACAAACAAACAAACACCAAAAATAAAAATAAAATAAAATAAAATTATTTTGTAGAGTCAGGGACTTACTATGTTGTCCAGGCTGGTCTCAAACTCCTGGCCTCAATTGATCCTTCTGCTGCATCAGCCTCTCAAAGTGCTGGGATTGCAGGCTTGAGACATTGTGCCTGGCCCTTCATTGCTTTTTAATAAACTTAATTACCTTCTTTTGAATATCTCTAGAACTACATTGGTTTTGTATTTCGAGGCTAGAGTTGATTTCCATAAATAGTCATTTTGAGCCAGCTCTTTTGAATAAAGTTGAGTGGCCAGAGATGATGCCACAACTTTGGCTGAAAGTTTCCCAGAGAGCACGCTGTGAACTCTAAAATGCTGTATGCTGGTCACCTGGCCACAGTACCCTCTTCTTGCAAACTCAGAATGGCAAATTAATACAATTTTTAAATTTATTTTATTTTTTCAGGCAGAGTCTCACTTGGCTCACTGCAACTTCCGCCTCCTGGGTTCAAGCAATTCTCCTGCCTCAGCCTCCCATCTAGGGGATTACAGACATGTGCCACCATGTCTGGCTAATTTTTGTATTTTTTTTTGAGATGGAGTCTTGCTCTGTTGCCCAGGCTGGAGTGCAATGGTGCGATCTCGGCTCACTGCCACCACCGTCTCCCAGGTTCAAGAGATTCTTATGCCTCAGCCTCCCGAGTAGCTGGGATTACAGGTGCGTGCCACCATGCCCAGGTAATTTTTGTATTTTTAGTAGAGATGGGGTTCACCATTTGGCCAGACTGGTCTTGAACTCCTGGTCTCACGTGATCCTCCAACCTCAGCCTCCCAGTGCTGGGATCGCAGGTGTGAGCCACTGTGCCTGGCCAATACCCTCCTCTTACGTCTGGATTAGATCTACTGGCTTGCTTCTTTTTTTTTTTAATGAGACAAGGTCTTGCTTTGTCCTCCAGGCTGGAGTGCAGTAGTGCAATAGTTCACTGCAGCCTCCTGAGCTCAACAGATCCTCCTGCCTCAGCCTCCTGAGTAACTGAGACCACAGACACATGCCACCACTCTCACCTAATTTTCTGTAGAGGCAGGGTCTCACTACGTTGCCTAGGCTGGTCTTGAACTTCTGGCCTCAAGTAATCTTCTCACTTCAGCCTTCCAAAGTGCTGGGATTACAGGTGTGAGCCACTGTGCCCAGCAAGAAATAAAGTGGTTTAATTTATTGGCTGTGGAGAGAACTGCTGATGTGAGTGGGTTCAGGGTCAGGATAAGAAGCCGTGATCCTTATGAGCTTCTCTGCACCTCCACCTTTTGGAAAAGGGCAGGGTCCCCACAGTCAGACTCCCCACCAGCTCTTGGTAGGCCCTGACTCAACAACCTTCTGATTTGTTGTCATTGTGGTTCCTGGCATGTGGCACTAAGCACTATTTTCTTTTTTTTGAGTCAGGGTCTCACTCTGTTGCCCAGGCTGGAGTGCAGTTGTGCAATCTCAGCTCACTGCAACCTTGACCTTCCAGGCTCAAGCAATCCTTCTGCCTCAGCCTCCAAAGTAGCTGGGATCACAGACATCTGCCACTACACCTGGCTAATTTTTGTATTCTTATTATTATTTTTAGAGATACTGGGTATCCCTATGTTGCCCAGGCTGGTCTTGAACTCCCAGGCGATCCTCCCACCTCAGCCTCCCAAAGTGCTGAAGTTACAAATGTGAGTCATCACAACCCGGACAGAGTTTTTTAAAAACCAACTTCAGATTTTATTTCAAAATTTAAACAAGATTTTAAAATGTTTAAATTAGGCTGAGTGCAGTGGCTCATGCCTATAATCCTAGCAATTTGAGAGGCCAAGGCAGGCGGATTACCTGAGGTCAGGAGTTCGAGATCAGCCTGGCCAACATGGTGAAACTCTGTCTCTACTAAAACTACAGAAATGATCCGGGTGTTGTGGCACACGCCTGTAATCCCAACTACTCGGGAGGCTGAGGCAGGAGAATCGCTTGAACCCAGGAGACAGAAGTTGCAGTGAGCTAAGATTGTGCCACCGCACTCCAGCCTGGATGACAGAGAGGGACTCTGTGTTAAAAAAAAAAAAAAAAAAAAAAAACTAATAATAAATAAACTAATTAAATGTTTAAATTATTTTCTTAGCTGGGTATGGTGGTGTGCACCTGTGGTTCTGGCTACTTGGTGGGCTGAGGTAGGAGGATGGCTTGAGCCTGGGAGACAGAGGCTGCAGTGAGCTATGATCATACCACTACACTCCAGCCTGGGTGACAGACCAAGACCTTGTCTCAAAAAAAAAAAATTATTTTCCTCCGAGTCTCAGGTATTCTAACAAGGCTTGGCGGCCCCCATTTTGTGGCAAGGGCCTGGCAAACAGGTTCCGTGTGTATCACTGAGGTCGTTGTGGAGTAATATTTCCTCCGGCTGCATCAGCCTGTGGATGAAAGTAAAGTTGGGTGCGGTGGCTCTCCCCTTGATTCCTTGATGCTTTTAATACCCTGAGTCCTCCACCCCACTCTGAGCCACACTGACACTTGTGCACAAAGGTGCGTGGTATGTATGGCCCCAGTGCCCACAGGATCGCTTATGAGAACTGCTCCTTCAGCCCCACCTGTGGCTTCTCCTTCTCCAGGGTGAAGTCTGGTTCCTGATGTTCACGTCACGCCCCTTCTCACCAGGGTGCACGGGCATCACTGCCTCCAAAACACCTGATGGAAACCTGTTCCTGGTGGGGCCAACTTACCTGTCCAGGATGGCTTTCTCTGAAGCCAGTTCTCCCACCACAGTGGGAAGTAAAGAAAATTATGAAAACTAACAGGGCACAGTGGCTCACGCCTGTAATCCCAACACATTGGAAGGCGGGGGGGGGGGGAGGGCAGATCACTCAAGGTCAGGAGTTCGAGACCAGCCTGGCCAACATGGCAAAACCCAATCTCTACTAAAAATACAAAATATTAGCTGGGCATAGTGGTGTGCGCCTGTAGTCCCAGCTACTCAGGAGGCTGAGGCAGGAGAATGGCGAGAACCCGGGAGGTGGGTTCTGAGCAGCCATGAAGAGTAGGAAGATAACTCCACCTACCTCTCGCTGGGTCTATGGGGAAAACATTGATTAAAGCAGACCAGGTCTTCAGAGAGAGACTAGGTTTGGTGAGTAAGAGATTCAAAAAGCTAGAAGGAAAGGAGGATGTTTACGTTACTCTTACTGCATAATATATAACCCCAAAACTTTAGGCGCTTAAAATAGCAATCTTGCTGGGCGCAGGGGCTCACACCTGTAATCTCAGCACTTTGGGAGTCCGAGGTGGGTGGATCACCTGAGGTCGGGAGTTGGAGACCAGCCTGACCAACATGAAGAAATCCTGCGTCTATTAAAAATACAAAATTAGCCGGGCGTGGTGGCACATGCCTGTAATCACAGCTACTCAGGAGGCTGAGTCAGGAGAATCACTTCAACCTGGGAAGCGGAGATTGCCATGAGCCGAGATCACATCATTGCACCCCAGCCTAGACAACAAGAATGAAACTCCTTTTTTTAAAAAAAAAAAAAAAAAAAAAAAAAGCCCAGGCACGGTGGCTCACGCCTGTAATCCCAGCACTTTGGGAGGCCGAGGCGGGCAGATCACAAGGTCAGGAGATCGAAACCATCCTGACTAAGACGGTGAAACCCTGTCTCTACTAAAAATACAAAAAATTAGCTGGGTGGTGGTCGGCTCCTGTAGTCCCAGCTACTCAGGAAGCTGAGGCAGGAGAATGGCGAGAACCTGGAAGGCGGAGCTTACAGTGAGCCGAGATTGCGCCACTGCACTCCAGCCTGGGGGACAGAGAAAGACTCCCTCTCAAAAAAAAAAAAAAAAGATTTTTTTTTCATGGTTCTGGGAGTTGATGGGTTCATGTAGGTGATTTTCACTCGGGGTGTCTCATGCTGTTGCAGTGGCTGGGCTGGAGTCTTCGCAAAGCCTTCTTCAGTCCCATGTCTGGAAACTGATGTTGGCTGTCATCTGAAACCTGAGCTGGGACTGTTGATTGGAACATCAAAATGTGGCCTCTCCCTGTGATCTGGGCTTCCTCACGGCATGGTGGCTGGGTTCAAAGAGCAAGCATCCCAGGAGGACCACGGAGAAATGGTGTCCCCTTTCATGACCTACCTTGAATCACTTCTGCCAGTCACAGACCTTCTTGAATTCAAGGGGGAGGAGCACAGACCCGACCTCACCGTGGGAGCAATGTTAAGGTCATGCTGCAGACCAGCACGTGCTATTATTATTATTATTATTATTATTTTATTATTAGGGAGTCTTGCTCTGTCACCCAGGCTGGAGTGCAGTGGTGCAATCTCGACTCATTGCAACTTCCACCTCCTGGGTTCAAGCGATTCTTCTGCCTCAGCCTCCTGAGTAGCTGGGATTACAGGCGCCTGCCACCACGCCCAGATAAATGTTGTCCTTTTAGTAGAGATGGAGTTTCACCATGTTGGCCGGGCTGGTCTCAAACTCCTGACCTCAAGTGATCCACCTGCCTCAGCCTCCCAAAGTGCAGGGATTACAGGTGTGAGCCACCGCACCCAGTACATGCTGTTAGTAAAAAGTCAGAAAACAGTCAGGTGTGGTGATTTGCACCTATAATTCTGCACTTTGGGAGGCCAAGGTGGGCAGATCACTTGAGGTCAGGAGTTCGAGACCCGCCTAGGCAACATCAGGCCCGCATATCTATAAAAATAAAAAATAAATATAAAATTAAAAGTCAGAAAACCACAGATATTGGTAAGGATGCAGAGAAAAGGGAATGCTTATACACTGTTGGTGGGAATGTAAATTATTACAACCATTACAGAAAACATTATGGAAATTTCTCAAAGAAATAAAAACAAAACTGCCATTCAAACAGCAATCTCACTACTGGATATCTTCCCAAAGGTGGCTCACGCCTGTAATCCCAGCACTTTGGGAGGCTGAGATGGGTGGATCATCTGAGGTCAGGAGTTTGAGATCAGCCTGGCCGACATGGTGAAACCCCGTCTCTACTATAAATTCAAAAATTAGCTGGGTGTGGTGGCACATGCCTGTAATCCCAGCTACTCAGGAGGCTGAGCCAGGAGAATCGCTTGAACCCAGGAGGCAGGGGTTGCAGTGAGCTGAGATCGCAGCACTGCACTCCAGCCTGGGGGACAGGTTGAAACTCTGTCTCAAAAAAAAAATGCATTTTTATAGATGGCCTTTTGAATGGTATTGAAAAACATGATTTGGGAGTATAAATATGTTTAAATGTGGAATTTCAGAGAGATGATTTCAGCAATCAGTCCTTTCGAAGGTAAGGATGGAGTCGAGCACGATGGCTTACACCTGTAATTCCAGAACTTTGGGAGGCCGAGGTGGATGGACCACCTGAGGTCAGGAGCTCAAGACCAGCCTGACCAACATGGTGAAACTCCATCTCTACTAAAAACACAAAATTAGCTGGGCATGGTGGTGTATGCTTGTAATCCCAGCTACTTGGGAGGATGAGGCAGGAGAATTACTTGAACCTGGGAGGCGGAGGCTGCAGTGAGCCAAGATCGCGGCCAGAGTTTGAGACAAGCAAGGGCAATATAGTGAGACCCCATTTCTATAAAAAAAATTAAAAATTATCTGGGGGTAGTGGCTCATGCCTGCAGTCCTAGCTACTCAGGAGGCTGAGGCAGAAGGATCACTTGAGCCTCGGAGTTTGAGGTTGCAGTGAGCTGTGATTGCACCACTGCCCTCCAGCCCGGGTGACAGAGCAAGACCCTGTCTCAAGAAAAAAACAACAAATGAATAAAAACTGTTTACACTTATTATGATTTCACTGGTTGTACTAACCGATACCTCTTTTTAATGATTTCTGAGAATGGTACTTCCTTCTTTTCTGCCAGGATATAGACACAATACTGCATATACTCATTTGAAAGTACAAAATTCTGTTATTTGCCTTTTATCTTCACTTTTTTTTTTTTTTTTAAGACAGTCACGCTCTGTCGCCCAGGCTGGAGTACAGTGGCACAATCTCGGCTCAATGCAACCTCTGCTTCCTGGGTTCAAGTGGTTCTCATGCCTCAGCCTCCCGAGTAGCTGAGACTCCAGGTGTGTCCCACACGCTGGGCTACTTTTTAAATTTTTTTAGGGTCTTGCTATGTTGCCAGGCTGCTCTCAAACTCCTCCTGCCTGAGCCTTCCAAAGTGCTGGGATTTACAGGTATGTGCCACTGTACCTAACCAATTTTGTCATTTCTTTTTTGTTTTTTTGAGACAGGGTCTCACCCTGTCACCCAGGCTGGAGTGCAGTGGCACAGTCATGGCTCACTGCAGCCTTGAACTTCTGGGCTCAAGTGATCCTCCTGCCTCAGCCTCCTGAGTAGCTGAGATGACAGGTGCACACCACAATCCCTGGCTAATTTTTGTAGAGATGGAGTTTTGCCATGTTGCTCAGCTGGTCTTGACCCTCTGTGCTTAAACAACCCTCCTGCCTCAGCCTCCCAAAGTGCTGGGATCACAGGCGTGAGCCGCCGCTCCCGTCTGATTTTGTCATTTCTTAAAAATGAGATTGGGAGCTCCCTGAAAAAACTTCATTTTACTTGTATGTATTCCTCATTAAACTAGCCCAATGTTCACTGCTTAGCCAATCCCAACACTGGTTATAAATTATCTATGCTAACAATAAATTATCTAAGCTAACAATTCAAACGCAGCCATGTGCAGTGGCTCATGCCTGTAATCCGAGCAATTTGGGACGCCAAGGTGGATGGATCACCTGAGGTCAGGAGTTTGAGACCAGTCTGGCCAACATGCCAAAACCCTGTCTCTACTAAAAATACAAAAAATTAGCTGGGAATGGCAGGTGCCTGTAATCCCAGCTACTTGGGAAGCTAACGCAAGAGACTCGCTTGAACCTAGGAGGCAGAGGTTGCAGTGAGCCGAGATAGCACCATTGCATTCAAGCCTGGGTCACAGAGTGAAACTCTGTCAAAAAAAAAAAAAAAAAGATCCAAAGGCTCGGTGCTGTGGTTCACACCTGTAATCCCAGAACTTTGGGATGCCAGGCGGGCAGATCACCTGAGGTCGAGAGTTGGATACCAGCATGGCTGGAACCTTTTTTTTTTTTTTTTGAGATGGAGTCTCGCTCTGTCATGCCCAGGCCGGAATGCAGTGGTGCGATCTCAGCTCACTGTAACCTCCCGCCTCCTGGGTTCAAGTGCTTCTTCTGCCTCAGCCTCCTGAGTAGCTGGGATTATAGGCACCTGCCACCATGCCCAGCTAATGTTTGTATTTTTAGTAGAGATGGGGTTTCACCATGTTGGCCAGGCTGGTCTCAAACCCCTGACCCTACGTGATCCGACTGTCTCTGCCTCCCAAAGTGCTGGGATTACAGGCATAAGTCACCTTCCCACCCGGCCAAAAAGGTTCCTTTTAATCCTTTTTCATTCATCATTCACAAAGATTATCTCTCTCTCTTTTTTTTTGACAATCCCTATTTTTAGATCTCAGGAATCTAGGTGGTAAAAACTTCAGCACTATATATATACATATTTTGAGATGGAGTCTCACTTTGTCACCCAGGCTGGAGTGCAGTGGCATGATCTGGGCTCACTGCAACCTCCACCTCCTAGGTTCAAGTGATTCTCGTGCCTCAGCCTCCTGAGTAGCTGCGATGATAGGCACCCATCACCATGCCCAGCTATTTTTTTTTTTTTTTTGTATTTTTTGTAGAGACGGGGTTTCACCATGTTGCCTAGGTGGGTCTCAAACTCCTGGCCTCAGGTGATCCACCCGCCTCAGCCTCCCAAAGTGCTGGGATTACAGGTGTGAGCCACCATTCCTGGCCACACTATATTTTTGGTGTAGTTTTTCTTATGTTAGAATGACAATGATAAAGGCTAAGCCGTATGTTAAATGGACACCTTTGATATTTATGACACTTGCTATATAGCATTTGCTTCCTGCATTGATTTTTAAATGCTTAGAAATAAAATCCCTGGCCGGGCATGTTGGGTCACACATATAATCCCAGCACTCTGGCAGGCCAAGGCAGGAGGATCACTTGAGCCAGGAGTTCAAGATGAGTCTGAGCAACATAGTGAGACCTGATCTCTACAAAAAAAAAAAAAATGAACAAAATTAGATGGGTGTACTGGCATGAGTCTGCAGTCGCAGCTACTCAGGAGGCTGAGATGGGAAGATTGCTTGAGTCTGGGAGGTCGAGGCTGCAGTGAATTGAGATTGTGCCACTGCACTCTGGCCTGGGTGACAGAGCAAGACTGTCTCAAAAAAGAAATAAAACCTCTGCTAGTCTCAGAAAATGATGTTAATTCAGACGAATAAAGTGTTGTGGTGGTTGGGATGCACTGGCACACACCTGTAATCCCAGCTACCCAGGAGGCTGAGATGGGAGGATCAATTGAGCCCAGAAGTTCAGGGCTGTGATAAGCTATGATCATACCACTGCACTCCAGCCTGGGTGACAGAGTGAGACTCTGCCTAAAAAACAAAACAAAACAAGACATAATATTTGACTTCACAGGGCTGTTATGAGAATTAAATGAAGTAATGTATGAGGAACTAGTATATAAAGTATAAAATGATATTAAAATCTTGGTTATAAGAGTTGTTGATGGTATTATTTGGGGAAATGAAGCCAACTTATTGAGCACGCACCTAGGCTAAAAGGTGGTGCCCATCCTACAGGGATAAGGCATTGTTAAAAGTTTTAAAAGGTTTTTTTAGTTCCTTATTCATAACTTTTCTTGGGTTTGCACAAAGTCAATTGACATAACAAGATTGAATTTCTTTTTATTTCATTTTTATCTTCTAATGAGAGGTTTTTTTGTTTACTCCTGTTTTAAATCTTATGTAGTTCTAAATCAGCTGTTCTTATTTTATTTATTTATTTTGTAGAGATGGGGTCTCACTGTGTTGCCCAGGCTGGTCTCAAACTCCTGTGCTCAAGCGATCTTCTTTGTCTCGGCCTCCCAAAGTGCTGGGATTATAGGATAAATCAGCTGTCTAAAACAAAAGTATGGCCAGGCGCAGCGGCTCATGCCTGTAATCCCAGCACTTTGGGAGGTCAAGGCAGGCAGATCACCTGAGGTCAGGAGTTCAAGACCAGCCTGGTGAACATGGTGAAACCCTGTCTATACTAAAAATACAAAACTCAGCCAGGCGTGGTGGTGGGCACCTATAATTCCAACTACTTGGGAAGCTGATGCACGAGAATCACTTGAAAACCCAGGAGGTGGAGGTTGCAGTGAGCTGAGACTGCACCATTGCACTCCAGCCTGGACAACAAGAGCAAAAATCTATCTCAAAAAAAAATTAAGAAATAATAAATAAATAAACAAAAATACACCCTGAAAAAATATTAGCACCCTTAATACATACAGCAGGAGGACAGGCTTCCATGTTTGTGACTCCATCTCCAATCATGATTATTTTCTTAAAATGAAAATTTTCCTTTAAATGTTTAATCACCTTTCCTTTTCCATCAGATTTGGCTGTTGGCTGCCTCTCATCAAAACCTACATATTCACCTTAAAAGAGCAATAAAAACAGGGTTAAAGATTCACAGATGTATCTTACCAGTTCCAGCTTTCTGCATAGATGATATATTCACTTAAATGTCACTGAGAAGGCAAAAAATGGCCCTCGGTAAAGTCGCACAACCTGGAGCTCCATACCTGTTGCTGAGAATAAATAAGCTTTGCTTTGCTTTTATTTCCTTTTATGATTATGATTATGAATATAGAAATGGGGTCTTGATACGTTGCCCAGGTTGGTCTGGAACTCCTAGGCTCATATGATCCTCCTGCCTCGGCCTCCCAAAGTGCTGGGATTACAGGTGTGAGCCACCACACCCAGCCAACCTTTGCTTTTAAATTACAAATATCAATTGTAGAGATGGCTGTATTAGGTCATAAATACCTAGGGGTGACTTTGTTGTATCCTTTAAGCTTCCAGTAATTGTAAAACCTTGTTGAAATGGCAGAACACCATGAAATATTAATATATCAAATTTATTTATTTATTTATTTTTGAGACAGAGTCTCACTCTGTTGCCCAGGCTGGAGTGCAATGGCATGATCTCAGCTCACAGCAACATCCGCCTCCCAGGTTCAAGCCATTCTCATATCTCAGCCTCCCGAGTAGCTAGGATTACAGGTGCATGCCACCACACCAGCTAAGTTTTGTATTTTCAGTAAAGACGGGGTTTCACCACTTTGGCCAGGCTGGTCCTGAACTTCTGACCTCAGCCTTGGCCTCCCAAAGTTCCGGGATTACAGGCGTGAGCCACCATGCCTGGCCTTAATACATTAAATTTAAAATGTTCATATATAATGTCACCCAAAAGGAAATTCCAGATTATTTTTGATCAATTATTTCTATTCTTACAATAATTACCACACTCATTCTTGACTTCTTTTTTCAATGATCTCTATCTCTAGACCATTCAAGAATGTTCTATTAACATATTTACATTTTTAAAATATTTGGTTTTAAGAATATCAGCCCCCTAGGCCGGGCGCAGTGGCTCACGCCTGTAATCCCAGCACTTTGGGAGGCTGAGGTGCGTGGATCACCTGAGGTCAGGACTTTGAGATCAACCTGACGAACATGGTGAAACCCTGACTCTAATAAAAAAAAATACAAAAATTAGCCAGGCATTGTGGTGGGCACCTGTAATCCCAGCTATGCGAGAGGCTGAGGCAGGAGAATTGCTTGAATCCGGGTGGCAGAGGTTGTAGTGAGCCGAGATCGAGCCACTGCACACCATCCAGAGTAACAGAGTGAGACCCTGTCTCAAAAAAATAAAATAAAGAGTAAAATAAAAAGAATATCACTATCAGTCACTCCTTGATATATTTGGAGATCTGAGATAAGATAACAGCTGTGGCACCGCTATGGACCAGAGAGGGGACAGGAGGCTTCCCCAGGGGCAGCTGTAGTTCAGTAATCCATTTACAAAAGTCTCCCTTCTGAAGTCTCCATCTTTTTTTTTTTTTTAAAGACAGAGTCTCACTCTGTCACCCAGGCTGGAAGTGCAGCTGCATGATCTTGGCTCACTGCAGCCTCTGCCTCCCAGCTTCAAGTGATTCTCCTCCCTCAGCCTCCAAGTAGCTGAGACTACAGGCATGCGTCACCACACCCAGCTAATTTTTGTATTTTTTTTTTTTTAGCCGAGTTGGGGTTTCACCATGTTGGCCAGGCTGGTCTCGAACTCCTAACCTCAGGTGATCCGCCCACCTCGGCATCCGAAAGTGCTGGGATTATAGGCATGAGCCACCATGTCCAGCCTTATTTTTGTATTTTTAGTAGAGACAGGGTTTCACCATGTTGGTCAGGCTGGTCTCGAACTCCTGACCTTATGATCCACCTGCCTCGGTCTCCCAAAGTGCTGGAATTATATGCGTGAGCCTCCATGTCCAGCCTTATATGTGTTTTTCTAAATGCACTTAGAAATCAATGGGTAGGGCTTGGCTGCTTTAGGAAACCATTCCAGAATTCTTCTCTGCCCACGGACCTAGAAAAACACAAGGTGAGGACAAACAAGGAAAGCTTAGGTTTTCCCTGGAGAAAGAGGAAAGGTAGAAACAGACAGGACCAGACAACCGGCCAGACAAGACAACGTGTAAGTGCCAAAAGAACCACACAGGCCACACCTTTAATTTCAGCACTTTGGGAGGCCGAGGTAGAAAATCACTTGAGAACAGCCTGGGCAGCATAGCAAGACCCCATCTCTACAAAAAAAATTTTAAAGGCTGGGTATAGTGGCTCATACCTATAATTCCCACACTCTGGGAGGCTGAGGTGGGAAAATTGATCACTTGAGCCCACAAGTTCAAGACCAGCCTGGGCAATATAGTGAGACCCTGTGTCTATAAAAATTTTTTTTTAAAAATTAGGCATGGTGGCCTACATCTGTAGTCCCAGCTACTTAGGAAGCTGAGGCAGGAGGATCTCTTGAGCCCAGAAGGTTGATGCTGCAGTGAGCTGTGATCGTGGCACTGCACTCCAGCCTGGGTGACAAAGTGAGACCTTGTCTCTCAAAAAAAATTGTATTTATAAATTAGCTGGATATGGTGGCATGCACCTGTAGTCCCCACTACTAAGGAGGCTAAGATGGAAGGGCCATTTGACCCCAGGGGTTTGAGACTGCCATGAGCCATGATTATACCACTGTACTCCAACCTGGGCAACAGAATGAGACTCTGACTCTTAAAAAAAAAAAATAGGCCAGGTGCGGTGGCTCACACCTGTAATCCCAGCACTTTGGGAGGCCGAGGCAAGTGGATCATTTGAGGTTAAGAGTTGGAGACCAGCCTGGCCAACACGGCAAAACCCGTCTCTACTAAAAATACAAAAATTAGCTGGCTGTGGTGGCAGATGCCTGTAATCCCAGGTAATCTGGAGGCTGAGGCAGAATTGCATGAACCTGGGAGGCAGAAGTTGAAGTGAGTTGAGATCACACCACTGCACTCCAGCCAGGGCAATGGAGCAAGACTTCATCTCAAAAAAATAAATAAATAAAATTTTGCCAGGCACAGTGGCTCACGCCTGTGATCCCAGCACTTTGGGAGGCTGAGGTGGGTGGATCACCTGACGTCAGAAGTTTGAAATCAGCCTGACCAACATGGCGAAACCCCGTCTCTACTAAAAACACATAAACTAGCCTGGCATAGTGGTGGGCACCTGAAATCCCAATTACTCAGGAGGCTGAGGCAAAAGAATTGCTTGAACCCGGGAGGTAGAAGTTGCAGTGAGCCAAGATCACACCATTGCACTCCAGCCTGGGCGACAGAGCAAGACTCTGCCTCAAAAAGAACAATAAATAAATAAATAAATAAAATTTAAAAAAATAGTAATACAATTAAAGAATAAAAATGAAAATAAACAAGCCACCCAGAGGGCACTCTAAAGCAATAGTCAGATACTCTCAGGAGGATGTGCCCCCCAACACTGGTGCTGAAATACACCTGGAACCGGGACTCCTCTTACCTTATGCAGTGAGTCAGGTGTCCAGGGTGCTCTGCTATGAGTCTCTGCACCTGCTCCCTGGAGGGCTGGATTAGGGCTAAGCGCTCCGTGAGAGCAGTTTTGAAAGGCACTGACCCACCCATGGCTCGCTGTGTCCTGGGAGGGAGACCCAAGAGTCAGGCCAGCCAGTTCCGATGTCCTTGAGGTTAACATGCCTTACTGCTTCGGGTCTACACAACATCCACCAAAAGGAAGATGCTACCAAGAGCCCCACTGTGCAAAAGACAGGCTTTGCTGCTATGAGAGCAAGGCCTTGGAATAAACTTCTGAAGGTTTGTGTGAAAATAACGTTAACAGGCCAGGTGCAGTGACTCATGCCCATAATCCCAAAACTTTGGGAAGCTGAGGTGGGCAGATCACCTAAAGCCAGGAGTTTGAGACAAGCCTGGCCAACATGGCGAAACCCCATCTCTACTAAAAAAAAGAGGCAAAAATTAGCCAGGTGTGGTGGTGTGTGCCTGTAATCCCATGTACTTGGGAGGCTGAGGCAGGAGAATTGCTGGAACCCGGGAGGTGGAAGTTGCAGTGAGCTGAGATCACGCCACTGCACCCCAGCCTGGATGACAGAGTGAGACTCAGTCTCGAAACAAAAGAAGCCACACAGCCTATCCATAGGTAGTTTTCTTGAAAGCCATGAGCTGTCAAAATCAAGAAAATCTCAGCACTTTGGGAGGCTGAGGCAGGCAGATCATGAGGTCAGGAGTTCGGGACCAGCCTGGCCATCATGGTGAAACCCCATCTCTACTGAAAATACAAAAATTAGCTGGGCGTGGTGGTGCACGCCTGTAGTCCCAGCTACTCAGGAGGTAGAGGCAGGAGAATCACTTGAAGCCATGAGGCGGAGGTTGCAGTGAGCTGAGATCATGCCACTACACTCCAGCCTGGGCAACAGAGCGAGACTCCATCTCAAAAAGAAAAAAGAAAAGAAAACAAAAAAGAGAAAAGAAAAGAAAGAAAAGAAAAGAAAATGACATGGTGTATGACTGGGGGACTGGGGCTGTGGAGGGAGGTGCCCAGCTGCAGGGCAGGAGGGCAGGAGGGAGGGAGGGGCTCTGACCCAGGACCCACCAAGAGGCTCTGAACCTTTCCAGGGAATCATTAAGGCCACACTTTCAACCATGACACAAAGCTGCTGGATACTTGGGCCCCGCCCCCCCCAGCCATCTTCTTTGGTTGGTGACAGTTGTCATTCCCCTGATCAAGCTAAGAACATGTCTTATCCATATCTGTTTGCCATAAATATTTATATAAATGAATGAATATATCAAATTCAGCTCTAAGGAATGAAAGAAAAAGCCTAGTGCTCATGTTCCATAGCCAGGGTCTAGCGCTTCATCCAAAACAGTCACTCTTTAGAAATTCTTTATCATTTCATAAAGTGAATAAAAGCTATCCCTACATTTCTGACGCCGCATCCTCAATGCCACACATTTGGGCTAGCTCATCGGTTCCTTCTTCTCTGATAACTGTGCTGTCAACATCAAAACACACAGCACCTGCTGAGGGGAAAAGCTTCCTCAGCTCTGAGCGGGAGACCATCCTTGGAAGAATTTTCCTCCTATAGAAAATAAAAGATAAATATATTTAAAGACATCCAATAAAATTATGAAAAGATCCTACCTTGTCTAATAAGCCAATCTAATTTGTGTCAAAGTCAGTGCAGGCCACATAACAGTGTACTCATGAATTCATTCCTTTTTCCTTTTCTTTTTTCTTTTTTACTTCCCACATGACACCAATTTCTTTTCTATTTCTTTTTTTTTTTTTAGATGTAGTCTTACTCTGTTGCCCAGACTGGAGGACAGTGACATGATCTTGGTTTACTGCAACCTCCACCTCCTGGGTTCAAGTGATTCTTGTGCCTCAGCCTCCTGAGTAGCTGGGATTACAGGCTCCTGCCACCACACCCAGCTAATTTTTTTTTTTTTAATTTTTAGTAGAGACGGGGTTTCACCATGTTGGCCAAGGCTGGTCTAGAACTCCTGACCTCAGGTAATCCGCCTGCCTAGGCCTCCCAAAGTGCTGGGACTACAGCTGTGAGCCACCACACCCAGCTGGTACCAGCTTTTAAATATATTTGATGTGGAGGCCGGGCACGGTAGCTCACGCCTATAATCCCAACATTTTGGGAGGCTGAGGCAGGCAGATCACCTGAAGTCAGGAGTTCCAGACCAGCCTGGCCAACATGGTGAAACCCCATCTCTAATAAAAATAAAAATTAATATAAATTAGCCAGGCGTGGTGGTGTGTACCCATAATCCCAGCTACCCAGGTGCCTGAGGCAGGAGAATTGCTGGAACCTGGGAGGCAGAGGCTGCAGTGAGCCGAGATCGCACCACTGCACTCCAGCCTGGGTGACAGAGCAAGACTCCATCTCAAAAAAAAAGATACATATATAATATATATTTTATATATATCATCAAATATATATATGTATTGTTGAAACAATATTCAATTATTTTTGACCTAATTGTAGCAAGCAAGCAAGCATTAAAGTGGAGGTGTGCATAAGGCTCTGTGGGGACACAGGAAAAATGTTTAGCCTTATCTATGAAACAGGACTTCAGACTGGACGTGGTAGCTCATGCCTGTAATCCCAGCACTTTGAGAGGCTAAAGCAGGAGGATTTCTTGAGGCTAGGAGATTGAGACCAGCCTGGGCAACATAGAGAGACTGTCTCTACTAAAAATATTAATACAAAAAATTAGCTGGGCATGGTGGTACACGCCTATAATCCCAGCTACTCGGGGGGCTGAGGCAGAAGAATCACTTGAACCTGGGAGGTGGAGGCTGCAGAGAGCCAAGATCGCAACACTGCACTCCAGCCTGGGTGACAGAGAAAGACCCTGACTCTAACTAGAAGAAAAGAAAAGAAAGAAGGCTTCAAGGAAGCACAGGTATTTGAGCTGAATCTGACAGGTAAGTGGCCCTCTAAGTGGGTTGTCAAAGGGCAGGGCATCGATTTGGCATGTGCTGGGAGGAGAGGGATAGAGGTGAAGACAAGGAGAGACGCTTGTGATGGCAGAGGGAGGAGCATGAGCAAAGATAAGGAGGAGGAAGAAGCAGATGACCTGCTGGAAGCTACCTCATGGCTTGGCCCAGGGGCCTGGCAGTGCATCAGGAGTTTAGACTAAGCGGGTCCTAGGGCCAGGCTAAGGAGCTTAGACTTTAACTTCCAGGTACTGGAAAATGCTTTAAGCTTCAGAAGAAAGGTCAGAGCTAAATATAAGGGCTAAACATACACAAGGTCGCCAATGTAGAGCGGATAGTTGAAGACATGGTCTGATTTAAGTCCAGGGAAAGGCCGGGCACAGTGGCTCATGCCTGTAATCCCAGCACTCTGGGAGGCTGAGGCAGGAGGATCACTTAAGGCCAGGAGTTCAAGACCAGCCTGGTCAACATGGCAAAATCCCATCTCTAATAAAAATACAAAAATTAGCCAGGCAGGGTGGTATGCACCTGTAGTCCCAGCTATTTGAGAGGCTGAAGCAGGAGAATTGCTTGAACCTGGGAGGCAGAGATTGCAGTGAGCCGAGATCATGCCACTGCACTCCAGCATGGGTGACAGAGTGAGACCGTCTCAAGAAAATAAAAAATTATAAAAGTAAAGGTCAGGGACAACAGAAAGAGGGAGAAGAGAAGAGCACTAAGGACAGAGCCTGCAGGACCACCACCTTTACGTCCTGACTTGAGCCTGGGCAGGAGAAGGAAAATGGTGAAGTTACAGGAAGAAACTCTGGGAGGCACACGCCACAGAAGCTGCAGAGGCAGAGAGTCAAAACCAATTTTATTTATTTATTTTTTTGAGACAAGTTCTCACTGTCACCCAGGCTGGAGTACAGTGGTGTGATCGTGGCTCACTGCAGCCTCCAACTTCCGGGCTCAAGAGATTCCTCCTGCATCTGCCTCCCAAGTAGCAGGGACTACAGGCATGCACCACTATGCCTGGCTAATTTTTAAAAAATTTTTTGTAGAGATGGGGGTCTTCTATGTTGCCCAGACTGGTCTTGAACTTCTGGACTCAAGCAATCCTCCCACCTAGGTCTCCCAAAATGGTGGGATTACAGGCATAAGCCCCTATGAGTGGTCTTTATTTTTTAGAAAATCTTTGGACTAGAATTAGGGTGAAAGGGATCCTCAAGGTTGCCTAGACCAGCCTCCCATCAGAGACTAATATGTCATATACAAGGCTACACAAATGATGTTAAGTAATCTATATTTAGAATAGACTGTGGTTAAAAACAGACTCAAAGCAGCTGACCAACCACTGCTCAACTGATTTCCAACTAATGCAGTTGGCAGAATAATGCCATTTAAAGTTGGCCTGGAAAAAAAAATATTTTAAGTCAGGGGTCAGCAAGCTATGGCTTGTAGGTCAAATCCACCCTGCCACCTGGTTTTGTATAGCTCACAAGTAAGAATGATTTTTACATTTTATTTTACTTTTTTTTTTGAGACAGAATCTCATTCTGTCACCCAAGCTGGAGTGCAGTGTTGCCATCATAGCTCACTGTAGCCTCAAACTCCTGGACTCAAGCGATCCTTCCATCTTGACCTCTCGAGTAGCTGGGACTACAGGTGTGAGCCACCATGCTCAGCTGATTTTTACATTTTAAACAGCTGGAAAAAAATCATTAGAAGAACAATATTTGTTGACATGTCAAAATTAATGAAATTCAAATTTCAGGCTGGCTGCAGTGGCTCACGCCTGTAATCCTAGCACTTTGGGAAGCTGAGGCAGGAGGATTACTTGAAGCCAGGAGTTCAACACCAATCTGGGCAACATAGCAAGATCCCATCTCTATGAAAGTATTTTTTAAATTAGCCAGGTGTGGTGGTGCGCGCCTACAGACCTAGCTACTCAGGAGGCTGAGGGAGAAAGATTACCTGAGCACAGGAGTTTGAGGCTGCAGTGAGCTACAACCATGACACTGCACTCCAGCCTGGGTGACAGAGTGAGAGCCTGTCTCAAAAGTAATAATAAATAAAAATGAAATTCAAATTTCAGTGTCTATTAAATTTTTTTTTTTTTTTTTGAGAAGGAGTCTCGCTGTCATCCGGGCCAGAGTGCAGTGGCATAATCTTGACTCACTGTAACCTCTGCCTCCCAGGTTTAAGCGATTCTCCTGCCTCAGCCTCCTGAGTAGCTGGGATTACAGGCTCCTGCCACCACACCTAGCTAATTTTTGTATTTTTAGTAGAGATGGGGTTTCACCATGTTGGCCAGGCTGGTCTTGAACTCCTGACCTCAAGTGATCCACCTGCCTCGGCCTTCCAAAGAGCTGGGATTACAGGAGTGAGCCACCGCACCCTACCAGAGTCACCACACCCGGCCAATTAACATAATGTCTTTATTACACAATTTATGCCCTTCATGATCTGGCGCCTATGCCTATGTATTTTACCAACCTCATTCCCCACAAATACACATACACAAACACACACACACATTTTTACACACATATATTATTCACACGGACACACACACACTTTTTTTTATTTTGAGTTAGGGCCTCACTCTGTCACCCAGGCTGGAGCGCAATGGTGCAATCTCAGATCATTGCAACCTCTACCTCCCTAGCTCAAGTGTTTCTCCCACTTCAGCCTCCTGAGCAGTTGGGACCACAGGCATGCACCGCAATGCCTGGCTAATTTTTTGTATTTTTAGTAGAGACGGTGTTTTGCCATGTTGCCCAAGGTGGTCTCAAACTTTTGGCCTAAAATGATCCATGCTCCTCAGCCTCTGAAAGTGCTAGGACTACAGGCGTGAGCAACCGTGCCTGGCCACACACCCAATTTATGGCTCAAGGAATACTAAGAACATGTTTCTTTTCTTTTTTTTTTTTTTTTGAGACAGAATCTTGCTCTGTCACCCAGGCTGGAGTGTAGTACAGTGCCACGATCTTAGCTCACTGCAACCTCCCTCACCTGGTTTCAAGCAATTCTCCTCCCTCAGCATCCTGAGTAGCTGAGACTACAGGTGTGTGCCACCACATCTGGCTAGTTTTTGTATTTTTAGTAGAGACAGGGTTTCACTGTGTTAGCCAGGCTGGTCTTGAACTCCTGACCTCAGGTGATCTGCCTGCCTCAGCCTCCTAAAGTGCTGGGATTACACAACTGAGCCACCGCACCCGGCCGGGCTTGTTTCTTATGCACGTCACGTGTTCGTGTGTGTGTGCCTGTTTTTTTTTTGCTTTTTTTTTTTTTTTTTTTGAGACGGAGTCTTGCTCTGTCGCCCAGGCTGGAGTGCAGTCATGAGATCTCAGCTCACTGCAACCTCCCCCTCCCAGGTTCAAGCAATTCTCTTGCCTCAGCCTCCCGAGTAGCTGATTACAGGCGCCCGCCACCATGCCCAGCTAATTTTTGTATTTTTAGTAGAGATGGGGTTTCACCATGTTGGCCAGGCTGGTCTTGAAATCCTGACTCAGGTGATCCACCTGCTTCAGCCTCCCAAAGTGCTGGGATTACAAGCATGAGCCACTGCACCCGGCCACTAAAGAACTTTTTTTTTGGGGGGAGGGGCGGGGGGACAGCGTCTCGCTCTGTCTCCCAGGATGGAGTACAGTGGTGTGATCTCGGCTCACTGTGAGCTCCGCCTCCCGGGTTCATGCCATTCTCCTCCCTCAGCCTCCGGAGTAGCTGGGACTACAGGTGCCCGCCACCACACCCAGCTAATTTTTTTTGTATTTTTTTCAGTAGAGACGGGGTTTCACCGTGTTAGCCAGGATGTCTGGATCTCCTGACCTCGTGATCCACCTGCCTTGGCCTCCCAAAGTGCTGGGATTATAGGCATGAGCCGCCGCGCCCCGTCAACTAAAGAACTTTTTAAGAAGGTACATGAGAAGGCCAGGCGTGGTGGCTCATGCCTGTAATCCAGTACTTTGGGAGGCTGAGGCGGGCGGATCACCTGAGTCAGGAGTTGGAGACCAGCCTGGCCAAGATGGTGAAACCCCGTCTCTACTAAAAACTCAAAAATTAGCCAGGTGTGGTGGCATACACCTGTAATCCCAGCTACTTGGGAGGCTGAGACAGGAGAATTGCTTGAACCCGGGAGGCGGAGGTTGCTGTTAGCCGAGATAGCACCACTGCACTCCAGCCTGGGCAACAAGAATTAAAACTCCGTTCCCCACCCCCCCGCCAAAAAAAAGAAATTTGGAAAACAGAATTGGCTAGAAACTGGAATTCACACTAATTACCCCCAGGATGCAGAGGACTCAGGGAATGGGTGGGTCAGGGGGTAGTGGGTGTCTTGTTCTCATTAGTTGAGTGCTCATCAGGAGCAACCCCCAGTTGAAACTTTCCAATTTATACTAAAAAAAATCCAGAATGTCCACAGAGAAGAATAAATGTGGTTGCATCGTGGCTTGAAGAATTGAGGATCGTTCCAGAGCAGAGTTTTACACATGACTTCTCAACCTGGTCTTCTGGAAATGTCCTGGTCTCAGGGCCAGAAGATCCAGGCGAAAGTCCGGCTCTGACATCTCTCTGCTGTGGGACTTTAGGCAAGTCCCTGTGGTTGAGCTACAATGCTTTCCCTCTGTAACGGTGGGAGAGAGAGGCATATACTTTATGGACCATTCAGGGGCATGTAAAGCTCACATTAAATGAGATATCTGTCTGCTCACTTTGATTTTCACATCACTGTGCAAGCATGGATTACCATTACCAACCAGGTGGGAGGGTGTCAGAAGAGACAGGAACCAATGTCTTCTAAAACCCAGGTTAGGTCAGGTGCGGTGGCTCACATCTGTAATTCCAGCATTTGGGGAGGCTGAGGCAGGTGGATCACCTGAGGTCAGGAGTTTGAGACCAGCCTGGCTAACATGGTGAAACCCTGTCTCTACTAAAAATACAAAATCAGCCAAGCATGGCAGCACATGCCTATAATCCCAGCTGCTCGGGAGGCTGAGACAGGAGAGTTGCTTGAATCTGGAAGACAGAAGTTGCAGTGAGCTGAGATTGCACCACTGCATTCCAGCCTGGGCAACAGAGCTAGACTCTGTCTCAAAAAAAAAAAAAAAGAAAAAGAAAAAACAAAATAAAATCCAGCTTAGACTTAGGAAGTTAGGAAGTCTCTTCTTTTCTCTTTCTTGCTCTGTCCCCCATGCTGGAGTGCAGTGGCACAATCATAGCTCACTACAGCCTCGACCTCCAGGGCTCAAGAGATCCTCCCACCTCAGCCTCCTGAACAGCTGGAACCACAGGCCTGGCTAATTAAAAAAAAATTTTTTTTTTGTAGAGACAAGGCTCTCCCTAATGTTGCCCAGCCTGGTCTCGAACTCCTGGCCTCAAGGCATCCTCCAACCTTGGCTTCCTAAAGATATGGGATTACAGGTGTGAGCCACCATGCGTCGCCTGGTCTCTTCTTTTCATCTGTGAGTTGGAGGCACAGTCTTCGGTAGCTCAGCTTCCTGGGAGAGGGAACGAAACACTGGGCATGCCTGGGGCCTGGGTTAGGGCAGAATTCTTGGTGGATGTGGGAGGAAGGGGTGAAGTGAGGAATCTGGGCAGCTGTCAAGATGAGGAATTCAAAATGTCAAAGGACAGAGAAAGATCTACAAGAAGCACTAACGTATAATCTTTTTTTTTTTTTTCTTGCGATGGAGTTTTGCTCTTGTTGCCCAGGCTGGCATGCAATGGCGTGATCTTGGCTCACTGCAACCTCCACCTCCCAGTTTCAAGTCATTCTCCTGTCTCAGTCTCCTGAGTAGCTGGGATTACAGGTGCCCACTATTACACCCAGCTAATTTTTGGTATTTTTAGTAGAGACGGGGTTTCACCATGTTGGCCAGGCTGGTCCCGAACTCCTGACCACAGGTGATCCACCTGGCTCGGCCTCCCAAAGTGCTGGGATTACAGGTGTAAGTCACTGCATCCGGTCTAATGTGTCATCTTAATTGAGAGCAATAAACATTCATTTATCAGATATCAATTGGTGGTTTTTATTTAATGGGTATATTTCTTTGAAGGTGATGCCACATTGGAACAGGGTCTCATGCGATTAATTTGGATTATATTTAGGGACCGACCATCAAAATTTTGGAACTCAGCTGTTGTGTTCAGTTGAACCACTTATTAACCCAAAGCTAGGTGCAGTGGCTCACACCTATAATCTCAGCATTTTGGGAGGGCAAGGCAGGAGGATCGTTTGAGCCCAGGAGTTAGAGACCAGCCTGAGCAACATAGTGAGACCCCCATCTCTACCAAAAAAAAAAAAAAAAAAAAAAAATTAGCCAGTCCAGGCATGGTGGCTTGCATATGTAGTCCCAGCTATGCAGGAGGCTGAGAGGGGAGGATGGCTTTAGCCTGGGAGGTTGAGGCTGCAGTAAGCCATAATCACACCATTGTACTCCAGCCTGGGCAACACAGCAAGACCCCAACTCAATAAAATAAAATAATCATGCAAGATCTGAGCTGTTATGTAATTAAAAATTTGTTCTAGAATGGGCCGGGCGTGGTGGCTCAGGCCTGTAATCTCAGCACTTTGGGAGGCAGAGGCGGGTGGATCATGAGGTCAGGAGATCAAGACCATCCTGGCTAACATGATGAAATCCCATCTCTACTAAAAATACAAAAAAATTAGCCAGGCGTGGTGGCGGGCACATGTAGTCCCAGCTACTTGGGAGGCTGAGGCAGAAGAATGGCATGAACCTGGAAGGCGGAGCTTGCAGTGAGCTGAGATCACGCCACTGCACTATAGCCTGGAGGACAGAGCAGGACTCCATCTCAAAAATAAATAAATAAATAAATAAATAAATAAATAAAATAGAATAAAATAAAAAATTTATTCTAGAATGAAGAATTTCCCTGGTTTCTGAAAGGGAGCTTCTAAATCCTTGGAATTTCCCGAGTGATAGGAGTGTGTGTTATTCACACACTCTGCTCCCGCCTGAGTTTATGTTAATGAGGTGACTTGGGATGGGAGCTGGCCATGCCAGAAATTCCAACCATGTGATTACAGGGTTGGAGCTTTGAGCCAGGGGATATCAGCCCAGCCTGTGGTGTGGGGTAGGGTGGGAGGCTGGAGACTGAGTTCAGTCACATGGCCAACGATTCACTGAATAACATCTATGATGAAACCCCAATAAAAATTCTGGACACTGAGGCTTGAGGGAGTGTCCTGGTTGGTGAACACAGAGGTGTGCCAGATTCTATGGGGACAGGGCCTGGAACCTGTGCATTTGGGACCCTCCCCTGAGGCCTTGCCCTATATGTCTCTTCATTTGGTGGGTCCGGATTTGTACTCTTTATAATAAAACTGTAATAAAAAGTATAGAACTTACCTGAATTCCGAGTCATTTTAGCAACTTATTGATCCTAAGGAGGGTCATGAAACCCCTTTCCCTCCCAGATTGGGGGCCAGTTGGTCAGAAGTGCATGTGGCTTCGTGACCCCTGAAATGGTCTCTGAAATGAGGATGGTCTTGCTGGGAACTGTGCCCTTAAACCTGTGGAGTCTGATGTGAACTCCAAGTGCCCAGCGTCAGAATTGCATCGCAGTAATTGCAGAGCCAAGAGAACACCACACCTTATTTCATTTTGTCAGCCAAGAAATTACCTCTCCAGGGCTTATTTTGTGCTAGACCTGGTGGTGGGTGCCACAGGTACCACCTAACTGTTGAATGCTGTGTTACTAAAGGAATTAATGAGGCTCAAAATAGCACCCGTGTCAAAGGGACGACACTGTGAAAACACGCCATGATTGGAATTACTATTTTTGGGAGGATGCACAGATTTGGAGGAACAGATTTTCATACACATTCATTAAACCAAGGAAGTCAAAAAACTTCCTAAAGTTAAAGGCTGGAAAGGAATTTTTACCATTACCTTAAGAGATGTCCCGTTTCTTAAGAACTTGGAGTCATTTCTTGATGGAGAAAGGATGCCGGTGGCAGACACGGTGGTCCTATCCGTGAAATCTCCTTGGGATGTGCCAGTTGTGGTGAGTTTGCTGTGGGGGAAATGTTTGAGACCACTGTTAGCAAGGACTTGAGAAGTGCACCAGGCATTGTGCACCAAAAGCAGGAGGAAGGGCTTGAGGTCCCCTTGAGTCCTCACGTGGATGGGTGGGCCCATGGCAGAGAAGCACTAGTAGATGAATGTTTGTAAGACCCCATATTGGGGGTTTTCCTGTCCTGGAGGCCAACACCTCCATTTCTCTTTATCTCTCTCATTTCTCTTTCTCTCTTTCTTTCTGTCTCTCTTTGCATTTCTTCCAAATTCCCAGGTGGTCCTGATGCAACTGGACTCAGGACCACAAATAGAGAACCTCTGCTCTCAAGGGTGGCAGAGAAGTAGATGCAAGTAGCTTCAATTCCTGAATCACCACACATGAAAGGCCAACCAGCAAATACCAACCCGAGGCTCTGAGTGAGAGATCAGCCAGTGTGTTTAACCTCTGAGATTTGGGAATTAACTATCATAGAGGCTCAAATTACCTAATTAAGGCAGAAGAAACGATAGTTGTCTCAGTGGAGAGGAGGAAGACCTCACTGAGGCTTCTATTATTCCTTGGCTTAAAATACAAGACTCTTTAGACCCTAACCTTCTCTCCCAAGTCTCCCACCAGCCTCGCACTCTCTCTAGATTCTAGGTCAACAAGGCTGCAGCAGGAACACTGAGAAAAGGGGGCAGAAGTGAAGTCACCTTAGTTGGCCAAAAGACAGCCTTCTGAAAGCTGGGTATGAAATAAGAATATTGCAGACCCAATAATTTATGTATTAATTTTTGAGATAATTGTAGATTTGTATGCAGTTATAGAGAATAAATCAGAGATTCCATATAACTTTTACCCTGTTATTCCAATAGAAATTGCTTGCAAAAATACCATACATTAACAAAATCAGAATATTGATATTGATATGACCAAGATATAAAACATTTCCATCACCACAAGCATCTTTCTGGTTGCTTTTTTAATAGCCACATCCACTTACCTCCAACTTTCTTTTCTATTGGCTTGTTTCAGAAAACTGCCAAACTATTTTTCCAACTTACATTCTCACCAGCAGTGTATAAATGATCTGGTTTCCTCACATTATCAATAGCATTTGTTATTACTTTTTTTTTAAATTTTAGCCATTCTGATAGGTGTGGAATATTTCACTGCCATTCTAATTTACATCTCCCTAATGGCTAATGATATTGAGTATCTTTTCATGTGCTTATTTGTCCTCTGTATATCTTCTTCAGTATCTCTCATTCATTCTATGTCTTTTTTTTTTTTTTTTTTTTTTTAATGAGACAGGGTCTTGCTCTGTTGCCCAGGCTGGAACACAGTGGCATGATCATGGCTCACTGCAGCCTCTTAACTCCTGGGCTCAAGGCAATCCTCTCACCTCAGCCTCCTCAGTAGCTGGGACTACAGGCATGAGCCACCATGCTTGGCTCATTCAGGGGAATTGTTTGAACCCAGGAGGCAGAGGATGCAGTGAGCCAAGATCACGCCACTGCACTCCAGCCTGGGTGACAGAGCAAGACTCCAAAAAAAAAAAAACTTTTTTTTTGTAGAGACAGGGTCTCACTACATTGCCCAGGCTGGTCTCAAACTCCTGGACTCAAACAATCCTCCCACCTCAGCCTCCCAAAATGCGAGGATTACAGTCATGAACCTTTCATTCATTCTTTAAAAGATATTTGCTGTGTGCGGATTGTAGAGAGGCACAGTTCTAGGAAGTATAGATACGGTGGGAGGCAAGTTACCTAAAGGATCAGAGCAAGAAGACACTGTCATTGCTGGGGTACTGTCTCCTTGACAGGAGCAAGATTAACCATGATCTAAGTGAATGAGTTAACAATCTCAAAAATATCAAATCTTTTTTTAACTAGAAGGGGCAGTTGTTGGTCAGTGTGGCAAAGATTTGGAGATGCATTTTTCGTCTGGTGATATCTCTCAGCAGAAGACACAGAGAGAAAGCACTATAGCCCTTTTGCTCTTCTTATAAGGCAATGTACCTCAATCTGTCTTAACTGAGAAGCCATCTTCCGTGCACCTATATACAGGGGGAAAAGGTGCTGATGTGCTACTGTATATGTGCTACTGTATATATATGTGCATATACATATATATATATATTTTTTTTTTTTTTGAGATGCAGTCTCACTCTGTCACCCAGGCTGGGGTGCAGTGGCGTGATCTAGGCTCACTGCAACCTCTGCCTCCCAGGTTCAAGTGATTCTCCTGCCTCAGCCTCCCACGTAGCTGGGACTACAGGCGAGTACCACCACGCCCGGCTAATTTTTTGTATTTTTAATAGAGACAGGGTTTCACCGTGTTTGCCAGGATGGTCTTGATCTCCTGACCTCATGATCCACCCACCTTGGCCTCCCAAAGTGCTGGGATTACAGGCGTGAGCCACCACGCCCAGCTCTATAAGTACCCTATATTTATAGGGATCTGAAGAAAGGTAACACAGGCTTTCTGGTTACACATCGGTCTATTTAGAGTTGGGTTAGTGTGAGTCTTTCTGAAGATCAATTCCCCTCAGGGTGCATTGACAATATCAAGTTTATAGGCTTGCTCAACTTAGAGGGACATTTCACTGACCTTGACGTCATGTGAAGCCTCATGACAGCAAATTAAACTTCCTTGGTGACCTTCCACCTTTACCACAGGCCTGTCTTAAAGTATTAACCCAAATTGTTGGCAGTTTCATTCTTCTCAGGCTTTGTGTGTGTTCATCTGCCTGCCTGGAATTGTCTCTCTGCTTTGTTTACCTGGAGAACTCCTACATTTCCCCCAAAACCCAATTCAAATATCCACTCTATTGTGATGACTCTTTTTTTAAGTGTTTTCAGTTTTTATTTTCTTTGGAATTATCATCGTACTTTGGATGTGCCTTTGTTTTTAATTATCTATTTAATGCCTGTTGGATATAGGCTCTAAGGTTGCTATTTTGTGTATTTGATCCTCACACAAACTCCTTATAGAGATTTTATTTTTTTGAGAGAGGGTCTTACTCTGCCACCCAGGCTAGAGTGCAGTAGCATGATCATAGCTCAATGCAGCCTCAAACTCTTGGGATCAAGCAATCCTCCTGCCTTGGCCTCTTGAGTAGCTGGGACTATAGGCATGTGCCACCATGGCTGGTTAATTTTTAAAAAATTTTTTGTAGAGATGGGGTCTCCCTATGTCACCCAGGCTGGTCTTGAACTCCCAACTGCAAGGGATCCTCCTGCCTCAGCCTCCAAACTGAGGAGAAAGAAACTACCCAAACTAGGGGGCATCCCAAAGTGCTGAGATTACAGGTGTGAGCCACCACACCTGGCCAGAGAGAGATGTTTTTATCCACATATTATAAATGATAGATTTAAGCCTCAGAAAGTTTAAGTCCAGTCATACAGTCAGTGAGTTTCCTAGGCTAAAATTCTAATTGCGATGTGTCGGCTGCAAAGGGCAGGCCCTTTTAAGCACCTCATTCTGATCACGGCACTTGGTTATTTATTTGCTTGTCTACGCCTCCATTAGTCTGTGTTTATAAGACCCATGACTGTGTATCACACTCACACCGTCACCGCCTTGCCCTAGCCGTGCCATGCACGTGTGTTGAGTGAATAAGTGGATGAGTGAATGAGTGAATGAACACATGAATTTTTCACATGGCAGAGATACAGTCATGTGTAACAGATTTTGAACAAATATTTTATTTCACTGTCGGTAGCTTTCTGTCTTGAATTAACTACTGTTATCTTCTCTTGCTATCCATCCTATATTTTAAAAAATTCCACTGAGATATTCATGGCAAGATGTTCCTCCCAGTCCCTTCTGGAGAACTGTCCAACCACACAGTACTAATTTCATATAACTTAAATGGCCCAGACATTTAGCTTACCTCTCTCATTTATATTACAGTACAAATCTGGGATGTGCTTCTTTAAGTGACAGAAGGAGACAGCCTCTAATCTACACGATTTCTTCTCCACTGCTCTCTCTGTGTAATGGCAGATGGTTCACAGGCCCATCCTGTGAATGTTATGGTACTTAATGCATAAATAGAGTCTGGGAGGGGAGGAGAGAGAGATAGAGATGAGATAAAAGACAATTACCATTTGTTCACATTTGAAATCCCACTTAGAGGAGGAGTTGCGGCTCAAAAATGGAAGGTGGAGATGGAGCGAGGAGGAAGCCAGTTACATACAAGGTAAAATCTGGGGGATTAGCTGGATATAATTGACAGCAGAGATGTTTATTTCATGCAAGCACAACCTTGATTTCTTCTAATCTGCTTGCTTAAATATTAGGACTTCAGGAAGGCAACCTCCATATTTTACGTGAAACAAATTTGCAGTTAAAATAATTATTAACATTTTACAACAAATATAATGCTTAATCTATTTAATATTTAATTATCTTCTACAGAGCAAATGAATAATTTAAATAAACACTTAGATCCTCTCATGAAACAAAAACACAAAGAGATTTCTAACAAACTTTTAAAACAATATATAGCCACAGCAGAAATGGGGAAAAAAATGCAATCAAGTAGGAGGCCCTTTTCTGTCCATGAAATTAGCAAAGATACAAAAATTATGATCCAAATCGTGGTAAATATATAACGCAATGTGCAGCCTCATATACTTTTGGCTGGAATATGAATTAGTTCCATCTTTTCAGAATTATCTACAAAGAATAGTAAAAGTACACAGAAACATTATCTCTAAATTCGGTTTCTGAAAACTTATCTTAAAGCAATAATTCAAGATTGGTGGAGGGAAGGAAAGTTTTATACAAAAAGACATTCGTCACACTCTTGTTATTACTGGGGTAAAGTAGGTAAAAAAATAAATGACTAAATCTAGAAATCTGGTTTGGTCACAGTAGAGTCCTACAACAAAATATTTTATGTCTTTTACCCACTGCTTTTGTTGACATCTGTAGATAAGCTAAATAGTCAGTTGTATTTTCTTGTAGATTTTGATTTTTTTTTTTTTAAAGACAGAGTCTCACTCTGTTGCCCAGGCTGGAGTGCAGTGGTGCAATCTCGGCTCACTGCAACCTCCCCCTCCCAGGTTCAAGCAATTCTCTGGCCTCAGCCTCCCAAGTAGCTGGGATTACAGGCATGTCACACCATGGTCGGCTAATTTTTTGTATTTTTAGTAGAGATGGAACTTTGCCATGTTGGCCAAGCTGGTCTCAGACTCCTGGCCTCAAGTGATCCACCTGCCTTGGCCTTCCGAAGTGGTGGGATTACAGGCATGAGCCACCAAGCCTGGTCGGATGTTCTTATTTCTTGTTTTTTGTTTTTTTTTTTTCCAGAGTCAGGGTCTCAGTCTGTCACTCAGGCTAGAGTGCAATGGTGCAGTCATAGCTCACTGCAGCCTCCAACTCCTGAGCTCAAACAACTCTCCTGCCTCAGCCCCCCAAGTAGCTGGGACTACACCACTATGTACACTATGTTCACCACTATGCCTGGCTAATTTTGCGTTTTGTTGTTGTTGTTGTTGTTTTTATAGGGATGGGGTCTTGCTATGTTGCTCAGGTTCATTTCCAATTCCTGGCCTCAAGCAACTCTCCTGCCTCATCCTCTGAAAGTGCTTGGATTACAGGCATAAGCCACTGTGCCTGCCTCTCATTTCTTCCTTCTAACCCTTTATTCTATAGAGAACTTATTTTAACATGTGATATGAAGAGTCAGAGGATATGGGTCCAAATCTTATCTTTGCCATCAGCTAAGTTACCTTTGATTCATGGAAACAAAAATGACCTCACCTACCTCACAGATTGCTTGTGAATCTGCTGTGAGTTGGTGCATATAGAATTAGTGAGATTTGTTTTAATTGGTTTCCTAGCTCATGGCCAAGGGGATGCCGCACATCACCCCATCTATCAGGAGACCGATAGTAAGAACTGGGGCTGGGCGCAGTGGCTCATGCCCGTAATCCCACATTTCGGGAAGCTGAGGAAAGCATGTCTCTTGAGGCCAGGAGTTCGAGACCAGCCTGGCTAACATAGCAAAACCTCATCTCTACTAAAAATACAAAAAAATTAGCTGGGCGTGGTGGCATGTGTTTGTAGTCCCAGCTACTCAGGAGGCTGAGATCGTGCCACTGTACTTCAGCCTGGGCGACAGAGTGAGAGAGACCCTGTTTCCCCCAAGAAAAGACAGTGAGAGAATAGGAACTGGAATGGTTGGATAAATCTATGTGGAAAATGCAATCCTGAATCATGTATTATAAATAAGGAGAGGCCGGGTGCAGTGGCTCATGCCTGTAATCCCAGCACTTTGGGAGGCCAAGGCGGGTGGATCACGAGGTCAGGAGTTCAAGATCAGCCTGGCCAACATGGTAAACCCCATCTCTACTAAAAATACAAAACTTAGCTGGGTGGGTTGGCAGGTGCCTGTAGTCCCAGCTACTTGGGAGACTGAGGCAGGAGAATTGCTTGAACCCAGGAGGCAGAGGTTATAGTGAGCTGAGGCAGTGCCACTGTACTTCAGCCTGGGTGACAGACACTGTCCCCCCAAATAGAGAGAGAGAGAATAAAAACTGGAATAGTTGGAGAAATCTATGTGGAAAAGGCAATCCTGAATCACCCATTAAAAATAAGGGCCAGGCGCGGTGGTGGCTCACACCTGTAATCCCAGCACATTGGGAGGGTGAGGTGGGCAGATCACTAGGTCAGGAGATCGAGACCATCCTGGCCAACATGGTGAAACCCTGTCTCTACTAAAAATACAAAAAATTAGCCAGCCATGGTGGCACGTGCCTTAGTCCCAGCTACTCGGGAGGCTGAGGCAGGTGAATCGCTTGAACTCGGGAGGCAGAGGTTGTAGTGAGCTGAGATCACACCACTGCACTCCAGACTGGGCAACAGAGTGAGACTCCATTCCATGCCCCTGCAAAAAAAAAAAAAAAAAGATGAAAGACTTCCATTTCTATCCATGAAAGTAAAACACGGATCAGAGTTCCACTCCAGCCTTAAATGACTAGAACATCAGATAAATGGAAGAGCCAAGTGTTTTCAGAGATTGAAAAATAGACAACACAGGACATTGATCCCTGCAGTAAGACCAGCAAATGAGGTGAGCTGTAGGAGTGCCCCAACTCACCACCTGCAGAGAGGTACCATGGCTAATCCCAGTGGACAGGGAGCACAGCAAAGCCAGGTGGCCTTGCAGAATTGAAGGGACAGAGTGTGGTTCTAGGGCAGGTGGCTGGAGTTGGCATGGATGTTTCCTGGAGATAATGAAGCCAAGCCAGAAAGAGAGATCCAGTGATTCACAGACCAGCCTGGGTAACATGGTGAAACTGTCTCTACCAAAAATTAGCCGAGCGTGGTGGTGCACACTTGTAATTCCTGCTACTCAGGAGGCTGAGGCAGAAGATTCGTTTGAACCCTGCTGGGAGTGGAGGGTGCAGTGAGCTGAGGTTGTGCCACTGCACTCCAGCCTGGGCGACAGAAGGAGTGAGTCTCTGCCTGAATCTTTGAATACTGCTGTGTGCGTGTGTAAGAAGAAACTACCCAAATTGGGGGGTGGGGAGAGGGCATCCCTATCCTTCCCAAACTGGGCCCCTATTGTAATGGTAGGGGTGGAGGATACTTCTAGGTAACACTGAAGTGGTGATCAAAGTCCTCCCTAAAGCGTTCCCCTTTAGTGATATCCAACTGCCCCCCTACTCACTGGCAAATTTTTATTTACCTGGAACACCAACCTCAGATCTTTTTATTTTTTCTTTTCAGACAGGGTCTCCCTCTGTCACCCAGGTTGGAGTGCACTGGCATGATCACAGCTCACTGCAGCCTTGACCTCCTGGGCTCAAGCGATCCTCCTACCTCAGCCCCTGAGTAATTGGGACCACAGGCATGCCTCGCCATGCCCAGCTCACTTTAAAAAATTATTTTTTGTAGAGATGGGGTCGCCCTATATTGAGAAAGCAAGTCAGGGTCTTGCTCTCTCACCCAGGCTGGAGTGCAATTGTGCAATCATAGCTCACTGCAGCCTCCAGCTCCTGAGCTCAAGCAATTCTCCTGCCTCAGCTTTTCAAGTAGCTAAGATGACAGGTGTGCACACTATGCCTGGCTTATTTTGTCTTTTGTGTGTGTGTGTGTGTGTGTGTGTGTGTAGAGATGGGGTCTTGCTATGTTGCCCAGGTTGATCTCAAACACCCGGCCTCAAGCAATCCTCTCACCTAGGCCTCCCAAAGTCCTGGGATTACAGGCATGAGGCACCGCACCCAGTCTGAGCCCAAATCTTCCTATGTCTATATTGCTTTCCCTACAAATTCAAGAACCTGAAAAGACGTTCAGCCCAAGGCTACATCCCAACCACAAATACATAAAAACCACCGTAAACACAACTAAGGCCTTCTCCATTCACTATCAGGGACTGAAATATTTGTTGTTGTTGTTGTTGCTGTACACATAATATTTTATATGTTCCTAATAATAATGCTGTGAATGAAGGATGGTAAATGTGCTTTGCCAGCTTTCAGAAACCTAGTACACAGAGAGGTTTATTAACTTTTCCAAATCTGCACAGCAAGATAAGGGGAGAAGTGGAACCAGAGTTGAGGTTAACTAGTACTTAAGTTGATTCTTCCCAAGAAATAAAAAATAAACTTGTAGGCTGGGCACAGTGGCTCACCCCTGAAATCCCAGCACTTTGGGAGGCTGAGGTGGGTGGATCACCTGAGGTCAGGAGTTTGAGACTAGCCTGGTCAACATGGTGAAACCCCATCTCTAAAAATACAAAAATTAGCCAGGTGTAGTGGTGCATTCCCAGCTACTAGGGAGGTTGACGCATGAGAATTGCTTGAAACTGGGGGACAGAGGTTGCAGTGAGCCAAGACTGCACCACTGCCCTCCAGCTTGGGCAACAGAGCAAGACTCCGTCTCAAAAATGAATCAACAAATAAACACATTCATTAAGATACTTCTTGGTATTCATCATCATTCCCCAGACACCTGGGAAATAAGAAACTCTACCTTTTCTGTGCATGAAAACAAACTCTGCAACAAGAAGCCTTCTTGAGTCTGAATTTATTAGAAAATCTGCATTTATAACACACTGGATCTCTGTAGAATGTAACTTTGCGTCCACATGAAAATATGGTTTGACAGCAAAATCATGGTATGAAAGCAAGATCATGTTCCAGACGGCATGCCCTCAATAGATACTATTTAGCGCGTGCTTTGTCAGACATCACAGAGTACCTGGGAAGCAACAATACATAGAACTCCTCTCTCCTGAGCCCACAGTCCAGTCAAAGAGAGGCAAAGAAACATCGGCAGTGCCTGGCGAGAACACTGGGAGAGCCAGGTTCGGGCTGCAACAGGGGCAGAGCATGCGGAAGGTTCCCTCAGCCTGGCGCAGGTAGGGTAAACCTCCCCACAGGGGGACAGCTGTGGGGAGACTCTGAGAGTGAATAGAAATCTTTTCAGCCATGCATCGTGTGACTCATGCTCATATTCCCAGTACTTTGAGAGTCTGAGGGGAGAGAATCACTTAAGGCCAGGAGGTCAAGACCAGCCTGAGAGTGAGACTAGATCTCTACAAAAAAAAAATTCTTTTTTTTTGAGATGGAGTCTCGTCCTGTCACCCAGGCTGGAGTGCAATGGCGCAATCTCAGCTAACTGCAACTTCCACCCGGCTAATTTTTTGTATCTTTAGTAGAGACGGGCTTTCACCATGTTGGCCAGGCTAGTCTTGAACTTCTGACCTCGTGATCCACCCATCTCGGTCTCCCAAAGTGCTAGGACTACAGGCATGAGTCACCGCGCCCAGCCCCCAAAATTTTAAAAATAGACTGCCCATGGTGGTTCATGCCTGTCGTCCCAGCTACTCAGGAGGCTGAGGCAGGGGAATCGCTTCAGCCCAGGGGTTCAAGGCTGCAGTGAGCTATGATGGCACCACTGCACTCCAGCCTACACAACAGAACAAGACCCTGTCAAAAAAAAAAAAAAAAAAAAAAAAGGCTAGCACAGTGGATCACACCTCTAATCTCAGCACTTTGGGAGGCCAAGGCAGGAAGATCAATTGAGTCCAGGAACTCGAGACCAGCTTGGGCAACATAGCAAGAACCTATCTCTAAAAAAATAAAGAAAAAACAAGAATCTTTTAGTTGGTGATTATGGTGCCCACATGGGCATTCCAGGCAGAAGAAACAGCTCAAGCAAGAGCAGGAGAGCAAACGAGGGCAGTGGAAACAGATCAGTGGCTGGGATAGAGGGGAGAAGGAGATGAAAACCCAGGAGAGAGCAGAGGACACTGAGTGTCCTGACCAGGGGTTAGGGCTTTGTCCTGTGGGCATGGGGGAGCCAATGACAGGACTCTCAAATTTTGATCTGTGGCCGGGCGCAGTGGCTCACACCTGTAATCCCAGTGCTTTGTGAGGGTGAGGCAGGAGGATCACTTGAGCCCAGGAATCAAAACCAGCCTGGGCAACATAGCAAGACCCCATCTCTACAAAAGTAAAAAAATTAGCCAGGCATGTTGGCATGTGCCTATGTTCCCAGCTACTCAGGAGGCTGAGGTGGGAGGATCACTTGGGCCCAGGAAGTTTAGGCTGCAGTGAGCAGTGATCACACCACTGCACTCCAGTCTGGAAGACAGAGAGAGACCCGGTCTCACAAACAAACACACACAAATTTGGATTTGTTAGAAAGACCACTTGGGCACGGGTGATACGAGGCTGTCTAGAAACAAAGCCGATAAGGAGGCCACCTCAGAGGATCAAGTGAGTGGGGCAGAGGCCTGGCTGCTGGCGGGGAGGGAACATGGATGGGGCAGTGGGAGATGAGCCCAAAGCTGAAGTGAGGGGAGCAGTGCAGTGGACGCAGGGCAGGCTGGGGGAGGTGAGTGACATCTCTGTCCCGAGAGAACACACAAGCAGAAAGTTCAATACCACTTACCTGATGAAAACCTGCAATTGTTTCTGCTCCGTACCCGCTCTGAATAATGGGCTTCTCAAACTGGGTGGCCAGCTGCAGCTGAATCAACTCCAGGTGCCTGTAGTCATGATACCAAGAGTAGTAGCTGTTCACACGGATCATGTTCACATGAGCCTAGGACCAGAGCAGCTGAGCCCGTTCAGCGCCCAGAAGACCACATGATTCAGCACTCATACGCTTTAGGGGCTCTTCTGGCAGAGAAGGTAAGAAGGGGATGTAATCCAGACACTCTGGGAGGCTGAGGCAGGAGGATGCCTTGAGGCCAGGAGTTCGAGACCAGCCTGGGCAACACAGCAAGACCCTGGATCTAAAAATACAGTAGTAAGACAATGAACAGGGCACAGTGGCTCCGGCCTGTAATCCCAGCACATTGAGAGGCCAGGGTGGGAGGAATGCTTGAGCACAGGAGTTTGAGACCAGCCTGGGCAACGTCATGTGACCCCATTTGTACAAAAACAAAAAATAAAAAATAAAAAAATAACTAGAAGGGAAGAGCCACCTCTCAAGGCTGAGAACATCCAAGTTCACCAGTTTAGATCCTGAAATTACCCTGCCTCACAGGCAGGAAACATGGTGACAAAATGGCCCAAAGGAAGCAGGCCTGTGACTGCACCAATGTGGCAGCTGAAAACGGCTGAGAGAAGCAGAGCAGCTGCCAACACGCAGTCCTCAGGTAAAGCCCAGGGCCCCCGCCACTGGAACTGACTCTTCTCCAGGCAGCAGTCCCATCACTGGGCTTCCCCTCACCTTGCTCTGGAGAAGCGCTCCCATCTGAGGGGCCGATGCAGTCATTCTCACAGAAAGTCTTTTTTTGTTTTGTTTTGGATACAGAGCCTCACTGTGTTGCCCAGGCTAGAACGTAGGGGCGCGATCTTGCTCACTGCAACTTCTGTCTCCCATGATCAAGTGCTTCTCGTGCCTCAGCCTCCCAAGTAGCTGGGATTAGAGGCATGCGCCATCACGTCCAGCTAATTTTTTGTATTTTTTGTGGAAACAAGGTTTCACCAGTTGGCTGGGCTGGTCTCGAACTCCTGACCTCAAGTGATCTGTCCACCTTAGCCTCCCAAAGTGCTGGGATTACAGGCGTAAGCCACCATGCCCGGTCATCACAGAGAATCTTGAGGCACCTTTCATGAGGCAGCATTCACGAGGCAGCACTGTGGGCTGTAGAGGGCCTGAGAGTCCCACCTAGGAGCAGGGCAGAGATGACCGAGCCACCGGCAGCTTCAGCAAAGTGGTGCTCAGGGCTGAGCAGCAGAGGCTTCTGTGTCCAACTGGCTAGTTTCTAATGCATCCTGAATACACTTCTTTCTAGTAAGAATGCTGGCCAAGTGCAGTGGCTCACGCCTGTAATCCCAGCACTTTGGGAGGCCGAGGTGGGTGGATCACCTGAGGTCAGGAGTTTGAGACGAGCCTGGCCAACATGGCAAAATCCCATTTCTACTAAAAAATACAAAACTTAAGTCGGGCATGGTAGTGTGCGCCTGTAATCCCAGCTACATCGGAGGCCGAGACAGGAGAATTGCTTGAACCTGGGAGGGGGAGGTTGCAGTAAGCCAAGATTGTACCTTTGCATTCCAGCCTGGGCAACAGAGCAAGACTCCACCTCAAAAAAGAATGCTAATGGCAGCTTGTGCCTGTAATCCCACCACTTTGGGAGGACAAGGTAGGAGGATCACTTGAGCTCAAGGGTTTGAGACCAGCCTGGGCAACATAGTGAGATCCCATCTCTAAAAAATAATTTAAAATTAGCCAAGCACAGTGGTGCACACCTGGAATCCCAGCTACTCGGGACACTGAGGCAAGAGGATCGCTTGGGCCCAGGAATTCAAGGCTGCAGTGAGCTATGATCACACCACTGCACTCCAGCCAGGGCAACAGAGAAAGATCTTGCCTCTACAAAAGAAAAAGAAAAACAAAGGCTCCAACCCTGGAGTTACTGAATCAGGATCTCAGAATGCAGAGATTGCCATTTCAAAAAAACTTCCCCTAGAGATTCTGATCAGCCAGGTGTGGGCCAGATGAACTCTAAGCTCCTTTAAACCTTTGACATTTTATGAGTCTATTAAATCAAAGTGCAAAAAACGCTGAGTCCAAACTGAGCAAACAAATCCCACCTATGGGATTTGTCCTATGCCCACCCTCCTTGTATTGAGAAAGCCACACTGCCTGGCAAGTAAGCAGGGAGAGAATTCTCACTAACCTAAAGATCATCTTTGAAAACAGACTGGCTGAGGCTCGGTGCGGTGGCCCACACCTGTAACCCCAGACCTTTGGGAGGCTGAGGCAGGAGGATCACTTGAGCCCAGGAGTTCAAGATCAGCCTGGGCAACATGGCGAGACCCTGTCTCTATCTTTTTAAGTAAGAAAACAAAATTAAAAAAAAAACCCAGATTGGCAGCTCATGGTCCTTTCCAGTTGTTCCATGATCAGGCTTCAGGACAAGCCCAGGCAAAGGTGGGGAAAAATGAGGGGGGACCCCCAGGCTCACCCCTTTATCTGCTGCACAGTTGGAGTTGGTCACAAAGGTCACAGGCCGTGAGGGGTCCAAGACTTTGGTGTGAGCGATCACCATCCTGTCTACAAAAGGCAGAAGACAGGTTCCATCAGTCCAGGAATGGCTCAGACACCCTTCCATCCTCTCTGTCCCATCTTCCCCCACCAGAACACAACACGAGACCAGGCACAATGGCTCACACTGGTAATCCCTACACTTTGGGAGGCTGAGGCAGGTGTATCACTTAAGGTCGGGAGTTCAAGATCAGCCTGGCCAACATGGCGAAACCCTGTCTCTACTACAAATACAAAAATTAGCCGAGCATGGTGGCACACGTCTGTAACACCAGCTACTCAGGAGGCTGAGGCACAAGAATCGCTTGAACCCAGGAGGTGGAGGTTGTAGTGAGCCGGGATCGTGCCACTGCACTCCAGCCTGGTCCACAGAGCAAGAACCTGTCTCGAAACAAACAAATGAACAAACAAAACAAAAAAGAAAAGAAAAAAAGGCATGAAGCCACTGCTTTCTTCCCTAACTTCAGATGTATTTTATGTAAGGGCACACGATCCTGTAGTCCTAGACTGAGCTCTCTAACATCACTCTTTCTTCCCCTGCCTCCGAATCCTGTCCCCCCAGAGGAGCAGCCACCTTTCCAGGTACACAGAGCTGAGGTCAGTGGGCTGAACACTGGCAAAAATGAGGTTGACTCCCTGAAACAGCTCTTGAACACAGGAGCGGATGGATGCAGATTTGGGTGGGATATTTACTAATGCATCAAGCAAACAGGGAGTGTGGGCTCTCAGATGAGAAGCTTCAAAGCCTTGTGACAGCCTGGCTGAACCACTCCAGCCTGGGCAGCTCCCTCCAATTCCTGCCCCGGAAATCAAGCATCTCCTCTGGCCACCTCCCAAAGAAGCCTGTGTCAGGCACCTGCTCCTGGAAGCCAGTGCTCTCCACCTTTGCAACAAAGGACCTGTCCACCCAGTCCTGCTGAGCACACCCCTGTGCCCCCCAGCTCTGAACTGTCCTTTGCCCAGGCTGGGACAACTTCTTAGAACCTTCTGCCTACTGCAGACTTGGCTCAGCCCAAAGCACTCCATGAAATCAGGGTGTGGCGTCTGCCTCAAGGAGCATTTCTACAACCTCTACTGCATCTGCTGCAAGTGAAAAATCCACCTCTGAACGCTGAGTTAGAATTGCATGATTGTAAGGAAAAAAGGGAGGCCGGGTGCGGTGGCTCACACCTGTAATCCCAGCACTTTGGGAAGCTGAGGCAGGCAGGTCACTTAAGGCCAGGAGTTCGAGGCCAGCCTGGCCAACATGGTGAAACCCCATCTCTATTAAAAATACAAAACTTAGCCAGGCACAGTGGCTCACGCCTGTAATCCCAGCATTTGGGAAGCCAAGGCAGGCAGATCACCTGAGGTCAGGAGTCCAAGACCAGCCTTGCCAACATGGTGAAACACTGTCTCTACTGAAAAGTGCTAAAGTTAGTTGGGCGTGGTGGCACGTACCTGTAATTTCAGCTACTTGGGAGGCTGAGGCTGGAGAATCACTTAAACCTGGGAGGTGGAGGTTGCAGTTACCCAAGATTATGCCACTGCACTCCAGCCTGGGCGACAGAGTGAGAATCCATCTCAAAAAAAAAAGGCCAACAATTAGCTGAGCATGGTGGCATACATCTACAATCCCAGCTACTTGGGAGGCTGAGGCAGGAGGATCACCTGAGCCTGGGAAGTTGAGGCTGCAGGGAGCTGAGATTGTGCCACTGCACTCCAGCCTCGGCAACCAGAGTGAGACCCTGTCCAAAAAAACAAAAAACAGCCCAGGCGCAGTGGCTCATGCATGTCTCTAATCCTGGCTACTCAGAAGGCTGAGCCAGGAGAATCACGTGAACCCGGGAGGCGGAGGTTTTAGTGAGCCAAGACTGTGCTGCCACACTCCAGCCTGGGCGACACAGCAAGACTCCATCTCAAAAAAAAAGCAAGCAAGCAAAAGAAAACCATAATTTGGGTGGGTAGATATTTGGTCCCCTGAACTGTCCGGGTATGGGCAGCCCTCCCAAAGGGCTGAGACGGGCTGATCTTGAACAGCACACACCCACCCCAGTGAGCCACCTGCCTGGGTCTCCTTCCCAATCCAGCCCAGGGCAGGCAGGGGGCACTCACTTGAAGTAGTAGCCGGCAGATTCCAGGTAGCATGCAGGCTCCTTGGCCACAGACCACGTTACCATGGCAGGGTGTGTCCCTGCACACCAGTTCCTTCATCACCCGCATGTGGTGATGCAGACACGTTGTTGAAGAGCTGCCTGCGGGCCAGGAGGGAAGGGACAGAAGATCACGGTGAGGCCCGCGGGCTGGGAAGGCGGAGTGGGTGCGTGGTGGGGACTCATGGCAGCACCAGGCCCATGGAGGGACACTACTCATCGATGACCACAATCCCATAGCGGTCACGCATCTGCAGCACCTCCTCGGCGTAGGGGTAGTGGCTGGTGTGGAAGGCATTGGCACCAAGCCAGCGAAGCAGGTTGAAGTCCTTCTCCAGCAGCGGCCAGTCGAAGCCCTTCCCTCGGATCTAGGAGACAGCAGAGCCGAGTGACCCATGTCCCTGTCAAAGCTGCACTTCCTCCAACAGCCAGGACCCTGGAGAGCAACCCCACAAGCCCCCTCTCCAGCCCAAGCACCCTCTCCAGCCCAAGCACCAGCTCCACCACAGGGCAGTTTGGAGCCATTTGCCTCATTACCCTGAGCTGTGC